>NC_135962.1:14190017-14790017 GCF_053455715.1 Rhinoraja longicauda
AGGAGAGAACGAATGGGTGACGTTCTTCAGACCCGAAACGTCGCCCATTCCTTCTCTCCTGAGATGCTGCCTGACCTGCTGAGTTACTCCAGCATTTTGTGAATAAATACCTTCGATTTGTACCAGCATCTGCAGTTATTGTCTTTTACAGACAGTGGAGATACAGGCGCCAAGGCAAGGGGGACCTTAAGCAATAAAGCATTGGTTGCTGGAGTAACTCAGGGGGTCAAGTAGCAACTGTGGAGGGGAAATGGCCCGAAAACGTTTCGGGTCGAGACCCTTCTTCAGAGTGATGGAGCGGAGGGCAGATAGCCGGTGGAAAGAGGAGAGGGGGAGAGGAGAAGGCGAGGGGAAGGAGCTGCCAAGAGCTAGGTGGTCCTGGTGGGGGAGGGGGGTTGGTCGCTCAGCATATGGGAAGGAGAAGGGTGGAGGTGGTAACCAAGGATGGAGGTGATGGGCGAAGAGGACAAAGGGATGAAAATGGTGGAATTTGAGAATAAAGGAAGTTGTGGAATGAAATGTAGAACCAGAGGGAGG
This sequence comes from Rhinoraja longicauda, assembly GCF_053455715.1. Classification (NCBI taxonomy): domain Eukaryota; kingdom Metazoa; phylum Chordata; class Chondrichthyes; order Rajiformes; family Arhynchobatidae; genus Rhinoraja; species Rhinoraja longicauda. The sequence goes on from NC_135962.1 coordinate 14,190,555, forward strand.
GATGGGCAGTGAAAGGAAACCAGGGGGGGGGGGGGGGGGGGAGGTTGTAGGTGGCCTGGGAAAGAAAAATGAAGGACCTAGAGTGGGGAGGGGTGGGTGGTGAGCAAGTGGAGGAGGAGAAATTGGCTATATGACAGAATGGGGGGGAACTGCAGAGGGTGGGGTGGGGGATCTATGGGAGCGTGCAGCTCTACATGAGCGAGTGATCTGTGGGATTGTTGGTCTTCAGGGATGAATGAGTCTATGGGAGCTTTTTTCTTTGCGGCAGAGTGAGTGAATAGGACGTGTCAGAGCATTACCCACTGTAAATCCCTGGATCAGAGAAGGAAATATCAATTTTTGATTCTTTTTCCAAAGCTACCTCTCTCTCTCTCTCTCTCGAATGACGATGACTTGCTTTTGCACAGGTTTCATTGGTCCTGGTGTGGGACCCACCGGCTTAGCCTTGGGTTGGGCAAGCTCTCTCTTCTCCCCTCTCCCAACAGGCAAGAGGTACAGATGTGTGAAAATGCACACCTGCAGATTCACGGACAGTTTCTTCTCAGCTGCTATCAGGCAACTGAACCATCTTCTCACCAACCAGAGGTCCTGACCTACCATCTACCTCATTGGAGACCTTTGAACTATCTCTAATCGGACATTACTAGGCTTTATCTTGCACTAAACGTTATTCCCTTTATCCTATATCTGTACACTGAATGGCTTAATTGTAATCATGTATAGTCTTTTCAGTGACTGGATAGCATGCAACAAACAGCTTTTCACTATACGTCGATACATGTGACAATAATAAACTAAACAGTGCTTGGTGTAATGGATGGGTGCTTTGGGAGGTAGACGTTTCTTCCACCATCGACTCTGGTGCTGATGGTGTGCTCCAGGTTTGTGAACTCAACGTTGTCATTTTCATTCAGAACGCCGCATCTTCACTTGGATCAGTCGTGGTTTACTCATTGTGCAGGAAGGAACTGCAGATGCTGGTTTACAGGTGGACCATTGTGGGCTCCACCTTCCCTTTGGTCATCGGCGCCGGCTCTGATTTGTTTTGAACCTTCTCCTACCTCCAGTTTCCCTCCCCTCTGTCTCTCAGTCTGAAGAAGGCTCTCAACCTGAAACGTCACCTATTCCTGTTCTCGTTCTCCAGAGATGCTGCCTGACCCGCTGAGTTACTCCGGCATTTTGCGTCTATCTTGTAGTTTACTCATTCCCATGTGTGTTTGAGGTTTGCTGTGCTTTGCCTTTGAAGTTAATCTTCAATCTTTTCCTCTGTCTACATGGTAACCTCTTTCCACGACGGGACTCAGAATGAAGTGCCTCTTTGAGGAGAATGTAAATGATATAATGAGTACTTCAGTCCAGTGAAGGTTGGCCTGGCAGAGAATGTTTACTTAGGTTTGATTATCTCGGTGGATTCTGGAGAGTGGATCTGTGGGAGTGTGTTAGGTTGGGTGCACTGGTTCTAACGTTGCATTCTGTGTATGACTCGTTCTCTGATCTCTGCTTTTCACTATTAGCTAGCTTTAGTATGGTTAGAAATTTGGTTTCAAGGCTCACAGATCAATACCACCAAAATCAGAGATTTGTAGTTCGGGAAAAGACGAGAGATGTAAAATCAAGTGTGGTTAATGTTACAACACGCAGGACAGAAATAGATGTGAATAGGTTCTAGTATTAATTAACAACAGTCAGACAGTAACAAGCCATTTCAAATCAGTTAGTCACCAATTGAAATTGGAATTTGAAATTATATTGTTGCATTTTTGATTGAAAATAGATATGTTTAGTTTAGACTTTAGAGATACAGGCCCTTCGGCCCATCGAGTCGCCTCGTATAATCACCCCATACACCAGTTCTATCCTACACACAAGGGACAATTTACCCAAGCCAAAAAACCTACATACTTGCACATCTTTGAAATGTGAGAGGAAACCTACACTGTCATAGGGAGAACAGGCAAACTCCGTACAGACAGCACCTGTAGTCAGTATCGAACCTGGGTCTCTGGCGCTGTAAGGCAGTAACTCTACCGCTGCGCTACTCACTTTACTGTCCTTGGTGCCATTATGCCACCTTTAAATGGACACTGGTTGGTAACTGCATCAGAATATAGGAATAGGAATATTTTATTGTCACACTTGACTCGGCAGTGAGATTCTTTGATTGCATACACAATGTATACAAATAGCAGCCACCTACGGCGCTGACAAAGTTACAAAGCACGCCAGCTCCCTCTTTTTTCCCCCACCCCCCCTGAACAGTTCCCCCACGCTGGGTCCCCATTGTCATTTGTTCCCCTCCCCCCATTGTCCATTGTCCACCCCCCACCTCCCTCATGAGGGAGGGGAAAGAACAATGGAGGACCTGGTGTGTGTCGTCCCCCCACACCAGGTCCTCCATTGTTCTTTCCCCTCCCCCATGGTGGTCCTCCACTTCATGCCCGGTGTCGACCCGAGCCCCAGCCACGGGCGCTGTCGGCTGCTTTGCCCGACCCGGGCTTCTACCCCCGAGGCCCCGGCCAGGGCCCGACCCGGGCTTCTACGCAGCGATCCGGGAGGCATCAAGACCGCTGCGCCTCGATAAAGGCTTCCGGCCACATTCCCAGTCCACAGACACTGATTGTGACTAAATATAGCTAGATCAAGTCAAGTCAAATTTATTTGCCACATACACATACACGATGTGCAGTGAAATGAAAGTGGCAATGCCTGCGGGTTGTGCACAAAAAGAATGACAGTTACAGCATATAAATAAAGTTAATAAGTTACTATTAGTGTCGACAAAAATTTAGTCTCTGGGGTTATAAAAGTTGACAGTCCTGATGGCCTGTGGGAAGAAGCTCCGTCTCATCCTCTCCGTTTTCACAGCGTGACAGCGGAGGCGTTTGCCTGATCGTAGCATCTGGAACAGTCCGTTACTGGGGTGGCAGGGGTCCCTCATGATCTTACTTGCTCTGGATCTGCACCTCCAGATGTATAGGTCCTGCAGGGGGATGAGTGTAGTTCCCATGGTGCGTTCTGCCGAACGCACTACTCTCTGCTGGGGCTTCCTGTCCTGGGCAGAGCTGTTCCCAAACCAGACTGTAATGTTGCCGGACAGGATGCTCTCTACAGCCCCAGAGTAGAAGCAATGAAGGATCTTCAGAGACACTCTGAATTTCCTCAGTTGTCTAAGGTGGTAAAGGTGCTGCTTAGCCTTACCCACCAGTGCGGCAATGTGCATTGCCCACGTCAGATCCTCTGCGATGCGGACTCCCAAGTATTTAAAACTGCTCACCCTATCCACAATCGACCCATTTATCTCCAGTAGCGTGTACGTCCTTGGATGTTTAGCCCTTCTGAAGTCCACAATCAGCTCCTTTGTTTTAGTGACATTCAAGAGGAGGCTATTGTCCTGACACTAGAGTGCCAGATCAGCCACCTCCTCCCGGTAGGCCTTCTCATCGTTGTTGGAGATCCGGCCCACCACCACAGTGTCATCAGCAAACTTGATGATGGAGTTTGAGCTGAACCTGGCCCCACAGTCATGTGTGTACAGGGAGTACAGTAGGGGGCTAAGGACGCAGCCCTGGGGGGATCCTATGTTCAGGGTGAGGGAGCTAGATGTGTGTTCCCCCATCCTGACCACTTGGGGCCTGGCAGTGAGAAAGTCCAGGACCCAGGCACACAGAGGGGTGCTAAGCCCCAGTTCCAGCAGCTTCTCAACCAGTCTGCTGGGGACTATTGTGTTGAATGCTGAACTAAAGTCAATGAACAGCATCCTCACATAGCCCCCCTGGCTGTCCAGATGAGAGAGAGCGGTGTGTAGAACCTGGGAGACCGCATCATCCGTGGACCTGTTCGGACTCTTGGATTGGATGCAAAAAGATGTAAGCTGGGAATGGATCGAACCATTTAGTGTTTGGTAATGCTTTCTAACAGGTGTGCTTAATAGTTGGATCCAGTTCAGACATTGATTAGGAATTGATTGAATCAAACATTATTCAAGACTTAATCAGTCATGGGTGTGAAATGGGTCCAGTCAGTTGTGAATTATAAATAGCTCCTATCAGAGTGTCTAATCAATATCTAGCATGGAACATGTCCAATCAGTTGCTGAAGATAGACACAAAGTGCAGGAGTAACTCAGTGGGCCAAGCAGCATCTCTGGAGATAAAAAATGGGTGACGTTTTGGGTCAGGACTCTTTTTCAGACTGACTGTAAGTAGGAGGTGAGGAAAGACCTGGATAAATCAGGACTGGTAACAAATGATCTCGGGCAGGATGGTGTCAATTGTTGGCTGGGGAAGGTGTGATATCAAAAGGGATACAATGTGGTGAATTGTAGAACTGGTTAAACGACTAGGGTGGAGGAAGGGAGAATGGGGAGTGGAAGATGAAGTTACTTAAAATTAGTGAATTAAACATTTGTACCGTTGGGTTGTAAGCTGCCCAAGCAAAATATGAGATGCTGTTCCCCCAATTTGTGGGTGGCCTCACACGGGCAATGGAGGAGGCCCAGGACTGAAAGGTCAGTGTGGGAATGGGAAGTAGAGTTGAAATGGTCGGAAACCGGGAGATCCTGTAGGCTTCGGCGGACCAAGCATTAAGTGTTCAGCAAATAACGGTCCCCTAGTCTACGTTTGGCTCACTGATCCACAGCTGCTGACTGGGAATGGTTCTAATCTTTCTCGGCAGGAATAAATGAGTTGACTGTCTAAAAGAAATTGTATGGAGATAGTGAATAGAATGGATATGAATAAATGCAGATTGGGAGCTGGAAGGAAATACTTTTAGCAGTATTTATTTGTATTTCTTTGGCATCCTTGACAGGTGATAAGCATGAAGGAACTTCAGATTATGCGAAATGTTGGCGAGAAGAGTGAGTGTGTGGGATGAGAGAGGCTTTTAGAAAAAACCTCTTCAGGTGGAAGAGGTGACACAGAGATTTGAATAAAAGATCCAGCATAGGCAGGAAGGAAAGGAAAAAAAGATTAGCATATATGTAGCGTTTTCGCAAGTTTCATAGATCAGTATGCGCAGGAGATAGAAAGATGTGCTAGAGATAGACACAAAAAGCTGGAGTAACTCAGCGGGTCAGACAGCATCTCTGGGAAAAGGAATAGGTGACATTTCGGCTCGAGACCCTTCTTCAGTTTCTCCAGAGATGCTGTCTGATCCACTGAGTTACTCCAGCTTTTTGTGTCTATCTCGGTTTAAACCAGCATCTGCAGTTCCTTCCTACACAGAAAGATGTGCGTGTGGGATGAGAGAGGCTTCTCTGGAGCACATGCCCCAGTGTAAACCTGCTGACGCACAAGGCTCAGTCTGGTAGCAGGGATGTGGGGCAGGTACAGGCAAATAGGACTGCCTGTGGCTGGCCCAGCAAATTCAGAAACTATCCAAGTGAGTGTTGTGATATTGCTAGGACTACTTTGTTGGTCACAAGGACTACTTTGTATGCCTGTGTATATAAGTGATTGGTGTGATTGGGCGGCCACTCTGGATCCAGGCGGCCTTGGAATAAACAGCCTGGAGTTAAGCTCCACCATGATAACATCTTAAACACGTGTACTCATGGTCCGTCCAGAGTCACCAAAGGTACCGGGCCACGAAGGACAACAGTGAGGGCAAAATTAATGAAGCAAAGGGCAGATGAGGCTGAAAGTGAGACATAGCAGTTTGGTGAAATTGGAGAAGGATGCTAAGGACTTTGAATGTCAAGGAGAGGGGTGTCAGAGGGACGACAAAAACAAGGTAATGGTGGAATGAGGGTGAAGAATGAATAGCAAAATTGGTTTTGAGATGGTATAACCATTTTTGATTGTCTTTCACATGACAAAATTGACCATCCAAGCTCAATTCGTCCAATCTGAATAATACACAGTGGAAGTGACAACATTATGAAGATGTTCATGTGATCGGAGCAGAATTAGGCCATTCGGCCCATCAAGTCTACTCTGCCATTAAATCATGGCTGATCTATCTCTCCCTACTAACCCCATTCTCCTGCCTTCTCCCCATAACCCCTGGCATCCTTGGTAATCAAGAATCTGTCTATCTCTGCCTTAAAAGTATCCATTGACTTGGCCTCCACATCCTTCTGTGGCAAAGAATTCCGCAGATTCACCACCCTCTGACTAAACAAATTCCTCCTCGTCTCCTTCCTAAAGGAAGGTCCTTTAATTCTGAGGCTATGTATGACCTCTGGTTCTAGACTCTCCCACTAGTGGAAACATCCTCTCCACATTCACTCTATCCAGGCCTTTCACTATTTGGTAAGTTTCAATGAGGTCCCCTCTCATCCTTCTAAACTCCAGCGAGTACAGGCCTAGTGCTGTCAAACGCTCATAAGGTATGGCACAGTCTATGAATGTTGTTAAAACAGACCAGTCCAAACAGTGGCTCTGCCTTCAATGACTTTGGGAAGTTATTCTGGAGCTCAGGACTAATTCCAGATGGGTCAGCACTGGATAGGTTGATCTGAGTTCACGGCCATGTTGATATTCCAGTTGTGCGCCTGAGTTAGTGAAGGAGTTAGCCAGGGATTGATTTTGCATTAAACCTTTAGAGAAAAACTGAATCTGTAGTAACAACGTCTGGTCAGGGCAATGCTTTAGTTCACTCACTGACATTTCCAACTGTAGGAACCAAGCAAGGGTCAAAATTTGTCTCCATGATCACAATGAATGGCGGTGCTGGCTCGAAGGGCTGAATGGCCTCCTCCTGCATCTATTTTCTATGTTTGTGTGTAATAATCTCTAATGTTTGATAATGGAATTATGCCTTGGGATGTGTAAATGTAAGTGATTACTATTTTCATGAAAGATGTGTGTCTTGGTAAATAAATGATGGGATAGCTGCTGTTGGGTGACTGTACCAGGTGCAGTTCATAAATGCGCAAGTTGGACATAAATTATGTTGCAATCAGGTACTTAAAATAATTAGATGAGGACATCTCATTTAATTGAATCTTTAAATAACAATTACTTGGATTTGATGCTGAACCCATCAGGGCTTCCAGCGGCCGTGCCTTGAGATCTAGGCCTAGTCACTGTCCACAGCCTGTTCTGCCATGTGAGAGAGGTCATTCAGAGATACCAGGGGTCATAGAGTCATAGAGCTATAAAGTATGGAAGGAGGACATTCAGCCCAACTCGTCCATGTAGGTCACGTTGCCTAACCGTGCTAATCCTACTTGCCTGTGCCTGGTCCACATCCCTCCAAACCTTTCCTATCCATGTACCTATCTGTGTCTTTTAAATGTCTTAACTCTACCCACTTCTACCCCTTCCCCTGGCGGTTTATTCTATACAAGCCCCTAAGTTCCATTTTAAATCTTTTCCCTCTCACCCCAAACCTAATCCCTCTCATTTTTGACTCCCTTAGGAGAAAAGGCTGTGGCTTATCTATGCCCTTGATTATTTTATATACCTCTATAAGGTCACCCCCTCAGCCACCAAGGATAAAAGACCCAGCTTATCTAACATCTCCTTGCAGCTCAAACCCTCCAGACCCAATAAAATCCTCGTTCGTAAATCTTTTTTACACTCTTTTCAGCTTAATGTCATCCTTCCTTTAACCGGCCAACCAAAACTGTAAACAGAATTCCAAATGTGACCGGTACAGCTGAAACATGGCATCCCAACTCCTGTACTCAACGCCATTAACAACGAAGGCAAGTGGTGTCAAACCCTGCCTTCGCCATCCTGTCCACCTGGGTCACCACCTTCGTGGAGCAATATACCTGTTCCACAAGGTCTCTCCTTTCCACAACATGCCCACTTACTGTACAAGTCCTGCACTGGTTTGGGCAAGTTGGGCGATAGGGCCAGTTTCTACGCTGTATGACTCAATTCCTCTATGGGTTGTCCTACCCAAATTCAACACCTCACATTTATCTGAATTAAACTCCATCTGACATTCCTCAGCCCATTGGCTCAGTTGATCAAGATCCCATTATAATTATAAACTATTTCACTGTTCTCTACATCACCACGTTGTGTGCCACCTGCTAACCGTGCTATGTACATTCACATCCAAGTTGTTAATATAAACAATGAATCCTGGACGGCGGGTTAATTTTCCACTGCTACTTTTAGGCTGGTGAGTGGTAGAATCTGGGAGGGGTTTTTGGGAAGGTGGTGAGACTAAAATGGCATTCAGAGAGTCATAGAGTGTTACAGTGTGGAAACTAGTCCCACCTGCCCGTATTTGCTCCATATCCCTCCAAGCCTGTTCTATCCATGTACCTGTCGAACTGTTTCTTAAATGTTGGGATAGTCCCAGCCTCAAGCACGTCCTCTGGCAGCTTGTTCCATACACCCACCACCCTCTGTGTGAAAAATTTACCCCTCAGAATCCTATTAAATCTTTTCCCCTTCATCTTAAACCAATATCCTCTGGTCCTCGATTCACCTACTCTGGGCAAGAGACTTTGTGTATCTACCCGATCTATTCCTCTCATGACTTTATATACCTCATTAAGATCGCCCCTCACCTCCTGCGCTCCGAGGAATAGAGGCCCTGCCTACTCAACCTCTCCCTATTGCTCAGATCCTTTAGCCCTCGCAACATCCTTGTAAATCTTCTCTGCACCACATTCGTGTAGGATTGGTGAAATGGATGGTTGATAGTTGGCATGCTGTTTGACCCTGTATATCTTCGGGCAGCACAGTGGTACAGCCGGTAGAGCTGCTGCCTGAAAGCACCAGAGTCCCAGGTTTGTTCCTGACCTCGGGCGCTGTCTGTGTGGAATTTGCACATTCTCCCGGAGTTGCTTTGGTTTCCATCAGGGGCTCCTGTTTCCTTCCAAATCCCAAAGACGTGAGAGTTTGTAGGTTAATTGGCCTCTGTAAATCACATTAAATGTGTTGGGAGTGGATAAGAAAGTGGGATAACATAGAACTAGCACAAATGGGTGATCGATGATCGGTGCCACCCATTCAATAGACAATAGGTGCAGGAGTAGGCCATTCGGCCCTTCGAGCCAGCACCGCCATTCAATGTGATCATGGCTGATCATTCTCAATCAGTACCCCGTTCCTGCCTTCTCCCCATACCCCCTGACACCGCTATCCTTAAGAGCTCTATCTAGCTCTCTCTTGAATGCATTCAGAGAATTGGCCTCCACTGCCTTCTGAGGCAGAGAATTCCACAGATTCACAACTCTCTGACTGAAAAAGTTTTTCCTCATCTCCGTTCTAAATGGCCTACCCCTTATTCTTAAACCGTGGCCCCTTGTTCTGGGCTCCCCCAACATTGGGAACATGTTTCCTGCCTCTAACGCGTCCAACCCCTTAATAATCTTATATGTTTCGATAAGATCCCCTCTCATCCTTCTAAATTCCAGTGTATACAAGCCTAGTCGCTTCAGTCTTTCAACATATGATAGTCCTGCCATTCTGGGAATTAACCTAGTAAACCTACGCTGCACGCCCTCAATAGCAAGAATATCCTTCCTCAAATTTGGAGACCAAAGCTGCACACAGTACTCCAGGTGCGGTCTCACTAGGGCCCACCTTCTCTCCAGAGATGCTGTCTGTCCTGCTGAGTTACTCCAGGATTGTGTTTCTATCTTCGATGATCGGTGTGGACTTGGTGGGCGGATAGGCTTGTTTCCATGTTGTATCTTCAAATTAAAGTGAACTAAATTCAATTAAATCATTCATAGATGGAACTGGAAAAGTACATGAAAGCAAAGTATTTACAGGGATAATGGAAGAGGGCAGTGGGGTGGGATTAACTGGATTGCTATTCCACACTGGGATGGACTGGAAGAACCAAATGTTCTCATTCCCTTTTACAGCCATTCTATAGTGCTGCTTCACTGTGAGAATGGTTTTGGAAGTGGGCATGTGGGTGAGGCAGTTGGGGGCCTTGGTTAAAAATGCAAGTGGTTTTCGATGAAAATGTTAGCCCACTTCTCCATTTAGTAGGGTCATCAGTCTGTGCATGTGTTCACCCGCACTGGAGGGGGAAGTGGTCATTTCAATGGAGCAAATGTCCATGATGAGCTTGTCCATGTGAATTGTCCATGTGAAGTCGAGAGAGTACAGCGGTATTGGAGGGGGAATGAAGAGTTGGTTTGCAGTCTAGCCCCAAGCACCAAAGGGCGCAGCGGTAGAGTTGTTGCCTTACAGAGCCAGAGCTGGAGACTGGGGTTCGATTCTGACTACGGGTGCTGCCTGCACGCAGTTTGCGCGTTCACCCCGTGGCTGCGTGGGTTTTCTCCGAGATCTTCGGTTTCCTCCCACACTACAAAAGCGTACAGATTTGTAGATTATTTGGCTTGGTATGAATGTAAATCGTCCCTAGCATGTGTAGGGTAGCGTAAGTGTGCGGGGATCACTGGTCGGTGCGGCCGATGGGCCTGGTTTCCACGCTGTATCTCTAAACTAAACTAAACTAGAGCATCCTCGCTGCTTACTGCAGTGATGTTGCTCCTTACAGACACATGTAAAGTGAGCATGAGAAAGTGTTGATTGGATTTGCATGAGGTTTGTAAACCTTGCAGTCCAACCCTTGGCAGCTCCACCTCACTCATCGCAAATTACAGCTCACAGTGGCTGTACCACCGTGGGCACTGCTGAAGCTGCAGGCCCCAGAGGAGACCACAACCAGTCTCCGAATCAGCAGGAGGACGAGGGGTGACCGTATAGAAGTGTATAAGACCATGAGAGGAATAGATAGGGTGAATGCACACAGTCCTTTACCCAGCGTAGGGAATCAAGAACCAGAGGACATATATGTTTAAGGTGAGGGGGGAAAGATTTAATTGGAACCTGAGGGGCAACTGTTTTACACAAGGGGGGTGGGTGTATAGAATGAGTTGACGGAGGAGGTGGTTGATCCAAGTACAATCACAACATTTATAAGATATTTGGCCAGGTACTTGGATAGGATAGGCTCAGAAGGAAACGGGACAAATGTAGGCAGCTGGGTCTAGTGTAGATGGAGCATGTAGGCTGGAGTGGGCGAGTTGGGTTGGAGGGCCTGTTTCCAGGCTAAATGACTATATGTCTGGATACAAGTATCTCTGAAGGTATTGTTAACATGCCAGCTGCTGGTATGTGCTTGCAGCCAAACGAACCATGATCTGCCATCTGATGGACCTGGTGACCATGCATTGCATGGGGCTGTCAGGTTCACCAGCGCCTTTCATCTTGTGATCATGGCCAAATTGTGCTGGAGATATTTGTAAGATCCTAGAGCAATTTCAGCGCAGGAGTGCGCGAGGCAGGTGACCAACCTTGCTTGCAATGAGCTCCATCAGAATGGGTGGCCCTTAGGTTCTGTGGCTCAGGCAGGCTGCCTAATGATACCAGGCGCCATTGAGCGGGCATGTGGCTGGCATTGCCCAGGAGTGTTGGCCAACCAGAGCATTCCCACTGTAACTTGTGCAGCTGGACTGATAGAGTGGGAGGAATCCGTCGCACCAGATGAATACAAGGTTATCAGCAGTGGTCATGATGCCAATATTGGGCGACACAGTGACACAGCTGGTAGGGTTGCTGCCTCGCATCAACAGAGGCCCTGATTCGATCCTGAACTCGGGTGCTGTCTGTGCGGAGTTTGTACGTTCTCCCTGTCACCCCGTGGGTTTTTCCCGGGTGCTCTGGTTTCCTCCCACATCCCAAAGTCATGCAGGTTTACGGGTGAATTGACCATTGTAAAATTGGCCCAGGTTGTGTGGGGAGTCAATACGAAAGTGAGATAACATAGAATGAGTGTGAACGTGTGATCAATGGTCGCAGTGGGTTCAGTGGGCCAAAGGGACTGTTTCCTGCTCTCTCTCCCTTTCTTTCTCCGGTTTCCTCCTACACTCTAAAGATGTACAGGTTCATTTGCTTTGGTAAAGACTGCAAATTGTCCCCAGTGTGAAGGATAGTGTTCGTCGGCACGGACTCAGTGGGCCGAAGGGCCTGTTCCCGCTCTGTATCTTTAAACTCTATAAGGGCAGATGATGGAAACCTGCAATAAAGCAGCAGGTCAGGCAGATTCTGCAGAATGAGACACGGAGTCAACATTTTGGATTGAAGACCCTGGGAGAGTGAGGTATCAGGTTAGTTTGAAAATGAAGGGAGGGTGGGGGGATGATGAGTCATGGATAGGGCAAAGGGAATAACTCAATTGGGTGTGAACAGACTTGTTCAGGTGATTCCAGTGTTTATGGAACTGTCTGGTTAATAGATTGATGAAGGCAGTTAGAGAGAGAGGGAGAGAAAACAAACAGTGACACCTGTACTCGTGTTCTACAATGAAGGTCTTGAGCCCATCAGTACTGTACTCCAGTATAATACAATGGCAGAACTGTGCCCACCAGTATTATACCCTGATGTAATACAGTGACTGACCTGTCCACACTAATATTAGAGTCATAGAGTGATACAGTGTGGAAACAAGCCCTTCGGCCCAACTTGCCCACACCGGCCAACATGTCCCAGCTACACTAGTCCCACCTGCCAGCATTTGGTCCATATCCCTCCAAACCTGTCCTATCCACATGTCCAATATATCCATATTGTACCTCAGTGATGTAGAGTGACAAACCTGTTATCACCAGTCCTACATCCTGTATGATACAGTGATAACACATCCCAACCAGTACGATATCCAGTGTGACATATTAATAGACCCGTCCACACCAGTACTATACCCTGGTGTTTTACAGTGATAGTCCCGTCTCCACCAGGTCTATACCACAGAGTTATATATTGACAAACCCCCCTCCCCACCAGTACTGTACCTCAGCGTTATACAGTGACAGAAATGCCCCCACCAGTAGTGTACCCCAGTGTTATACAATGACATACCCCACCCCACAACTATTATACCCTAATAATTTAAACTGACAGACCCGTCCCCACCAGTAATGAACCCCAGTGTTATACAGTGACAGACCCGTCCCCACCAGTAATGAACCCCAGTGTTATACAGTGACACAGACAGGTCCCCAGCAGTGCTGTAGCCAAGTGTTATACAGTGGCACTCAGTCTCGCCACTATTAGACTCCAATGTTATACAGTGACAGACCCGTCTCCACTGTCCTGTACCTGGTATTATACAGAGGCTCCAAATCTCTGGATCTCTGGTTTTGTGTTTGTGCCGTCCATGGTCCAAGCCCAGGCCCTGGGGCCCAGTAAAGTGTGGGTCCCGTGGCTTGGCATCCAACATGAGGACAATGTCAAGTTCTGGGGCCATGTGAGGAGAATGACTGCCTGTAGTACAGAGGGGCCCTGGGAACCGCACCCTGGGTAGACAGAGTGTGGTCGGGTGCTGAGGGAGTGTGGTCGGGTGCTGAGGGAGTGTGGTCGGGTGCTGAGGGAGTGTGGTCAGGTGCTGAGTCCCTCCATTCACAGTCTCTGCAGTTGGTCTCCGCACACTGGGCCTGATGACATTACACACCCATTCCCCTCTTTCCCCTCCCTCTTTAGCTTAGCACTCCTCGCCTTTCTCGACCTGCTGAAGCCATTCCGATACAGATTAGTTTATTTTAGACATACAGTATGGAACAGGCCCTGTGGTTCACCAAGTCCACACCTACCAACTATCACCTGTACACTAGTTCTATGTTATTTATCCCAGTTTCAGAGGCCAAAGTACAGAGGCCAATTGACCTACAACCTGCACATCTTCGGAATGTGGGAGGAAACCAGAGCACCTGGAGAAAATCCACACGGTCTCAGGGAGAACATACAAACTCTGTAAAGGACACCACCTGTAGTCTGATTCGAACCCGGGTCTCTGGTGCTGTAAGGCACCAACTCTACCGCTGCGCCACCGTGCCGCCCTTAGTTTATTGTCATACACACTGGGGTGCGATGAAATTCCTTGTTCACATGAAGATTGCGGCATAACCAGTTTACATACGGTATCACAAGAATAAATAAATCGATAAGTACAAAATGGCAAAATGATGCAAAGATTACAGGGCAATCTGAAGCCCTGAAGTAGCAAAGAAGATGTTACGGTGCAATAAAGGAATAACCGAATGAGGTATAATATAAACTGCTTATTGCACAGGGTCCAGGACCACATTGCAGCCACACGTTGCTGGGGTGTGAGAGTGGACTTCTCCCTCCTGTCAGATGTCACTGTAGCCCTCTCACTGCCACAGAATGGAGTACGATACTACCAGCAAACAGCCTGTGTTCTGCCTCCCTTGTGCTATGCAGCCCGTCCACAAAATGTCAGCGATATCCCATGACTTTAAATAGTGCAACTAAAATGAAGTAATGGCACCTGCTCACACTAATTGGTCCGGAAATCCAGGAAGAACACATTAGTATCTCAGCCAGCTGAGCAAGGTAGAGCTGGCTTCAATGTGAGTGCAGGTGGATTGCGACACTTCAACGGTAATTGGTGAAACGGAAGGACAACGAGGAGATAATTTATTTTTAATGGAATAAGTTTTTATGGTCTGGAATGAAATTGATGATGAAAGCAGATTTAAGAGTAACTTTTGAAAGGAGCTTAGAAGAAACATTTTAAAGGAAAAAAACATTTCAAAAGGTGGGGAAGTAGGAGAAATCAGATTGCCCTTTGCAAGGAGCTAGCAAATGTAGTTTAAATTGGCGCTGCTGTGATGTTTAAATCTATGCATTGAAGAAGTCTGAAGAAGGGTCTCGACCCAAAAAGTCACCCATTCCTTCTATCTAAAGATGTTACCCGTCCTGCTGAGTTACTCCAGCATTTTGTGTCTATTATTGGAGGAGGTTATTTGAAGCCAACAAAGTTGTAAATGAAACATTTGCTGTAATTTCCAGAAAACACAAAAAATAAATTAGTCCCTGGTGATATGAGAGTTAACAGTCCTGATGGCCTGTGGGAAGAAACTCCGTCTCATCCTCTGTTTTCACAGCGTGACAGCGGAGGCGTTTGCCTGACTGTAGCAGCTGGAACAGTCTGTTGCTGGAGTGGTAGGGGTCCCCCATAATGTTGCTGGCTCTGGATCTGCACCTCCTGATGTATAGGTGCTGCAGGGGGGCGAGTGTAGTTCCCATAGTGCGTTCAGCCGAATGCACCACTCTCCACAGAGCCTTCCTGTCCTGGGCAGAGCTGTTCCCAAACCAGATTGAGATGTTGCCGGACAAGATGCTTTCTACAGCCCCAGAGTAGAAGCACTGAAGGATCCTCAGAGAGACTCTGAATTTCCTCAGCTGTCTGAGGTGGCAAAGGCGTTGCCTTGCCTTACTCACCAGTGCGGCAATGTGTGTTGTCCATGTCAGATCCTCTGTGATGTGCACTCGGAGGTATTCAAAGCTGCTCACCCTATCCACAATAATCCCATTTAGCTCCAGTGGCGTGTACGTCCTCGGATGTTGAGCCCTTCTAAAGTCCACAATCAGCTCCTTAGTTTTTGTGACATTCAAGAGGAGGCTGCTGTCCTGACACCAGAGTGCCAGATCAGCCACCTCCTCCCGGTAGACCTTCTCATCGTTATCGGAGATCAGGCCCACCACCACAGTGTCATCAACAAACTTCATGATGGAGTTGGAGCTGAACCTGGCCTGAGATTTGCCCTATTAAAATCTCCAGCCACCACCATAGCCGCATCAGGGTTCTTGTTTTGGTGTCGACACAACACATTGTGTAGGGCCGATAGTGCCATGTCAGTGTCCGCATGCGGTGGAATACAGACGGCTGTGATAATCACCGAGCTGAACACCTGGGGAAGGTAAAATGGACGGCATGAGATAGTCAGATGCTCCAGGTCCGGCGAGCAGGAACGAGAAAGTGTCTTAATATTCCTAGGGTTGCACCAGTTATTGTTGGTCATGAAGCAAACTCCTCCACCCTTGGATTTCCGGGATTCTTCCGTTCTGTCCGCACGGAAAACAGTGAAGGACTCGGTTGGGCAGATCACCTGATCCGGCACCAGCGGGGTCAGCCATGTCTCAGTCAGACAGAAGATGTTGCAGTCTTTTATGTCCCGCTGGAATCCTGATCCTCGCCCTGAGGTCATCCAGCTTGTTCTCCAGGGACTGGACGTTCCCCAGCAGGATGCTGGGCAGAGGTGGACGGAAGGCCTGGGCTCTCAGCATGTCCCGAATCCCCCCCCCGCCTTCCTCGATGTTTTCTCCGACCTTTTCTCGGAGCCGCGCTCCCATTGCTGTTGCCGTGGCGCGCTCTCTTGATCTCTGTCGGCCACGCTGGATCGGTGAGTACAGTGTCTAATAAGCCTTCGGTTACGCTAAAGTTTAGTTTTACGAGAGTTTTCCTGTCGTACGTTATTAGTGCTAATGTGTTAGTACTTAAAAATAAATTAAAAATGAACACACAAGTTAAAAACACGCACAGCCTCAGGGGAGCTACCACCACGGCGACTGGACTCGGCCGCGCCATCTTGAGGATAAAACGGAACCTTTACCCAACAACACAAGCTAATATAGTCCACGAGTTATTTAAGTGTTCCGTTCCTGAGAACTGTGCGTAAGCAGAGGAAACATCCATTTTATATAGCTACCCCCCCATATCATATCACTGCATACTCTTGCTATAATTCTTTCATTTCATTGAAAAATCAGCCTAACCCCAACTATAATTAAACTAATGGAATCTATACTTAACCCAAACATTGATAATACCATGAAACATTATTATTATTATTACTCGGTTAAAATATATGTGAGAATTTGCATAACGTCAATTTTAGGTATGCCGGGTCATTTGTAACTGGAATCCATGTCTAAATTACTTAAATTATTGCATCGTATGGGAAGCGCATTCCCAATCTCGTTGTACCCCTGGGTACAATGACAATAAAGATATATTGTATTGTATTGTATTGTATTGTAGTTCCCTGATACAGATAGACAGGGTGGTGAAAAAGGCGTATGGTATGTTTGCCTTCATCAGCCTAGTCATTGTGTATAGGAGTTGGCTGGATTTGGAGACCTGTGTGCGGTTTTGGTGGACATACTATGGGAACAACATCAACAAGCTAGAAAGGCTGCACAAATCATTAGCAGGAATATGGACTGGACTGCACGACTTGAGTTATAAACAGAGATTAGACAGGCTGGGGCTATTTTCTCAGGAGTGAAAGAAGCTGGGGGATAATTTTAAAGAGGTTTATAAAGATTATCATGTATACCAAGGTACAGTTCTTTTTTTGCATACAGATCAGTAAGATTATTGCCATGCATTAGTACAATCACTGATTAAGTACGGGATGCATAGAAACAGCCCATTGCAGCTGCAGATGCAAGAGTTGGAAGATTTTGACGCCATTTTTGCAGTCCCACCCACAGCTAGCCATGAAGGCCATTGCAGCTGTCACCTCCATCCGCGTATCGAAGTCCCTCTCCTTGCCCGGTCACCTTCAGTCTTGTGCCCCGCTGCCAACCTAGAGTGCGCGGGATGTAAGACCCCCAGTTCATCTTATCGGCCGGCCCTTTGCCCGGCGTCTGAAGCTGTCGCCGACTCCCTCCACCTCCTCTCCGGTTCCTAGTCTTCAAGGGGTGAGCAGGGCACTAGCCCCGGACGGGACTCCCACTCCGGGCGGCTTCCCGGTTCTGCGGCGGGCGAGCCAGGCCTGCTGCCTGCCGGAGCATGGCCGCGGCACGTCACAAGTCCTTCTCGTCGGGAGTCAATTGCCAACCAAATCGCACGGGATGTGAGAAGAAACAGGAATACCTGAGTGGAACCCGTGCGGAGAACTTGCAAACTCCACTCAGTCAGCACCAGAGCTGAGGATTGAACCAGGGTATCTAGTGTTGTGAGACAGTGGCTCTAGCATCTATGCCACTGTTTGGATTACAGGTCTATAAGGCACCACTGGGAAAGGTTAATGCTAAGCATTGCCACTTTAGTACCAAGGGAAAGATAAAGCAAAGAAAGCTGTGTGTCCCTCTGGTCTTTGTCCCCTTCTCCCACTCCAGTGCCTCCCATTCCTTCTCACGTGGCAGAACTCCTGCAGGTTGGATCTTAAGAAGAAGCAATTCATTTCCTTCCTGAATGAATGATAAAATGAACCAACAGGGATGTTATTGAGCTAGGAAGCTCTCAGTTTGTGCTAACCCGAGGCTATGGAAGCGAGTGGAGCCCATGAAGGCAGGGCCACAATGTAATAATATCAGGGGCTATGTCTCCATCTCATCCACTTTCCCACCTGACCCCCATATTCCTTCGTCTCCATTTATGTCTCAAAAAATATATTGACTACACAAGTTATGGTCGCAACATGTTTGTTTTTTTAACTTGTTTTTTGGATGACAAATAAAGATATCTTGAATCTTGATAACACCAGCATGAAATTGAATCCTTGCATGAAACCTGTGTACTTTAACTTCAGAAAATTAAACACTTTTGGAAAACATCATGGTGCCTTTAATAAATTAATATATGGCCATAAAACCGAATATCTTTCGGAGAAGAAGATTTGCTGGGGTGGCTCAGTGTAGAGTTGCCGTCTTACAGCGTCAGAGATGCAGATTCGATCCTGACTGTAGTTGCTGTCTATATGGAGTTTGTATGTTCTTCCTGTGACTGTGTGGGTTTTCTCCAGGTGCTCCGGTTTTCTCCCACATTCCAAAGATGTACAGGTTTGTAGGTTAATTGGCTTCTGTAAATTTTCCCTAGTGTGCAGGATGCAGAACTGGGATAACATAAAACTAGTGTATAGTGTTGATCGGCATGGACTCGGTGGGCCAAAACGCTTGTTTCCGTGCTGTATCTCTAAACTAAACTAAATCTTATTGAGCCAATTTGTTACTGCAGACTGTGTCTGACTATTAAGTGCTCTCTAAAATAATGGCCTAGGAGACATTCAGTCGAAGGGCTATTAATGACGGCCCATAAATGCTGGCCTTGTCAATGGCATGCACATCCTCTGAATGAATAAACGTAGACGAAATTTAGTGACTGGAGACCCACAACCCTGATTTACAGATCTCGGTAAAGAAACATTCACTCACTTCAGTCCCAGATGGACAATACGTTACTCCTCTGCCTACTGCCAGACTCTTGAGACAGAGGAACTAGGCTCTTACCATTTGTTCTGCCTGGGGAATGGAAGCATAGTGATTATTTTATTGAACTGGTATTCCAGAAGCCCATGATGTGGAATTCATACTTCACTCTGCAGACTGGGATGTTAATTAACTCTGTTAAATAAATCTGAAGTAAGAGCTAAAATGATGACGGTCATAGTAACTTGTCTGTTTCATTAATATATTTTATGGAAGGTAATTTGCCACCCTGACATGGTGTGGCCTCTGGATATGGGATGCAGTGCATTCAACTCCTGATTAGCCCTCCAAAATAGCCCAGTTAGGCACCCTTTGTTTGTACCTCTGTGTTATAACAGGTGAGGAAGGCACTCACCACAACAAGGGCAATAAATGGCACCAATGCCAAAGACACCCGCAGTCCATAGGTGAAGAGAAACAAAAATAAGATTACTTCATTCTTTTGAACTACAATGAGTGTTCTATCCAATTTCTCCTCACTGGACAACCACTTGCCAAGTTAAAATCTAGTAAACCATCAATGCAGTGGCTCTATTCCAAGCATATCCAGTTTATTGAACGCTGCAAATAGGCTACCAGGTGTGGTCACTCAAGTCACGTACAATGGGAAATACAGCACGGAAACAGGCCCTTCAGCCCAACTCATTCACGCTGACCAAGAAGCCCATCTAAGTTCATCCATTTAACTGCATCTGCCCCAATGTTGTTATTGTATCTGCCTCACCTGCTTCCTCTGGCAGCTTGTTCCATTAACTGCCACCTTCTGTGTAAAAAATGTTGCCCCTCAGGTTCCTTTAAAATCTTTACGCTCTCACCTTAAACCTCTGCCCTCTAGTTCTTGATTCCCTTATCCAGGGAAAAATACAATGTAGTTTCATCCTAGCTATTCAACTCCTGATTTTATCACTGCTCAGCCACCTGTGTTCCATGCAACAGAATCCTAGCCTGCTCAATCTTTCCCTGTAGCTCAGACTCTCAAGTCCTGGCAACATCCTTTGAAACCTCTGTACTCTTTCCAGCTTAATGGCATTTTTCCTATAACAGGGTGACCAGCATTTGAATACAATATTCTGAGTATGGCCTCACAAAAACCTTGTAGAACGGTAACATAATGTTTTAACGTCTATACTCAAATCCCCGAATGATAAAGGCCAGCATGCTAAAAGATGCCTTTATCACCTATCTACCCAGATTATCACTTTCAAAGAACTATGTACTTGTACTCTTAGATCTCTCTGCTCTGCAATACTCCCCAGGGTCACTATGAAATATGACATACCCAATTTCCCATTCATTAAACCATGTAAAGAGTGCTTTATCAGAGCTGTAGCAATCTAATTGGCCTCTGCATCTTCTTACTGATGGATTCCTACTGTCTTGCCACAATTAATGCCAGGTTAATTAGTGTTGAGGTTCTTCTTTTGATCTGCTATCATGAATGGTCACGTTACAGTTGTTTATTTCCAACCCATGGATCAATCTAGAATTTAGGGAGCTTTGGAAGATTCCAATTAATTTGTCACCCGCCCCATTTGTAGATCATCATATTCTGAGAATACTCTTGATTCTTTTTCTGTATATCTCTTAAATTAAATTTTCGATCTTCATTTTCATTATACCCGGGACTTTTGGTAATTTATTGTATCTTCTCCTTTGGACAGAAATACTTAGGGCGGCACAGGGGCGCAGCGGTAGAGTTGCTGCCTTGCAGCGCCAGAGACCGGGTTCAATCCTGACTACAGCCTGTGTGGAGTTTGTACGTTTTTCCTGTGACCGCGTGGGTTTTCTCCTGGTGCTGCGGTTTCCTCCCACGCTCCAAAGACGTACAGGTTTGTAGGTGAATTGGCTTCTGTAAATTGTCCCTAGTGTGTAGGATAGTGCTGGTGTATCGCTGGTCAGCATGGACGGTGGGCCGAAGGGCCTGTTTCCATGTTGTATCTCTAAACTCTAAAGTCTGCTTGAATAATTTCTCACTCATTTACTTATTCTGCATTTCAATCTTTCTCAAAGGAATGGGGTCGGCTTTTACTGCTCTCTTACTGTTTCCATGCCGACAGAAGCTCAATTTTTCACATTACTCTATTCACTCTGCTCCCTCATGATTTTCTGGACACTTGAAACTGCTTCCTCGAACTTCCTAATTCATCTCGCCACATCGAATCTCTAAATTTTAACCACATTCCGCCCTTGCCCTCCCTCCTTGGTTAGCTACAGATTAAGCATTTTTTCTAAAAGAGAGCTTCATTATATACATTAAACATCGCAAAATATCTTTGGTTTGCCATTGCTCATTCATCTCAATTTGATCCAGTTGCCCCAATTACGTCTGTAAAACTGGCTTCCATCTCCATTAGCTTTATTAAAGACTGCAGTTTCACATTTAAGCATGTCATTCTCAAATACAGTAAAATGTATCATCTGTCTTCACGGGGGAATACCCAAGACTGAGATTATTAGTTAACATTGGCTCATTTCACAAACTCTAATAGATGTTCTGTTTATGAGTCGGTGACATGTCCCATGCTCATCCTCTCAGCTACGTTGGCCAATTTAATTTGAGTCTGAACAAAAGCGATCCCCAAACCTTCTTTCCCAAGAGTCACCGGTTCATAGTGATAATGCAGCACAGCAACAGACCATTCAGCCCAATTCGTCTTTGCCAACAAAGAACCTCTCCAAATGTCTTTTAACATAGAAACATAGAAAATAGGTGCAGGAGTAGGACATTCAGCCAGCCCTTCGAGCCAGCACCGCCATTCAATATGATCATGGCTGATCATCCAAAATCAGTACCCCGTTCCTGCCTTCTCCCCATATCCCTTGATTCCATTAGCCCTCAGAGCTATATCCAACTCTCTCTTGTAAACTCCAGTGAATTGGCCTCCACTGCCTTCTGAGGCAGACAATTCCACAGATTCACAATTCTCAGGGTGAAAATGTTTTTCCTCCTCTCAGTCCTAAATGGCCGACCTCTTATTTTTAAACTGTGACCCCTGGCTCTGGACTCCCCCAACACCGGGAACATTTTTCCTGCATCTAGCCTGTCCAATCTCTGATGAAGAGTTTCAGGCTCGCCCTCTCGTCCTTACGAATGCTGCCAGCTTTGTTGAGCGTATCCAGCATTGCTGGATTCCATTCAAGATGTTGCTGACTTTGCATCTACCACATCATCAACAAATAGCAGCAGAGCCTTGCGCGCTGAGGGCAAGTCTGCCAAAGGCAGAGCGATTACCAGCACTGATGTGAGAGGGGACAGAACACTGAGCATTTATACCTCCAGGAAGAATCAAAGTCCACGGAAAAACAAAAGGTTGGGACAGAAAATCCACTTCCTTCTCAGAATATAGTGTAAATAATTAGTCTGAACATATAAAAGCTTTAGATCCCAGGAACACTACTGCAGACTCTGACCGTTAATTAATCCTGTCCCACCCCCCCCCCCCCCCTGCAGGTTACAAAGTCTCCCCGCTGCTTCAGTTGTGTGGTTTGTTTCTTCTGGTGCTGATAACGTTTTTCTCTGGGGATATTGTTAGTTTAGGAAGGCCTGAGGCCAATTCCATGTAAGATTTACCTTTTCAGACGATCTATTTACTAACAAAAGCCATATTTTAGCTTTGGCAGATCATAACCCAGCAGTACGGATGTTGACTTCTCTAATGGTAGACACAAAATGCTGGAGTAACTCAGCGGGACATTCTCTAATGTCTTCTCTAATTTCAGGTAGCTCCTGCATTCCCTCTCTCTCTCTGCCCCTCCCCCACCATAGCTGTCCTGCTGGTTTGACTGTTCGCATCCATATGCCCCATATGACCTCTTCCGCAGCCAACAATGGACCATTGTGGGCTCCACCTTTCCCTGGTCATCGGTGCCGGCTCTGATTTGTTCTGAACCGTTTCGTCCCTCTAGTTTCCCTCTCCCCTGACTCTCAGTCTGAAGAAGGGTCTCGACCTGAAACATCCCCTATTCCTTTTCTCCAGAGATGCTGCCTGACCCGCTCAGTTACTCCAGCACTGCGTCTATCTACATTTGAGCTTGCTAGGTTCCAATCCTCCCCCCTCCCCCCGTGCATTCTTTGTTATCTTCTGACATTCCCTCTTTTAATCCTTCATTATGCAATGCTCGGCTGCTGTTCTCAATTGCACAACAGTCATGACTTAACTGGATACTTTTAAAACCATTTGCTCACATAATAAGCATCTTGCTGTCACACCCCCTCACCACCTTCCTGTGTTACACGCCTTGCGGTGAGTCCATCAGACTCCATCAACACTTCATATTGTATTCCTGGCCTGATGCTGCCTCGATATAGCTTCACCTCATAAAATCATAGAGTTATAGGATTGTACAGCAGAGAAATAGGTCCTTTTGGCGCGCTTCGTCCACGCCGACCGAGATGCCCACCAACACTAATCCTGTTTGCCTGCATTAGGCTAGTGTCCCTCTTTTCCAACTACATACCTGATCAAATGCCTTCAAACATTGTCATTGTATTTTCCTGTACTACCTGCTCTGGCGGCTTTTTCCAGACAAGCACCACCCTTTCTTTGTGTGAAAAATCTCTGAGACACAAAAGTTGTTCTTTTATTTAATTGGGTATAAACATATACACAACATTCACTGCCCATCCCTCACTATCCTTAAGAATGGCGCAATGGCAGAGTTGCTGCCTTACAGTGCCAGAGACCCGGTCCGATCCTGACCTCGGGTGCTGTTGGGTACGGAGTTTGTAAGTTCTCTCCGTGACCTGTGAGTTTTCTTCAGATGCTCCGGTTCCCTCCACACTCTAGGTTTGTAGGTTAATTGGCTTTGGTAAAAAATTTAAATTGTCCCTAGTGTGTGTAGGATAGTGTTAGTATACGGGGATCACTGGTCGGCGTGGACTCAGTGGCCCGTAAGGGCCTGTTGCTGCACTGTATCTCTAAACTAAACTAAGCTAAGGAGGTGAGGAGTCCCTGCCTTGAAGCACGAAGGCCCTTTAGATCCTGCTACTCTCACACTGCTATTGGATTTAGATTCAGTGTAATGCACGAGCATTCTGTGCCTCTTGCCTGCTTGCTGTGTTATTCAATATCATGGTTGATCTTTTGCTTGTGCTAACCCTATATTTCTTTTAACATTGAGAACTCAACCTCTATCTTGAATATACTCAAGAACGGAGCATCCAATGCATTCTTAAATCAAGAATTCTAAAAATTCACCGTCCTCGACATGAAATAATTTTATATATGTACGGTCAGCATGGTGAGTGACCTACAGAGGAACCCTGCAGCTGATTGTGACCCTATGCACCTTGTTGCGGGCAGTGGTTGTGCATTAAGGAGGTGCAGTGGTGGTAGCCTGGCGCTGAATTACTGTCGATTTTGTATATGCTGTGCACTGCAACCATTGTTCACCAGGGTCGGAGGAAATGAATGTTTAGCGTCAGTGTACGTACCTCTCAGCCTGCTTTATCCTGGATGGCTACATCGACGACTGCATCGACGACTGCATTGGTGCTACCTCTTGCACCCATGCAGAACTCACTGACTTCATACACTTCACCTCCAATTTCCATCCTGCCCTTAAATATACCTGGACTATCTCTGACACCTCCCTCCCGTTTCTGGACCTCACCATCTTCAGATAGCTCCTCTGTCCCTCCCTTCCCCTTCTCCTTCCCAGATCTCCCTCTATCTTCCTGTCTCCACCTATATCCTTCCTTTGTCCCACCCCCGACATCAGTCTGAAGAAGGGTCTCGACCCGAAACGTCACCCATTCCTTCTCTCCCGAGATGCTGCCTGACCTGCTGAGTTACTCCAGCATTTTGTGAATAAATCGATTTGTACCAGCATCTGCAGTTATTTTCTTATATTATCCTGGATGGGGTTGAGCAGCTTGGTTAGTTTAGTTTAGAGATACATGTGGAAACAGACCCTTTGGCCCACCGAGTCCACGATGACCAGCGATCTCCCACACACCTAGTTCTATCCTACACACTAGGGACAAATTCCAGAAGCCAATTAACCCACAAACCTGCATCTTTGGAATGTGGGGGGAAATCTCAAAATCTAATGGCTGATACTTGTATTTGAAACCATAAGCCCTTGTTTTGGTTACATCTGCCAAGGAAATTATCATCACTGCAATTATCCTGTCAAGCCCCAAAAGAGATTTGTCTCAATGAGGTCTTTTAAAATTTAGAGATGAAAGATATTATCTGTTTCAATTGTTGTCATAGGACAACCCTCCCTTTTAAGGAATCTATCAGTGAATCTTTCCACACTCCCTCTGTCACGGAGATGTCTCTCCTTGGATAGGAAGTCCAGATCAGGCCATAACATTCTTGGTCATCTGTTGCTGGCCTTGACTTGTCCCGGTATTTTCTTGCTTCCACTTACCCCCCCACCCCACCCCCCACAATCAGTCCGAAGAAGCGTCCCAACCCAAAACATGACCCATCCATTTTCTCCAGAGGTGCTGCCTGCATCGCTGAGGTACTCCAGCATTTTGTGTCTAACTTTGGTGTAAACCAGCATCTGCAGTTTCTTTTATTACATTTCACAAGGTTCTTGGTGTTGGATGAACCGTGTCTGATATTATTGCAGTGAGGTGACCATTGGTTTCGGACTTAAATTCTTTTGCAATAAAGTCCAACGTCAGTTTGCTTTGTACTTGTTTGCTTTAGCTGGATGTTAATTTTCATTGGTTTGTACACAAGTGCACCCAGATCCCTCTGAACATCAACATTTTAATCTCTCAGGATGCTTCTTGCTACTGATCAGCCCATGCCCGAATGTTGTCCAAGTTCACACTTGATGCTTTGGCACCGACCGTACAAGAGCTGGCTGCACTTGAAAAGGAGGCGCAATCCTCTTTCTTCCAGTTCGGCTTTCTTCCCAACCAATTGTTCAAGCGCTTTTGATTGCAACATGTGCCTTAATTTAGTTTAACAAAGAAACTGACAAGTTACTAAACAACCGGTAACTTCATTATCTGAAGAGCTGCAAATGGAATTAAGAAAGTGGAACAGTACAACACAAGAACAGGCTCTGAAGAAGGGTCTCGACCTGAAACGTCACCCATTCCTTCTCTCCAGAGATGCTGCCTGTCCTGCTGAGTTACTCCAGCTTTTTGTGTCTATCTTCGGTTTAAACCAGCGTCTACAGTTCCTGCCAACATAAAAACAGGCTCTTTGGCCCAAAATGGCCATGCCGATGATGATGCCAAGTTGAAATTAATCTCCTCTGCCTGCACGTGATCCATATCCCTCCATTCCCTGTATATCCATGTGCATCTCCATCATTGGCTCTATTGTATATGTTTCCACCACCAGACCTGACAGTGTGTTCCAAGCATCCACCAATCTCTCTGTAAAAAAAAAAACTTGCCCAGCATTGTGCAATCATCAGCATATATCCCCACATCTTACTATTGATGGAAGGAAGGTCATTGTTGAAGCAGATGAGACTGGTTGAGCATAGGATATTGTCCTATGGAAATCTTGTTGTCATGTCCTGATTGGGGCGTGGATAATTGACCTTGAACAGTCACAATTATCTTTCTTTTGTATGAGCTATGACTCTAAGCATTGGAATGCTTTGCCCTTTATGCCCGTTCATTTCAGTTTTCCAACTATGTAAGACATGCTTGTTATTTTTGCTTTATAACCTGCCCTTTATGATACATTGCTGCGTGACTCGCCCTTCATTTTCTCTTATGTTGCAGCATAGACAATAGACAATAGACAATAGGTGCAGGAGGAGGCCATTCAGCCCTTCGAGCCAGCACCGCCATTCAATGTGATCATGGCTGATCATTCCCAATCAGTACCCCGTTCCTGCCTTCTCCCCATACCCCCTGACTCCGCTATCATTAAGAGCTCTATCCAGCTCTCTCTTGAATGCATTCAGAGAATTGGCCTCCACTGCCTTCTGAGGCAGAGAATTCCACAGATTCACAACTCTCTGACTGAAAAAGTTTTTCCTCATCTCAGTTCTAAATGGCCTACCCCTTATTCTTAAACTGTAGCCCCTTGTTCTGGACTCCCCCAACATTGGGAACATGTTTCCTGCCTCTAACGTGTCCTACCCCTTAATAATCTTATACGTTTCGATAAGATCTCCTCTCATCCTTCTAAATTCCAGTGTATACAAGCCTAGTCGCTCCAGTCTTTCAACATATGAAAGTCCTGCCATTCCGGGAATTAACCTAGTAAACCTACGCTGCACGCGCTCAATAGCAAGAATATCCTTCCTCAAATTTGGAGATCAAAACTGCACACAGTATTCCAGGTGCGGTCTCACTTGGGCCCTGTACAACTGCAGAAGGACCTCTTTGCTCCTATACTCAACTCCTCTTGTTATGAAGGCCAACATTCCATTGGTTTTCTTCACTGCCTGCTGTACCTGCATGCTTCCTTTCAGTGACTGATGCACTAGGACACCCAGATCTCGTTGTACGTCCCCTGTTCCTAACTTGACACCATTCAGATAATACTCTGCCTTCCTATTCTTACCACCGAAGTGGATAACATCACACTTATCCACATTAAACTGCATCTGCCATGCACCCGCCCACTCACACAACCTGTCCAAGTCACCCTGCAAACTCATAGCATCTTCCTCACAGTTCACACTACCACCCAGCTTTGTATCATCTGCAAATTTGCTAATGGTACTTTTAATCCCTTCAATAGACAATAGACAATAGACAATAGGTGCAGGAGTAGGCCATTCAGCCCTTTGAGCCAGCACCGCCATTCAATGCGATCATGGCTGATCACTCTCAATCAGTACCCCGTTCCTGCCTTCTCCCCATACCCCCTCACTCCGCTATCCTTAAGAGCTCTATCCAGCTCTCTCTTGAAAGCATCCAACGAACTGGCCTCCACTGCCTTCTGAGGCAGAGAATTCCACACCTTCACCACTCTCTGACTGAAAAAGTTCTTCCTCATCTCCGTTCTAAATGGCCTACCCCTTATTCTTAAACTGTGGCCCCTTGTTCTGGACTCCCCCAACATTGGGAACATGTTTCCTGCCTCTAATGTGTCCAATCCCCTAATTATCTTATATGTTTCAATAAGATCCCCCCTCATCCTTCTAAATTCCAGTGTATACAAGCCTAATTGCTCCAGCCTTTCAACATATGACAGTCCCGCCATTCCGGGAATTAACCTAGTGAACCTACGCTGCACGCTTCATCCAAGTCATTAATGTATATTGTAAATAGCTGCGGTCCCAGCACCAAGCCTTGCGGTACTCCACTAATTACTGCCTGCCATTCTGAAAGGGACCCATTTATCCCCACTCTTTGCTTTCTGTCTGTCAACCAATTTTCTATCCATGTCAGTACCCTACCTCCAATACCATGTGCTCTAATTTTGCCCACTAATCTCCTATGTGGAACCTTGTCAAAGGCTTTCTGAAAGTCAAGGTACACCACATCCACCGGCTCTCCCCTGTCAATTTTCCTTTTTTACATCCTCAAAGAATTCCAGAAGATTAGTCAAGCATGATTTCCCCTTCGTAAATCCATGCTGACTCGGAACAATCCTGTTACTACTATTCAAATACTCCGCAATTTCGTCTTTTATAATGGACTCCAGCATCTTCCCCACCACTGATGTCAGACTAACTGGTCTATAATTTCCCGTTTTCTCTCTCCCTCCTTTCTTAAAAAGTGGGACAACATTAGCTACCCTCCAATCCACAGGAACTGATCCTGAATCTATAGAACATTGGAAAATGATCACCAATGCGTCCACAATTTCTAGAGCCACCTCCTTAAGTATTCTGGGATGCAGACCATCAGGCCCTGGGGATTTATCAGCCTTCAGTCCCATCAGTCTACCCAACATAAAGATGGCACAGTTGGGGTAGCATAGTGGTGCATCCATTAGCTACCTTGTAGCTACAGTGACCCAGGATTGACCATGATCTCTGGTGTGCCCTCAGTGTGCATTTTTAGTTTAGTTTAGAGATACAGCCCACCGAGTCCGCACCAACCAGTGATCCCCGCACATTAACATTATCCTACACAAACTAGGGGCCATTTACATTTATTCCAAGCCAATTAACCTACAAACCTGTACGTCTTTGGAGCGTGGTAGGAAACCGAAGATCTCGGAGAAAACCCACGCGGTCATGGGGAGAACGTACAAACTCTGTACAGACAGCACCCGGAGTCGGGATCGAACCGGGGTCTCCAGCGCTGTAAGGCAGCAACTCTACCGCTGTGCCACTGTGCTGCCCTTCCACTTCCTCTGACCCCATGTGTTTCCAGGTGCTCAGGTTGCCTCCCACATCCAAAGAACCTGCTGGAAGGGTATCTGGGCCCTGTAAATTGCCCCAATAGTGTCGGTGAGCGGTAGAATCTGGGGCATAGTTGATGAGAATGAGGGGAAAATAAAATAGGCAAATGTAGAATTAAAGTGAAAATTGGTGCTTGATAGTAAAAGTGGATTGATGGGCCAAAGGCCCTGTTTCTCTGCTGTATCTCTCTATGACTCTAACCCTGTAATCCCATCGCTGAAAGGAACAAAGAAACACATTGATATGTCTAATCTTCTCCAACCAGACCTCACATCTTCTTCAAGCCTAATGCTGTAATTTGCAATTTTGGCACTTAATTGATGTTCCCCAGGAAAAGCGCTGTGCCCAGGGACTTAGTAGTTAGTGGATATCCCAGTTCTGCTTCAATAGGGAGCAGAGAATGTTTCTCTGCGGAGGATGATGGGCTTTCAGGCTAAAGCAAAATATGGAAGCAATCATGATAGTGATTATAGACCCAGTCATTTCATTGGGCTGGTTTAGTTTAGTTTGGATAAACAGCGTGGAAGCAAGCCCTTTGTCCCACTGTGTCTGCGCCGACCAGCGATCCTCATACATGAGCACTAGGGACAACCTGTAGGAAGGAACTGCAGATGCTGGTTTACACCAAAGATAGACTGGGGATAGTGTTGGTGTGACTCAGTGGGTCATGCAGCATCTCTGGAGAAAAGGAATAGGTGACGTTTTTCTGAAGAAGGGTCTCGACCTGAAACGTCCCCTACTCCTCTTCTCCAGAGATGCTGCCTGACCCGCTGGGTTATTCCAGCATTTTGTGTCAACCTACAAACCTGTATGTCTTTGGAGTGTGGGAGGAAAGTGGAGCACCTGGGCTGGTAAATAGGTGTAGTCACTTTTGCTGCCTTAAAAGTGAACTCCTAAACTCACTGATCCAGTTCAGTTCACCTTGGGATGGTGCCAGGTGAATTTGATCTCCTGTTGTACAACGCAGAGGCTTAAAATAGAACCTAATTCAAAATTCACTTCAACGTCCTGGGTGACTCAACCTCGATTGTTTACAGATTTTCTAAAATTAGGAGGGATTCTGATAGAATAAATAATTATCAACTCTTTCAATATTCTGTAGGGTAAATAACTAGAGGACATGGGTTGATTCATCCAAGGAAAGGATGAAGAAATGATACTGCTATTTGCAAAAGAAGCAGGCAGGACACGCCAAACTTTTTCTTTACACTAACTGAAATCCTGGTGAAAGCTGTCCGGAACAGTGGTGCAGTAGTAGAATTGCTGCCTTGGAGCGCCTGAGACCCGGGTTTAGTCCTGACTATAGGTGCTCTCTGTATGGAGTTTTATGTTCTTCCTGTGACTGCATGGGATTTCTCTGGATGCTCTGTTTTCCTCCCACATTCCAAAGTCGTGCAGGTTAATTGGCTTCTATAAATTGCCCCTAAAGTGCAAGGATAGAACTTGTGTTCGGCGTGGCTGAAGGGCATGTTTCCATACTATCTCTAAACTAAACTAAACAATCTCAGCAATAAATTCCAAATGGGAACTGGATTGAATGATTGAAAGATACAGCATGGAGACAGACCCTTTGGCCCACCGAATCCTTGCCAACCGTCGATTACCCGTTCACAATAATTCTATGTTATTCATGGATATTTAAGGTTAAACATTTAAGTAGGAAAAATGGTTGGAGGCCCACAGGAAAAGAGCACACTGTTGAGCTAATTAGATAATGATTTCAAAGAACCAACATGACTCATTGGGGCTTAATGACACTTTCTATAGAAAGTGGAAAATCTTCGGTTAATTTTGCACTTTTAAACTTTTATTCATGTTTAGTTTAGTTTAGAAATGAGATACAGAGTGGAAGCAAGTCCTTCAGCCCACCGAGTCCACATCGACTAGTAATCCCTGCACATTAACACTATCCTACACTAGTGCCAATTTTTACATTTATAGCAAGCCAATTTACCTACAAACCTGTACGTCTTTGGAGTGTGTGAGAAAACCAAAGTTCTCGGAGAAAACCCACGCGGTCACAGTGAGAACATACGAACTCCGTACAGACAGCACCTGTAGCCAGGATCGAATCTGGGTCTCTGGCGCAGTAAGTGCTGTTAGGCAGCAACTCTACCGTTGCGCCATCAATGGCACCCATGAATATTTGGACAAATATTGTATGCATTGTTGTATTTGGACAAATTGAAATTGTACTGCTTTGTGCCCTGCTAATCTATGTTCTCTCAGTTTTTCCTTGGCTCCTGAATGTACTTCCCAATTCCTTGATTATAATTTTTCGAGGAGGGCAATGAATCCCACTTATACTTTTGCATTGTCCGGAGACAAAAGAGACGGCAGACGCAGGAATCTGAAACTGCTGGAAGAACTCTGGGGTCAAATGCTATCGGTGGAGGCAACAGTTGTGGATGGCCTACATTTCTGGCAGAGACCCTGCATCAGGCCTAGTCGATGCACCCAAACCATCCCCTCCCCAAGTGCTTTCCCCTGCAACCGCAGGAGATTTAACACCTATCCCTATACCTCCTCCCGCGCATCCATCCAGGGACCCCAGCAGTCCTTCCAGGTGAGACAAAGGTTCACGTGCATCTGATGTGGCCTCCTGTACATCGACGACACCAAACGTAGGCTTGGCAAACGTAGGTTTCGCCGAACAGTTGCGCACAGTCTGCCAAGGACTGTTGGATCTCCCGGCTGCTAACCACTTAAATTCCTCTTCCCATTCCCATACTGGCCTTTCTGTCCTGGGCCGCCTCCTTTGCCAGAGTGAGGCCACCTGCAAACTGGAGGGGCCACATCTCATATTCTGTTTGGGTAGCTTACAGCCCAGCGGTGTGAACATTGAATTCTTCAATTGTAGGTAACTACATAACCCTCCCTCGACCTTCTTCTCCCACATAATCCCCCCAACCTTCCCCCCCCCCCCCCACTGTCCTATGACCCACCTGGACTTGCACCTATTTCTCACCTCCCACTCCCTTCCACCTACATTCTTCTAGCTTCACAATTTGCAACTCTTTAATCCTTTTGTCTCACATTTCTGTCTTTTCATCAACCATCACCCTATCAAAAAACCCTCCACACCTCTATCAACCTATGTCCTGCCAGGCTTTGTCCTGCCCCTCTTTACCAGTTTGTTTTTCTCTACAATCAGTCTGAAGAAGGGTCCTGACCCAAAACATCACCAATTAATGGATTGTCTATTTTGGTGGTGGTCATTGATTATTAAATATCACCCAATATACTAGGATGCCTTCTAAAGAGTGCCAGGTGATCTGTTATATCCAGGATTTGTCCTCATTTATTATTTCATCCCATTGTTTCTGCCATTGCAACAATGTTAGTGTTGGCATGACCTTTGCACTTAATTCCTCCTGTGAGCCCATGATGGAAGCTTGGTGTGTTAACCCTGACCCTGGCCGATCTCTACAAAAGGCATTAAAATACCTTGCATCCGCTTCCGACTTGGCTCCTTCCTTCAGGCCCAATCCCGCTTCAAGCGTCAGTGGGTTAATTTGTTGAAACAAAGCTTCTTTCTACTAAGCCTCCCGAAATGTGTTTTCCTCTGAATTGAAAGAAGTCTGTGTGAAATAGATGTTGAATGAGCATTTTTCTTTGGGACAAACACAAGGGACATTCAGTCTTGCCCATCAGATGATAAGCAATGATGTCACCAGCGGCTGACACAACCTGTAACGCTTTAGAGACTTGTTAACATCAGTCGGACAAGTGCAATGCTTTTTTATCAGGCTGCTCGCTTGGGAAGGCAGCCGATTATTAGCCACTCCTTCTTGGCCTGAGAAATTTGGTGTTGGTCTTTGTTGAACCATTGATTGATACAATTGTGTAGCTGTAGCTTGCTGAGTCACGTCAGATAACTTTAAGATATTGGGGTCCCATAAGGGTAAGGACAGGCAATCTACTTCCTGGTTTTTACAATATCGGCTTGGCAGTTCCGTTGTCACCTTCACAGGTCCCAGTAATTCACAAACTGAGATGGTCAGATTTTTTGGATTATTAGTTCAAGCTGTCAACTCAAAGCTGCATGATCTTTGCCTCAGACTATCAAAGGTCCCGCACAGAACAATGAAATTCTTACTTGCAGCAGCACAACAGGATATGGGAACATAGTACTCTGTAAAGAATATAATGAATGAAAAAAATGTTCAGTATATTTTTATATATATAATATATATACAGATCATTTTTTTCATTGATTTTTTAATATATATATATATACATACATAAACACACATATAACACGTGTGTGTATATGTATATATACATGCAAAAAAACAAGCAATAATAGTGCAAAAAGACAAAATCAGTGCAATCCAAGTCTATTTAGTTTGGAGCTTATTTGGAGGTTGTACAGTAGCGTTTACTAGCATGGTGGCTGTGGCGAAGAAGCTGTCCCTGAACACAGACATTCGTTTTCAGGCTCCTGTACCTTTTTCCCAATGGCAGGAATGAAATGAGTGTGTGGCCAGGGTGGTGTGTGCCTCTGATGATGCTGGCTGCTTTTTTGAGGCAGCAACTCCTGGAAATCTCTTTGATGTTGGGGAAGTCAGAACCCATGATGAACTGGGCAGTGTTCACCACTTTTTGCAGTCTTCTTTGCTCCTGGATGTTAATTTGGCAGTGCTGGTGTTGCATTGCAGACAACCCCCAAGTCTGGCTCTATGTTTGCTGTTTAATCTGAGGAAGGGCATTAGTGTGTAATGGTTTCCCTCCTTCCATATCACTGAGTTCCCCTTCCAGGCGAGCAATGAAACAATAGATGGCTACAAAACTATTTGACCAGTCCGATTAAAATGCTGAAGGATGTCTCATTTAGTGTGACACCGTAAACTAGAAAGGTTCTAAGGTAGAGTGGCAGACAGTGTAAAGGTGGCTGTTCTCTCAACAGGAAATAAAATAGGGTGGTTGCAAATTGAGTTAATGTCTATGTCACAGGGCGGTCAAAAAGGCTTTTGACACATTGGTCTTCATCAGTCAGAATATTGAGTATAAAAGCTGGGAGGTCATGTTGCAGTTACATAAGATGTTGGTGAAGCCATGTTTAGGATATTGTGTTCAGTTTTGGTCACCATGTTATAGGAAAGATGTTGTCAAGCTGGAAAGAGTGCAGAGATTTACGAGGATGTTGCCAGGACTGGAGGGTCTGAGCCATAGGGAGAGGTTGAGTAGGCTTGGTCTTTAGTCCTGGAGTGTAGGCGGATGTGGGATGATCATATTCAGGTGTCCAAAATCATGAGGGAAACAGATTGGATAAATGCGCAGTCTTTTGCCCAGAGTAGGGGAATCAAAGGACATGGATTTAAGATGAGGGGGGGAAAGTTTTAAGAGGAACCTAGTTTTTTTACACAAAGGGTAGTGGGTGCTTGGAATGAACCGCCGGAGGCGATAGTTGAGGCAGGTACTATCGCAATGCTTAAGAAACATTTAGACAGGTGAATGGATAGGGCAGGTTTGGAGGGATATGGGACAAATGCAGGCAGGTGGGACTAGTGCAGATGGGGCATGTTGGTCAGTGTGGGCAAGTTGGGCCGAAGGGCCTGTTTCCACGTTGTATGTGGAACGTCCTATGACTCTTAGAATGAAAGGATGTACCTTTAGAAAGGAGATGAGGAGGAATTTCTTTCGGCAGATGGTAGTGAATCTGTGGAATTCCACTTCCACATCCACGTTGTATGGATTCCCAAAGTTGAATCGATGGTAAGGAAGGCAAATGCAAGGTTAGCATTCATTTGAGAGGACTAGAATATAAAAGCAGGGACATAATGCTGAGGCTTTATAAGCACTAGACCGCATTTGTAGTGTCGTGAGCAGTTGTGGCCCTCATATCAAAGGAGAGATGTGCTGGTAGATACAAAAAGCTGGAGTAACTCAACGGGACAGGCAGCATCTCTGGAGAGAAGGAATGGGTGCCGTTTCGGGTCGAGACCCTTCTTCAGAGAGATGTGCTGGCATTGGTGAGGGCCCAGAGGAGGTTTACGATCCTGGTGATGATGTGGTTAATGTATGATGAGCGTTCAACGGCTCTGGGCCTGCACTCCAGTTTAGAAGGATGAACGGGGGAACATTGAAACTTACCAAATTGTGAAAGGCCTGGAAAGAGTGGATGTGGAGAGGTTGTTTCCACTATTAGGACAGTCTAGGACCAGAAGGCACAGTCTTAGAATGAAAGGATGTACCTTTGGAAAGGAGATGAGGAATTTCTTTAGGCAGAGGGTGGTGAATCTGTGGAATTCTTTGCCACAGACGGCTGTGGAAACCAAGATATTGGGTATTTTTAAAGCGGAGATTGACAGGTTCTTGATGAGTAAGGGTGTCAAAGTTATGGGGAGAAGGCAGGAGAATGGGGTTTGGAGGGAAAAATAAATCAGCCATGATTGAGTAGCCTCGATGGCCTAATTGTGCTGTAACTTATGAACACTTGTGAGCATCCTTTTAGTCAATAGACAATAGACAATAGGTGCAGGAGTAGGCCATTCAGCCCTTCGAGCCAGGGACCCAGGCTCTGAAATTTCCCAAGTGAACACCTCTCTACGATATTTCTTAAAACCTCTTGAACTAATCATAATTTCTGCTGAAGTGGATCTTCAAATTTTGTTCAGTAACAAACCGGTGAAAGTGACTCAAGAGGATAATAGAGCATTAAGTCGCTATATCAATGTATGTTGTTTTATGATCCTTGCTTCAGGTCTTAGCCAGCTCAGTCGATAATGATGCTACAAAGAATCCTGGACATTTAAGATCCTGACCACACTCTCTTGTCTTGCTAACCTTGTTGCTTCTTTCCAAGATGGAGCAGTATTGATAAGTCAGCTGAAGGTGGTTAGCAGATGGTAATCAGTAGGAGGTATCTCTGCCCATGTTTACCTGAAGTGATGAAACCACAGGATTAGATGACGATATTGAGGGCTCCCTTGGACACTCGCTCCTGGCTTCACATCCCTGGGCTACCACCTCTGGTGCATCTGTCCTTCCAGTGGGAGAGGACATCCACGGGGATTTTGGCATGAAGATATGAATCTGTCCATATGACTTTGTTAAGTTGTTGATTAAACTTGTGATGGTTCAGTGGTCTCAGTAACATGTAGAGGCATAAGTGATAAGCACTGTGTAGGTTTGTCTGAATTGGCTGTGTCCTTACCTTTGACTAATCTGGTACCTCGACTGACATTGGATTGATTGTGTTTTATTTCTGTTTTTAGTACCTCCATCTTGTAGTCAGGTATTGAAGGCTGGTCGTTTTCCTTTCCTAAAGATTATTATTGAACTTGTTCATTTTTTTCTTACAACAACCAGGTGTTTTCATGGTCACTATTAGCGACGCTAGCTTTTTTGAAAACAGGATTATTTATTTCCCTTGGTGGGATCTGAACTCCTTCCCTGGATTATTAGTTCAAGGCGAGACACAAAGTAGCTCAGTGGGCCAGGCAGCATCTCTGAGGAAAATGGATTGGTGTCAATTTGGGTCGGGACCATTCTTCAGAGTGATTGCAGCAGGGAGCAGAGAAATAAAACTGGGAGAAAAGAAGGGTCCTGACCAGAAAAGGTCATCTCTCCATTTTCTCCAGAGAGACACAAAATGCTGGAGTACCTCAGCAGGTTAATCAGCATCTCTGGAGAAAAGGAATAGGTAATGTTTCGGGTTGAGACCCTTCTTCAGACTATATGAAGTATGAAGAAGAGTCTCGACCCGAAATGTCCCCTGCTCCTTTTCTCCAGAGATTGCTGCCTGACCTGCTGAGTTACTCCAGCATTTTGTGTCTATCTTTGGCATAAACTAGCACCTGCAGTTCTTTATTATTAGTTCAAGGCTATTAATTTTTACTCCAGAAACATAACCAGTATACTATAATGCTGAAAACAATTGTTAATGTCCAAAGTTGTTAAATTATATCTTGTTTAATCTTGGAAATATGTTGTTGTGCTTTGGAATATTACTTTCCCAGTGATGTACCTATGCAATTTAATCGATATATCTTTAAAAGTCAAGTAAGGATACCAAGCTCAGTTTGGCATCAAAATTGATGATCAAAGTTTGATGACCAAATTTCCGTCAATAACTCATTTATAATATTTAAACCTGCATTGTGCAATTAACATGGTACTCGCTCCCCAGTATCTATCATGCTGTACCTTTAAGGACTGTGAAAGGGATGAGAATGAGTTGACTTTTTTTTAAAGTGAAACTAATATTATCTTGGAGATGGATTTTTACTGTTCATGAGTGTGCTTAATGTATGGTCATTTCCTGTTCTATTTTGTGTGGCTTGTCGTTGACTGATTACCTCCTGCATATGGATGATGTCTTTAGTGCTATGTGGTCTTCATGGACATGCCCATTATGGTCTCTCTAATCAATATTTAATCTCCCAGAAGGGCAGAAATGTTCCAATGATGCTGTAAATTATATTCAATCTTTGTTTTGTCAGGGCTCCCCTCCCCCTCCCACTTCATTACTTCACTCAGATGCTCCATTTCATTGATTATACGACCACAGACATGTTAATAATCAATTAAAAGCAGCCGTGGAATCATCAAGAGATAATGTTGGCTCCAACTGACAAGTCTACTGTTTATGCCACTCTTTGATGGCCCTCTTGTGGAAATATATTGATTATGATGGGATATGATCTTGGAGTTTTTGTCACGTAGTTTTATTTCTTCTGGCCCCTCATCTAATCTCCGCAAATGGTTGCTTTGTGAAGCTCCCCCTACCCAATCTAATCATGAAATGAACATTTTAGCTCATTCACTTAGATATACAGCATGGGAACAGGCCCTTCAGCCCACCGATTCCACACTAGTTCTATGTTATCCCACTTTCGCAGCCTACACACGAGGGGCAATTTCCAGAGGCCAATTGACCAACAACCCCATACGACTTGGAGATGTGGGAGGAAAATGGAGCATCTGAAGGAAACCTACGTGGTCTCGGGGAGAACGTGCAAACTCCACACAGAGTGGTCGTGATGGAACCCAGGTCTCTGGTGCTGTGAGGCAGAGGCTCTACCAGCTGTGCCAGCGTGCCACACAGTTCAGCTTCCAGCCTGAAACATCTAGACCATGTTCTCCAAAGATGCTGCCTGATCTGCTGTTCCTCCAGCACGTTGTGTCCTTCAGAAATTCCCGATCCAAGTGAGCAATTCAGTCACAGAATGAAAATGGTATGGGCTAATATTTAGTTCCAACGTGTTCATGGAGAAGGCATGCTTTGTGATGCATTTATTCCGTGCACTGTAAACTGGTTAGTCGACACACGAAACAGCACAAAGTACTTGCGGTGAAAGGTCAGGTTGTTTGAGCTGTTTACATAACCGACAATTCACAACCGTCAAGGGTGTTTATGTTGGAGAGGTTGGCCTAGAGATGAGTCATGGCCCTGAATGGAGCCAATCGCCAGGAATCGCTATGTGACTGATCTTATCTATTGGTGTGTATATAAAGATATAGAGAGAACACATTTGGGTAGTCCCCAGGTAAATTCTCCTCATTGCACTGCTTAATATATTATAAATTAACACAGTGCCAGAAAACATCTTCCACCTCAGGGCAAGATAACCCAGTAGGACACAACTGCCTTCCGTTTCTGGTGCGGTTATGCAGCAACTCTACTGACGCTCATCTGGACAGCCAGGGGGGCTATGTGAGGATGCTGTTCATTGACTTTAGTTCAGCATTCAACACAATAATCCCCAGCAGACTGGTTGAGAAGCTGCTGGAACTGGGGCTTAGCACCCCTCTGTGTGCCTGGGTCCTGGACTTTCTCACTGCCAGGCCCCAAGTGGTCAGGATGGGGGAACACACATCTAGCTCCCTCACCCTGAACATAGGACCTCCCCAGGGCTGCGTCCTTAGCCCCCTACTGTACTCCCTGTACACACATGACTGTGGGGTCAGGTTCAGCTCAAACTCCATCATCAAGTTTGCTGATGACACTGTGGTGGTGGGCCGGATCTCCAACAACGATGAGAAGGCCTACCGGGAGGAGGTGGCTGATCTGGCACTCTGGTGTCAGGACAATAGCCTCCTCTTGAATGTCACTAAAACAAAGGAGCTGATTGTGGACTTCAGAAAGGCTAAACATCCAAGGACGTACACGCCACTGGAGATAAATGGGTCTATTGTGGATAGGGTGAGCAGTTTTAAATACTTGGGAGTCCGCATCGCAGAGGATCTGACGTGGGCAACGCACATTGCCGCACTGGTGGGTAAGGCTAAGCAGCACCTTTACCACCTTAGACAACTGAGGAAATTCAGAGTGTCTCTGAGGATCCTTCATTGCTTCTACTCTGGGGCTGTAGAGAGCATCCTGTCCGGCAACATTACAGTCTGGTTTGGGAACAGCTCTGCCCAGGACAGGATGGCCCTGCAGAGAGTAGTGCGTTCGGCAGAACGCACCATGGGAACTACACTCGTCCCCCTGCAGGACCTATACATCAGGAGGTGCAGATCCAGAGCAAGCAAGATCATGAGGGACCCCTGCCACCCCAGTAACGGACTGTTCCAGATGCTACGATCAGGCAAACGCCTCCGCTGTCACGCTGTGAAAACGGAGAGGATGAGACGGAGCTTCTTCCCACAGGCCATCAGGACTGTCAACTTTTATAACCCCAGAGACTAAATTTTTGTCGACACTAATAGTAACTTATTAACTTTATTTATATGCTGTAACTGTAATTCTTTTTGTGCACAACCCGCAGGCATTGCCACTTTCATTTCACTGCACATCGTGTATGTGTATGTGACAAATAAATTTGACTTGACTTGACTTGACTTTTCCTCTGTAGATAGAGGAATGGGCGATGCTTCGGGACGAGATTCGTTCATTCCATTCCTTCTCTCCAGAGATGCTGCCTGTCCCGCTGAGTTACTCCAGCATTTTGTGCCAATCTTTGATTTAAACCAGCAGCTGCAGTTCTTTCCCACCCATTTTGGCTGCACCTCAGTACAGCCCTCTGGACCCTTTCTAGTGCAATCACATCCTTAATATACACCAGGTTTGAGAATTATAAACCTGTTGAACATCAGTGTTGGTCTTAATGTAACGCCCGTTCCTGGGTCTGTTCTGTCACTTTCAATAACCATTTATTTTCTTTCTGAAGGAGGAAGAAATCCCAGAACTGGAGATTGATATTGATGAACTGCTAGAAATCTCAGATGAAGACCAACGCTCCAAACTCCAGGTAAATGCTCAATGCCGGTCGATGACGACTTTTAAGTTTTGTTTCGAAATACAGAGCGTAAAAAGGCCCTTTGGTCTACCGAGTCCGGACCGACAAGCGATCCCCGCACATTAGCACTATCCTACACGCTAGGGACAATTTACAATTTTACCAAAGCCAATTAACCTACAAATCTGTACGTCTTTGGAGTGTGGGAGGAAACCGGAGCACCCGGAGAAAACCCATGCAGGTCATGGGGCGAAGATACAAACGGCGTACAGACAGCACCCGTAGTCAGGATCGAACCTGGTTCTCTGGCGCTGTAAGGCAGCAACTCTACCACTGTGTCACCGTGCCGATGTTGATGAAAGTGGTGGTGGGAAAATGGAGACTTTTACTGGGGGGAGCACTGGGCTGGGCCGTCAGTTGTGCAAACAAAATGGGATGGTCACCTGATTGGAACTGATGGAATTGCTCTGCTGGGTGCCAGCATAGACCTGATGGGTCGAGTAATGTCCTTCTGTAATTTTATAAGTAACACCTTGAGATTTAGACTGCTGATACGCACCGTTCCATTTCCACCAACACTGTCCCTGCGGAAAGCTTCCCCTGCTCCGAGCTCAGACCAGCGATGCCTGGTCATTGTTCCCGAGCCCCTACGTTCCTCATCTTTCAAATGCTGAGCAGGGCGATTTTCAGCACGTTCTTGAATTTTTCTCACTGTTCCCAGTACCTTATTAAGAGCACATTTAAATTACATACGCAGCTTCCACAATAGTGAGTTTAGTCTCCCCATCAAAGGGGCACTTGAAAGATTGAAACCATTTGGAGCCTGACAGTATCTGTTCGGGCACTGGGAGAGAGGACTTTCTCAATTTTCAGACAATCTCCAAACTCCTGCAGATATCTGCGTACTTCTAATCATTTCAGCTACAATACCAATGGGGGCGGTGGCACAGTGATGGAGTTGCTGCCTTCCAGCGCCAGAGGCCCAGGTTCGATCCTGACTAAGGGCGCTGTCTGTACGGAGTTTGTACGTTCTCCCCTTTAATGCCTGGGTTTTCCCTGGGTGCTCTGGTTTCATCCCACACTCCAAAGACGTACAGGTTTATGGGTTAATTGGCTTGGTAACATGGTAATTCTCCCTGTTGTGTAGGACAGTGCTAATGTACGGGGATCACTGGTCGGCGCTGAGTCAGTGGGCCGAAGGGCCAGTGTCTGCGGTGTATCTCTCAAGCTAAACTGAACAAAACAATTTTGTAGCCTGACAGTATATAGACGGGCACTGAAAGAGGAATTTTCATAGAGTCTTGATGCTCCTGCAATATCTGCACACTGCGAAACATTTTGGCCAACACCAGATGTTTCTAGCAGCCCCATGCACAATGCAGCCTTTGGAGACATCATTTGGCGTTTATGTGAATACACAGTTCCTCAAGAGCACGTGTTTACTGGCACTCAGTTGCTCCTGTAAAGTGTCAGTCTTATCAGGGTTGCATCTTCCTTGTCTGTACCTTCCCGTACCACAAAGTAAGGGGATGGAGCTTTCTGTCCTGGGCAAACTCCATTGGCAGAGCCAGGCCACACACAAACTGGAGGGAACAGCACATCTAATTCTGCTTGGATAGCTGACAACCCATCCCAATGAACGTTTTGAATTCTCCAATTTCGGTAACTTCAAAACCCTCCCATTCTTCCCCCTCCCTCCCTCCTCTGTGCCCCACCTGGACTCGCACCTATTCCTCCCTTCCACCTGCATTCCTTTCTCCATCCTCACAGTTCACAACTCTTCAATCCTCATGTTGCACACTTTCTATCTCTGGCCTTTGTCTACCATGTGCCTATTTAAAAAAACCCTCACCCTCATCAACCTATTACCTGCCAGGCTTTGTCCTGCTCCTCCTCCCCTCCAGCTCTCTCTCTGCCCCCCCCCCCCTTCCCCAACAAGCAGTCTGAAGGGGGGGTCTGGACCCGAAACATTAACTTAATTACTTCAGTACTTTGTCTTTTTCTCTCTAATTGTCTCTCTAATGATTGTCTTGACTGGACTCAGATACTTGGAACTATGCATCTTCCTTAAAAAAGACTGTGTAGGTAATCGATAAGCCAATAAGCTGTTTTAGTTCTCAGCTATTGAACGAACACAACAACAGTCCTGACCTGGCCAATCCAATGTGCTCGAAACCAGGTCTATGTGTAATTGTGCAAAATAAATACACCATATTTTATCACATTTACTTTGCCTCATTATTCAATTCTCATGCTGTCCTGCACACGAGGTAAAGGCCTTTCAATTGATACTTTAATGGTGGCTGGCAGGTTGGTTGGCACATTCAGTTTGATATCTGTGAAGGGGAAATGGACCATAGGGAACATCAGAACCATGACACAAAACTAGGCCAGGTATTTTAACGTCGCTTTGCTGATGTTTCTAGCCTGAATTCAGAGTCTTCCCTTTTCATTCCAGGAGATGCTACACGAATGCTGTAAGCCCACAGATGTAAGTGAAACCTTCCGCTCGGTAACGTGCCTCTCAAACACTGCGATCTCCATTTGCAGGAACAGTGTGGGGGTGGGTTAGTCTGGGACGTTCGCTGGGTCCACAGCGAGGCCATTCAGCCCCTCAGACCTGCTTCACTGTGTAATAACTGATCACAACTGATCTTTTAATTGGAGTCATCGAGTCCCACAATGTGGAAACGGGCCCTTCGGCCCAACTTACCCACACCAAGCAACTTGTCCCATCTACACTAGTCCCACCTGCCTGCGTTTCACCCTTATTCCCCTAAACCTGTCCTATCCATGAACCTGTCTAAATGTTTCTTAAACGTTGCAAAAGCTTTCCTGAACTAACATCATATACCGGGATTCCTTTAATGTTGATTTCTAACCTTAATATCCTCAATTACTGAATTTTTCATAGCCTTCAAGTGGCAAATTCGAAAAATGTTGGTGAAAATATTTCATCTCATTTGTCCTTAACGTCTCTTACCTGTCAAGCCCGACAAGGATTTTGATCGTTTCAATAAGATTGCCCCTCAGTCATTTGAATCTAGTCACTATGAGCCAAATCACTTCATTTGGGGTGAGTGGGATTGAGCTTATCTATCAGTAATAGGTGTACAGGTGATCGATGGTTGGCGTGGACTTGGTGGGCCGAAGGGCCTGTTTCCATGCTGTATCTCTAAACCTAAACTAGTTTATTGTCATGTGTA
This sequence comes from Rhinoraja longicauda, assembly GCF_053455715.1. Classification (NCBI taxonomy): domain Eukaryota; kingdom Metazoa; phylum Chordata; class Chondrichthyes; order Rajiformes; family Arhynchobatidae; genus Rhinoraja; species Rhinoraja longicauda. The sequence continues at coordinate 14,234,190 of NC_135962.1, forward strand.
CCGAGGTACAGTGAAAAGCTTTTTGGTGCATGCTATCCAGTCACTAAAGTCCAGCAAACTAAAACTACCTCCCGTGTGGTAGAAAGGTGGGGATTATAGTAGTGGTCTCACTGTACTTTGCTGTTGAGATCAGAACTTGGATGAGCAAATCCGAGAGACATAGAATTAAAAAAATCAAGGAGATAAGGTGAAACTTGTGACCCTCAAAGAGCTCAGTCCTGGCCAGTCATTGTCATTCAGCAGAGAAGTAGCCCCTCCGTCCCACCAGATACATGCCCACCATCAAGCACTCTCCTACTTTAAGCTCATTTGATTCTCCCCAAATTTCCATCAATCCCCCCCCCTCTCCCCAAGATTTAAGACTTATTTGTACACAAGGGGCAATTTAGAGTGTCGAATTTATCAACCAACCTTGGGATGTGGGAGGAATCCGGAGCACAGGGGAGAAACTCATCTGGTCACAGGAAGAACGTGCAAACTCCACGCAGACAGCACCCGAGGGCATGAGTGAACCCGAGTTGTGAGGCAGCGGCTCCATTTGCTGCACTGCCTTGTGTTATGCACCAAAAGCATAATGGCCGTGGAGAAGGTTTAAGCAATAATCCCTGGGTGGAGCGGTTAGGGAAGGCAGGAACGACAACAGGGTTACGGCTCATCTCTAGAGAGGGAGGGAAGATTAGTTGGTGGTAAACTACATTGACCACACTAAGTTACTCCTATTGTAGGTGAGTGGGACATCTTTGAATAGGAGAGTTGATGGGAACAGAGAAAAGAGATTATGGCACAATGAGTGTAAATGGGTGGTTGGTAGTCAGTGTGGATGGTGGGCCACAGGACTTGGTTCAATGCTGTATCTCTCGATGACTCTATAGATTTCTGTTGCACACAAATCCTAAACACAACCAGAAAAAAATGGGGAAAAGCAGTACGAATTGAGGTGAAATGTGTGTATCTCAAACATGTGTAGGAAGGAACTGCAGCTGCTGGTTTAAACCAAAGAGACACCAAAAGCTGGAGTAACTCAGTGAGACAGGCAGCATCTCTGAAGAGAAGGAATGGGGGACGTTTCAGGTCGAGACCCTTCTTCAGACCCGAAGAAGGGTCTCAACCCGAAATATCACCCATTCTTTATCTCAAGCATGCCCATAATACACTCAATAGTTGTTGATGTGAATAGAATTGGCTTTTTTTAGGGGATGCTAGAAAAATAAGGATTAGGAATAGAAAGTAGGGTGAGATGAAGTATACATCGTGAAGCAACAGCATGCTGAGGCCAATCGTTTGTTTATCTGTTGTAAATTTGTTCAAACGTAAAATGGAAGGTTCCACATTCACAGCCCATCCAGTGTGAATCCAAAATGGCACAAGACTGCCCCCTGGAGGTAACCTGTCACTGCATTAAAATGCAATCATCGCACAAAATTCAGTGCCTCAACAAAAATCTGTGTGTAGGTGTACTATTGTAGAATTTTAAGATAAAACAAACAAAACTTGCAAACCCATCTGATTTCCTTAAAGCAGATGATCCTCTTGCAGATGATCCCATAAACATTCTACCATTCTCCTTTTCATCCTGGGTAATTATGTCAAAGGTCAACAGTCCCATTTAAATTAATTAGGGATTATCCTTTCAGTTGTTCCTGGGTTTGGACCAGAAGACTCAGAATGTAAGTGTGGTGGTTGTGTTAAACAAATAATTACCTTTCTGCAGGACCTTCTTACAAAATTCAATTTATAAAGAGGAGAACATTAAGGCCCCTTCATCAATTCACTTTAATATGCTGACATAACCGCAGATGCTGGTTTAACAAAAAAGACAGTGCTGGAGTATCTCAGCGGGTCGAGGAGCACCTCTGGAGAACATGGATAGGCAATGTTTTGGGTTGGGATGCCTGCAGTTCCTTGTTTCTATATTTTACTGCTCCACTGAAATATCTCAGCAAGGTATACCTACCCTGAAGAAGTTCTCCTCTCTCTGACGGGAGTTCATCGAGGTCCCCTCTCACAGTGATTCCTGCTGTTCTCTCCTGTTCTTCGACCGTGTGCTGATTTGGAGTCTGAAGAAGGGCAGTACAGTGGCACAGCGGTGCAGTTGCTGCCTTACAGCGCCGGAGACCCAGGTTCGATCCTGACTAAAGTGCTGCCTGTACGGAGTTTGTACCTTCTCCCTGTGACCATGTGGGGTTTCCTCCGGGTATAGACTATAAAATGCTGGAGTAACTCAGCGGGTCAGGCAGCATCGCTGGAGTAAAGGAATGGGTGACGTTTTGGATCGAGACCCTTCTTCAGACTGAGTCAGGGCCCCTGGTGCATCCACGTTCTCTAGAGACGTTGGCTGACCTGCTGGGTCACTCCAGCACTTTGTGTCGTTTTTTTCTCTTTAAAATGCTTGTGAAACATTGTTGAAATCTCCATCCTCCTTTTATCCTCAGCTTCCACGGACTCCTGCATGCCCCAAACACCCCATGCTTCAGGAAAGGAAAGGCTGATCCCTCTTCCGTTTCTTTCTTTCTCCATTCTTTGATCTAGGATTTTATCAATGAGCTGCTGATTAGAATAAAGGGCCTTCGGAAAATGTCCGTCTCGCAGAAGAAGTGACGACGCGGAGGTCAAGCACGGAGGAAACAGGATTGCAACAGCGGAGGCGAGTGTGTGGTCAGACACGCCCTGCTCCAATCTGTCACGCAAATGACACCCTTTTTTTGGTCAAAAGAAAAGAAAGAGGACCAAACTGTAGGACCAAAATCTCTGAAGCATCTTGTGCTGGGGAACTGAAGTCCACATATTTGTAAAAACAAACACTGGAAAACGAGCAAAACATGTCTGTGGCTATTTATGACTTTTTTTTGTTAAAGTGTTAATAAATGATGACGTTTAAGTGTAACTACTGTTGGCTGCCGTTCAAAAAATGTGTACTTTGAACCATTTGGTATTCAATGCCTTTCAAAGCTGCACACACAACCTCAGCTGCTCCAGGGACTTCGACCCACAGACCGGCGGCAGGGTGGCGCAGCGGTAGAGTTGCCGCCTTACGGCACCAGAGACCCGGGTTCGACCCTGACCATGGGTGCTGAACAGCAAACAATTTCTGTTAGGTCTATGTAGGGCCTCACTCACAGTACAAGTGGAATCACGTGCCATATTGCCATATTGGGAGAATAACAAACAGTTGGAAAGTGACAAAGAAGGTTTACGAGAATGGTACAAGGCCAAGAGGTTCCAATGATCAGAAAACAGCGAAGAGCCACAGTGGAAGGATACTCGAACAGAGTACAAACCAAGACATGGTGCAGTTGGACTGAGTGCCTCTACTGTAAATGGGTGACAGAATCTGGGGGAGATAAGTGATAGGAGCAGAATTAGGCCATTCAGCCCATTGAGTCTACTCCACCATTCAATCATGGCCATCATGGAGGGAGAGCTAGGAGTTAGCTCTCCCTCCTAACTCCATTCTCCTGCCTTCTCCCCATAACCCCATAGATGATAGGATTGTGGTGAGATGTGTGCAGGTACAGCAGGCAGTGAAGAAAGCCAATGGCATGTTGGCCTTCATGACAAGAGGAGTTGAGTATAGAAGCAAAGAGGTCCTTCTGCAGTTGTACAGGGCCCTAGTGAGACCACACTTGGAGTACTGTGTGCAGCTTTGGTCTCCAAATTTGAGGAAGGACATTCTTGCTATTGAGGGCGTGCAGCGTAGGTTCACTAGGTTAATTCCCGGAATGGCGTTGAAAGACTGGAGCGACTGGGCATGTATACACTGGAATTTAGAAGGATGAGAGGGGATCTTATTGAAACATATAAGATTATTAAGGGATTGGACACGCGAGAGGCAGGAAACATGTTCCCGATGTTGGGGGAGTTCAGAACCAGGGGCCACAGTTTAAGGCCATTTAGAACAGAGATGAGGAAAAACGTTTTCACTCAGAGAGTTGTAAATCTGTGGAATTCTCTGCCTCAGAAGGCAGTGGAGGACAATTCTCTGAATGCTTTCAAGAGAGAGTTAGATAGAGCTCTTAATGATAGTAGAGTCAGGGGGTAAGGGGAGAGGGCAGGAACGGGGTACTGATTATGAATGATCAGCCATGATCACATTGAATGGCGGTGCTGGCTCGAAGGGCCGAATGGCCTACTCCTACACCTATTGTCTATTGAGAAGGGGAGACAAGGAAAATTAGTGCGGCAGTAGCCTTGTTCTAAGAGCAGACAGTGACTTGATGATCCGAACAACTTTTTTTATGTTGTAAGAAAATATTATTCCATCTTTTCAATATTGAGTCCAACAGCCTGTTGCCAGCATGCTGTTTTGATTGATTGAAATATACAGCGTGGAAACAGGCCCTTCGCCAGGTCCACACTGAACATCGATCATTTCTTGATTAGAACGGGTGTCAAGGGTTAAGGGGAGAAGGCAGGAAAATGGGATTAGGAGGCAGAGATCAGCCTTGATTGAATGGCAGAGTAGACTCGATGGGCTGAATGGCCCAATTCTACTCCTATGACTTATGAACTTGTGAACACATGTTTGCACTAGTTATATGTTTTGAGGCGGGTACTATAATAGTGTTTAAAAGACATTTGGACAAGTAGGAAAAAAAAGAAAGGTTTTGAGGGATATGGGCCAAATGTAGGCAGATAGGATGAGTGTCAATGGGCATTTTGGTCGGCATTGGCAAATCAGGTTGAAAAGCCTATTCCCATGATCTATGACTATCCCACTTTAGCACACACTCAGAGTAATTTACAGAAACCAATTAAAGTACAAACCCATGCATTTTTGGCACGTGGGGGAAAAACACAGAGCACCCGGAGGAATATCACGCAGTCACAGGGAGAACATGCAAACTCTACACAAACAGCACCCGATTTTAGGTGGTGGCGTTGTGAGGCAGCAGCTCCACCAGCAGCAGTTTTGGCGAAACAGGGGTTTCATAAGTAAAATTGTAATGTAGCAATTCTAAAAAAAACTGGCAAATATGTCCAATTTTACTATCTGTCAGCAGAAAATGTCTGATTTGAACGCAGGACAAAGCAAAGTATGGTAGCACTGCAGAAAATAACTCACTCCATTTTAGCAATGGCCAACAAGCTACAAGAATTTCCCTTGTTAATACTGTCAGGTGAAATACTGTAGACTTTAAAAAATAGGCATGTGTTGCGTGGGTGAAGGAAAGCTTTCTACTTCCAAATATAGATGGTCTGCTCAGTTAAATGGAAGACTGGTAGGTGGATTTAAATCTAGTAATAGGACCAAAAGGCTGGATAGAGCAGATTTGGAGAGGATGTTTCCACTAGTGGGAGAGTCTAGGACTAGAGATCATAGCCTCAGAATTAAAGTACGTTTCTTTTAGGAAGGAGATGAGGAGGAATTTCATTAATCAGAGGGTGACGAATCTGTGGAATTCTTTGCCACAGAAACCTGTGGAGGCCAGGTTAGTGGATATTTTTAAGGCAGACATAGATAGATTCTTAATTAGCAGGTGTCTGAGGTTATGGGGACAAGGCAGGAGAATGGGGTTAGGAGAGAGAGATAGATCAGCCATAATTGAATAGCAGAGTAGACTTGATGGGCCGAATGGCCTAATTTTGCTCCTATCACTTATGATCTAATGAAGTGTGTAGTTTGCTTGTGGGGAGTGTAATGGTAATTTATGATAAATTGTAGATTATTGCTTGGTTTGGGCAATGGAGAGACTTTGTAGTGTGCACCCATGGATTACTTAAAACAACTAGATGGTTAAGAAGGTGCAAGGGAAACTTTCCTTTATTAGGTAAGACACAGAATATAAGAGAAAGGTGGTTATTCTAGAACTGTACAAACATTTGTTAAGCCATAGCTCAAATACAACATGCAGTTCCGGTCAACACATTGTATGAAAGGAGGGTGGTGGAGAGAAAGCGGAGGGCGGAAGAACTCAGGGCAGAGAGAAGATTTACAAAAGGGTTACCAGGACTGGGAAATGTTAGCAATGGGAAAATACCGGATGTCAGGGAGTTAACCCTGTTTTCTTACCCGAGGGAGAAAAAAGTAATTAGAGGAAAGATGAGACAATATGTGACTGAAACTCACTGCCTCTAAGGGCAGCAGACACAGAAGCCGTGATTACATTTAAACAGTGCATAGTTTTTTTCTGGATGTGGATCGGATGCTGGAAGATGAGATTAGGTTGGGTGGTCTGAATACCAGAACAGACACTTGGGCTAAATGATCTCATTATGTGTCGCAAACATTCCATTATTCTATCCGAGAAACACCGCAGCAAGTCGGCCAAGGCTGAAGTTTTCAGTGGATCATTAGGCCGAGGCCATGGGCTGATGGGCTTGAGAGACAACCCAGTGCAAATCTGGAGACAGACGACACGTGGGGAGGTGGGGAAGGGACCGAAGACGATCAGGAAATACGATGGCTTATAAATCCTGGCGGGCAATTTTCTGTTCCTTGCAAAGCAGATCATCATACGTTGGACAAAGTCAGTTCAGCTTTCAGTGGAGACAGAAACAGCTGCAATGCTGTGAATTTCTGCACAACGCTGTTTTCAATATTAAAGGAGTTATCTTAGTAAGAATTTTAACATCTTTAAAGAGGCCTGCTGTAATGACAACGTTTTATTTAACACAATGTCCACTAGTTTATTGGGCAGTGGTTTGGTACAGTCTTCTCAATGTGAGTACACCTGCCCTTTAAACTACCTCACATATAGCAGAGGAACCCACAGCTCTAACTATAAGGTGCGACAACAATGCCTCCACACCAGCGGAGCTTAAAATATAGCTAGGAATATTCAGCGGGTCAGGCAGCATCTGAGGTGAGAGACACTTCCTAACCTGACGAACAATTCCAGCGTTTTTTTAAAGTTTTTTAATTTCAGATTTCCAGCATCTGCATTTTTTTGTTTTTGATTTCTATACAGCTGGGGAGTAAGGGGGAGAGATGGGGGGGGGGGGGGGGGGGGAGAAAGGAGAGGCAATGCACCTTTGAATGTGATCCTAATACTCCCCGCCACCCTTCTGTTCACCCAACACAAAAAAATGTGGACTCGACACCATCACTGCGCCAGCAAGAAAAAGCATCAAGGCAAGTGAAGGTAGATGGTGAGATGCAATCTGTCTGCCAGCGTGGCAGATTCAGCCCCTGCTCTCCATGTGGGAAGTGTCTGAGCAACCAGGCGTGACTGAAACCAGTCGGTAGCCTTGTGTAAACTACACACACTGACCCACAGCCCAGTGTTCAGCGGGGAGATATTCCCAAAGAGCTAGCACTCTAACGGTTATTGGCTTCAACAATACGAGGGGGATCACTGCACTCCGTCCGCACTGCAACAACCTTGCTTCCTCCCACTAGACTCCAGGACCTGCCTAAATAATTTTCTTTACCTCAGCCACAACACCATTTTGTACATTCATAACAGGGCTTACAATCCAGAGGACACTACCTGCTCAATTTCGGAAAGGCTGGAACAATGATCAACCACAAAATGAACCTGACTTTCAGCGCGAGTCCGTACCTACGATCCCAGTGGCTAAACTACAGCAGTGAATACTGGAGCTGGGGGAACAAAGTGTGGGAGGCCTCGTTTCTCCCCCGTGGAAACACGACGGACTTGTTCCTTCATTCCCAGCGTGCGACGTGCTCCTCTCCTGGAAGCACAAGAGATTCACTGGTTATAGTCACTGGCTGTAAGACAACAGACCGTAACCCGCCTGGACTCAGCAGGGAGAGAGCAGGAGCTCAGTGGATGCCGTGAGATATCTTACATTCCGCTCAGTGGACAGCACGTGGCGGCCTCTCCGCAGAGAAGATCAGCCACGCGCTGTCCACGGGGGATTTCCAGGACCGCTGGGCACCGCGGAGGGTGGAATGCATCCTTGACAAGGATTGTAATATAGTTGTATTTCATTATATAAGTATATTGGTTTGGATAATTGGGTGATTTTGTATTATGGTGGTGGTTTTGTTTTGTATTGTACATATCTTTTTGGTAAATAATTGATTTAAATTATTTTTGGTTAAAAAAAAAGAGGAGGCTGGGTCCCCCTTTTCCGGGGTCACGTCCGCGCCCGGGTGGTACTAGAGGGACGAAGCACTGTCCATGGGCGCCCTGGTGGATTTACGGGACTGCTGGGCAAGGCGGGGGTGGAACACATCCTTGACAAGGATGTGACATAGTTGTTTAGGAGTATAACATTTAAGAATATTTGTTTAAATAATTGGGTGATTTTGTCTTATGGTTTGGTATTGTTTTGTATTGTATATATTATTGCAATAAGTGATTAAATTAATTTTTGTTAAAGAAAAGACAAATTTTAAAAAGGCAGCTCCGTTGCCACTGGCAGCCTCAGCAGGTCTATTTAACCCAAGCCTCGGGTAGAACAATCAACACCCAAGTTGGCGCGTCAGACATTAGCAGGAGTGATACCGAAAGAGCCAAAATTGACACTGAACTGGTGTCTCCAACTAGAATCATGAATTTAGTTTAGTCATAGAGCATGGAAACAGACATCTCGGCACAACTTGCCCACGCTGACCATCTACACAAGTCCCACCGTTAGGCTTTAGAGATACAGCCTTCGGCCCACCGAGTCCACGCCAACCGGCGATCATCGTACACTCGCACTATCCGAGACACCAGGGACAATTTACAATTTTTAGCAAAGCCAATGAACCTGCACATCTTTGGAATGTGGGTGGAAACCGGAGCACCCAAACAAAGCCCACACAATCACAGGGATAACATACAAGCTCCGTACAGACAGTACCTGCAGTCAGGATTAAATCTGGGGTCACTGGCACTGGAAGGCAGCAACTGTACCATTGCTCCACTATGCTACCCCTGAATTTCCCCATATCCCTTTAAACCCAAACCTTAACTTTAGTTTAGAGATACAGCTTGGAAACAGGGCTTTCGGTCCACTGAGTCTGCGCCGACCATCGATTGCCAGTTCACCTAGTTCTATGTTATCCCACTTTCTCATCCACTCCCTCCACACTAGGGCAATTTACAGAAACCATTTAACCTACAAACCCGCACTTCTTTGGCATGTGGGGAGAAATCAGATCACACTGGGGGGAAACCCACGTGATGACAGGGAGAACACGCAAACTCCACACAGACAGCACACGAGATCGGGATCAAACCCATGTCTTTGGTGCTGTGAGGAGGCAACTCTACCAGATGCGCCACTGTGCTGCTCTGATGCTACAGTATAGCATCCAGCATTATGTGACACTCATGTAATTATGAACATGCTCATTGATTAGCCATACAATAGACAATAGGTGCAGAAGTACCTCAGTACTTCGAGCCAGCACCACCATTCACCATGATCATGGCTGAGCATCCACATACGTGGGGACTGGTATTGGTTTATGGACAAGGGTCTCAAAAGTGCTGGAGTAACTCTGTGGGTCAGGCAGCATCTCTGGAGAACATGGATAGGTGACGTTTTGGGTCGAGACCCTTCCTCAGACTGATTGTGGGGGGGGGGGGAGGAGGGGGGAGAGAAGAAAGCTGGAAGAGGGGCGAGGCAGGACAAAGCATGCCAGGTAAAAGGTGCACACTGGTGAGGGGGAGGGGTTGATGGCAGATGGCTAGAACAAAGGCCAGAGACAAAAGTAGAAGGTGTGAGACAGCATTGAAGAGTTGTGTTGTGAAGCTAGAGGCCAGAAAGTAGCATGGAGGGGGAGAGGGGGGGGGGTTACAGCTGCTTGGATTTGTAAGGGCCGATTCCCCTGACAATAAAGGATCCACACTAGTAAAGCTGCTTTTTATTTTCCACCGTTAAAACTCTCTTTAATTATACAAGGATGAATTAATCAGTGATGAAAAATTAACCCTTGGTAGCCGAGAAAGGCGACAATCAAGGAGGAAAATTATGGCCACGTTCACCTTGCAGGTTAATTGGCTTTGGTAAAATTGTAAACAGTTGCTAGTAGTAGGAGAATGCTAGTGTACGAGTCGCGTCGATCGCTGGTCGGCGTGGACTCGGTGGGCCAAAGGGCTTGATTCCGCACTGTATCTCTCAAGTGTAAAGCCCACGTCAAAGTGCATGAACCCGTCAGGGGGCAGTACTCACGGAACTGGCAGATGTATCGGTTGCGAGTCTTGCAGCGCTGATCATTCCAATTAAAGGCGCTGGAGATTTGCAACTCAACGCAGTTTCCAAACCTGCCCAGACAAACAAGAGGTTTGATGATTAACTGAAGGAATGCATTAGATTACACGCCCTGCTGCCCCCACTGAACATTGCTTTGAGGCAATCCTGCAAAGTGCTCACGATTTAAACACTTTGGTGAACCGCCCCATTACTGTAAACAATGCGTGCCAGCACATCACTGTAAGCACTATGTTGTGGACGAATACATTGTCTTTCTATAGCAACATTCGATCACTGAGAATATTGTGGCATCACTGCTTCAAATACTATATTCAAAAATGCTGAAATTAAAAAAAATCCAGGAATATTGCAGTAAATACTGTGCAAGGCAGCACGACTGTTAATACTTTAAAGAGACATTATTGTAATTACAGTGCAGGAATATATATTGTAAATCCTGATCATGGTTCTTACTATAAACACCACTCAGCAGCTCCACTTACACCGTAAATAGTGCTAAAGAGGCTATTCAATCACTATAAAGAGCATTTACAGTCATGTGCCAGTACCCAATGCTCAGAGATATTATTGTAAATATTGTTGTGTTGTGTAGTGGGCACTGTGCCATTATTGCAAATACTGTGCATAAAGAAACAGTTAACTGCTAGTTATTGCTAAGCAGCTTTTAGCTTTTGTAGAACGGTCAATTGTCACACATACAAAGGCAGACGATGAGCAAAGATTTCACCGTGTCGAAACAAGGAAATGCTGTTTTACCAAGTAAAGACACAAAATGGTGGGTTGGCGAATGTGGATAGGTGACGTTTCAGGTCTGGACCCTTCTTCTGCCTCGTAAGACCTGTCGTGGGTGTCAAGAGTTGTGTGGAGAAGGCAGGAGAGTGGGGTTGAGAGGGAGAGATAGATCAGCCGTGATTGAATGGCCTAGTAGATTCACTGGGCTGACTGGCCTACTTCTGCTGTTGTGACTAATGAACTGCAATACTGTAAACACTTTGCACAGGGCTCGGTTCGAATACTGTGCGTTCCCGGGGAGCAAAGGTGGACAGGCGAGGAGAGGGACATCGGTTCGCTGGTCGATCTGGACGTCCAAGGAAGGCAATGGCTGGAGGCCCGCAGAAGCCTGGGGCTCGCCCGGAATGGGATCCACTAGAGCATACCTAGAGCATGGACTGTATTTTAAAAATGGCGCCAAAACATGGTCTTGAACACGGGATCAGTAGACTATTTCTGTACATTTGCTGTACATCGGGGATGTGCTTGGCTCTGGCAATACTCTACTGGGCTGTCTGTAAGAGAAGAATTTCACGGTGCGTTTGCACTTCACACATGTGACAATAGAGGTACAATTGACCGTTGAAATACTGTGCACAGGATTGTAATACTGTGCACTGCGGCTAGTTCTAATATTGTAAATACAGTTCACAGGGACCCATTTCTAAGCCAGTAAATACCGTGCCCATAGGGATCCAGCTCTATTATTGCAAATACCATGCACAGTGACACTGTTCAATTACTGTACATACTGTGTATGAGGACACTCTTAGTAGTTAACTCACTGGTACTATTCATTGTACAACCCAACTGATGTAATTACCGCATAGGGTTGTTTTATCCAATCAATAAATATCTATTATTGGCTTTGTTCCTGTAGAGTTAATATTTTGCACAGTGTCTCTGGTTCGTTAGTACAACATACATCTATAGGCACAGTAAAAACTTTGTAATGGGATGACATCCCATTACTGTAACTCCACTGTAAACCAGACCAATCTTGATATTGGTTGCATGATGCACGGTTATTGCTTCTGCAAATCATAGTTTCAAATCCCAATGGACGCGTTGCTTTCTAAAAAAAAACTTGGGTTACTTGCACCCTGAACGCAACAAATTCCCAACTATCCCACCATCCCGGAGGATCCAAATCCAGCCGAGACCGCGGGCTGTCCATTTCCCCCAGTAAAACTGCAACGCTCACTCTCACTAACACACGTGCAGTACAATGAGTCACACACAATGGGTTTGCCCACACCATCACGGCAGCTCACTCAACAGGACAGAGAGTGATCATCTGACAAAGGGCCCGTTCCTTCTCTCCAGAGATGCTGCCTGTCCCGCTGAGTTACTCCAGCATTTTGTGTCTGTCTTCGGTTCCTTCCTACACATGTGATCATCTGGGGGCTGCAGCCAAACTCACCCTTGATTATCCGGCTGCCCAAATGCAAAGCTGTAAAAGGAAGGAGTCTCTCCCGTGTCCCAACGGAACGAGTCTTTCAACGTCTTATACGTCAAGCCTGAAAGTAGCATATGATCAAATTATTGCAGTAAATCAATCACCATCTTTATCCATCTCTCTCCTAGTCACCCCACTCTTGCATTATCCTGTGGCACTAATTGCATCTCCTTTGGTATTACTCCAGCTCCCTCACACTGTCCCTCAGAAACCCCTCTCCCCCATCACCTGTATCTCCATTCACTCTGTAAACTATCTCCAACACCCCCACCCAAGCACCCTGGGTTAAATGCCCGCATCAATGCTGCTGTCAACCCAGCTTCTTCACGCTACGGATGACAAACATAGAATCATAGAGAACGGAAACAGGCCCTTCGGCCCAACTTACTCACGCCAACCCACGTGTCCCATCTACACTAGACCCACCTGCCTGCGTTTGGCCCATATCCCTCTAAACCTGCCCTATCCATGTACCTGTCTGTCTGTAATTCCCACAACATCATACTTGCCAATGTCTAACTGAGCCTCAAGCTCATCCACTTTATTTTTTATACTTTGCGCATTTAAAAACAACACTTTAACTTCGGTATTCACCTCCCCTCTCACACCGGTCACAATTGGCCCTGACCTTACTCTCTTATCCCATCTAGAACTTCCCTTCCCATTTATTCGAGAGTCCTTTGCAATTTCTCCTGTATTCGCTTCCCCTTTAACTCCATCTTCATATTCCCAATTTGTCAACCCGTCCCCCCCACTACTTAGTTTAAAGCCACATGTGTAGCACTAGCGAACCTGCCCGCCAGAATGTTGGTCCCCTTGCTGTTAAGGTGTAACCCGTCCCTTTTGTACAGGTCACCCCTTGGTCGGCCAGTGTTTATATTTTACCATATTGCCCAACAACCATATTTCTGGTTTGCAAATTCTTTGGGCTACCAGCACCTCTGGTGACTGGGATTCAATCGGTAATTGCTTCTGGACCTCCATCCCACCAACCAATACCAGGGCCCTTGTCCCACGGCCCCCCACACATCTCACTTCATCAGGAGGTCTCCGATCTGAGGCTGTCCCAGCCCTACACCAACCCGAGATCCACAAACAGGACAGTCCCAATAGATGGATTACCTTCGCAAAGAACCTTTGTCACCTCCAGCCCTGGCCACTTACTCCACCCATCTGCCGATCACCACCCTCCCTCACTTGTACCCACCTGTTCACCCCCTCAACTGCACCTCTTTTCCAGCTTTCTTCCCTCTATCACAATCGGTCTGAATAACACCATGAAAGTATACAGTGTTCTGGAGGTAACTGGGGCGCAGGGGACAGCGTAGTTCGTGCAGCAGCTCACCAATCCAGAAGTTGCGTGTTTCAAAGTCAGGGTTGGTAACCTCGTTGGTGTTCTCCAGCTGGCCAAGGTAAAAGGCCAGGATATCCTGCACCTTCTGGTTTTTCACTTGCGCTAAAATCCCAGCACGCTCCTGGACAGAAACACAAGAACAACAATCGATCAGGAAAGATTTCCAAACAGCTCAGTGCACAAATCAGTCTCGGTATGCTGCATGCTGAATAACTTTGTAAATTCACTGAGATTTCTTCTGGACTATATTTGAATTGTAAATGGCAATGGCTGAATACAGTGGGAGCCTACTTCTCCTCATGTGCAACCTGCTCAAAACCGTATATTTTAACCTGTTCAGTGCCACCCCCGAGTGCACTAGGGTCAAAGTATACAAGTGAAATAAAAATCTTGGCAGTGAACAGGTTAATCCTAAACACAGAAAATGCCAAAAACATTCAACAGGTCAGGGAGCATCTGTGAAGAGAGAAGCAAGTTGAACTTCGTTTATTATTGTTACGCGCACTGAGGTACAGTGAAAAGCTTTCTCGTTGTGTGCTTTCCAGTCAGTGAACCTGATTATAATCAAGCCGTCCACAGTGCACAGATACAGGATATAACATTTGGTATGTTTTAAAATACTGACTCTTTGTCAGAACAAGTGAAGAGAGAAAATAACCATGTTTGATGCTGATTCTATCTCCTACATAGCCACCTGATCTTCTGGGTGTATCCAGCATTTTATGCGTTTCTTTCAGATTTCTAGCACCTGCACTTTTTAAAAATTCTATGCTTTCTGTTTAATGAAGGCAGTCCCTGGGTAATGGACACATTCTGTTTTTTACTGATGTCCATAAGACAATGGAGACACGCGAGTGAGGAATGAGTGAGTTAACGCATGATGAGCGTTTGACACCACTGGGCCTGTACTCGCTAGAGTTTAGAAGATGACGGGGGACCTCATTGAAACTTACCGAATAGTGAAAGGCTTGGATAGAGTGGATGTGGAGGGGATGTTTCCACTGGTGGGAGAATCTAGGACCAGAGGTCATAGTCTCAGAATTAAAGGATGTTCCTTTAGGAAAGAGATGAGGAGGAATTTCTTTAGTCAGAGGGTGGTGAACCTGTGGAATTCTTTGCCACAGAAGGCTGTGGAGGCCATCAATGGATATTTTTTAAGGCAGAGATAGATTCCTGATTGTTACGGGTGTCAGTGGTTATGGGGGGAAGGCAGGAGAATGGGGTTAGGAGAGATGGATCAGCCACGATTGAATGGCGGAGTAGACTTGATGGGCCGAATGGCCTAATTCTGTTCCTATTAATGATGACCTTATGAGTGCAGATACAGAAATCTAGACAATTTACACACAAGCTTTCTCTTATCAAAAACTCCTGCTGGATACAGAGCCAATTTCCCTCAATCTCCTCTTGCGAACGAATATCACATGACTAAATACAAAATGATGGCGTAAAGCAGGATTTTGTTTTGATTTTGTCCGGGCTGTTACCTGACATTTACTCTTGGCTCCGTAGTATGTATCTGCTTCAGGAGAGACCATGAAGCAGTCCGTATCGATCAGGATATCACACGTGTGGAATGGAAATTCCAGTTTTTCTGGGAAAGGAAAGCCAGACACAAATTAATTTGGTGAAATGTGGGATGGAGAGGATGGGAGGAGAATAGGAATGTAACCGATTTAGGTTTAGGTTTATTATTGTCACATACCCAGGTAGTGAAAAGCTTTTGTCTGCATGCAATCCAATGTCTGCTATACATGAATACAATCAAGCCAAACACATGTACGAATAGAGACACCAGGAAATGCACGCAAGTACATTAGGTAGAGCAGAGGGAAAGATATCACAGTGCAAAATATAGTTTTTTCATCTTGTAGCACAACAGCTCCAAAGAAAAATCCAATGTCTGTACGAGGATGGTTGGAGACTTAAGTCTGTAACTTAGCTTATTGAAGGACCATTTAGAAATCTGATGACAGAGGGGAAAAAACTGCTCCTGAGTCTGGTGGTCCGTGCTTTCAAGCTTCTGTACCTTCTGCCCAACAGTAGCAGGGAGAAGGAGGAATGACTGGGTGGGAAAGGTCCCTGATTATGTTGATCGCTTTCTCGAGGCAGCGTGAAATGGAGATGGAGTCAGTGGTGGGGAGTCTGGTCTGTGTGATGGACTGGTCGACATCTGTGCAATCTTGGGCAGAGCTGTTCCCAAACCAAGCTGTGCAATCCAACAGTATGATGAAGGGTCTCGACCCAAAACGCCACCTATTCCTTTTCTCCAGAGATGCTGCCTGACCTGCAAAGTTACTCCAGCATTCTGTGTCTATCTTCAGTATGCTTTCCACGATGCATCTGCAGAAGTTTGAAAGAGTGTTGGAGACGGGCCGAGCTTCCCCGGTCTCCCGAGGAAATGGAGGCATCAGTGTGCCTTTTTTGGCTGTAGCTTGGATACTCTTTTGAAATGCACCAATGACAAACCAAGCTCCCTGGGTCCAAGTAACCTTTCCCTTAACTCCATTGTGGTTTTCGTTCTCATGCTCAAATTAGTTCAGTTCATGTCTGAAGTCTGAAGAAGAGTCTCGACCAGAAACGTTACCCATTCCTTCTCTCCAGAGATGCCGCCTGTCCCACTGAGTTACTCCAGCATTTTGTGTAAATCTTTGAGTTTAGCTCATACTCTGATCTGCGGTTCTCTCAAAGAACCATCCTTGAACAGGCTCTCTGAATAATGTAAATGCTGAAAGGCCTCCAATGGATCCCCATTGTCAATTACTCCTTCAATGACAGCTGTACCTTCAGTCTTCTGGGTTCTCATTGAAACATAGAACATAGAAAGTAGGTGTAGGAGTAGGCCATTTGGCCCTTCGAGCCAACACCGCCATTCAATATGGTCATGGCTGATCATCCAAAATCAGTACCCGTGCCTGCTTTTTCCCCATATCCATTGATTCCGTTAGCCCCAAGAGCTAAATCTAACTCTCTCTTGAAAACATTCAGTGAATTGGCCTCCACTGCCTTCTCAGCTCTCCTCACTCTCTCTCCTTTAAGAACGCTCACTTTGCCCAATTACCAGCATGGTGGCACAGTGGCAGCATTGCTGTCTTACAGCACCAGAGACCCGGGTTCAATCCTGACCATGGGTGCTGTCTGTGCAGAGTTTGTAAGTTCTCTCATGGTCTTTCTCCGGGAGTCCGGTTTCCTCCCGCACACAAAAAACGTACAGGTTTAATAATAATAATAATAATACATTTTATTTATATAGCGCTTTTCATATACTCAAAGACGCTTTACAGAGATTTTGAGAACATAGGGGAAATGAATAAATAGATAAATAAGTAAATAAATAAATGAACAGAGAAAGGAGACAGAAGGTGAGGTGACCTTCAGTGGTTGAAGGCAGTACTGAACAGGTGAGACTTCAGCGATGTTTTGAATGTGGTGAGTGTGGGGGAGTCTCTAACGGTTTGGGGTAGTGAGTTCCATAGGGTGGGAGCAGCGATGGAGAAAGCCCTGTCCCCCCAGGATCTGAGTTTGGTCCGGATGTGGGGGGATAGGAGATTGGCAGCGGCAGAGCGGAGGGTGCAGGTGGGAGTGTGCCTGTGGAGGAGGTCGGTCAGGTAGGATGGGGCCAGGTTATGGAGGGCTTTGTAGGTTATGAGGAGGATTTTGTACTGGATTCTCTGGGGGATGGGGAGCCAGTGGAGTTTATAAAGGACGGGGGTGATATGGTCACGGATCGAGGTGTGTGTGAGTAGACGGGCAGCGGAGTTTTGAATGTATTGAAGTTTATTGATGATTTTTGAGGGTGCGCCATAGAGGAGGCTGTTGCAGTAGTCCAGACGGGAGGTGATGAAGGCGTGGATGAGGGTTTCTGCAGCTGTGGAGGAGAGGGATGGACGGAGACGGGCAATGTTTTTGAGGTGGAAGAAGGCTGTCTTTGTGATGTGTTTGATGTGTTTGTCGAAGGAGAGGGTTTGATCAAGGATGATTCCAAGATTCCAGATGTGAGGTGAGGTGGATACTGGGAGACCATCAATGTTGAGGATGAAGTTTTGGGTGGATTTGGTGAGCATTTTTGGACCAATGATGATGATTTCAGATTTGTTGCAATTGAGTTTGAGGAAGTTTGATTGAAGCCAAGATTTTATTTCAGTGATGCAGTTTGTCAGTGTAGAGTGTGTGGTGGAGGAGATTGACTTGGTGGAGATGAGGAGCTGGATATCATCGGCGAAGCAGTGGAAGTTGAGACCATGACGGCGGATTAATTGACCAAGGGGGAACAGGTAGAGGATGAAGAGGAGGGGGCCAAGGACTGAGCCTTGGGGGACACCTTGGGGGAGGGGAGCGGTGGGGGATTTACAGTTGTTAATGGAGATGAACTGGTGTCTGTCAGAGAGGTAAGATTTGAACCAGGATAGGGCTGTGCCGGTGATGTTAAGGGAGGTTTCAAGTCGGGTGAGGAGAATGGAGTGATTTATGGTGTCAAAGGCGGTGCTGAGGTCAAGTAGGATGAGGATGTTGAGGTTGCCAGCGTCGGAGGAGAGGAGAATGTCGTTTGTGATTTTGAGGAGCGCAGTTTCAGTACAGTGGTTTGAGCGGAATCCGGATTGGAATTGTAGGTTAATTGACTTGGTTAATTATAGGTTAATTAATCCGGTTTGTGGGTTAATTGACTTGGTTGAATTGTAAATTGTCCCTCGTGTGCGTAGGATGGTGTTGGCGTGAGGTGGTTGCTGGTCGGCGCGGACTGCGATCCGTGAGCCTGTTTTTGCGCTGTATCTCTAAACTAAACTACAATGCAAGTCATCGCAGGACGATTTTATGATGTTATTATTATGTCTTAGTGCAAAACTTTAATTCAATCACTTAATCACCTGAAGCATTTTGCACTATGCGTGGCCAGCCCACGCAGCAGAATACAGAAGGCAAACAGAAAACCATTTAATGTTTTAACTGCAAAATATTCACACCAGGAGCTGTAACCATGACAGCCACTGGATGGAGCCTCAGGATTGCTGATGCTCTCCTGGAACATCTAGCGGCCGAATCAATGGTTCAGTTCAATGATACTTTATTGCCACATGCACCTAGGTACAGTAAAATGCTTTGTTTTGCATACAACCCAGTAAAATCATATCATATCATATCATATATATACAGCCGGAAACAGGCCTTTTTGGCCCACCAAGTCCGTGCCGCTCAGCGATCCCCGTACATTAACACTATCCTACACCCACTAGGGACAATTTTTTTTATAACATTTTTTTTACCCAGCCAATTAACCTACATACCTGTACGTCTTTGGAGTGTGGGAGGAAACCGAAGATCTCGGAGAAAACCCACGCAGGTCACGGGGAGAACGTACAAACTCCTTACAGTGCAGCACCCGTAGTCAGGATCGAACCTGAGTCTCCGGCGCTGCATTCGCTGTAAAGCAGCAACTCTACCGCTGCGCTACCGTGCAGAACTCACCAAGGCAGTACACAAGACTTGCCACGTTTCTGGCGCCGATAAAGACGCCTGTATCTTCACTCCTCCAGTCCGAGACGGGAATAAACCAGTTGACGGGAATATTTTCCCAACTGAGTAAATACTGTATATACACATATCCAGATTACAGAAAAATTAACTGTGCATTTTATATAGGGAGTCTATATAAATACTCTTGACGGGATGCATTGCAGCATGGTAGGGCAACAGCTCTGCCCTGGACCACCTGAATCTGCGGTGGATGGTAAACATAGCCCAGCCCATCACAGGCTCTTCACTTCCTTCTCTCCAGTCCATCTCAGATGTGCCAACCACAACTTATAGAGGTCTTATAGAGGTTACATTGATCTTATAGAGGTGTATAAAATAATGCAAGGAGTAGATCGGGTAGATGCACAGAGCCTCTTGCCCAGAGTAGGGGAATCGAGGACCAGAGGACAAAGGTTTAAGGTGAAGGGGAAAAGATTTTATAGGAACCTGAGGTGTAACTTTTTCACACAAAGGTTGGTGGGTGTATGGAATAACCTGCCAGAGGAGGTAGTCGAGGCAGGGACTATCCCGACATTTAAGAAACAGTTAGACAATAGACAATAGGTGCAGAAGTAAGCCATTCGGCCCCTCGAGCCAGCACCGCCATTCAATGTGATCATGGCTGATCATTCTCAATCAATACCCCGTTCCTGCCTTCTCCCCATACCCCCTGACTCCGCTCTCCGGTAGATGGATAGGACAGGTTTGGAGGGATATGGACCAAATGCAGCTTGGTGGGACTAGTGTAGCTGGGAGATGTTGGCCGGCGTGGGCAAGTTGGGCTGAAGGGCCTGTTTGCACACTGTCTTTCCACACTATGATTCGATAACCTGTCCATGGACGCTTGTTGACTGGGAGGTGTCCATCACTACAGGTCACTCTGTGATCACCGCTCTCGATTCAATCTGCAGCCTGATGTGTACAAGTCGACACTCACCCCCACACAGCGCGCCACCGTATCCCACGTCACAGACACAGGAGCACTCCTCATCCCTGTACTTGCCGTGAATACACTGCAGGCTGCACCTGACTGGGAGAGAAGGACAAACACCAGAGTGAGGTAGACCCATAACACTTCAATCTGTTCCCACTCGCATATGGAGCAGCCCCGAAATATTGGCCAAATTCCACAAAAACAAATTCCTTCCTGTTGGGTCTTAGTATTTAGAATTCCAATTAATAGACTAAACATCCCTGCTCGTATACATGTGGGGGGGGGGGGGGGGGCAGTAGTTGGAGTCCAAAGAGATTTGAAATCCAGAAAAATCACAGACAATACCTTGTGTAGGAAGGAACTGCAGATGCTGATTTATACCGAAGATAGACACAAAATGCTGGAGTAACTCAGCCGGGTCAGGCAGCATCTCTGGAGAAAAAGGATGGGGGACGTTTCAGCTATGAAGAAGGATTCCGACCCGAAACGTCACCCATCCTTTTTCTCCAGAGATGCTGCCGGACCCCCTGAGTTACAACAGCACTTGTGTCTATAATACGATGGCTTTTTCTCAAATGTTGGGTATTTGTCATTCCCACTAGCCCCTGAGGTGGTGGTAAACTGCTGACCCCTGACAAAAGCACTGACATAGTGCTGTTGGGGAGGGAGTTTCAGGACTTGTACCTCGTGGCAATGAAGGAATCACAATGCATTTCCAGGTCAGGGTGGCTTGTGAACAGGGGTGAAGGAGGGTGGGGAACCAGCAGGTGGAGGTGCTCCATGCACCGGCTACCCTTACATAGAACAGTGCACCACAATGTAGAAATAAAGAACTGCAGATGCTGGTTTACACGAAAGATAAAGGGCTGGAGTAACCCAGCAGGTGAGGCAGCATCTCTGGAGAAAAAAGATTGGTTTCTGGTTGGGCCTCTTCTTCAGATTGGAAGTGGGAGGTGGTGTGGAATGAGCTGGAGGCAAGCAAAGACCGGCACTGATATTTTCTAGCCTCCAGCTCTTCTCCCCTCCCCACCCCACTTTCAGTCTGAAGAAGGGTCCCAACCCGAAACCTCACCTATCCTTTTTCGCCGGAGATAGTGCCTGACCCACTTAGTTACTCCAGCATTTTGCATCTATCTTTAGAACAGTACATCACAGGAACAGGTCCTCTGGCTCCCAATGACTGCGCCGAACATGATGCCAAGTTAAATTTACTCCGCTGATACTCCATCTCCCACCGGCGATTCAAACTGAGACCTCTCAGATCTCTGGAGCTGGATAGTAGAAGATCACATGATTTAAACTTGCAGACCAGCTATCCTTGGAGCCCAGCTCTTATTTATACATCAGTCACCACCATGAAGACAATTATTGGATCGATACTATATTTGGAAGTTTCGCCAAGTGCAAATTAACTGCCGTGCCTTCTGGGCTTTAACAGCAAATAACTTATTAATGTGAAATCCTCACTGGCGCCCTGATGTCACGGAACAGCAAATATAAAGACATCTCTATTTTGTTATTACAGTACGGGTGACTATTGGGCCAACCAGATCCAGGGTGACTCCCAGGGAAGCAATCCCTTCAGTCCCATTCTCTCCCTACAGTTAGGGCGGCACGGTGGCGCAGCGGTAGAGTTGCTGCCTTACAGCGCCAGAGGCCCCGGTTCGATCCTGACAACGGGTGCTGTCAGTATGGAGATTGTACCTTCTCCCCATGACAATAGACAATAGACAATAGGTGCAGGAGTAGGCCATTCAGCCCTTCGAGCCAGCACCGCCATTCAATGCGATCATGGCTGATCACTATCAATCAGTACCCCGTTCCTGCCTTCTCCCCATACCCCCTCACTCCGCTATCCTGGGTTTTCCCCCCAGGTGCTCCGGTGTCCTGCCACACTCCAAAGACGTACAGGTTTGTAGGTTAAATGGCTTGGTAAAATTGTAAATAGTCCCTAGTGTATGTAGGATTGTGTTAATGTGCAGAGATCGCTGGTTGGCACGGACTCGGTGGGCCGAAGGGCCTGTTTCCGAGCTGTATCTCTAAACTAAACTAAATTTCTCATTCGTTATATGCTCATCAATTCCCCTTTCATTCTTTTGCCACCTCCCGACACCAGGGGTGATTTATTTTAGTCAATTAACCCACCAGCTCATCCCTGAGACGTGGGAGGAAACTGCGTCAGTCAGGAGCAATGTGCTAATTCCACGCAGGGACTATTGGAGGTCAGGATGGGACCTGGGTCTCTGGAGCCGCGAGGTAGCAGCACCTACAGTTGCTCCACCATTCTGGCCTCTTGTCCCCCAAACCGGTACCCAAGAGGGGGAACGGGTCTCATTTCCTGTCCGTACCTTGGCAATACCTTCCAGTGAATCCGGGTAGACACTCACATCGACAAGAGGTCACGTTCAGCTGGCCCCTGTTCCCACAGCTCATCCGACATGGATTCCTCGGCACCTCTGGAAGAGAAGATTTCACCCATCACAACCATGCGATATCCCAAAAGGTGTTTCATCACCAACTGTGTCCTTCTTAGCTTGAGCTGCAAATGAAATGTAGGAACCACGGCAGAGTTTTTGCCTGGTAAGATTCCAAAAATGTGCCATGGCCAAATCGTCTGCTTTAGTGATCTTGGTTGGATTCCTCTGCTCCTCTCCTTCAACAGTGCCGTGAGATTGATGATGTACCAACGTGCAGGCTAGGGTATCACAATTCATCCATAGTCCCTCACTTCTAGCAATGGCACTTCTCAGTCATGTCGCTGATTCTCCCCAGATCCTACCTACTCCCTCTACACGCATGTTGAGACAAAGAAATTCCCTAATACGCCTGATTTCCTTTATGTCATTCAGAGAATCACTCTTATCAGATTTCATGTAACTTAATGCCTTTCTTTTCCTTCACATAATTCGTAAGAAAACTGTGCTGAACACTTTTAAATTCAAGGGGAGTTGTGTAATGATTTTAATCAAGAAGAAACAAATTATTGTTATTCGCGTGCTGGCTTTCAGCAGGCTGCGTGTAATAGCATGGACGTTATGTTGCAGTTGTACACGACATTAGTGAGCTCACACTTGGGAGTATCATGTTTAGTTTTGGTCACCCTGTAATAGAAAAGATGACATTAAGATGGGAAGAATGGAAGAAAGATTTAGGATGATGTTGCCAGGACTCGAGGGGCTGAGTTATAAAGGTTTGGCAAGTTAGGACTTTATTGACTTGAACGTAAAAGACTAAGGGGTGATCTTCTAGAGATGCACAAAACCATGAGTCTCATAGAGATCTGGATGAATTCACATGGCCTTTTTCCCAAGGTTGGGGTTACCTAGAACTAGAGGGCATAGGTTTAAGGGAGAGGGAAATATTTAATAGGAACCCGAAGGGAAAAATTTTCATGCAGAGGGTGGTCTGAATATGGAATACACTTCGAGAGGAAACGGATGAGACAGAATCAAGAACCAGAGGACATGGGCTTAAGGTGAGGGGTAACTTTTTTTACACTAAAGGTGGTGGGTATATGGAACGAGCTGCTGGAGGGGGTAGCTGAGGCAGGTACTATCATAACATTGAAGGGTAATTTGGACAGTTACATGGATATGATAGGTTTAGAGGGTGTGTAAGACAGAACTGCAGATGCTGGTTTAAACCGAAGATAGACAGCATCTCATATTTCGCTTGGGCAGCTCACAGCCCAGTGGTATGAATATTGATTTCTCTCACTTCAGGTAGCCCCGGCATTCCCTCTCTCTATCCCTCCCCCACCCAAGTCGCACTAGCTTCTCATTTTCACCCTACAAACAGCTTACAATGGCCTGTTTCCTTTATCATCGTCACTTTTTTGCATATCTTTCATTCATTGTTTTTAATCTCTCCACATCACCGTCTATTTCTCTCGTTTCCCTTATCCCTAACCAGTCTGAGGAAGGGTCTCGACCCGAAACGTCACCCATTCTTTCTCTCCAGAGATGCTGCCTGTCCCACTGAGTTATGCCAGCTTTTTGTGTCTATCTTAGTTTAGAGGGTTATGGGCCAAGCACGGGCAGGTGGGACTAGTATAGATGGGGCATGCCGGTCAGCATGCGCACGTTGGGCCGAAGGGCCTGTTTCCACACTGTATGACTTGATGACACTTTTGGAGTATTGTGATTAGTTTTAGTCACCCTGCAAAAGGAATTTCGAAAACTCAAATGTTTGGTTGACACTCTGTTCAGAATTGAACCTGATATGAACAGTTTCGTGCCCGCAATGTATATTTATCCTTCCAGTCTCCTTTAACGAATAAGACCCGTTTGAGATGGGCTCACAGCACCAAATACCTGCCAATTACAGGTTGTACCAACAGAAGTTGGTAAAATGAAGTCCGTAGATAATTAGATAGTGGATGGTACAACAGATAACAAGTACTCACCACACAGGCCTCCGTGGTGATCCCAGGATTTAAAACAGCCTGACATGCGGGAAGTGCAGAAGGAGCATGAAGGTCCTTCCTTGTAGGGAATGATTGTCCTCCCATTGATTTCCCAGTTTCCTCTGAATCAGGAAGAAGGACCATAAGAGGAGGTAAGATGGAGTCTAAACCATAACTTCAATCTGAGCCATTCTGATCTGAAAGTGTGAGCTAGGAACCTGGACACTGTGGAAACCGGGATGCAGGTGATATATTGGTACTGGCATTGGTTCATTATTGTCATATGTAACTAGATACAGTGGAACACTTTGTAATGGGGAAATAGTCTGTACTTGTATACCACTAGTCCTACTTACAAGGTGCTTTCATTGTCGAGTCATAAAAATGAATTTATCCATGCAAATTTACCATAGTTACTTAAGGTAATATTGACTGCGTAACTTTTTGTTTCCATGGTGTTAATATGAGCTGCACTAGACCAATTCCTGTGCCACATTTGGACGTGCGCTTGATTTGCCAAGGTAAAGAAGGCCATGGACCAAGTGCTGGTAAATGGGATTAGTGTGGATAGGTACTTGATGGTCAGCATGGACATTTTGGGCCAAAGGACCCATCTCTGTACCGGACGAGCTTCTCGCGAGAAAGCAAGGTTGGTGTTGCCTCCAGGCACAGTGTGTGGGGGAACAGTGAGAGAAGAGGACCTTTACTCCATTAGGCTGGGATCAAAATGTCTCCCCATTTTCAAAGATGCGAGGAAGCACATGTGTTACAAATGGTATTTGACAGGTTAAGTGAGTGAGTGAAGACATAGCATGTGAAATGCAAAGTAGAAAACAGTAAGCTTCACCCTCGATGAGAGGGGATCTTATCGAAACGTATAACATTATTAAGGGGTTGGACACCTTAGAGGCAGGAAACATGTTGCCAATGTTGGGGAAGTCCAGAACAAGGGGCCACAGTTTAAGAATAAGGGGTAGGCCATTTAGAACGGAGAGGAGGAAAAACTTTTTCAGTTAGAGAGTCGTGAATCTGTGGAATTCTCTGCCTCAGAAGGCAGTGGAGGCCAATTCTCTGAATGCATTCAAGAGAGCTAGATAGAGCTCTTAAGGATAGCGGAGTCAGGGGGTATGGGGAGAAGGCAGGAACGGGGTACTGATTGAGAATGATCAGCCATGATCACATTGAATGGCGGTGCTGGCTCGAAGGGCCGAATGGCCTACTCCTGCACCTATTGTCTATTGTCTTTTATCTATTGACCTCTAAACACAATTGGTATAGAAATTAAAAATAAATTTGCAGGCACCGATGTCAGAAATTAAAGGTAAACTTGCCAGGCACTGGTACACGCAAGGTCTAGGAGAAAACTAATTAATGTAATAACATAAGAAAGGAATTGTTTATTATAAAAACATGCTCAAATATATTGGAGCAGATTATTAAGCTGTTTGATTCACAGCCCAGAATCAATCAATTAGCTCCTGAAGAATCCATCTGTTTCCATTAGGCTTCAGATAGTTGGACGGTGTGAGAATAGATGCATTGTGACTAATGGTGGGATGGTGAAGGCTATGAGAGGCAAGATGTCACATAGAGGGTGGTGAATCTGTGGAATTCATTGTCACAGAAGGTTGTGGAGGCCAAGTCAATGGATATTTTTAAGGCAGAGATAGATAGATTCTTGATTAGTACGGGTGTCAGGGGTTATGGGGATACGAAAGGAGAATGGGGCTAGGAGGGAGAGATCGATCAGCCATGATTCAATGGCAGAGTGGACCTGATGGGCCGAATGGCCTAATTCTGCTCCCTTCACTTATGACCTTATGATAAAGACTCCTGGGACCCTCTGGAACGTGTGAGTACATGGTAAAAAGGCTCTTACCCTGGAGAATAGGCACAGACTACAGCCATCATCCGTTTGTCATTGTGAAGGCAAGTGTGCTTCCCACATCCCACTTTGCTCGAGGTGGCCCAGACCAGCTGTGAAATGAAACCAGAAAGTTAGACAAGTGCAGGAAGGAACTTCAGATGCTCGTTTAAACCTTTGTTCAGTTCATTACTAATTCTGGGTCACAATCACATAGCCTACAGTTGTCTAATCCCAGTGGGGGTTACTCTTGTTAGACACAAAAAGCTGGAGTAACTCAGCAGGAAAGGCAGCATTTCTGGAGAGAAGGAATGGGTGACATTTCGGTCGAGACCCTTCTTCAGACTGGTTAGGGATAAGGGAAATGAGAGATATAGACGTTGATGTAGAGAGATAAAGAACAATGAATGAAAGATATGCAAAAAAGTAACGATGATAAAAGAAACAGGCCATTGTTAGCTGTTTGTAGGGTGAAGACTAGAAGCTAGTGCGACATTACTCTGTGTGTGCTCTATGTGCTATTCCCTGAATTGCACACCAAAATATCAATTGCTGCTGGAAGATCACGAACCAGTGAAAGATGCACTTTGGTGTACCTAAAATCTGTTGGTCTAGTTTAAGGAATGGCACATTCCCAGAGACGCAAAGTGTTGGAGTAACTCAGCGGGTCAGGCAGCATCCCTGCAGAACATGGATGGGTAATGTTTCGGGTCAGGGTAGAGGGTACAAGCTGAAGCTCAGTGTGGCCACTGCAGAAACTGAATAGGGAATGAGAACAGTCTAGGGTCCTGCCACCATTGTTCACAGGGGCTGGGCCCTGGATAACAACCTCTCAAATGATTCACAAATGCATTGTTTAAGGAGAGGACATGAGCGGTGTTGACGAATCGTAAGAGAATATGTTGAATTACAGATACAATGATCATAGGGAAAGACATGCACTGATAGCCTACACAGACGCTCCCCAATTTACGTGAGGATTACTTCCCGTGGACCCTTGTGTAAGTCTGATAAGTTCAAGTCTACTCCGCCATTCAATCATGGCTGATCTATCTTTCCCTCTCAACCCCATTCTCCTGTTTATTTAAAATAAATTAAAATAATTTATTTTAAATAAATAAGTGAATAAGTTATATTTCAGACATACAGTGAGCTGTTGATGCCACAACTGAAGACGGGTCTCGACCCGACACGTCACCTATTCCTTTTCTTCAGAGATGTTGTCTGACCGAACCGCTGAGTTAAAGGGGCAGGCGGCTCAGACCGATGTCACTGAGTTTGTGGGTCCGAACAATTCGTCGGATTTCCTTGCCCCTCTGGCGAAAAATGAGAACATATCCGCGTCACGGGATCGCCCCGCTCCCCAACTTAATTCTGAAGTGCGGCTTAACGGCAACATTTAGTATAAGAAAATAACTGCAGATGCTGGTACAAATCGAAGGTTTTTATTCACAAAATGCTGGAGTAACTCAGCAGGTCAGGCAGCATCTCGGGAGAGAAGGAATGGGTGACGTTTCGGGTCGAGACCCTTCTTCAGACTGATTGTCAGGGGGGCGGGACAAAGGAAGGTTTAACGGTAACATTTCTGTGAGCGACATAACGCGAGCACGTCTGCGATTGGGTAAGAGAACTCATTCAGTGCAGCACTGAAACAGGTTGACATAGAAAACGCTGTCCTTAACTTGCATCAAACTTTAACCACGACAAATGTTCCAGCCTCAGAGATGAACCGTAACTCATTCAGAAGTCTCTTGATAGTTATAGAAATCATATATTTCATTTCATTCTCCACCCCCCCCTCCAAAACAAAGAACAATTAAAAATGCTTGCTATTCCGTCACTATCTTGCTCACTCACTGAAGCATAAAGCAATAAAAACCTACAAAATCATCGTAGCTTTGTACAAATTAACCATATATACACCTAATTAACGGTTTTGAAAGCAGTATTTTCTTACCTCTACGAAGCAAAACTGGAAAAAACGGATGAAACAAAGGTTTGTTTACACGCGGCAGATCAGCCGGCGACAATGGTTAGCCCGTGCGACCTATGACCTGCGCATGCTCAGTCGGAATACCGAACTCGCTCATTATCAATAAATTATATTTTTGGACAAACAAGTCATTTTATCTTCACACTGCCCCCCAGCCTCGAGGCCGATGTGCTCCTCTATAAACGGAGTCAGTTCCTGGGCACTCACCTGTGTATAGTGCTGGCAAGAGGCGTTGTGTTTGCACTGGCCCGTGTGGTAGTGGTAATTCTGAGCCTCCCTGAACCACAGGTCGATGACATCCGAGACAGACACTCTCCCGTCCACAGCGCTGTGGTAATTCCAGCCAATCTCCTCCTCCTCCGTCACTTGACGCCACAGGTCCTGGGGACCTCTCTGGCAACTGCTCGCCCGTATCTGCGCCAGCCGTGCGAGCTTCTCACTCCAATCCTGCGGGAAGACCCAGACAAAGGTTGGAATGTGGGCTCACGCCCCATTGTTAATGGCCGGAGTCTTTAGGATTAGCTGTTAAATTCAGACCCTGTTTGCCTTCCAGATGATCCCATGCTGCTCTTTTGATAAGCAAGGGATCCATACGATGGAATGTGTAGGAAGGAACTGCAGATGCTGATTTAAACCAAAGAAAGACACAAACAACAGGTCCCAGCACAGATCCCTACAGAACTCCACTGCTCACCAACGTCTAGCCCGAATATTGTCCTTCCACCACAACCCTCTGTTTTCTATTAGTAAGCCAGTTCTGAATCCATACGACCAAATCACATGCATCTTCATCTTCTGGATCACCCTACCATGGGGGACATCAAATAGAAGAAGGGTCTCGACCTGGAACATCACCCATTCCTTCTATCCAGAGACGCTGCCTGTCCCGCTGAGTTACTCCAACATTTTCAATGCAAACCATCATCTGCGGTTCCTCCCTACACCTTAACATGTATCTGGGAGGAAACCAGAGCACGTGACAGAGGAAACCTCCTCAGCTTACGCTAAACTACGCTGACTGTTTTATTAAGGGTAAGCGTTACTGTGTAACTCTATAATCTACAGTCTGCTGCCAGTTACATTGAATTGTGGTGAAATTACAGTAATTGTTTATTGAGTGTTAAGGCCATTATGTAACTTTACTTTCACTGTTTATTGAGGGTAAAGGTTACTCACTTGTGTAACCACAGTCACTGTATATTGATTGTGTTACGTGTTATGCAACGCTGTCACCATTCATTAAGTGCTTATATCAGCACAATCACTGTTTAGAGAACATAGAATAGTACAGCACAAGAACAGGCCCTTTGGCCCACAATATTTGTGCCAAACGTGATGCCTGGCTGAACTGATCTCATCTGCCTGCACATGATCCATAACCCTCTATTCCCTGCACTTCCATGTGCTTCTTAAACCTCACTATCGTATCTGCCTCCTCCACCACACCTGGCAATGCATTCCACTCTCATCTTAGCACCCCCTCTATGTAAGAAACTTGCCCTGCACATCACCATTAAACCTTCCCCCTCTCACCTCATAACAATGCCCTCTCGAGTTGGACATTTCCACGCTGGGAAAAGGGTTCTGACTCTCTATCTTATCTATGCCTCTCATAATTTTATATACTTCTATCACGTCTCCCCTCGACCTCCGACGCTCCAGAGAAAACAATCCATGTCTCCCCAACCTTTGCCTTGCAGCTGAAACCCTCTAATCCAGGCAGCATTCTGGTAAACCCCCTCCCCACCCTCTCCCAAGTTTCCACATCTTTCCTGTGATGGGACGACCAGAACTGCATGCAGTACGCCAAATGCAGCCTGACCAAAGTCCTATCATGACATCCCGACTCTTATATTCAATGCCCCTAGCAAGGAAGGCAAGCACACCATATGCTTAAGATAGACACAAAGTCAGGCAGCATTGCCGGAGAAAAATGGGTGACGTTTCGGGTCGGGACCCTTCTTCAGCCTTTGGACTGAAAGTAGAGGAGAAGGAACTGGAGCTAAGAAAAGGCCAGCACAAAGCAGGGTCGGCAACAGATGACCAAGGAAGGGTAGAGCCCATAATAGAAACATAGAAAATAGGTGCAGGAGTAGGCCATTCGGCCCTTGGAGGCTGCACCGCCATTCAATATGATCATGGCTGATCATCCAACTCAGTATCCTGTACCTGCCTTCGCTCCATACCCCCTGATCCCTTTAGCCACAAGGGCCACATCTAACTCCCTCTTAAATATAGCCAATGAACTGGCCTCAACTACCTTCTGTGGCAGAGAATTCCACAGATTCACCACTCTCTGTGTGAAAGAAAACTTTCTCGTCTCGGTCCTAAAAGACTTCCCCCTTATCCTTAAACTGTGACCCCTTGTTCTGGACTTCCCCAACATCGGGAACAATCTTCCTGCATCTAGCCTGTCCAACCCCTTAAGAATTTTGTAAGTTTCTATAAGATCCCCCCTCAATCTTCTAAATTCCAGCGAATGGCCCGTTGTTGGCTGGGGAAGAGGTGATAACGAAGGGTACAGGGATGCAAACTAGTATGACGACTAGGGTGAAGATGCGGGGGAGAGCTCATGCTTTCTTTGCCTTCTTTGACGAGGGTTACTTTATGTAGTTACTGTCACTGCTCAACGAGGGCAAGAGTTCCTCACTTTGTAACTGCAATTGCTGATAATTGAAATGCACAGTTATCTACATTGTAACTAGTCACTGTTTATTGGGGAAAAGGATCCAGTTTAATTCTACAGTGATTTTTTGAAGTCAGCAGTCACTCCCGATGCAACTGTACAGAGTTTATGGCAACTGTTATTCATTTTATTCACAGACTCTTTAAAGAAGCCCCCTCCATGACACACTGGTCAACCTGAGGAGTACCTTCAGCAACAGACTGGTTCCACCAAGATGCAGCACAGAACGCCACAGGAGATCCTTCTTCCCTGCGGCTATCAAACTGTACAACTCCACCCCCTTCTGTTGTGGGATAGACTGACAACCCCACCCCCCCACCCCCAATCTTTGCACATCTCCAATCCTTTCCACTCGTCTCTTTAATTTCATGTTTCATGTATCTTGTTGTGCTTTATGACTGTTGGCAGATAAATTTCCCTCCTGGGATAAATAATGTTCGATCATATCATATCGGAACTCAAGTCACTTCATCTAAAGCTGCCAATTGCTCCTTCACATATACTGCTATCCTCTGTTTGGTGTTTTGTGCAGTATCTGTTCAAATGTTTGTTATCTGTAGACAGCCTTTCAGTGCATATATTGCCTGTCTGTGCATCACTGTCTTCATTATATGTTCCAGACTGCGTCACCTGTACAGGATTTGCATGAGGATTTGCATGATGAAAACTCATGCCCGCCAACTTGAAAGACTCCGCAACAAAACAGGTCTCACAATTCACTCCCAAGCCTACAAAGACCACCTGCAGCACTACAAAGATGCCCTCTCCCGCGCCCACTCCACCTACTACTCTCAAATAATTCACTCTGGCTCCGGAAACCCCAAAACACTCTTCTCTACAATAAACAAACTCCTCAGCCCCCTGGACACCATCTCCCAATCATTCACAGTTGACAAATGCATCACTTTCCTTTCATTCTTCCAAAGCAAAATAGACAACATCTAGAGCACCTTAACCACCAACGCACCTGCTCCCCCTCAAACCACCTGCCCCCCCTTATCCTGTCAACCCCTGCCTCAGTTCTCCCCAGTCTCCACCACCGACCTCTCTGACCTCTTCACAGGAATAAAAACTGCCACCTGCTCTCTGGACCCCATCCCCTCCAGCTTTGTCAAGGCCTGCCTTCCTGCTCTCTCTCCACTTATCACTGCAACAATAAACTCCTCCCTGTCCACTGGCATCGTCCCGCCATCCCTCAAAATCGCTGCTGTCACCCCCATTCTGAAAAAACCTGGTCTAAACCCTGACACCCCAAACAACTTCAGACCAATCTCCAACCTACCCTTTCTGTCCAAAGTTTTGGAACGTGCTGTAGCTTCCCAACTCAAACACCACCTCTCTACCAATAACCTGTATGAAACTTTCCAATCCGGATTCCGCTCCAACCACTGTACTGAAACTGCGCTCCTCAAAATCACAAACGACATTCTCCTCTCCTCCGGCACTGGCAACCTCAACATCCTCATCCTACTTGACCTCAGCGCCGCCTTTGACACCATAAATCACTCCATTCTCCTCACCCGACTTGAAACCTCCTTTAACATCACCGGCACAGCCCTATCCTGGTTCAAATCTTACCTCTCTGACAGACACCAGTTCATCTCCATTAACAACTGTAAATCCCCCACTGCTCCCCTCCCCCAAGGTGTCCCCCAAGGCTCAGTCCTTGGCCCCCTACTCTTCATCCTCTACCTGTTCCCCCTTGGTCAATTAATCCGCCGTCATGGTCTCAACTTCCACTGCTTCGCCGATGATATCCAGCTCCTCATCTCCACCAAGTCAATCTCCCCCACCACACACTCTACACTGACAAACTGCATCACTGAAATAAAATCTTGGCTTCAATCAAATTTCCTCAAACTCAATTGCAACAAATCTGAAATCATCATCATTGGTCCAAAAACGCTCACCAAATCCACCCAAAACTTCATCCTCAACATTGATGGTCTCCCAGTATCCACCTCCCCTCACATCCGGAATCTTGGAATCATCTTTGATCAAACCCTCTCCTTCGACAAACACATCAAACACATCACAAAGACAGCCTTCTTCCACCTCAAAAACATTGCCCGTCTCCGTCCATGCCTCTCCTCCACAGCTGCAGAAACCCTCATCCACGCCTTCATCACCTCCCGTCTGGACTACTGCAACAGCCTCCTCTATGGCGCACCCTCAAAAATCATCAGTAAACTTCAATACATTCAAAACTCCGCTGCCCGTCTACTCACCCACACCCCGATCCGTGACCATATCACCCCCGTCCTTTACAAACTCCACTGGCTCCCCATCCCCCAGAGAATCCAGTACAAAATCCTCCTCATGACCTACAAAGCCCTCCATAACCTGGCCCCATCCTACCTGACCGACCTCCTCCACAGGCACACTCCCACCTGCACCCTCCGCTCTGCTGCTGCCAATCTCCTATCCCCCCACATCCGGACCAAACTCAGATCCTGGGGGGACAGGGCTTTTGTCCATCGCTGCTCCCACCCTATGGAACTCACTACCTCAAACCGTCAGAGACTCCTCCACACTCACCACATTCAAAACATCACTGAAGTCTCACCTATTCAGTACTGCCTTCAACCACTGAAGGTCACCTCACCTTCTGTCTCCTTTCTCTGTTCGTTTACTTATTTATCTATTTACTCACTTCCCTATGTTCTCTAAATCCCTGTAAAGCGTCTTTGAGTATATGAAAAGCGCTATATAAATGTAATGTATTATTATTATTATTATTATTTACCATTTGATTCACTTCACTTTGTGTCATCCCATATCCAACTCACTCCAGTCTGGGCATCATTACATATCCCATCTTATGGTCTTCAATAGAGCTCACTTAAACCTCTGCAAAAACACTTCAACTCATGGTCATAAGTTCATGGAGCAGAATTAGGCCATTTGGCCCATCAATTCTACTCTGCCCTTCAATGGTGGCTGATCCATCGTTCCAAACACATGCAGGTAGGTTAAATAGATGTTGAAAATTGCCCCTTAGTGTACATGTGTGGCAGAAGAATCCGAGGAAAGTTGATGGGACGAGAGAGAAAATAAGTTGCAATTGTTCAGGGAACATAGAACAGTACAGCATGGGAAAAGGCTCTCCGGCCCACAAAGTCAGTGCTGAATATGAGGATCACACATTTCACATCAAGGTCACAGAGTCGAAGGTCTGTGCCGAATATGATGCCTACTCAAACTAAACTCTTAAATAAGGAGGAGCTGGGAAATGGGACTGCAATGCTGGATGCCAGCCTGGACCTGATGGGCTGAATGGCCTTGTATTTTGTTTTATAAGCAAGTCTTGGAAAACCAGTCCTATATTTCTGTTAGGGAGCGGCACGGTGGCGCAGCGGTAGAGTTGCTGCCTTACAGCACCAGAGACCTTGGTTCGATCCTGACTAAGGGTGCTGGACGTTCTCCCCGTGACCAAGTGGGTTCTCCCTGGGTGCTCCAGTTTCCTCCCACACTTCAGACATGCAGGATTGTGGGTTAATTGGTTTTGGTAAAGATGATAAATTCTCCCTAGTGTGCAGGAATGTGCTGGTGCACAGGGATCGCTGGTCGGCGTGGACTTGGTGGGCCAAAGGGCCTATTTTCGCACCATATCTTTAAACTAAACTCAAGGCATTATGTTTACCAGGCACTTTGTACAACGTCGGAATGCCCTGAGGTCTGATGGAAATCTTGCACCAACACTTAAAATGGGTGGAAAGGTCGTCACACCCCAATGGATTAAGTAACAAAAAATGTAGTTACTGGGCGGCAGGTTTCTCGAACTCTAATGTCAGGCAGTACATAGGAGAGAAATGGCTGCTTTGAAAGTGCTCCAAGCGAACACTCTAAGGGCTATCAGAGAGGGGAGAGGACATCTTGTTAAACACTGTCC
The DNA here is from genome assembly GCF_053455715.1 of Rhinoraja longicauda. Classification (NCBI taxonomy): domain Eukaryota; kingdom Metazoa; phylum Chordata; class Chondrichthyes; order Rajiformes; family Arhynchobatidae; genus Rhinoraja; species Rhinoraja longicauda. Next base: position 14,269,172 of record NC_135962.1, read on the forward strand.
AAGTCTGAATGGTAGCACCCTCTGCACTGTGGCACTCCCTCTGCTTTGTACTCCGGCGGACTGGATACTACTCTCAAGTGGGAGACTTAAACCATCGACCCTCCAATCTTGACATGAAATGTGTGACCTTCATATTCTGTGGCCGCCCAGCGTTCTCAAGCTGACCCTGCTGCCTCTGCCCATTATGTTTGGCCTTTTGCCATGAGGACATGAAAGAATTTGCCCATATTCAAATTTCCCCTTCGGAATGTGTGCGGATTGTTTCATAGATTTTAATCATAATATTTAATCAGTGCCATTGTTTTATTTATGATATGGTGCAATACCCAGCTCCACAACTGCTGCTGCTGCCTATTTTATTCCTTTCTTTGAAAACTGCCTCTTTGCTATTGACTGGTACTTGGACATCATTCACCAACTCCTTCACAATGACCATGTGCACTTTTTGCTTTCCTTCTCTGCCTCCTTGTTGGATCCTAAAAGGGGCTTAACAACACTACCTGCTCGGGACCAGAGCAACGTCATGCCTGGTCTGCACAAACACGTACAAGAACAAGTAACTAATTAATCAAATATGATCCCAATAGATTTCTCTCAGAGTAAGCCTTCAAGGACGACTCATACCAAATCATTCCCTCTTCTCCCCTACCATGTCGGGCTGAAGGCACAAAGGGTTGAAAGCCCGTACCACAGGATTTAAGGACAATTTCTTTCCTGCAGTGATCAAACCCTTGAATGGATCTCTCAAATACCAAGGATGCATTCACAATCTTCCAATCTCCCTAGTTGTGGCCGATGCGCATTTTTTAAACCTGCATTTTCTCTGTAAGTGAAACACTGCATCCAGCACACCGTTTCCTTTCTCTTTGCACTAACTGCGATAGATGTGTATTGTTCGGAATATAACCATGAAATCATGTGAGGTTATCCACTTTGGCGGCAAAAACAAGGAGGTAGAATGTTATCTCAATGTTGTCAGGTTAGGTAAGGGGGAAGTGCAGCGAGACCTGGGTGTCCTTGTGCACCAGTCACTGAAAGTTGGCGTGCAGGTACAGCAGGCAGTGAAGAAAGCTAATGGCATGTTGGCCTTCATAACGAGAGGATTTCAGTATAGGAGTAAAGAGGTTCTTCTGCAGTTGTATAGGACCCTGGTGTAAAGAGACGTCCTTTGCACACAGAGTCTTTTACTGGATATTGTTTATTAATTTCACTACACAAGTTATGCCCTAGCTGTCCGTGGTCATCACTGGAACTAGAGAGCGAGCTGGAGGTGGGGAAGCTACAATTATACAAGAGACAATGGGGAGTGGTTAGTAGTGGTGAGGTCATTATGTTAAAGGAACATGCACTGATCTACATCCTTCCTCTTGGAAACAAAAGTGACCACGGCTCATGCGCTAGGCTCAAACTACAAGCAGGGAGCAGATAGAATGCAGCACAACACAGACTACTCGTACACACCGTACCGGACAGGCGGCCTGACCACTCTCCCAGAGCGGGTGCGCAACCCACCATCCCCTCCGGTCGAAGGAACAGCATGGACGGGTGCGGGTACAGAGGCTGGGGAACCAGGGGAAGGAGGAGGACTGGGAAGCGATACACGCGCAGGCGAGGGAGGGGAAGGGGGCTGGGGCGACTGCGGATGTACCGGAGCAGGAGGCACATCAGGCACCGGGGACTGGACGGGAGGTGAATACGGGACCGCGGGAGGCGGTGCAGGCTCGTTTACCAGCATCAGGTGCTGGCGGGTACGACGGTACACGGTGCCCTCGTAGTTGACCAGGTACGACCGTGGAGAGTCAGCATTGCCGACGACCACGGCCAGCCGGTGGTGACCGGAGGTGGACTCCATCCGGACAACCTGGCCAGCGAACAGAGGTGGAAGGGGACGGGACGATTTGTCAAAGGAGCGCTTCTGAATGAGCTGCTTTTCAGTGAAGCGCTCCCTGACAGCGGCAGGGCTCCGAGCCGTGGGTTGCAGGGATTGCTGGGAGACGGGGATAGGGGGTCTAGTGGTGCGGGACATGAGGCGCTGGGCAGGGGAACCGAGCGCGGGGTCCCGGGAGATGTTGCGGAGGTTGAGGAGGGCAAGGTACAAGTCCGAACTGTCAAGCCGGCAACGTTCCATCAGTTCCTTAGCGCTGCGGACAGCGCGCTCTGCAAGTCCATTGCTTTGCGGGTACTCGGGGCTGCTGGTGATGTGGCGAAAGTTCCACCGGGTGGCGAAAGCAGCAAACTCCGCGCTGGTAAACTGGCTGCCGTTGTCGGACTGGAGGGATGCCGGGGAACCAAAGGTAGAGAAGTGGCGGCGAAGCTTCCCGATGACGGCAGCAGACGTGAGGGACGGCAGCAGGTCCACCTCGAACCAGCTGGAGTAGGAGTCCACCAGGACCAGGTAGTGTTTGCCACGCCACTCGAAAATATCGGCGGCAACAGCCATCCACGGCAACTCGGGAGCCGGCTGCTGCAGGAGAGGCTGGCGCTGCTGATGAGGTAATAGGCTGTTGCAGTTTGGGCATCTGCGAGGGGTGACCATAGTGGGCGCGGAGGGGGTGACCCTGGTCTGCGGGTCATTCAATCGCCGGCGGCCGGTGAAATTTATGTCCTGGGGCGCCGGCCGAGATACTGAGCCAACAGCAGAGGCCATGCGTGCGGCATGTATGGCGTCCTTTAGCGACAGGTCAGGCTTCATCAGGAGCTCATCCCGCAGCTTAGAGTTTAGGAGACCGTTGACCAGGACGTCCCTGATCATCTCGTCGGGTGTAATCGTTTGAAGGCGGCACCGCCGAGCCATATGTCTTAAAGATGCAATGAAGGCGTCAACGTGCTCCCCTGGAGTCTGACGCCGCGAGAAAAAGTTGAAACGTTCGATAATGTTATTGGTGGGTATATCGCACAGGGCAGTGAACTTAGCCATGAGACATACCGGGTCGTTGCGGTCCTCCGGAGGGACGAATTCGAACGACGCATAGCGTTCCATTGCCTCCGGACCAGCCAGGTTGAGGAGCAGGTGAGCTTTTATCGCAGCAGTTGCATCAGGATGGGCAATCGCTATATAGTGCTCGTAGTCCCGCTGGAAGACAGTCCAGCGGTGCACTATGTCCTCATCAAAAACAAGCGTGTCCGGACGACGACACGAGGGAGCCATGGCAAAGTGGAAGGATGGGACACAACTGGGACGAACAAATGCTAAAAATAAAAACCCGATAAACAGGAGACGCAAGTCTACCGCTCTGACACCATGTAAAGAGACGTCCTTTGCACACAGAGTCTTTTACTGGATATTGTTTATTAATTTCACTACACAAGTTATGCCCTAGCTGTCCGTGGTCATCACTGGAACTAGAGAGCGAGCTGGAGGTGGGGAAGCTACAATTATACAAGAGACAATGGGGAGTGGTTAGTAGTGGTGAGGTCATTATGTTAAAGGAACATGCACTGATCTACACCTGGTAAGACCATATCTGGAGTATTGTGTACAGTTTTGGTCTCCTAATTTGAGGAAGGACATCCTTGTAATTGAGGCAGTGCAGCATAGGTTCACGAGATTGATCCCTGGGATGGCAGGACTGTCATATGAGGAAAGATTGAAAAGATTAGACTTGTATTCACTGGATTTTAGAAGGATGAGAGGGGATCTTATAGAGACATATAAAATTATAAAAAGGACTGGACAAGCTAGATGCAGTAAAAATGGTCACAATATTGGGGGAGTCCAGCACCAGGGGCCACAGTCTTAGAATAAAGGGGAGGCCATTTAAAACCGAGGTGAGAAGGAACTTTTTCACTCAGAGAATTGTGAATTTGTGGAATTCTCTGCCACAGAGGGGAGTGGAGGCCAAATCACTGGATGAATTTAAGAGAGAGTTAGATAGAGCACTGGGGGCTAGTGGAACCAAGGGATATGGGGAGAGGTTGGGCACAGGTTACTGATTGTGGATGATCAGCCATGATCACAATGAATGGCGGTGCTGGCTCGAAGGGCCGAATGGCCTCCTCCTGCACCTATTTTCTATGTTTCTATGTTTCCATGTTACCTTGAGGACATGCAAAACAAATATTTTTTTTTACTGTGACATGACAGCAAAACCAGTGAATCAAAAAACTTGGATACCAAATGTGTTACGTGGTAAGTGTGCAATTGTGACCTTGCCACTGCCCTGTGACACACCTGGGTTTTGTACTCTGATTGACAGAGAATTGTAAATTGTAAAAACCTTTATTGTCACTACACAAAGTACAGCGAAATTAAAGCAGTCCAGATGATGCAATCACACACAGCAGACAATACAAAGGATAAACCTTTATCCATAACAAGCTAAACCTAATCTACTGAATTAAACAAACTGACCTCTAATACAATATAGACAAAACAATTACAATACGGTCGAGGCAGTGTACAGTGCAATCAAGACAGCAAGTTATTGCACAGCAATGAGAGCTAACATATTGCAAGTGCCGTTTTAAAAAAAAAAAAAAAAAAATAATGTAATTAAATATAAGGTGCGGTCGGTTGTAACATGTAATAAGTTTAGCAAATGTTAAGCAATATAAGTGCAGTAGAATGTAAACTTGTATTAAATTGAGGCTTATGTTTTCTGACAAGTAACTGACAGTGTTCCGATCAGTTCCGTTCCTTCCATTCAGTTTTATGTGAGTGTCTGGCAGTGTTCAGCTCACGTATGACACTGGGGTAGAAACTGTTCTTGAGTCTATTAGTCCGTGATGTAATGGACCTGAACCGTCTACCAGAGGGCAGCAGTTGGAGCAGCTGATGACCAGGGTGGGAAGGATCCCTCAGGATGTTGGCTGCTCTGCTGAGGCAGCGGAGGGAGTAAAGTTCCTCTAGAGAGGGCAGTGGGCAACCAATGATTTTCTTTGCAGAGTTGATGACCCTCTGAAGGGCTTTCTTGTTTGCCTCTGAGCTGCTGGTGTACCACATAGAAATACAGTACGTCAGCACACTCTCGATGGTGCAACGGTAGAAAGTCACTAGCAGCTGCTCTTGCAGGTTGTTCTTCCTGAGGATCCTCAGAAAGTAGAGCCGCTGCTGTGCCTTTTTGACTGCCGCTATGGTGTTTGTGGTCCAGGAGAGATCCTCAGCAATATGCGTGCCCAGGAACTTGAAGGCAAGGACCCTTTCCACACAAACCCCGCTGATATGCAGTGGTGTGTAGCCCATATTGTGTCTTCGGAAGTCTATTATGAGTTCTTTTGTCTTGGAAGGATTCAGAGCCAGATTGTTTTCCGCACACCATCCTATCAGTTTTTGGACTTCATCTCTGTAGGCTGTCTCGTCATCTCCTGAGACGAGTCCAACCACAGTCGTGTCATCGGCAAACTTGATGATGGTGTTGGTAGGATGAGTGGGGGTGCAGTCATGGGTGTAAAGGGCATAGAGAAGAGGGCTCAACACGCATCCTTGTGGACAGCCGGTGCTGATTGTGAGAGTGGAGGATGTGTGACTCAAAATCTCCACCACAACATTTACACAGGTAAATGAACAGGACAGGTTTAGAGGGATATCGGCCAAACGCAGGCAGGTGGGACTAGTGTAGATGGGACACGTTGGTCGGTGTGGGCAAGTTGGGCTGAAGGGCCTGTTTCCACGCTGGCGCGGGTTACTTTATACCTTTGTCGGCGCCCTTTATGTGGCGACTCTTTGCTTACCTTGGGTATGCAAAATAAAGAATATCACTGTGATTTGTCACATGTGACAATAAAGTATTCATTCATTCATTCATGACTCTATGGTATAATCAGATGATCACGTGATGGTAACAGATCGACCATCTGAGCACTGATCTTTATTCAATTGGCAATAGCACTGAAATAATTCCTTATGATTATGATCAAGGCCTGCATTTTTGATGGTCTTGAGGCAAAGAAAGACATGTTCATATATCCCAAAGGATCACCACGTGGTTTGTTTTTATCCTTTGTTGTTAATGACTAATTCTGGGTCACAGTCACATAGCCTACAGTTGTCTAATCCATGTGTGTTACTATTGTTAGACACAAAATGCTGGAGTAACTCAGCGGGGCAGGCAGCATCTCTGGAGAGAAGGAATGTGACGGTTCGGGTAAAGACCCTTCTTCAGACTGCTTCTAGTCTTTCCCAAGGAACGACTAACTTTAGTTCACTTTGCATCTCTCTCTGGGGAGGATATAGTATAATCAAACTACAGAAATTGTCCACAGTTAGTTCACTTGTATTCCAGGAAGCCAATGGCCTTTTCACCTTGAATATTTATCTTCTTTTCTTCGTACCTCACGGACTGACAGCTCCCCCTCCCCAACCCACTCCTCATCCCTGAACAGAAAAGCAATGGGGAAGGGGCTGTTACTAGGTTACAGCCATGTTGTGTGGCAAGCATCAGCTCTGAAGATTGTCTTCCAATTAAATCTTTCAGTGTCAAGGAAGGAAGCACTTGGCTCAAAGGGCTCACTCACATTCCTCAGATCTAACGGGTACAATGAATCTGGCATCAACACCACATGTGATGACTGGGAGCTTGTGTTCACATTTGGCCGCCGATTTGCATGCCCGTAACAAAGCAGTGTAGTGAATGGATTTACAAGGGCTGTTTTGCTTCATGTGTGTGCCAAAGGGTTCGGAAAGTGTGGAATAAGCAACAGCCAACTTGTAATTGCAACTTGTCCTAACTCCATTAACCCCAAACACAATTGTGTCACTTTATGCACTAATTCCAACCACTAAATTGCTCCACTGGTTGCAAGGTAAACTGTAGAACGCTTAGCCTATTGTTCAGTTTAGCTTAGTTCAGAGATTCTGCGTGGAAACAGGCCCTTCGGCCCACCGAATCCGCACCGACCACGTTCACCGTACACTAGGAACAATTTTACCAAACCCAATTAAACCTACGTCCTTGGAGTGTGGTAGGAAACCGGAACACATTGAGAAAATTCACGTGGCCACAGGGAGAATGTACACACTCCGTAGACAGTACCTGAAGTCAGGATCAAACCAGAGTCTCTGGTGCTGTAAGGCAGCAACTACCGCTACGCCACCATGCTGACTATTTACAGGATGATTCTACAGTGCACTGCAAACCCAAACTCTATCTAATCCCATAGAACTACCTGTACATCACTTCATCCACAGCGACCACATATGATCCGACATTTAACGTAGCATAGTCCTATGTATTTTTTTCATCTTGTGTGCACTAACTAAAATTTACAACTGAACCTCAAATTGAAGATTTCTGCTTTCCCTTAACTTTAACCCAAAACATAAAACATTTCTATCCCACATGCTGCATATCCAGCCCATAGAACCCTACCACCCATCACACAATAAGCCACACAGACACAGGGCCAGCATATTTTTGCCATTTTACGCATAGTACACAAAACACATCAGCCTGTGCCCCATTAGTACTAAACTCTGCCACTTGATGCACTGTAACACCAATCGACATTACTCTGCTATTTTAATGTTATCCCAATTTAAATTTTTAAAATACCGTATATCAAAAGTCTGCTTAATCCAATCACTTCAGGGTTTAAGACTCCATTGAGTCTTCATATCATCTCACTCTCTGCACCATCACCATTCTGTACATCCATATATAGAAACAAAGAGCTGCTGATGCTGATTAAGACATAAAAGGACAAAGTGCTGGAGTAACTCAACAGGTCGGCCTGAAGAAGAATCTTGACCCGAAAAGTCACCTATCGTGTTCTCCAGAGATGCTGCCTGACCTGCTGAGTTACTCCAGCACTTTGTGACTTTTCCTGCTACGGAAACACTGCAAAGACGGTTTTGCTCCTTGTACTTAAACTTTACACCACTCTCAATGTGTCACTAGATAATTACAAGCTCCCATTTCAATTCTACTCCCCCCATCCTCCCCCTTTCATTCTCCACTGAAATATACCATTATATCTGGCAAAGATTTACAACTGTCTCTGCCCCACAAATCCCCCTTTCAGGTAAACACCTTTCTTAACTCTAGAATAGATGCAGTTTTTTCCTTACAAACTTGTCGGCCGTTGAGCAAAAAGAAATTCAAAATTTAAACCCCATTTATTCCATTAAATCATTTTGTTTTACAATTTGGATATAACAAGTTCAATAAAATATGAAAAAAATACAGCATCAATAAGTAACTATTTTTTAAATTAAAAAATCCTATCGTCTAATTTCCTTTGATGAACACACTAATACAAGTCGCACCCAGTTACAAGCCAAGTTCATATGTTATAGGAGCAGAATTAGGCCATTCGGCCCATCAAGTCTACTCCGCCATTTAATCATGGCTGATCTATCTTTCCTTCTCAACTCCATTCTCCTGCCTTCTCCCTATAACCCCTGACACCCGTACTAATCATGCATCTGTCAATCTGCACCTTTAAAATACCCGAAGATAGACACAAAATGCTGGAGTAACTCAGCGGGACAGGCAGCATCTCTGGAGAGAAGGGATGGGTGACGTTTCATGCCGAGACCCTTCTTCAGACTGAACTAAATACCCAAGAACTTGGGCCTCCACAATCGCCTTTTCCTTTAAAGCTTCTTCACATATTTTATGGTTTTAGGTTCAGATTATCTTTAAGTTTATCATTGTCACATGAGGTACAGTGAAAAGCTGTTTTGCATGCTATCCAATCGGCTCAGATAATACTGTACATCAGTACAATCAAGTCAACTCAAATATAATAGCTAAAGCAGCGGGGGAGAGATGGAGCACAGCATATAGTTTTCAACATTGTCTCACTTTGTAGTAAATAGGAAGTAACCTTTTTGCTTTCTCTTATGAGCGAGCTTTCACACTTCACATGCAAAAGGGTAAATTAACTCAACTTTTTGAGCAATTAATTAGGTTGTAGACGGAGGAATATAATGGGGGAGGTTCATGCCATCTTCCAAAAGGCATTTGCAACGGCTCTGAGAACGGTAAGAGAATGATAAGAGATCAGCATTGTTGTAATGCTGAGGCTCTGCAATGCACTGGTCAGACCACATTTGGAGTATTGTGAGCAATTTTGGGCCCTATAATCTGAGGAAGGAAGTGCTGGCACTGGAGAGGAGCCAGAGGAGGTTTACAAGAATGATCCCAGCAATGAGTGGATTAACATATGATGAGCGTCTGACGGCATTGGGCCTCTAGAGGTCACAGCCTCAGAATTAAAGGATGTTCCTTTAGGAAGGAGATGAGGAGGAATTTTTTTAGTCAGAGGGTGGTGAATCTGTGGAATTCATTGCCACAGCAGGCTGTGGAGGCCAAGTCAATGGATATTTTTAAGGCAGAGATAGATAGATTTGTGCTCCTATCACTTGTGAACTTATGAGCTTGTTGAAACTTATTACCTGGTGGGTAGCAGAAGACAATGTTGAAATAGTAGATAAATGATTGAATTGGAAGGAAGTAGCTGGACATAACTCAATCGCATCTACATTGAAGCCACATTTTCCAGCACATTTTCTCTTCTGGCAATTCTCAGATAATTATTCTGCCTCTCCTTTAGACAGACGTATTGTAATATGCTACTATTTTTATCACCCTCTCTCATCTGGTGTCATCACTCTTATTGTCATTCAATCTCTGCAAAAGTCAACTTGGCTTGATTTGCAGTTGCTGGAAATCTGGAACAAGGACAGAGAATATTGGACATCTGTGCAAAGTGCCACAGTCATTGTTTCAGATTTGTGATACTTTTTCAGTTCTGAAGACCCCGAAACGTTGATTGTATTTCTTTCCACAGATGCTGCCCAACCTGTCGAGCTTTTCCAGCATTTTCTGATTTTATTATTTAATCAGCACTGCTGGTTATTTTTTATGTCTCTATTTTGCTCTCTCCTGCACTCTCCCTGCTCTGCATTTAAAAACTTGATTAATCCCTCACTATCCCCAAGTAAATGTTAAGGTTTATTGAGCTTGGCGAAGCAATTATTATTGACCAGGACACCAAGTGGGTCTTCCTCTGCTCTTCTTTAAAGTAGTGCCACGGAATCATTAACATCTAGCTGAAAGGTCAACCATAGCCTCAGCTTAAGAAATCAAAATTCAGCCGGCAGCAAATCCTACAAATGTGGAATAAAAGTAAAAGTGCTGATTACACACAGCAGGTCACACAACAGTTATAGGAAGATAACTGCCTATAGTTATCTGTAGCAGATATAGATAACTATAGGTTATCTATATCCAGATAACCTATATATATATATATATATATATATATATATATATATATATATATATAGGAGTTAACCTAGCAGGTCTTCCAAAATCGGAAACATTAATTCTGTCTTTCTTTCCACGGGTAGATTTGAAATGTTAACTAAGATGCCCTGACCTGCTGAGTGCTTCCAACATTTTCTAGTTGAACCTCAGTTTAGGAAAGGACTCAAAATACAGGCCACTGCAGTGCGGCACTCCTTCAGAACAGCACGATGTGTCAATTCAGACTGCTGGCTCCGGAGTAGTGTGTGCATTTCTGGTCACCACATTGCAGGTAGGATGTGGAGGCTTTGGAGAGGGCACAGAAAAGGTTCACCATCATGTTGCCTGAATTAGTGTGTATTAGCCACAAGGAGAGGTTAAACAAACTTTTCTTCTCTCCCAAGATGCTGCCTGACCTACTGAGTTACTCCAGCATTTTATGAATAAAAACCTTCGATTTGTACCAGCATCTGCAGTTATCTTCTTATATTATTAAACAAACCTGGACTGTTTAATCTGGAGCAAAAAATGGGAGCGACGTGATAGCATATAAAACTAATAGAGGCAAAGATAAGGCCAGTCAGAGTCTTTTTCCAGGGTAAAAATGTCAAACACCAAATGGCATAGATTTAAAGTGAGAGGGGAAAAGTTTAAAGGGTATTATGATGCAAGTCATTATTTTTAAAGCAGAGATTGGTAGTTGCTTGGAGAGGTAGTGGAAACAGGTATGATTTAGACAGGCACATTAACAGCAGGTAATGGGGGGATATAGACCATGTGCAAGCAGATGGAATTAGTTTATTTACGTTTCACTTCACCTGTCCTTATCTGACATCCTTTTGTCTCCTTTTCAGCTCCAAACTTTGTCATTTACTCCGTTTCTGTGCCAACCAAACCTCCCTCACCAGTATCCACCTATCACTTACGTAGGAAGGAACTGCAGATGCTGGTTTAAACTGTAGATACAAAATGCTGGAGTAACTCAGCAGGACAGGCAGCATCTCTGGAGAGAAGGAATCGGTGACATTTCAGGTCGAGACCCTTCTTGTCTGAAGAAAGGTCTCGACCCGAAATGCCCCCCATTCCTTCTCTCCAGAGATGCTGCCTGTCCTGCTGAGTTACTCCAGCATTTTGTATTCACCTATCACTTGCCAGGCTTTATCCTGTTCCAGCACTTTCCCAGCGTGCTCTCCTCAACTCCCATCAGTCTGAAGAAGTGTTCTGACATGAAACGTTGTTCCCTCCCCAGACGCTGCCTGACCCATTGAGTTCCTCCAGCACTCTGTGTTTTGCTCAAGCTTCCAGCATTTGAAGTTTATCCTGAATGAGTTTAATTTGACACCATGGTTGGCACAGACACTGCGGGCCAAAGGGCCTGTTTCTGTGTTGTACTGTTCTACGTTCTATAAAGGGGAGTAGAAGCACACACTGGAGTCACAGGCAGGGTCCCAACTGCAGGCCAACCCTGACAACAAGGGCGATTCTTTAGAGACACAGTGGAGTGGGTAGTCTGAAGGATTCTGCCAAAGAGTTGGCCGCTGAAAAGAGCAGTGGTTCCCACGGCTGTTGCACGAGAGGACAGCTGCTTGAAGACAGATGCTGGTTGTTTACCATGGTATCACTGAACTTTCAAGCTGCATATCTGTGCCAAGGCAAGGGACCACCTGCTTTAGGGAGGTACTGAGTAACGCAACTTGGTTCTGGCCTCGCAAAACTTTGAGGACAACAGCAGGCCCAGCTCCAAATATCTTTGCAACCCTAATTCTTAATATCCACTGCCAATGTCCTTTTGATATAGAAACATGGACAATAGTTGCAGGAGTAGGCCAATCGGCCCGTCGAGCCAGCACCGCCATTCAATATGATCATGGCTGATCACCCAAAATCAGTACCCCGTTCCTGCTTTTTCCCCCATATCCCTTGATTCAGTTAGCCTTCAGAGCTAAATCTAACTCTGTCTTGAAAACATCCAGTGAATTGGCCTCCACTGCCTTCTGTGGCAGAGAATTCCACAGATTCACAACTCTCTGGGTGAAGAAGTTTTTCCTCGTCTCAGTCCCAAATGGCCTAGCCCTTATTCTTAAACTGTGATCCCTGGTTCTGGACTCCCCCAACATAGGGAACATTTTTCCTGCATCTAGCCTGTCCAATCCCTTAAGAATGTTATATGTTTCTATAAGACTTGAAGAGAGGCAACAGCTGGACAGAGGACTGATGGTGAGGCAATGCTTGCAAGTTATAAATACATTGATGAGAGCAATAGTCGCATTGAGCTGATCTATCAGGCCCACTGAGTGACAAACAGGAAGGAAACTCCACACATTGCTCACCCGTTAAACCATCATCTGAAATAAACCCTCTGCAAATCCTCCTCGTAAATGCCCATCAATCAATCAGTGGGAAACGGATCCGTAGCAGGGGCAAGGAATGCGGACTCCAAAGGATTCAACAGTATTCCCAGGGAATGTCCTTCACTTTGACTGTCGGAAGTGCGGGTACGATAGCAGGGAGGGATATTATAAGCACAAGGTTACTGTGGCAGCTGACGTTAGCGCGCAAACACTTTGCAACTCAGGATGTAAGCTGCCATGCAATTTGATCCCTGGTGCTCACACACTCGAGGATGGTCATGGCACTGAGGGAGGCCATTCAGCCCTTACTGCCCATGCCGGGCTGTTGAGATTAGCCCCAAATTCCAGCTCCCATTCTTCAATCTTATAAATCTGGGGTGGCGTTGCTTTGCTGCCTTACAGCACCAGAGACCCGGGTTCCATCCTGACTATGGGGGCTGTCTGTACGGAGTTTGTACGTTCACCCTGTGTCTGCGTGGGTTTTCTCCGGGTGCTCTGGTATCCTCCCGCACTCCAGAGACGTTCAGGTTTGTAGGTTAATTGGCTTCGGGAAGTTTGTATAAAAATTGTCTCTCGTGTGCGGGATAGTGTTAGCATACAGGGTGATCATTGGTCGGCGTGGACTTGGTAGGCCGAAGGGCCTGTTTCCATGCTGTATCTCTAAACTAAAGTCTAAAGTAAAGTCTAAAGTGGAGCACACAGTGCCTATACAGTAAATCCTCGTTTTTACGGACCTCTTTATAATGCAATTTGGTTATAGGAGATGGACCTGCCGAATTTCACCACCAGACTGGGCTGCTGACACCACCCCGGCCCACACTGCCTTCCAGTCCATGCCAGCCGCGGCCACCACAGACACCGCCAGCCCTCACCTGTACTCCGGGCGTGTGCGGGCCACAACCAATGACTCCGCCTCGCCTCGCCTCTCCCCCAGCTACCAGCAGGCCGGGGCTGTTAACTCATCTGGATACCAGGCCCAGTTCCAGACCGAGAGTCTGAAGAAGGGTCTCGACCAGAAACGTCACCATGATATCCATGTTTTCCAGAGATGCTGCCAAGACCTGCTGAGTTACTCCAGCACTTTGTCTCCTTTTGTGTAATAACCAGCACCTGCAGTTGTCCATTCCTACTACTTATAACGATGATAATCACTTACGTCATAGTGGACAATCGGTATTAGTGGACATCACTCCCCTCCCCCACCCCACCCCACCATGGTCCATTATAACAAGAGTTCACTGTACTGATATTCAGTACTTTACTGTACTGATAATGCTTAAATATGACGATGGTTTCTGCCTCCACCAGCCTTCCAGGCACTGAGTTCTAAACCCCTGTGGAAATGTTTCCTCAGCTTCCCTCTGATTCGGTACCAATGACTGTAAATCAGCACCTCCTGGTTATCAACCTTTGCCTGACAAAAATACTGGATCACATTGAAACAAAAGGCACACCTGGTTAAATGCTGAATGGGCTGAACGGTGTGTGCAGTGAGGTGCAGTAAATGAGCCACATTATAAACCCGCAGGCAGAGTGGAGAAATTCCAGCCGATTGCGATATCAACAGACCATCAAACCTCAGGGTTCTGCTCCATTAACCTGCAAACCTGGCCATAGGGAAGGAGGTGCTCGATTCCATCACTCGGGGAAATGCATCGCTTCTATGCACTCTGCCCAGGTCTCTCACACTTCAGTTTAATCTTACCTCAGCCTCCTCTCCTCCAAAAGTATACAAGTCTCCTCCAAGGTGTAGACCTGTGAGAGCACACACCACCAGATTCAGGGACAGTTTCTTCCCAGCTGTTATCAGGCAACTGAACCATCCAACCACAACCAGAGAGCAGTGCTGAACTACTATCTATCTCTCATGTCCCTCGGACTATCCTTGACCAGACTTTGTTGGCTTTACCTTGCACTAAATGTTATTTCCTTATCATGTATCCACGCACTGTAAATGGATTGACTGTAATCATGTATTGTCTTTCAGCTGCCTCTGTTCTGTAGTTCTGTTAGTACACAACAAAAGGCTTTACACTTTACCTCGGTACACGTGACAATAAACTAAACTGAAACTGCCAACTGAAACAAAAGGTAATAACAGCCCAGTTTTTTATCAACCTTTCCTTATAACATCACCCTATCCAATTTTGTAAGTTTCTATAAGATCCCCCCTCAATCTTCTAAATTCCAGTGAGTACAAGCCGAGTCTATCCAGTCTTTCTTTATATGAAAGTCCTGCCATCCCAGGAATCAATCTGATGAACCTTCTCTGTACTCCCTCTATGGCAAGAATGTCTTTCCTCAGATTAGGAGACCAAAACTGTATGCAATACTCCAGGTGTGGTCTCACCCTGTACAACTGCAGTAGAACCTCCCTGCTCCTATACTCAAATCCCCTCGCTATGAATGCCAACATACCATTCGCTTTCTTCACTGCCTGCTGCACCTGCATGCCTACTTTCAATGACTGGTGTACCACGACACCCAGGTCTCGTTGCATCTCCCCTTCTCCTAATCGGCCACCATTCAGATAATAGTCTGCTTTCCTGTTCTTGCCACCAAAGTGGATAACCTCACATTTATCCACATTATACTGCATCTGCCATGCATTTGCCCACTCACCTAACCTATCCAAGTCACGTTGCAGCCTCCTAGCATCCTCCTCACAGCTAACACTGCCCCCCAGCTTCGTGTCATCCGCAAACTTGGAGATGTTGCATTCAATTCCCTCGTCCAAATCATTAATATATATTGTAAATAGCTGGGCTCCCAGCACCGAGCCTTGCGGTACCCCACTAGTCACTGCCTGCCATTCTGAAAAGGACCCGTTTATTCCTACTCTTTGCATAAATCCCTTCTTTAGTGTTTACAGAGAAAAAAGGAAAAGAAAAGCATAAAACTGAGAACAATGACACTTCATTGTCCTTCAACCCTCGTCCCTTCATGAGGTCCCGCTGACTATGTTTCTAGTGATCGCATACAATTCTTTTCACAAAATGCTGGAGTAACTCAGCAGGTTAGGCAGCATCTCAGGAGAGAAGGAATGGGTGACGTTTTGGGTCGAGACCCTTCTTTTTAGTTACTGCGCTCCTCTCTCTCTCTCAAATAACCAATTTGTTTGTTACACCAAACCCTAAACAGCATGAACATCCTTACAAAGCGCATATCTTGAGGCTGTGGAACGTCTGCCCTCTCCTCCATCAAGCCAGCTACACTAGTTTCCACCAATTCCCTTAAATAAATAAAAATAAAAGATTCTCGAAACATGGAGGCGTAGAATTACACAGCGTAGAAACAGGCCTTTCAGCCAAACACATCCATGCTGCTCAAAATGTCCACCTGGCTGCATTTGGCCTACAACCCTTTAACCTTTTCTCTCCACGTTCATCTCCAAAAGGCTTTTAAAAACAGATGTGATTGGAGCATCAATGCCTTCCGAGTCCATGCCGACCAGCGATCCCCATGCACTAGTCCACTCACTTGGAACAGTTCACAGAAGCCAATTAACCTACAACTTGTATGCCTTTAGAATGTGGAAGGAAACTGGATCACCTGGAGAAAACACGTGCAGTTACATGGAGACAGCACCCATAGTCAGGATCGAACTCGGGTCTCCGGCGCTGCAAGGCAGAAACTCTGCCGCCCTCCACCTCCATATCACCCTGATGGCAGTGTTCAGCCTAGCAGTGCTAATGTAAAACAATGTAAATATGAAACAAGATTCCAGGTCAGATGCCCTTGCAAACTCAGACAGGGCGAGGCTCTTCAAACAGCAACGTTACAGGACTGGAACAATGCCACAAGCTAAAGGGCTGTTGTGGGCTACGCCAACTCTTGCAAAGCTCTCAGTTGCAGGCAAGGTCACACAAGCCCCGAGTCCTTCCAACTTGCCCACGCTGCTGCGAGTAGACACAGGAGTGAAATGACTGAATCAAGTGGGTTAATGGGAAGACTGTGCTTTGGTTTTCCGTTCATTTGATTTCCCGAGAGCAGCAATAGGATAGACAATCAGATAATCCATTTGAGTTCTGCTGGTTGAGGGTGAAACACCGGCCATGCCACTGGGGAGGGCTCCTTTGTTCCATGTGTGGAATCTCACACACCCATCGGAAGAGCCTCAGTTTACCACCTCCACTCACGTCAGCAGGGCTGATAGAGCATCTCTCCTCAGTACTGCCATGGATGGCCAGTCCAGCCTTTCACCAGATGAGGAGGAATCTCGTCAGTCAGAGGGTGGTGAATCTGTCACATTCATTGCCACAGAAGGCTGTAGAGGCCAAGTCAATGGATATTTTTAAGGCGGAGATTGGCAGATTCTTGATTAGCACGGATGTCAGGGGTTATGGGGATCAGGCAGGAGAATGGGATCGAGAGGGAAAGATAGATCAACTATGATAGAATGGCAGAGTAGACTTGATGGACCAAAAGGTCTAATTCTGCTCCTAGAACTTATAAATCCGAGCAAGTTTGGGCCGGAGGGCCTGTTCTTGTGCTTTGCTGTTCCGTGTTCTATGAATTGCCTTAGGGAATATTTTGCTGCATTAAGATTCTAGGTAGAGTCAAGCTACTACCCCTGCAATAACCCTTCATCCTAGATCCTTACTGAAGGAGATACATTACCGAAGACTTGGTGCCAACCTGCAACTTCCCTGCCTTTATTACGGTTTATTGTTGACTCAGTTTCACCAAGCCAGCCACTGAAAATATATCTTTGTGGGAACTAGGTTGAAATCTCCTTACATCGGCAGGGAGTGACACATCTAAGGGATTAGTTCTCTTTGACAGGGTATCAATGCTCCAACACTCCTGTCCCACTACTGAACCCCCTCGCCCACCGTCTGCACACTTCCTTCACCACACAAAGTCTCTCTTTGATCATTCTTAGGTAAATAACTTTCTTTTTTTTGGGGGGGGGGGGGGGGGGGGTGCAATGGTGGAGGTGTGGAAGGGCAGGAGAAAGGCTGTGCATTATTTGCTGGATCGTCAAAATAGTGAGCAACAAAGGATCTGAAGTAAATGTACTTAGCTATTTGAGGGCTATTGACAGGTATTCTTGGAGATCATATTACCAAATATTAGGCCAATTAATTAACCAGTACGCTGCTCTCATGCAGAACATCCCTCAAACATGGTTCGGTCGTAGCTGGGAGTTTATTCCACGGTTGTCAGGTTGGGTTAGAACACTTGTAACCATGGCAATTGTGTTCTCTCTCGAAAACAGGGCTGCGGAAAGGCCACCACACTTAAAACATATACTAATCTCCTTACAGGAATGGAAACTTAATTCCCCCTCCTCCTTCTCCAAATTCCACTCTCTCTCTCTCTCGCTCTCTCTCGCTCTCTCTCTCTCTCTCTCTCTCTCTCTCTCGCTCTCTCTCTCTCTCTCTCTCTCTCTCTCTCACACACACAAAAAATCAGTCCTAGGTCAAATCCATTTTCTTGTTATTTAGGTTTTAAATTGCCTATTCATAAAGTAATGTTTAACCCTTTGAATGATGGACGAATTGAGGGCAATGAGGAACTGGCACAGAAGAGGAGATCAGGCCTGGGCAGGTCAGCCATGATCATATTGAATAGTATGGCAGAAATGAGAGGCTGAGTGGTCTACTTCTGCTACTATTTTCTCACGTACTTATGTTTTTTTCATGGTACAAGGACGGGCGGCACGGTGGCGCAGTGGTAGAGTTGCTGCCTAACAGCGCCAGAGACCCTGACTACGGGTGCTGTCCTACGGAGTTTGTATGTTCTCCCCATGACCTGTGTCGGTTTACTCCGAGATCTCTGGTTTCCCCCCACCCTCGTACACGATTGTAGGTTAATTGGCTCGGTAAATAAAAGTAAATCGTCCCCAGCGTGTGTAGTATAGTGTTAATGTGCAGGGATCGCTGGTCGGCACGGACTTAGTGGGCCAACAGGCCTGTTTCCCCGCTGTGTCTCTAAACTAAATGAAGGGAGTACTCAGTTTTTGAACTGGAAGAATTAAACTAAAAATAACACCAAGAATAAAGGTCTGCATTTAGATGGCTCTATTTTATGATCTTCGGATATCCCCAGATCTGCTGACTGGTTGTCACGCGACAAAAGCTTTTCACTGTATCTCGGCACACATGACAATAAACTGAACTATCCCTAATGTGCTCTGCACTCAACAAAGCACTTTCCAAAAGAGGTTACAGATAACATTTACAGGAAGGAGACCATTCATAGAACAGTACAGCACGGGAATGGGCCCTTTAGCCCAGTGATTGTGCCAAATATTCTGCCAAGTTACACTCATCTCATCTGCCTGTACACGATCCACATGGCACCATTTCTGCATTTCCATGTGCCTAAGTTTCTTAAATGTTACTATTGTATGTGCTTCCACCGCCACCCCTTGCAATGCGTTCCAGGCCCCCACTACTCTGTGTGAAAAAGGTTGCCCTGCACGACTCCAGGAAACTTTTCCCCTCTCACCTTATTGCTATGTCCTCCAACGTTGGACATTTCCACACTGGAAAAGAGGTTCTGACTCTATTTATGCCTCTCATAATTTTATATACTTCTATCAAATCTCCACTCAACCTCTACCCATTGTGTCTGTGCTAATAAAAAAATGAGGTAAAATCAGGCTGGAAAAATAGGGCGACACGATGGCGCAGCGGTAGAGTTGCTGCCTGACAGGCCAGAGATCTGGGTTCGATCCCGACTGTGGGTGCTGCCTGTACGGAGTTTGTATGTTCCCCCGTGACCGCGTGAGTTTTCTCCGAGATCTTCGGTTTCCTCCCACACTCCAAAGACGTGCAGGTTTGTAGATAAAGTTCCCAAATGTGTGTAGTGTTAGTGTTAATGCGCCGGGATCGTTGGTCGGTGTGAATTCGGCGGGCCGAAGTGCCTCTCAAAACAAAACTAAACTCAACCTAATCCCACCTTCCCATTGCATCCTGCATGTCAGGACTCTTCAAGTACACATGCAAGTGGTGTTTAAATATGAGACTTTGTGCCAGACAGTGAGGTCCGACTCCTTCCACCCTCTGGGAGAAGGATACTCTCATTCATCCTTTCCCTAAATGGCATCAATCTATGGCCTCTGGTTTGTTGTGCTATTGCAGTTATGGCCCTGATAAGCTGCAGCAGGTATGAATTTCATTTGTTCCGTTCCTGGTGCATATGAGAATTTAATACCCTTGACCTTCTGGAAGCGACCTGGAATATACTGCCAGAGAGAACGTTGAACTAAAGTCCTTGACAGCATTTAAGACGTCCTTAGACAAGCACCTAAATCACCCAAGCATAACAGGCTAGAAACCAAATGCAGGAAAATGGGATGAATATAGATTAGTCAGCATGATGGTGGTGGGCCAAATGGCCAGTTTTTATGTTGCATGACACTATAACACCTTCTTATTTACTCTGATTGGGCCCTCCATGATTTTTGACATTTCATTCACTGTTGTAATTATAGAAGATTAACATGGGGAGAAAAAAGAAAATCGGCATTGGGAAAATTACCAGTTACTTCCTTCAAGTGAAGGATCAATATTAGCCAGAACACTAACCAGAATTCTCCTGCTCTTCCTTCCAGAGCAATTTTTTTTAACATCCAACCAAGGCGATAGAGAAAGGTCTCAGTTTAACCTCTCATCTTTAAGAGATCATCACTCCCGGATATAGTGCTGAGTATCTCACCCTATATTGTGTATGTCAACTCTGGGACTCAAAGGACAAAAGTGCCATGCAGCTGAAATTGACCTGATCAATGCTATATCTGGAGTGATGATATCTTTAAAGAGGAGAGGTTAAACGGAGACCCTTCTCGATGTGAACATGAGGATAACTAAGCAATGACTACCAGGTTAAAATAAACATGGCAATGCACGGTCTGAGCACTTCTCGAAGCCCCAAAGCTAGGTCAGATAGGGGAAGCCTTAACCTACACACAATCTCACTAAACGTGGGACCCTTGTGCAGCAGCAGGTTAGTCATGGGGAATCATATGATTTTAACTAGATCTGTAACAGAACAATGAATGTCCTGAGTGTGTGTAGGAAGGAACTGCAGACGCTGGTTTACGCCGAAGATAGACACAAAATGCAGGAGTAGCTCGGTGGGTCAGGCAACATCCCTGGAGAAAAAGACCCTTCATGCGTTCTTCAGACACGTCGACCCGGAACGTCGCCCATTCTGTTTCTCCAGAGATGCTGCCTGACCCGCTGAGTTACTCCAGTATTTTGTGTCGAACTGCCTGAGTAATTGGGAAACCACAAAGACCCAAGGTGATGAACACTCCAATGTCTTCAAGAATTTGCCTGTGTTAATGATCTGAGCAAAAGAAAACAACTCAGACATTTCTTGTTGCCATTTCATCGACAAAAGAAGAAAGCGCCCAGACTGATTTCATCACCATTTCTGAACAAATCACTACCTGCCTCAAATCCTGGTGATACAACACAGCAAGTCATGCACCAGCAAGTCCTATTTCTCCAGCGATTAAATGAGTGAAACTGGTTAGGATTACAGAGGGTCGCTAAGATGAAATATCGTTGATACTCTCAAGGATGTAATTGGCTAAACTGATCCAGGTCTGACGATGCTAGTCAGGGTCATCACAGATCGGATGATCACAGCAAGTTCCGACCTGGTGAAATCCCGGGATATTGATACACCCGTGCACCTCTGATAGCATCAGCCGGGATCTGTCACTCTTTATAATATGCTGAAGTTGGTGCAGTATCTCATTTCATTTAATTCCGGCAGACAGAGAGGGAGAAAAAAAAATCACAGGCAATGGTCCAGAATTTATTGTAACCAGTGACGGAATGGCATCAGTCCAACATGACCACACCCAGTTCACCTCCGTTGCAAAGCAAAGTAAGTCCTTGCAAAAATAATCTGCCATTTTGTGGAGGAAGGAACTGCAGATGCTGGTTTAAACCAAATGCTGGAGTAACCCAGCGGGCAGCATCTCTGGAGAGAAGGAATGGATGATGTTCAATGGTTGAGACCATTCTTCAGTCCAAGGGCAAAGGAAACGGGAGATTATAGACGGGGATGTACATCTATCTGCCATTTTGGGTGAGGTAGTATGACCTTATGAGGCAAATTCCTGAGGTCAGATCTAGAGGGGGCAAGGCACCACTGGCACAGGAATTTTCACACCAAATGTTGACCTTTCATGAAACAGTATTGAGCAGGGGTCTCCAAACTTTACAGCCACATTATATATTTGGCACATTTTTGTGGGTCATAAGAAAAAATAAAGAAGAGAGGGGGGGAGAGGGGGGAGAGGGGGGAGAGGGGGGAGAGGGGGGAGAGGGGGGAGAGGGGGGAGAGGGGGGAGAGGGGAGAGGGGAGAGGGGAGAGGGGAGAGAGAGGGGGGAGAGAGAGGGGGAGAGAGAGGGGGGAGAGAGAGGGGGGAGAGAGAGGGGGGAGAGAAAGGGGGGAGAGAGAGGGGGGAGAGAGAGGGGGGAGAGAGAGGGGGGAGAGAGAGGGGGGAGAGAGAGGGGGGAGAGAGAGGGGGGAGAGAGAGGGGGGAGAGAGAGGGGGGAGAGAGAGGGGGGAGAGAGAGGGGGGAGAGAGAGGGGGGAGAGAGAGGGGGGAGAGAGAGGGGGGAGAGAGAGGGGGGAGAGAGAGGGGGGAGAGAGAGTCGGGGTAGAGGGAGCAGCAGGTAAAAGAGGGAGCGTGGGGGGGGGGGAGAGGGGGGGGTCATAGGGTCCGGTAAAGGAGCACCGCCACTTGGAGGCTGCTCCCCCCTCTCTCTCCCCTCTCCCTCTCTCCCAGCGCCAGAAGGGTGAAGGATCAAGCCAGAAAGCTGATTCAAAGCCTGGTATTGAGTGTCGAAGTTGGGACGTTACAGTACCACTGTACAAGAAGTTGGTGAGGCCACATTTGGACTATTGTGTTCGGTTTTAGTCACCCTGCCGTAGGAAGGACGTCAGTACGTCGGAAAGAATGCAGAGCAGATTTGTGAGGATGTTACCACGACTCGGAGGAGCAGAGCTAGAAAGGATGTGCAGGCTAGGATTTTATTTCTTGGAGCGAAGGAGGCCGGGGGGGGGGGGGGGGGGAGGGGGGCGATATCTTATAGAAGTGTATAAAATTGTGAGGGGAATAGAATGGGTGAATGCACGGAGTCTTTTACCTAGGGTAGAGGAATCAAAAACCTGACATGAAAGGTTTAAGGTGAGAGGGGAAAGATTTAATAGGAACACGAGGAGCAACATTTTCACTCAAAGGGTGATGGAACAGGCTGTCAGAGGAGGTAGTTGAGGCAGGTACTATAACAACACTTCGACAAGTACGTGGATAGGAAAAGTTTAGAGGGATATATGGGCCAAATGCAGGTAAATGGGATTAGCTTTGATGGGCCATCTAGGTCAGCATGGACAAGTTGTGTTTCAGGGCCTGTTTCCCTGCTGCGTGACTCTATGACTGAATGAGAAAAAAACAGATGAATTCTCGAGACAGGTAGAGAAAGGAAAAATGAGGAGAGGATAGAAAGGTTAAATTAACAGAGAGAAAGAACTAAATGGAATGCAGCAATCAAAAGCTGAAGGGGGCAGTGGTTACGCATGCTGTTTGAAGTCTTTGATTTCAAGCAATCCAAAGGGGTACAAGATCTGCAGTGGGTATTGTAAGCATTCACTGTACAGGGCACAGGATCTTTGTGCTGTATTAGTAATAAGCTTATTTTTCTGACGCTTACTGTGAAAAACAAAGATAGACACAAAACGCTGGAGTAACTCAGCAGGTCAGGCAGCATCTCTGGAGAAAAAGGATGGGTCCCTTCTTCTATCTTTGGTATTAACCAGCATCTGCAGTTCCTTGTTTCTACATATGGTGAAAAAACCCTCTGTCTTGTAGCGTGCAATCTCCGTACAGCAATGAAAACTGTTGTCTTGGCATTAGTTTAGTTTAGTTTAAGAGATACAGCATGGAAACAGGCCCTCCGGCCCACCGAGTCTGCACCGACCAACGATCCCCGCACATTAACACACCATCCTACACACACTAGGGACAATTTACATTTATACCAAGCCAATTAATCTACAACAAACCAATAGGTCCTTGGAGCAAATTACTTTGGCAGCACATTCTGGCATTGCATCCTTTCAGACAGGTGCAGTGAAAATGGTCATGTAGGAACCCCAGTCTCGCGCAAGCAACCCACTGTCGACCAAACACAGCGGAGCGCTGGCCAATAATGCCACATCATATCAAATTTCAGTCCAACAAAGAGCTTCAGAGGTACATTACACAGAAACCCGTAGTTCCAGGAGTTAATTTAAATTGGTGTTCTCTGGACTCCACCAACATCTGCTCCTCCACCACCCACTCAGTCACCTGTATGAAAGGCCAGTGCTTTCTCCCTCACGCACCAGCTACATTGATTCAGAATGGTGATATAGTAGTAATGGTAGGAAATCATTTCAGCCACGACCTCAGCTCAAACTCCCAGAGCACAGCTGGACCTCTCTCAGCTGATCACAGGGCAGCCCGGTGGTGCTGTGGTAGAGTTGCTTCCTTACAGCGCCGGAGACCCGGGTTCGATTCTGACTACGGGCGCTGTCTGCACGGTCGCCCCTTGACCGCGTGGGTTTCCTCCCACACTCCAAAGGCGCACAGGTTTGTAGGTTAATTGGCTTGGTGTAAGTGTAAATTGTCCCTCGTGTGTGTAGGATAGTGTTAATGTGCAGGGATCACTGGTCGGCGCGGACTCGGTGGGCTGAAGGGCCTGTTTCCGCACTGTATCTCTAAACTAAACTGTCAGCTCACAGACACAAGTGAACCTTGGTGGTGTTGCAGTCGCACTTGCTGCGTCTTCAATCCTGACCCTCTCCCTCCCTCACAATCAAGTTTCACAACACTGAGGCCTACACAGCTTTAAATCACCATTCTGACACTACTTTCAAATAAAACTTGTGAAATCTGTCATCGTCAATTCTAAAGGTCCTTGTCTACAACTTATCTCCAGAGCAACCCTGACATCTTCCAGTCAGGGATATTCCCTTTGCACACCCCACCCTCTCCACAAGGTTACATTCCCTCTTTCCCTGTTCCGATGAAGGGTCCGTGACGTGCAACATTAACCCTGCTCCTCTTTCCACAGAAGTCGCCCGCCCTGCTGAGCGTTTCCAGCATGTTGCTGTTTTAATTTCAGGTTTCCAGCATCTACGTTTAGCTTTTCAGTTGCATAATCTAATATCCTGCCTGTGGGCTCACTACTCGTGATATGTTGACTTATTACAGCAAGCATCAAGGACCCAGCCTCCTGCCTTTGAAGCACCTTTCCTCACAGCTCTACAATGGGGATCACACCACAACAATCTTGGCAGGCTTGGGTAGAGTGGATGTGGAGAGGATGTTTCCACCAGTGGGAGAGTCTAGGACTAGAGGTCATAGCCTCAGAATTAAAGGACGCTCTTTTAGGAAGATGAGGAGAAATTTCTGTAGTCAGAGGGCGGTGAATCTGTGGAATTCTTTGCCACAGAAGGCTGTGGAGGCCAAGTCAGTGGATATATTTATGGCAGAGATAGATAGACTCTTGATTAATATTGGTGTCAAGGGTTATGGGGAGAAGGCAGGAGAATGGGGTTAGGAGGGAGAGATAGATCAGCCATGATTGAATGGCGGAGTAAATGATGGGCCGAATGGCCTAATTCTGCTCCTATCACATGACCTGGGAACATGGGCATGGAAGGGGCACATTCTACAAGGATGGGGTAAGAGGCGGAGAGAGCCAAACTCTTCCGACGGGATCAGAGCCTTCATGGCTGCACCAGAGAGAGCACCAGAGGGGGCAGAGAGGGACCCTAGACCACCCAGAGGAGCCAGCGAGACTTCCCAGTGGAGCAGCGGAATCTACATGCTGGAATGTCTACATGCTGCTGACAGACAACAGCAGAGAGAAAACATCTTCCTTTGTAAAGTGTGTTCGTGGCAAGATGTGCAAAGGTGGTTCTACAATGGTAAGAGTGCCCTCCCTCGCTGAATGCCCATGTTTTTGTAGCCTTGCTGTGGAGCCAAACCACCCTCCTCTTCAGTTTAGTTTATTGTCACATGTACCGAGGTACAGTGAAAAGCATTTCTCGCATGCTAACCAGTCAGCGGAAAGACTCTACACGATGGGCGGCACGGTAGCGCAGCGGTAGAGTTGCTGCTTTACAGCGAATGCAGCGCCGGAGACTCAGGTTCGATCCTGACTACGGGTGCTGCACTGTAAGGAGTTTGTACGTCCTCCCCGTGACCTGCGTGGGTTTTCTCCGAGATCTTCGGTTTCCTCCCACACTCCAAAGACGTACAGGTATGTAGGTTAATTGGCTGGGCAAATGTAAAAATTGTCCCTAGTGGGTGTAGGATAGTGTTAATGTACGGGGATCGCTGGGCGGCGCGGACTTGGTGGGCCGAAAAGGCCTGTTTCCGCGCTGTATATATATGATATGATATGATATGATATGATTACAATCGAGTCATCCACAGTGTACAGATACAGGATAATGGGACTAACGTTTAGTGCAAGATAAATTCCAGTGAAGTCCAATTAAAGATAGTCTGAGGGTCTTCAATGAGGTAGATGGTAGCTCAGGACCACGCTCCAGTTGTTGATAGGATGGTGGTAGTGCCTAAGTCTGATTTACAAAACCGATGGGTTTTAGATGGCCCCCCACTTTAGACCTTCGAGACATAAAGGGCCAGGGGCAGCAAAGAGAAAGCTCCATTCAACAAGCAAGCAGAAATGCCTGCACCACTCTCACAGCAGAAATGCCTGCACCACTCTCACAGCAGAAATGCCTGCACCACTCTCACAGCAGAAATGCCTGCACCACTCTCACGGCAGAAATGCCTGCACCACTCTCACGGCAGAAATGCCTGCACCACTCTCACGGCAGAAATGCCTGCACCACTCTCACAGCAGAAATGCCTGCACCACTCTCACAGCAGAAATGCCTGCACCACTCTCACAGCAGAAATGCCTGCACCACTCTCACAGCAGAAATGCCTGCACCACTCTCACAGCAGAAATGCCTGCACCACTCTCACAGCAGAAATGCCTGCACCACTCTCACAGCAGAAATGCCTGCACCACTCTCACAGCAGAAATGCCTGCACCACTCTCACAGCAGAAATGCCTGCACCACTCTCACAGCAGAAATGCCTGCACCACTCTCACAGCAGAAATGCCTGCACCACTCTCACAGCAGAAATGCCTGCACCACTCTCACAGCAGAAATCAGGAGCAGCCTCGCTCACCAAGACAGTATCAGGACTCTCTCAGTTTCTCAGCTGTGACTTGCCACACGTAATGCTTTGCTTGGTGGCTGCCAAAAGCACTTTGGGGTGTGGTGCTTCCCAACCCATTTGTGGTTTGGCAGCGAAGGGCAGAACTCTGCCTTTGCCTGAAGGAGAGATGTGCCCGACCCCTTAGACAATATTTAGTTTGTACCTTCACCATTATTAGTTGTTTAGTTTAGAGTTAAAGCACGGAAACTGGCTCTTTGGCCCACCGAGCCCCCACCGACCAGTGATCCCCGCGCATTAACACAATCTTACCTACACACACGATGGACAATTAACATGTCTACCAAGCCAATTACAGTACAAACCTGTGCGTATTTGGAGTGTGGGAGGAAACCGAAGAAATCGGAGAAAACCCACGCGATCACGGGGAGAACGTACAAACTCCATCCAGACAACGGCCGTAGTCGGGGTCGAACCGGGGACCCCGGGAGGGGAGGTCGAGGGGAGGAGGGGGTATAGAGGGCATGGGGAGAGAGAGGAGGGGGGGTAGATGGAAGGGAGGAGAGAGGGGAGGGATATAGAGGGGATGGGGAGAGAGAAGAGGGGGGGGTAGATGGAAGGGAGGAGAGAGGGGAGGGGGATGGGGGGAGAGGGGAGGGGGAGATAGGGGAGGGGGGTAGGGGAGAGGGGGGTAGGGGAGGAGAGAGGGGAGGTGGGAGAGAGGTGAGGGGGGAGAGAGAGGTGAGGGGGGAGAGAGTGGAGGGGGGCATAAAGAGGAGGGGGAGAGAGGGGAGGGGGTGGGGAGAGAGAGGGGGAGAGAGGGGAGCAAGCGCTATAATGCAGCACCTCTACCACTGCTCCACCGTGCCGCCCAATAAGAAATTGTTACTTTTTACACAAGTCAGTCACGATCCAGGCCAACATGGTGGAACATCCTAATCAAGACTAATTTCAGGCATGACACAGGTCTTGGTTTCATCGAGGTGAACAAACGGAACTCTAGGCACAGCGCAAGTGCACACTAATTTCCTGCACAAAGAAATCCAGACTTGTGCATGCAAGTCCATGATGTAAATTCACTCAGAAATGTTTTACAAAATCGGTCTGCACGTTTGTTTTTCCCTGCAAAAGCTATTTTATGGACATGTCACAGACAATTTGTCTCATGCCTCGATACACAGCAGATCCCATACTCTCTCATGTTTAATAGAGACAAAATGCTGGAGTAACCCAACGGGTCAGCCAGCATCTCTGGAGTAAATGAGTAGGTGACGTTTCGGGTCGGGACCCTTCTTCAGACAGAAAGTAGAGGTGGGGCTTTCAGTCTGAAGAAGGGTTCCGACCCGAAACGTCACCCACTTATTTTCTCCAGAGATGCTGCCTGACCCACTGAGTCACTCCAGCATTATGTGTCTATCTTCGGTGTAAACCAGCATCTGCAGTTCCTTCCTACACACTCACTGCTAACTAAATATACAATAAACTGTACAGCAGAATTGGTCACACCATACACCTCACTGCCAGGTATTTTGTATTCCTCATCATCGGTTCCCATCATGTCTGCCCGAATTCCAACAATTCTCCCATTAATTCCATGGTGATTCTGAGATGAATGTGTTGAGATCATTGGAAAATAACAAAGAATTCATCAGGCATTGATTCAACCAGCCGTCTTCAAATAATGGACTGCACTATAATACCAGGCTGAATTACGAACAACCCCCAATATACTGTGTGTCTCACTGTCCTCTATCACTTTCCATGTATTTCACATGACCTGCTATAATAGCATTATGGTCCCGAGTTATTCCATCCCGAACAGCTCACACACACTGCCCCTCCATTAGCCTTGTGCTGCCCCTCCATTCACTGCCCTCCATTGCAGTGACATTTATTTATCCCAGGAGGGAAATTGGTCTGCCAACAGTCATAAAACACAACAAAATACATGAAACAATGAAAGTGACATGCGGAAAGTCTAGGATTGGGGATGTGCAAAGATTGGGGTGGGGGGCAAGGGGAGTCAGTCTACCCCACGACAGAAGGAGGAGGGGGAGTTGTACAGTTTGATAGTCACAGCGAAAAAGGATCTCCTGTGGCTTTCTGTGCTGCATCTTGGTGGAAACCGATCTGTTGCTGAAGGTGCTCCTCTGGTTGACCAGTGTGTCATGGAGGGGGTGAGCTGTACTGACCAAGATGCTCCGCAGTTTGAGGAACATCCTCCCCTCCAAGACCACCTCCAGTGAATCCAACAATCCGACACCCTGCAGTGCCCAGATCCCCTTGACCTCCATCATATCCTCTGCACGTCCCACACATTGCCCTCCATTACACCCGTACATCCTACCCACTGCCCTCTACGTCTCATTTATGCCTTCTGTTGCACCCGTACATCCTACCCACTGGCCTCTATGTCCCTCCCACTGCCCTCCATTACACCATGCGGTGCCCTGATCCCAATTCCCCCTGTTATATCCTCCATGCATCCCATCCACTGCCCTCCTTCTGTATATCCCATCACTGCCCTCCCTCTGTATATACCATCCACTGCCTTCCGTTACACCTGAACATCCTTCCCCACTGCCCTCCTTTACACCTGTACATCCCCCCACCCACTCCCCTCCATTACAATAGACAATAGACAATATGTGCAGGAGGAGGCCATTCGGCCCTTCGAGCCAGCACCGCCATTCAATGTGATCATGGCTGATCATTCTCAATCAGTACCCCGTTCCTGCCTTCTCCCCGTACCCCCTGACTCCGCTATCCTTAAGAGCTCTATCTAGCTCTCTCTTGAATGCATTCAGAGAACTGCCTTCTGAGGCAGTTTATTCCACAGACTTACAACTCTCTGACTGAAAAAGTTTTTCCTCATCTCCGTTCTAAATGGCCTACCCCTTATTCTTAAACTGTGGCCCCTGGTTCAAGACTCCCCCAACATTGGGAACATGTTTCCTGCCTCTAACGTGTCCAACCCCTTAATAATCTTATACGTTTCAATAAGATCTCCTCTCATCCTTCTAAATTCCAGTGTATACAAGCCTAGTCGCTGCAGTCTTTCAACGTACGACAGTTCCACCATTCCGGGAATTAACCTAGTAAACCTATGCTGCACGCCCTCAATAGCAATTACATAACACCCACTGCCCTCTCTGTCCTTCCACCTTCCCCTGTACATCCCACCCACTGCCTGCCCTTTCGTCCTGTGCCAACCCATGCACTACCCCTCCGTTCCACCCTGTGTTCCACACACACAACTCTTCCCATTGTACCTCAGTGCCCTGCAGTTAATGTGCCTGGCTCTGCCACTCTTTTACTAATTGCCCGGGAGAGTTTCAGTGCACTGAATGACATTGGCACCTTTGCCTGGCGATACTGCTCAAGGGGAAGAAGGAAGCCCACTGACCATTTTCTGCATGTTGGCAGCTGGAGGCTGCACTTTGCTTCTCAGTCGGTTGTGATGAGCCAGGATGGTGAAGCGCTCTTTGGGCGCCAACTCTGAAACGAGAAGGTGGACAAAAGTATTTAAAAAAATGCAAATGCGAGCCGTGCTCTGACATCTCCATGGTCACGGAATGTGTCTGGAAGGGTCTAATTCTGCGCCAGCCCAGGGATTTGTGCGAGACACTGATTAACCGCAACTCGCTTTAAGCGCTTCAAATAAACCACTAGGTTTAGACAATTCAGACAATTTGTGAGATTCGAACCCCCCTTTTTTTTTGGTTTTGCACAATTTTCAATACGATACTATTCGGCAGCATAATAGATGGGGAGCGTTTGCAACCTGCAAACTTGAACCCAGGTTTTGCACCTGAAAAATAAATCAGAACTGCTCGCCAGGGAAATAAGAACAGGTCACTAAGATCTGCAACTCAACTCAACCCTGTGCTGTATAAGAAAATAACTGCAGATGCTGGTACAAATCGATTTATTCACAAAATGCTGGAGTAACTCAGCAGGTCAGGCAGCATCTCGGGAGAGAAGGAATGGGTGCATGGTCCGCGGGGTGGGACTGCGGGACAGAGCGGCTGGCCTCACCTTTCTGATCCCAGCTGAAGCTTCCTCGTCCCACCGACCCTGCGGCCGCCGCCAGGCCGGCGAGAAGCACCGGCAACGCCGCTAGAAGTCCCATCTGGTCCGGGTGGGATTCGCAGAGCGCTCCCGACTGGTGAGGCAAAGCAAGGGAGCGGAGAACCAGAGAGAGAGAGAGAGGGGAGGGGGACAAGGCAAGCCAGAACCCCGTCACTACAATCAACCCCTGGTTGCTACACGCACCAACAAACAACAACCAACCAACCACACACAACTACTCTCAAGGCATTGACCCGGCGACACTGTATTCTCCAGTGGAAGATGCACAACGTGGCTCTCTCCCGGCACAGTTAGATATTGCACAGGGAGTCGTCAAACATTGCCACTGCAAACAAGGACTAGTTAACATATTGCACCGTGTAATCCATGGATAAATTACAGCACGTTAGTAATTGCAGACAGGTAGAATCAAGGCACTAAACCATCGAGCATTTGCAAATCGGTGGTTAGAATGCACCGCGCAATAATTGCAAACGGATTTGTTAAAACATTGCACTATGTAATAACCGCATCTAGGGTATAGGGAGATATCGCGGCATTAATTGCAAGCGGGCTGTTAAGACACACCGTGTAATAATTGCAAACTAGGTGCGGTGGGACATTGCATCATCTAATGAGGGCGGGTAGGCAATACAGATTATACTGTACTTCCATTGCTAACAATTAAGTATTTAAACATTACACCGTGTAATGATCGCAAACGATATACACCATGCAACAGCGGTATCCGTGGAACATATCGACACGATGCCATGCATTAATTGTAACAGTTGATAATTTAGATATTGCATCATGCATATATTGTGCTGCTGCTTGTATGAATTCCATTGATCTGTTTCAGAACATTTGACAATATAACACTCTTGACTCTTGATGCCATAATTGCAAACAGGTAGGTTTCAGACATCACGCCGGGTAATGTTGCATCTGGTTTTAGATGTGCACATTACACGCGGTTGTAGCTGTTGGTTTTAATTTTCTACTGTTCAATGGATTTGGGGAAGGCTCCTTTGGATTGCAAATATAATTTCAAAGACGGAGGGAGGCAGGAAACAGTAAACTCAAAGCCAGTCGCATGGCATCTGTGGTAGGAGAAGATGCAGAAAATTGATCTGAGATAACTTACAGCAGATCATTAATAAGAGTTCGCTAAAGATGTGCAATTTCAATTCATACGCCATGACCATTTGGCTCATTGAGTCTACTCTACCATTTGATCATGGCAGATCTATCATTCCCTCTCAACCCCATTCTCCTGCCTTCTCCCCATAACCTTTGACACCCTTACTGATCAAGAACATGTCAATCCCTGCTTCAATCTCCAACGACTTGGCCTCCACAAACATCTGTGGCAATTAATTCATACGTTATAGAAGGAGAATTAGGCCATTTGGCCCATCAAGTCTACTCTGCCAACAAATCATGGCTGATCTATCCTTCCCTCTCAACCCCATTCTCCTACCTTCTCCCCATAACCCCTGACATCCTTACTAATCAAGAATCTGTCAATCTCTGCCTTAAAAATATCCATCGACTGCCTCCACAGGCATCTGTGGCAATTAATTCCACAGATTCACCAGCCTCTGACTAAAGAAATTCCTCCTCATCTTCCTAAAGGAACGTCCTTTAATTCTAAGGCTACGACCTCTGGTCCTGGACTCTCCCACTAGTGGAAACATTCTGTCCACATCCACTCTTGAAGAAGGGTCTCAACCCGGAAACATCCCCCATTCCTTCTCTCCAGAGATGCTGCCTGTCCCGCTGAGCTACTCCAGCATTTTGTGTCTACCTTCTACTCTATCCAAGCCTTTCACTATTTGATAAGTTTCAATGAGGTCCCTTGTCATCCTTCTAAACTCCAGCAAGTACAGGCCCAGTGTCGTCAAAAGCTCATACATTAACTTAATCATCCCCAGAATCATTCTCGTAAACCTCCCCTGGACCCCCTCCATCGCCTGCACATCCCTCCTCAGATATGGGGCCAAAAACTGCCCACAATACTCCAAATGCGGTCTGACCAGTGCCTCATAAAGCCTTAACATTACATAATTTGCTGTGGATAAAGGGGATCCAGTAGATGTACCATCCTGGGATATCCAGAAAGCATTTAGGTAAAGTGCCATATCAACGGTTATTGGAGAAGTTAATACCTCGTGGTTGGAAGACAAGGGGGTTGACAGGAATCCAATCGCGGGTATAAATGGGTCTTCTTTTCACTGGCAGAATGTACTGAGTGGTGGGCGACCAAGGTCAATGTCGGAACCTCAATTTAGAACTGGATGCCAGCATCAAATAAATGGTTGCTAACTATTCTCATGACATAAAGATAAGTTTGTTACGATCAGGAAATAGGAAGTTACAAGGGACAAGTTAAGAGAGGGGCTAAAGATCTGGCAATGAATGAGTACAATGTGTAAAAATGTGCAAGTGTCGAATTTGGCAGGAAAAATAATCAAGCACCATATTGTAATGGTGAGAAATTGTAGAGCGGCAATAAACAAAATTATATTCTTCTTAACATGATTTACAAAAGGTTAGTATTGCAGATACTACAAATGGTCAAGAAAGATAATGGAATGTTATTGTTTATTATAGGAAGAATACAAAAGGAGGGAGGTTATGCTTGAATTATCTGGGACGGCAATGAGACCACATTTGGAATGCAGTGGCCAGTATTGATCTCCTTATTTGAGGAAGGATGTTGATGTATACAGCTTGGAGAAGGATCAATAGACTGCATTGACCCGATTACCGCTATAGAGAAGATAGACACAAAGTGCTGGAGTAACTCAGCGGGACAGGCAGCATCTCTGGAGAGAAGGAATGGGTGATATTTCGGGTTGAGCACCAACTTGTGTCGAACAAAATATTCTCAGCCAGGTTTAGTTCAACTTAATTTATTCACAAAATGCTGGAGTAACTCAGCAGGTCAGGCAGCATCTCGGGAGAGAAGGAATGGGTGACGTTTCGGGTCGAGACCCTTCCTCAGACTGATGTCGGGGGTGGGACAAAGGAAGGATATAGGTGGAGACAGGAAGATAGAGGGAGATCTGGGAAGGAGGAGGGGAAGGGAGGGACAGAGGAGCTATCTGAAGTTGGAGAAGTCGACGTTCATACCACCGGGCTGCAAACTGCCCAGGCGAAATATGAGGTGCTGCTCCTCCAATTTCCGGCGGGCCTCACTATGGCACTGGAGGAGGCCCATGACAGAGAGGTCAGACTGGGAATGGGAGGGGGAGTTAAAGTGCTGGGCCACCGGGAGATCAGTTGCGTTAATGCGGACCGAGCGCAGGTGTTCAGCGAAGCGATCGCCGAGCCTGCGCTTGGTTTCGCCGATATAAATAAGTTGACATCTAGAGCAGCGGATGCAATAGATGAGGTTGGAGGAGGTGCAGGTGAACCTCTGTCTCACCTGGAAAGACAGTTTGGGTCCTTTGATGGAGTTGAGGGGGGAGGTAAAGGGACAGGTGTTGCATCTCGTGCGGTTGCAAGGGAAAGTGCCCGGGGTTAGGGTGGTTTGGGTAGGAAGGGACGAGTGGACCAGGGAGTTATGGAGGGAACGGTCTCTGCGGAACGCAGAGAGGGGAGGGGATGGGAAGATATGGCCAGTGGTGGGGTCCCGTTGTAGGTGACGGAAATGTTGGTGGATGATATGTTGGATCCGCTGGCTGGTGGGGTGGAAGGTGAGAACGAGGGGGATCCTGTCCTTGTTGCGAGTGGGGGGAGGGGGAGCAAGAGCGGAGCTGCGGGATGTAGAAGAGACCCTAGTGAGAGCCTCATCTATAATGGAGTTGGGGAAGCCCCGTTTTCTGAAGAACGAGGACATCTCGGAAGCCCTAGTCTGAAACACCTCATCCCGGGCGCAGATGCGGCGTAGACGGAGGAATTGGGAGTAGGGGATAGACTTTTTGCAGGGGACCGGGTGGGAAGAAGTGTAGTCCAGATAGCTGTGCGAGTCGGTGGGTTTATAGTAAATGTCCGTCACTAGTCTGTCTCCTGTGATGGAGATGGTGAGGTCCAGAAACGGGAGCAACTTAAGATGGACACAAAATGCTAGAGTGACTCAGCAGGACTGTCCGCATCTCTGGATAGAAGAAATGGGTGACATTTCGGCTCAAGACACTTCTTCAGTTGTCTTGACCTGAAATGTCACCCATTGTATGCTTGCCTTTATAAATCAGAGCATCGAGTATAGAAGTTGGGATGTAATGTTAAAATTGTACAGGGCATTGGTGAGGCCGAATCTGGAGTATGGTGTGCAGTTCTGGTCGCCAAATTATAGGAAGGATGTCGACAAAATGGAGAGGGTACAGAGGAGATTTACTAGAATGTTGCCTGGGTTTCAGCACTTAAGCTACAGAGAGAGGTTGAACAGGTTGGGTCTTTATTCTTTGGAGCGTAGAAGGTTGAGGGGGGACTTGATAGAGGTTTTTAAAATTTTGAGAGGGACGGACAGAGTTGACGTGGGTAGGCTTTTCCCTTTGAGAGTGGGGAAGATTCCAACAAGGGGACATAGCTTCAGAATTGAGGGACAAAGGTTTAGGGGTAACATGAGGGGGAACTTCTTTACTCAGAGGGTGGTGGCTGTATGGAATGGGCTTCCGGTGGAAGTGGTGGAGGCTGGCTCGATTTTATTATTTAAGAGTAAATTGGATAAATATGGATAGGAGGGGATTAGAGGGTTATGGTCTGAGTGCAGGTAGATGAGACTAGGTCAGGGAGAATGGTCGGCGTGGACTGGTAGGGCCGGACAGGCCTGTTTCCATGCTGTAGTTGTTATAATAATAATAATAATTATTATTATTATTATTCCTTCTCTCCCAAGTTGCTGCCTGTCACGCTGAGTTACTCCAGCATTTTGTGTCTATCTTTGGTGTAAACCAGCATCTGCAGTTCCTTCCTACACATTTTGTGCAACTTAATCTTTGCTACCATTCAAATTACTTAAACATGCATGCAAACCACTGACTTTTAACAACTTAATAACATTTGATTTATTGATTCAGCTTTCACCTCTTATACTAAAGCACAAGACTCATGGCTGGACTCTTGTGTGATCCGTTTAGTAGAGTAAATATATTGTCCAGATTCACTCTGCTGGTAGAGCAGCTGGTAGAACTCCTCTTACCATGGTTGTTCTCGGCCTGGTTCTAATGCCTTGGATCTTCCTTTAATATGATCTTTCTTTCAATTTCCAAAGGGAAACCATTGTTCTTAATCTCGCCGAAGGCTCTCACGACTCTGAAGTCAATCGTTTCAATTTGTCATTTTTTCTAATAATTTAATAAACAAAACACGTCCTTTTTTTTCTTTACTAGGCTGGGAAGTTTCAGATTGTGATGTTGCCCGTTTGTATTTTCCTTCCCATCATATAATGCCTGCATTTTATACTATCTCCCATTACAGGACATAAATGGAGATCGGATCTGTGAGGCTGATTTCAAGCAGTCGTCTGATCTTGCAACAGATTAAAGAAGAGAATGCAATGATACTGACGAGTGCATCATTATACCAATAGCTCTGATTAGGGAACTTTATATTAGAAGATAAAAATGTTTCAGACTTTTAAAATTAGATTTGCACAGTTTTATTGTCAGTAGATTTTGGCAAAGGAATTTCTAGGTTACACTGTTTATAACGGCAAACCTTAACTATCACGGTCCTGAACATTCATTCTTATCACCACCAATGCTTAGTGACTGCAGTGTGCATCACCTGCAAAATGTATTGCAGTGACCCTTCTAGGCTCCACTGATACCACCACTCGAATCTGAAACCTTTTACTGTCAAGTGGCTCACCATCCCATTGAGGCTCTATAAGGCGCTGGTCAAGCCGCATTTGGAGTACTGTGAATAAATTTGGGCCCTGTATCTGAAGAAGGATGTGCTGGCTCTGGAGAGGGTCCAGAGGAGGTTTACAAGAATGATTCCAGGAGTGAGTGGGTTAGCTTATGATGAGCGTTTGACAGCACTGGGCTTGTGCTCGCTGGAGTTTAGAAGGTTGTTTGTAGAAGTTACCTAAAATTAGAGAATTCAAAGTTCATACCGCTGGGTTGCAAGCTACCCAAGTGAAATATGAGGTGCTGTTCCTCCAGTTTGCATGTGGCCTAAATCTAGCAATGGAGGACAGAATCGTCAGTATGGGAATGGGAAGGGGAGTTAAAATGGTTAGCAACTGGGAGATCCAGCATGCCTCTGTGGACGTAGCATAACTGAGAGATCCAGCAGGCCTTTGTGGACTGAGCATAAGTCTTCTGGACACTGGACAATGCTCCTGGTTCAAGAACAGCTTCTGCCATGATGGATGAAGGGATTCTTAGGGGCTCAGAGGGGACCTGAGCAGGACTGATAGAGAACAATATCCACAGAATGAATGAATGAATGAATAAGTTTATTGGCCAAGTATGTACACATACAAGGAATGTGCCTTGGTGCTCCACTCGCAAGTAAACATACAGTAAACAATTAAGAATAAGCATAAAACATTAAAACATTAAGAATACATCATTACGGTTCAAACATGTGAGTGAAATAAACCAGAGCAAAAAGAGACTACAGACTTTTACAGGAGGCATGTTCTTAGTGTAAAGGAGCCCCATCAATCCTCCAGGGCTACAGGTAGGCTCACCTGGCAATAGGATGCAGTCCAAGGAATTCTCGGTCTTAAGTGTGGATTGAGGAAATAGTGAGATTACGGAGAGCTGAGGTGGCACAATGGCAGAGTCTATTTCCACACTGTATCTCTAAACTCCAAAGTCTAAATACTGTCTCACAAGCGTGTTGTTCCTAAGAAGAGATGTTAAACGGAGGTTCGCGCAAGTGGACATGAAATGTGCATATCTTTATTTTGAACAGTTGAACATTAATCTGGCCAACCTTTATCTCAACCAGCATTTCTAACAGATGATCCTTTATCGCTTTGCTGGCCGAAACTTGCCACATCCAGAATAGGTGCTGTTTTCCTACATTAGAAAAGTGCAGTTACATTGTGAAAAAAATATGCTTGAAGGGAGTTACTTAAAAAAAATTAGAGCAAATCTAATTATTTTTAAGTAACTCCCTTTAAGAAATTGAATATATTTGATAAATGGAATAGATCCTGAGTGGTCCACTGACAGAGGAAGTATAGTAACTTTATCCCAAACGTGATGCTGCTTTGTTTGTCAGCACAACATACTTATTGAAGTAGCTGTAATCGACCACTAGGTACCGCTGACATCTGGAGTTGTTGGTGAACATTGTACATTCAAAGCATTGCAGGAAAGGAGTAAAGCATGAAATGTTGGCAAGTGTCTTTGCGTGCATGGATATGTGTGTAT
The DNA here is from genome assembly GCF_053455715.1 of Rhinoraja longicauda. Classification (NCBI taxonomy): domain Eukaryota; kingdom Metazoa; phylum Chordata; class Chondrichthyes; order Rajiformes; family Arhynchobatidae; genus Rhinoraja; species Rhinoraja longicauda. The sequence goes on from NC_135962.1 coordinate 14,307,341, forward strand.
ACCCGCATGAATTGTACATGTTTGAGTAGTTATGCTGGGAAGTGCATGTGGAGCAATGTACGTACATGAGCATGTGCTTGTGTGTTTGTACACCTATTCCCAAGCAGGAAGACAGACATAAAATGCTGGAGTAACTCAGCAGGTCAGGCAGCATCTCGGGAGGAAAGGGATAGGTGACCGTTTTGGGTTGGAATCCTTCTTCCTACACATTTTGTCTGTATCCCAAGCATGTCTATGTCCGATGTACGTACAAGGAAGGATGTCTGCATAGGTTGAGGTTTTATCAGGGTTATGAAATATTCTGTGGGAGAATTCTAAAGTGCAATATATGAGCCTTTTGTTCACATTGCTATTTGTTTGAAAACAATTCCACCTCGATAAAACACTTAAACAATTCAGGGCCGAATTTAATAGGTAAGATTCTTTGAAGCACTTGAGGGCTGGGCATTGAGCCAAGCCTTTATGCATTGTAAAACCTGCAACAAGCTGAAGGTCAAGCCATGTGCACAACAACATCACTCCTTCATGCAGCAGCATTAATGTAATACAAATATCCCAAGGCACATAACAAGAACGTAATCAGTTAAAATTTGACATCCAATCACATATTGAAATACATAGCCAGAAATTGCACAAAGTTTAAGCAGAAGGTGGGGGGGGGGGGGGGGTGTTGGGAAAGGGGGGGGCTGAGTTGAAAAAATGGGGAGGCTTAAGTTTAGTTTTAGTTCAGTTTAGAGATACAGTGCGGAAACAGGCCCTTTCAGCCCACTGGGTCCGCGCCGACCAGCGATTTTTTCATTTACCTAGCCAATTAACCTACATACCTACATCAGGGGAGGATAACCTACCAAAGGGGAGAATAAAAACACAGGGTCATGATAGAAGGAAGACAACATTGATGCGGGCTGAGGGACAGGTCTGAAGAAGGGTCCCGACCCGAAACGATACCGATCCATGTTCTCCAGACATGCTGCCTGACCCGCTGAGTTACTCCAGGTCTTTGTGTCTTGAAGAAAATCAGTGATGCACAAGAGGAGAAACATAGTTTGTAGGGTGTGACAGGTTCTTTTCAGGTTCTTGCCTTGAGATCAAGCATGGCTTTCTTCCTGTGGAATCGGAGGTGTTTGTAGATTGCTTCATGTCGTGAGAAGACACTGCCGCATGTGAGGCAGATGGGGGAGTGGGTGGTGGGTAGTTCCTTCAGTTGCTTTCAGTTTATTGTCACGTGTACCGAGGTACAGTGAAAAGCTTTTGCGTGCTAACCAGTCAGAAGAAAGACAATCGATCCATTCACAGTGTGTAGATACATGATAAGGGAATAACGTTTAGTGCAAGTTAATGGCAGCAAAGTCCAATCAAGGATAGTCTGAGGGTCATCAAAGAGGTAAATAGTAGTTCACGCACCAGTCAATAGACATTAGGTGCAGGAGTAGGCTATTCGGCCCTTCGAGCCAGCACCGCCATTCAATGTGATCATGGCTGATCATTCTCAATCAGTACCCCGTTCCTGCCTTCTCCTCATACCCCCTGACTCCGCTATCCTTAAGAGCTCTATCTAGCTCTCTCTTGAATGCAGGGCGGCACGGTAGCGCAGCGGTAGAGTTGCTGCTTTACAGCGAATGCAGCGCCGGAGACTCAGGTTCGATCCTGACTACGGGTGCTGCACTGTAAGGAGTTTGTACGTTCTCCCCGTGACCTGCGTGGGTTTTCTCCGAGATCTTCGGTTTCCTCCCACACTCCAAAGACGTACAGGTATGTAGGTTAATTGGCTGGGTAAATGTAAAAATTGTCCCTAGTGGGTGTAGGATAGTGTTAATGTACGGGGATCGCTGGGCGGCACGGACTTGGAGGGCCGAAAAGGCCTGTTTCCGGCTGTATATATATGATGATGATGCGGAGGGCTCAGAACCTTCCCAATTGCTTCATGTCCGTTGTGAGTGAGTGTTTAGAGATTAGGAATCACAGAATTTGGTGCAAATATTCCATTTTCACAAGAAGAACATCCTTACCTATTGAAAGCAAAAACACTTACCATGACAGAATGAGGATTCCAATTTTGGGAATCTGAATGTTGGGCATGCAAGTGGTGTGGCTTGCCCCATTGAACCTCATTGTTGGGGGTGTTGGCTGGGAAGAGGATGTTGTTGCTGGTGCTGGGCATGCAAGTGGTGTGGCTTGCCCCATTGAACCTCATTGTTGGGGATGTTGGCTGGGAAGAGGATGTTGCTGCTGGTTCAGTTACCCTTCTGGTGGATTTGGAGCATTTTGTCAATACAGCACTGGTGCTAGAACTTTAGCGGGTGCACAATGGTGCAGCGGTAGAGTTGTTGCCTCACAGCGCCAGAGACCCAGATCGATCCTGCCTCCTGGTGCTGTTGGTACGGAGTTTGTACGTTCTCCCTGTGATCGCATGGGTTTTCTCCTGGTGCTCCAGTTTTCTCCCACACTTCAAAGACGTGCAGGTTTGTGGATAAATTGGCTTCTGCAAATTGTCTTTAGAGTGTAGGATAGAACTAGTGTACAGGAGTCGCGGGTCGGCACAGACTCGGTGGGCCAATGGGCCTGTTTCCATGCACTATCTCTTAAACTAAAGCTCCAAAAGCACGATGAAAGTTGTCCAATGCATGCAAGACAGCAGGGATAACTGTTGCAAAGTGACCATGAGCTTAATACCTGGGTTAAGGTACGGGGTCAGAATATATTTCTCCTTTGAAGTTCAAAGGCGGTTCTGCTCACTGAGAGCAATGGGGGGATTTGTCGTGGATTTGCAGAGGCGCCTCCCAGATGTAGAAAACGATTCATATTTTTCAGGGTTTCATCATCGATCTTTATAATCAGTGGTGGTTTTACGCAGCAGGGACAGGTTGGCGGATGATCTTTGTTTTGTAGGTATGTTAGGCCTTCCATGTGCTTCTGTAAATTACTTTGAAGCCTTTGCGATGTTGAGAAGGGCCTTGTATCTTGATAGTTGCTGCTCTGTGCATTTCCTCTTAAAATTGCTATGGTCATGTCTATTGTACCCATTGATGGAGTGGGTCATGTCATAAGCGATAGGAGCAGAATGAGGCCATTCGGCCCATTGCGTCTACTCCGCCATTCGATCATGGCTGATCTTTGTCTCCCTCCTAACCCCATTCTCAGCCTTCTCATGATTGAATGGCGGAGTAGACTTGATGGGCCGAATGGCCTAATTCTGCTCTTATCACATGATTTATGACCTCATGACCTTATGAATTGGACAGACAACGTTTCAGGTTGGGAGCCTTCTTGAAGACTAGAGTAGTGTATATGGTGATAACTGATAGAAAGCTGATAATGTAAATGGGTAACCGATGGTTGGCACAATTTTGGTTTGGTGGATGACCTATTTCTGTGTTATTTGACTCACTAAATGTGTTCATGCACTGGCCCCACATGTTATCGTAGTAATTCCACAGCACCCTGGTCAGTAAATGGGAGAGTGCCTGGTTTGAAATCTAATTCCTCCTTGCCTCATTCTCGTTCATCTGGAATTTCCGCGGGTCGACTTTCTCCCAGTGAAAGTCACTCATTAGAAATCCTAATCCATCCTGTGACTGCGGTCAGAGAGATTTGGAAAGACAAGGATGCACCTGTCATCACTGTGACTCTGCCTTACTCTGTAGTAGGTGGTGCAGTTGTTGACAGTTTAGATAAACTCTTAATGCACACAAATTAAACGCAGACACAAAGAGCACAGAACAAGCTCATTCATCCCGTTAATACCTGTGCTTGTTCTTGGAAAGAGCTATCTGATCAGCCCCATCTTGCTCCACTTTAGCCATGGGGTTACATATTCCTCCACAGGTATATTAGTTTAGTTTAGATATATAATGGGGAAACAGGCCCTTCGGCCTACCAAGTCCGCGCCGACCATCGATCCCCGTGCACCAGTACCATCCTACACACTCGGGACAATTTACAATTTTTACCTAAGCCAAATTAAACTACAAACCCATACGTCTTTGGAGTGTGGGAGGAAACCGGAGCACGCAGAGCCAACCCAAGCGGTCACGTGGAGAAAGGACAAACTCCATTCAGTCAGCACCTGTAGTCAGAATCGAGCCCAGGTGTCTGGTACTGTAATGCAGCAACTCTACCGCTGTGCCACCGTGCCACTCACGTATATGTGTAATCACCTTATGAATGATGTTATTGAACCTGCTTCCATCAACTTTGCCAGCTAAAACCATTTGTGGTTCCATTAATGCTTTTCATGGAACCACTTGGTACGATCACAAATGATGATTGCAACAGATTTCTCCATGATAAACTTTCTCCTTCCACCACTCTCCCTTTCATCTGAAACCTTTATCCCCTGGTTGCAGGGTTTCCTCGCAGTAGTTACACCTTCTCCTACTTTTCTCCATCAGAAACTCTCTTAAATTTAAATTTAATATTTTCTGCTCTAAAGAACAGAGCTTCACCGTAATATCGTTATATAAATAGAACTTATTTTTATTGCTGCTGATAGAATATGAGTTAAAGGGAGACACAAGGAACTGCAGAATCCCGAGCAAACCACAAGGATGCTGGAGTAACTCAGTGGGCCAGGCAGCATCTGCAGAGGGAATGGATAGGTGGCTTTTCAGGTTGGGACCCTTCTTCAGACTGATGGTAGTCTCCAGCAGAAAGCTGGAAAAGAAGTGGGGGCATGGCAAAGCCTGGGAAGTGTTAGGTGGATATAGGTGAGGGGCTTGCTTAGCAGATGGGTGGATAATGGCTAGAGATGAGAAGGGTGTCAGACAAGGAGAGAAGACGAGTGAAATGTAAAGCCAGAGATAGGGATGTAGGTGGGAGGCGACCAGGGAGGGGGGAAGAAAAGGAGGAGTGGTATAGTGGGAGAAATGGGTGCCTTAGAGGGTCTTGCTACCTAAACAGGTTCTTAGCATGTCAGCAAACTCCGGCTGCTTACTGCCACTACTCAACATGGTTCTTCAATAGCACCATGAAAACTTGTAACCTCCACCCCTCGATGACAAACAGCACCAGCTTCATGATCGTCGGGGCAAGGTCTTTGGGCTCCCTTCCCAACAGCACAACATCACCCCACAGACTGCATTGAATCTCATGGACACTTTGGAATCGCCAATAAAAGCTGGTCTCCCCAACAACCTTCAGACTCCGTGTGAAAACAACATCAGTGTGAAATGCCAATACTTAAAGCTACACTGCAGGTGTCAGCCAAGGCTCAGGGCAGCAAATTTGCTTGAGAGTCACAGAAGATTTGGGTTGTGCACATTGCTGAGGCTTCACACAAAATGCAGGCGGACACTTCAGTCCAGTTACTGAGAGAGATCTGCATTGCTGGCGAAGATGATTTTCAGATGATACTTTACCCGAAGCATCCTCTGCCTTCTTTTGTAATGTTCGAGGATTTATTTGAAGAGAGGAGGGAGTTTGCACTGTTGCACATGCCAATACTAATCACATTATTGAAACCTTCTGTGATCATTTATCCCATTGCCACATTTGCTGCTGTGCAATAATGCCCACACATTTAAAGAGTGCTTTATTTTCCACGGGGCCTCATTTAATGTCCTAATGTTTCAAAAAATGTTGTAAAACCGCAAGTCCTCCCTTCTTTCACAGAGATGTGTCTTCTCTATCCTTGCTTAATTGGGAGAGATAATCTGGGCTCTTCAAATCACACGATGAAAATTGTCCCGTTTTCAAGTGGGATCGCTCATCCCATTGATCATGTTCATGATAATTGATAATGATCATGATCATTAGAATGTGATCATGAATTGGATCCTTCTAATTGCTCAAAGAGATGTCTCTGTTGCAAAAACTGCACAAAAGAGCAGAGACGATGGGTGTGATGGAGTGTAGGCACAGGCCCATCTATAGTTTTAATTTGGAGATACAGCATGGAAACAGGCCCTTCGGCCCACTGAGTCCACGCCGGCCATCGCTCATCCTTTCACGCCAGGTTTACGTTATCCCACATGCTTCCACGCACTAGGGGCAAATTTCTGAGGCCCTGTAACCTACAAACCTGCATGTCTTTGGGTTGTTGGAGGAAACTCATGTAGTCACAGGGAGAGTGTGTAAACTCCACACAGACCGCAGCTGAGGACGGGATATAATCTGGGTCTCATAGAAACATAGAAACATAGAAAATAGGTGCAGGAGCATAGGTGTGGCTAAAGGGATCAGGGGGTATGGAGAGAAGGCAGGTACAGGTTACTGAGCTGGATGATCAGCCATGATCATATTGAATGGCGGTGCAGGCTCGAAGGGCCGAATGGCCTACTCCTGCACCTATTTTCTATGTTTCTATGTTTCTATGAGACCCAGATTAAATCCCGTCTCTGGTGCTGTGAGGCAGCAGCTCCACCAGCTGTGCCACAGTGCAGCGTTTCATAAGCATTCTCAAATGTGTACTCCTTACTACAGATCACTGTAATGTGTATAAGTTGTGTGGGATTGCCTGCTCCTCCAGATGTAGCTGCATTGCACTTTTCTGTGCATGTTCGTTATTGGGGCAGATAATGGCAGGTTAGTTGTGGACAAGGAGGAGATTGAGTGTTGTAATTAATATTAGTCAGCGTCACTCCTGCCACCCGACATCTACGGCTGTGAAAGAGTTGTTCTTGGTTGGAGCGTGAATCCCAGCAGATGGTCAAGGGAGTGTCTGGAATCAGAGGGGTCATACGTAACCCTGGATAGACACAAAAAGCTGGAGCAACTCAGCGGGACAGGCAGCATCTCTGGAGAGAAGGAATGGGTGACGTTTTGGGTCGAGACCCTTCTTCAGACCCTAACTCCAGTGTGTAACCCTAACTCCAGTCTTAAAACGGAGCCAAATTAATGAGACTTTTTTAATAGCATTCTCAAAAGACAATTGCAACGAAACAATATTTTTTATTTTGCGTCTGAGGCAGGGTTGAGTGGTCTATCTGTATATGTTCCCATGGTCCCTTTGGCCTGGGTTAAGGGAAGTCTATCTGTATATGTTCCCATGGTCCCTTTGGCCTGGGGTGAGTGAAGTCTATCTGTATATGTTCCCATGGTCCCTTTGGCCTGGGTTGAGTGAAGTCTGTCTGTATATGTTCCCATGGTCCCTTTGGCCTGGGTAGAGTGAAGTCTATCTGTATATGTTCCTATGGTCCCTTTGGCCTGGGGTGAGTGAAGTCTATCTGTATATGTTCCCATGGTCCCTTTGGCCTGGGTTGAGGGAAGTCTATCTGTATATGTTCCTATGGTCCCTTTGGCCTGGGTTGAGGGAAGTCTATCTGTATATGTTCCCATGGTCCCTTTGGCCTGGGGTGAGTGAAGTCTATCTGTATATGTTCCCATGGTCCCTTTGGCCTGGGTTGAGTGAAGTCTATCTGTATATGTTCCCATGGTCCCTTTGGCCTGGGGTGAGTGAAGTCTATCTGTATATGTTCCCATGGTCCCTTTGGCCTGGGTTGAGTGAAGTCTATCTGTATATGTTCCCATGGTCCCTTTGGCCTGGGTAGAGTGAAGTCTATCTGTATATGTTCCCATGGTCCCTTTGGCCTGGGTTGAGTGAAGTCTATCTGTATATGTTCCCATGGTCCCTTTGGCCTGGGTAGAGTGAAGTCTATGTATATGTTCCTATGGTCCCTTTGGCCTGGGGTGAGTGAAGTCTATCTGTATATGTTCCCATGGTCCCTTTGGCCTGGGTTGAGTGAAGTCTATCTGTATATGTTCCCATGGTCCCTTTGGCTTGGGTTGAGTGAAGTCTATCTGTATATGTTCCCATGGTCCCTTTGGCTTGGGTTGAGTGAAGTCTATCTGTATATGTTCCTATGGTCCCTTTGGCCTGGGTTGAGTGAAGTCTATCTGTATATGTTCCCATGGTCCCTTTGGCCTGGGTTGAGTGAAGTCTATCTGTATATGTTCCCATGGTCCCTTTGGCCTGGGTTGAGTGAAGTCTATCTGTATATGTTCCCATGGTTCCTTTGGCCTGGGTTGAGTGAAGTCTATCTGTATATGTTCCTATGGTCCTTTTGGCCTAGGTTGAGTGAAGTCTATCTGTATATGTTCCCATGGTCCCTTTGGCCTGGGTTGATTTCCCATTCATATTTTCAGTGCCTTCCCTAGCTCGCATTGCACACAAGTTATGCACCGTTGACAATGTACAGCTGTATCTCTGCCCATCCCTTTCCACCACTAACAGCGATTAATCCAACTCTGCATCCTATCTCTTCCTATATGAGCTAGCCCAAGGTAAATCTTGAACAGGATTGGCTGGATACAAGCTGGAGGTATGATTTTCTCATCCTTCTGCCATACTCCGTTGCAATCCTGAACTCCCCTCTGTTTTTCCCACTCTGCTTTTTCTTCCCCTGCGGCAGATTCTTGGATGCTCTTTCTATTCTCTGACACATTGGTTGTTTATAAGGTCATAAGGAGTAGAATTAGGCCATTCGGCCCATCAAGTCTACTCCGCCATTCAATCATTGCTGATCTACTGTATCTCCCCCTCCTAACCCCATTCTCCTGCCTTCTCCCCATAACCTCTGACACCCGTACTAATCAATAATCTATCTATCTCAGCCACTGACTTGGCCTCCACAACCTTCTGTGGCAAAGAATTCCACAGATTCACCACCCTCTGACTAAAGAAATTTCTCCTCATCTCCTTCCTAAAAGAACGTCCTTTAATTCTGAGGCTATGACCCCCTACTCCTAGACTCTCCCACTAGTGGAAACATCCTCTCCACATCCACTCTATCCAAGCCTTTCACTATTCTAGACGTTTCAATGAGGGCCCCTCTCATTCTTCTAAACTCCAGCGAGTACAGGCCCAGTGCCGACAAACACTCATCATAGGTTGACCTACTCATCCCTGGGATCGTTCTTGTAAACCTCCTCTGGAGCCTCTCCAGAGCCAACACATCCTTCCTCAGGTACTTGGGGAAGCCAGACTTCTGCTCTGCCTCATACTTTCTCCTCCATCGATAGACTGCAACACACAATGACAAAGGCTACTGCAGGCGGCTCCATCACGACCATGACTTTCCCAAGATTCTTGAGTCCACCTTGAAACATTTCAAGGATGGCTTGTAGAATTCCTTCACACATTCCTACGATAGCTTAAGCCGGCTGTGGGAGATTTTCACCGCCAGTCCTAGTTTGGCATGCCAGCAATGTGGATGCCTGGAATGCCAGCCTTTGTGTGTACACAACGCATGTGAAAGTGGTTTGCTTCTATAATGTGGCCTTTGTAGGTGTCAGCGTTTCAGATCACACAGCAGGGTAGGCTGTGCTATGCAAGGTCAGTGTAGACCTTGAGTTTTATTTGTTGATAATTCCTCTCTCTTTTCCACAGTTTTGCATGTAATCTGCAAAAAGCCACACTCGCTTTCCCCTTGGTGAAGTTGATTTCATCGATGATGTGGAAGGCACTGAGATATGGGTAAACGTCCACTAGTTTGTTGGGGTAGGAAGGGGGTTGGTGTGGTGAGCAGTTCACTTTGATAGTAAGCTGCACATAAAGCATTAGTCAAATGGAAGTTCAGTAGTTTGTAGGGAGGGGTTGGTGGTTGAGGTTCACTTTGATGGTAAGATGATTGTAAAGCGTTAGATAAGTGAAATTGCACTAGTTTACAGGGAGGGGTGGTGTGTTTAGCAGTTCACTTTGATGGTACGCTGCATGTAAAGTGTTCGATAAGTGTAAGTTCAGTAGTTTTTAGGGAGGGGTTGGTAGTTAGCAGCTCACTTTGATGGTACGCTGCATGTAAAATGTTGGATAAGTGTAAGTTCAGTAGTTTATGGAGAGGGGTTGGTGGTTACAGTTCACTTTGATGGTAAGATGCACGTCAAGCTGCATGGTGTCTCACTTCTATCTTCCTGCCATTAATTGACAGACCAAAGTTGTCACAAGTAGGGTTGCTTGCTGACTAACTGATTAATTGATTAATTTTGAAAAAGTGATGAATCATTTTATTAATGATTAATCATATTGGCTCTGATAAAAAATATTAAATTTCAAAAATCAAAAATTGAAATTAATACTCATTCTCTCTTGGCAAATGTACCTTTAGTTCATGAAAATATACCTACTTTAGACTGTCATCCGGTAAGATCTCGAAAAACTTCTCAAAAACCTCCTCTGGCAGCTTGTTCCATTTATCCACCATTCTCTGTGTGAAAAGGTTGCCCCTCAGGTTCGTAATAAACATTTGCTCTCTCACCTTAAACCTATGTCCCCAGGTTCGTGTGTTTTTACCCTATATATTCCTGGTAGTTCGTTCCCTGACTGGAAGATGTCAGCTAGCTCAGAAATCGTGTGCAAGCCTCACACCTTATCAGCTTCTCGGGGGGGAAATTATTTACTGGTCCACCATCTCTTCCAGGTGCTTTACCGTTTAAGTGCCAGAGACCCAGGTTTAATCTTGCCTTCAGGTGTTGTTTTTGTGGAGTTTACACATTCTCCCTGTGACTGCATGGGTTTTCTGGGCATCAAACAACAGGCTGGTTACGTGGTCTATGTCTTTTGGCTCAGCTCTGGCCCCTTGGGACAGCGCGCTGTACAGTCTGGGATATGGTTGACAATCACGCACTTGATGGAGGTTAAATGAGCAGAGATGTTTTGAATGACCCAGGAATATGAGACCTCAGACAATACAAAACATTAACTGTCCATTCCCTCTACAGATTCTGTCTGACGCACTGATTAGTTTACTTTAGTTTATTGTCACGTGAAAAGCTTTATTTTCGTTGCATGCTATCCAGTCAGCATAAAGACTATATGTGATTACAATCCAGCCATCCACATGCACAGATACAGGATAAAGGGAATAACCTTTGGTGAGGGGGGATCTTATTGAAACATATAAGATAATTAGGGGATTGGACACATTAGAGGCAGGAAACATGTTCCCAATGTTGGGGGAGTCCAGAACAAGGGGCCACAGTTTAAGAATAAGGGGTAGGCCATTTAGAACGGAGATGAGGAAGAACTTTTTCAGTCAGAGAGTGGTGAAGGTGTGGAATTCTCTGCCTCAGAAGGCAGTGGGGGCCAGTTCGTTGGATGCTTTCAAGAGAGAGCTGGATAGAGCTCTTAAGGATAGCGGAGTGAGGGGGTATGGGGAGAAGGCAGGAACGGGGTACTGATTGAGAGTGATCAGCCATGATCGCATTGAATGGCGGTGCTGGCTCGAAGGGCTGAATGGCCTACTCCTGCACCTATTGTCTATTGTCTATTGTCTATTGTCCAGTCAAGTCCACTTAAAGATAGTCCGACGGTCATCAAAGAGGTAGATGGCAGCTCAGGACTGCCCTCTCCTACACTTTGTTTTTTGCTCCAGATTGCAGCATCTGCAGGTTCATATGTCTTCCGTGTACCCAGGGATTGAGTGGAATGGGCAACTCGGAGAAGGCTAATGTGCACTGGGTTTTAACATGCGCCTACAGTCCAGGGTTCACATTAGCCACCTGCTACATACACACAGATAATATGCTTCAATTATAATCCAATCATCCCTTGACCCCTTCCTCAAAATGAACCATGGCATTTGGTGGTCTCGGGAGTGGGGAAAAATCACTTCCCGGCCATTGTCATCCATCCTGCTTAACATGGGGTGATGCATTTCAGAATTGGGGAAAGAACATTGGATTAAACACAGCATGAAACGGAAAAACATATATGGAATTGCATTTTTTGTGTACATGGATATTCCAAAGCATTTTACAGCTAATTGGGTGCTTTTGAGGCCAGTTGAGGTGGACATGCTGAGGAGGGAAAGCAAGCTTTGGGAAGTAACACAGAGCTGCCTTGGTATTGCAGCAGTGGGGATTTTATACTCCAGCCTCTAGTCTGACTTAACCTTTCTGGCTCAGAGGTGAAAGTGGTCCACAGCTGGCACCGTCTGACTCTTCTGTAATTCGGAATATGTTATTCGTCATTCTGCCAAGGAAAAAATAAGCTGCCGTGATAGTGAGACAGTCAGACACCAGCACCCTTTTACCTGAACTGTAGAGGTGCAAAGATACCCGAGGAACTGTACAGCTCCTTCAGTTTTTAAGTCCTCGTAGAGAATGTATTCATAATGCAAACATTGAATAACCAGGAGTCTGGCCGGAAGGTTTGTCAATCCAGCTATTCATCTCAAGTTCAGCAAGGAGATCGAGTGACCAGTATGTTCTGAAAATAAACTTTAATCAGTTCACATAACCAATCTCGGGCTGGATCATTTACAGAACCTACATTTATACACCACCTTCTATGTAGTGTAGACTCCCAAGGTCTACATAGGAGGTTTGGCTTTGGATTAAAGATCTTTGAACTGAAATGTTGACTCTGTTTTCTCTCTCTCCACAAATGCTGATTATTTGCTGAATTTCCTGTTTTATTTCAGATTTTGTTCAGTTTTGTATTGTTCTAATTAGTTTTTCTGTTTAGTTGTTTGATTTTTTTTTTTGCTGTGAGAAGGTTGTTGGAAAGACAAGATGGAAAGTACTTATTAACCATTGTCAGTTATGCTTGGGAATATTTGTCTGAAGAAAGGTCCCGACCCAAAACGCTGCCTGTCCATTACCTCCCAGATGCTGCCTGACACACTGTTCCTCCAGCATATTGTGTTTTACTCAAGGTGACCGTGAAACACTTTAAAACATTAGGAAAGAGCACAGAAATCCCTGCAGAAATTCAGGACCTCGGCCTTTGTTCTGAAATTTTGAACAACTGCGCAGTTATGTAAACCTCCGCACAGCATTAGGTGCAATGATAGATTTTAAATGGAAGATCTAGACCTAAGGATTTATAGCCCACAGGAGATAAGGCATGACTCTATGGCGACTCTTGTATATGGACTCAGTGTGGTGTATTATCATACACTCTTATACTTAGTATGCTTATGCCTAATGTACACTAGGATTGTCAATGAACTGTATACAAAAGAATATTTTTACTGGACTTAGGTACATGTGACACTAAAGTACCATTGAATCATTGAACTTCTGCAATCTATGTGTTGGGGAGAGGGGGAGGGAGGGGGAGAGAGGGAGGGGGAGAGAGGGAGGGGGAGAGAGGGAGGGGGAGAGAGGGAGGGGGAGAGAGGGAGGGGGAGAGAGGGAGGGGGAGAGGGAGAGGGGGAGAGGGGGAGAGGGGGAGAGGGGGAGGGAGAGAGGGAGAGAGGGAGGGAGAGAGGGAGAGAGGGAGAGAGGGAGAGAGGGAGAGAGAGAAAAAACAAACAAAAAAAAAACAGGGAGCTTGCTAGTCCTTCTTCCCCATAAGGCAGTGATTGTATGTCACAAGAGTCATCTCATCTGAATGGTTGTTATTCATGGTTGGACCACACTGGCTAAGGTTGATTCCAGTTGTGCCCGACTATACCCTCACATGCCACCCATGTAACCACAGATTTCGCAAGCTCCTGGATGGCAACTAATTGAGATGGTCAACTCACTCCAAAGCAGGGGAGCTGTGGTTTGCTATAAATGTCATGGCAAAGTTTCAAAGGATGGAAGCAAACATATGATACATTTCAGGAGTAGGAAAAGAGTTCAGGCCATTCCCCTGCAAAACAGGTATACCCTTCTGGGTGCTGTTGAGGGTGTTGACCGTGCAGGGAGAGCAGCAGCAGCCAGGTCTGTGGCACTGGGTCTGGCTCTGAGACACAGCGGGGTAGGGTGGAGGCAGGCAGAGCGGTACTGATGAGAGACTCGATAGTTCAATAGTCGCATCATGCTTTATTTGCCACATATGCAACTGCACAGTGCAATTATTTTTGCATATATTACGCATGCAGGTGCTACCGTTTTTGGCGCCATTATTCAAAGTCCAAAGTCGCGCGCTCGATGTACTGGAGCAGTTCCCGTGAACCGACCTCCCTCTCCTCTTCCGGCTATCTTTAGGGCGTCTTTAAGATTGTTTAAGTGGGACAGGCAGGAGATTCCGTGGCAGCAAACGGGACTCCAAGATGGTCTGTTGCCTCCCTGATGCCAGGGTCCCAGATGCCTTGGAGCGACTGCAGAACATTGTGAAGGGGGAGGACGAGAAGCCACAGTCATTGTTCATGTCGGTACAAATTACGCAAGTAGGAAAGGGGATCAGGTCTTGCGGGAGTGACCATAGGGATTTAGGCAGAAGGATAAAATTCAGAAGCTCGAGGGTGGATTAGTACCAGTGCCACATGATAGCGAGGGCAGCAACAGGATGATAGGACAGATGAATGCATGGCTAAGGGTTTGGTGCAGGAGACAGGGAGTAAGATTTGTGATCATTGGGATCTTTTCTGGGGCAGAGTTGGCCTGTTCAAGAGGGACGGGTTGCACCTGAACTGGATGGGCACCAATATCCTTGCAGAGAGGTTTGCTAGTGCTACTCGGGAGGGTTTAAACGAGAATGGCAGGGGGATGGGAACCAGAGCAGCAGGTCAGCAAAGGTAAGGGCTGATGAGAAAGTGTTGGTTAGAATAAGTAGGAAGGACAGGCAGGTGGAATTTCATGAATATGGAGATAATTAAGTGCTGAAGTGTGTTTACATCAATGCAAGGAGTATTGCATTGCAAAACTGATAAACCCAGAGCCTGGAACAGGGTTTGGAATTATGATGTTGTGGCCAATTCAGAAAAGTGGTTGTGAGATGGAATCTGGCAGCTCAACATGCCTGGGTCTCAATGTTTCAGACGAGACAGAAAGGTGATAAAAGGGGTGGAGGAGTTGCTTTGCTAATCAGGGAGATTGTCACGGCAGTACTCAGAGGACATACTGGAGGGTATGTCATGCAGAAATGACGCAAAGTGTATGTCATGCAGCGTTTGACAGCACTAGGCTTGTACTCACTGGAGATTAGAAGGATGAGGGGGGGACCTCATTGAAATTTACCGAATAGTGAAAGGCTTGGATAGAGTGGATGTGGAGAAGATGTTTCCACTAGTGGGAGAGTCTAGGACTAGTCATCAAAGACGCAACATTAAAGGACGTTCCTTTAGGAAGGAGATGAGGAGGAATTTCAAACGCAATTAAGAGAACACAGGCAGGGATTTGGTTTGATGTCTCACGGTAGAAGACACCGCCAACTGCTAAACATCACATCAATACCATGCTGGCTGTGTAGGTCCAGATAATGTGCTTGATTCACATTATGGAGCTTGAGTTTACTTAATCTGTTGACCCAGTTCTGAGATGTGAGATTCAGACTGAGGCACAGCTGGCCCTTGCTGCCCGATTCTTCATTGCTCCATTCTCTTCTGTTTCTCTTCCACGCTATTAGAGCCACACAGCATGGAAACAGGCCCTTCAGCCCAACTTGTCAATGCAGATTGAGAGGTTCCATCCACGCTGGTCCCACCTATCTGCATTTGGCCCATACCGCTCTAAACCTTTCCTATCCAAGTACCTGTCTAAATGTTTCTTAAATGTCGCAATAGTATTCATGGCAAGAGTATTTACGTATACATTACCAATAGCCCTGGAAGGTGGGTTGGGTTTGAATGCCTCTCCCTTTGGAGATCTAACTCTCTAAAAAGTAAATCTAGGTGAGGATACCAAGGTAAAAAAAATTTAAATGTGTAAGAGCAACAGAATTTTAAAAAATTATTTTTTGTCTTATGATTTAGATAATGGGCCAGCATTGGTGAAGAATTTCAGCTCGTCTTAAAAATAATTTAGTAAATGTTCAAAAGCAGCTCTTTCTTGAAATTCACTTGATACGAAAGAAGATGGTTTTTAAAGTCAAATTTACAGATGCTCTCTGTATCTTTTAGTTGCACTAATATAACATGGCTTGTACATTTAAATCCCATTTGTCCGACTGTATAGAGGACTGTGTCTTTAATTCAAGAATCAAGAGGCTGCCAAAAATAAACTGGTCCGTGTTTTTCAAGAAAAATGCCCTGTTGCTCTTGGCTACAGAGCAGATTGAGAGCTACTCATGAAAGGAACCCAATGTTAGGGTCTACAACTTATTTTTCCTGCGATTCATTTTCACCATGAATATTAAAAAAAACGGGGATTTAATCAATTTATAATCCACAGAACAAAAGAAAAGTAGCGCATGTCCGTAACAGTAGTGTCCATATGATATTACTTTTAGTGAGGCTTTCCTGTGTCTATCAGATACAATTAATGCAACGTTGCAGCATAGGCCAATTGACTCATTGAAGGGCTATTGTGTCCACAGATTCTGACCAGCCTATTACCACTTGTTCATATGTAAAAATATGTTCTTGGTTAAATACATAATATCCTTGCAATCAATACAGTCGTGTTCAAGCACAACTTCAGAAACCTGATTGCAGAGTTCTCACTAGTGCTCCTTGTTCGTAGCTATTCTTCAAACAACATTTAATGGCAAGTATTTTGAACTGAAGGCACATTTTGGGCACCATTTTACCATAGGAATTACAGTTGACTCCATGTAAACAGCAAGGTTGTAATGAGCAGGAAGGAACTGCGGATGCTGGTTCAAAACCGAAAATAGACACAAAATGTCGGAGTAACTCAGCGGGACGGGCAGTATCTCTGGAGAGAAGGAACGGGTCAAGACACTTCTTCAGACTCTGTCGGAATGGGTGATGTTTCGGGTCGAGACCCTTCTTCAGACTGAAGAAGGGTCTCAACTCGAAAAGTCACCCATTCCTTCTATCCAGAGATGCTGCCTGTCCTGCTGAGTTACTCCAGCATTTTGTGTCTATTAAGGTTGTAATGAGTGTCTCAACACTATTAATCATGATGTTTCAGGGATAAATATTAGCCAGGAAATTCAGGAGAACTTCTCTAGTCTTCCTGGAGTAAACATAATGGGGTCTTCTACATACACCTTTTGTTATATAGGGCATTGGTGAGGTCATATCTGGTGCATTGTGTATTGTTTTGATCTCTTTATACCAGGAAGGGTATTAAAGCACTGAAGACAGTTGAGAGAATGTTTATAAGGCTGACAATTGGGGCTGGTTTCTTTCAGGGAAAGGTTGGATAAGCTAAGCTTGTATCTGCTGGAGTTTAGGTTGGTGAGATGGGACTCTGAGATTGAAGCATATGATCCTAAGGACTCTTGACAGGATAGATGTGGAGAGAATGTTTCATATTGTGGGTGAATCCAGAACAGGAAGTTATTTCGAAGAGAGACAGGATGAATTTATTTTTCTCAGAGAGCTGTGAGTCTTTAGACTCTCTTTGTAAAATATGTATGGATAAAGAGTCTTTGAATATTTTTAAAGCAGTGTTGGATGGATTCTTGAAAAGCAAGTTAGAGAGCAGAGGGATCTAGGAGTACAAGTAGATAGTTACTTGAAGGCGGAGTTGCACGTAGATAGGGTGGTCAAAACAGCTTTCGGCACATTGACCTTCATCAGTCAGAGTATTGAGTATTGAAGTTGGGTGGTCATGTTACTGTTGTATAAGACGTTGGTGAGGTCGCATTTTGAGTATTGTGTTCAGTTTTGGGCACCATGTAATAGGAAAGATGTTGGCAAGCTGGAAAGAGTACAGAGAAGATTTACGAGGATGATGCCAGGACTTGTGGGTCTGAGCTATAGGGAGAGATTGTGTAGGCTGGGATTTATTCCTTGGAGCGCAAGAGGATGAAGGGTGATCTTATAGAGGTGTATAAAATCATGAGAGAAATAGATTGGGTCGATGCACAGAGTCTCTTGCCCTGAGTAGGGGAATCGAAGATGAGAGGACATAGGTTTAAGGTTGATGGGAAAAGATTTAATAGGTAAATCTGAGGGGTAATGTTTTCACACAAAGGGTGATGGGTGTATGGAACGAGCTACCAGAGGAGATAGTTGAGACGGGGACTATTGCAACATTTAAGAAACAGTTAGAAAGGTACATGGATAGGACAGATTTGGAGGGATATGGGCCAAACGCAAGCAGGTTGGACTAATGTAGTTGGGACATGTTGGACCGTAGGACCAGTTCCTACTCTGTATCACTCTATAACTCTGAGGGGGTGAAAGGTTACAGGGATGTAGATGGGAACATGGTGCAACAGTCAGATTTGCTGTGATCTTGTTAAATGACAGAGCAAGCTCAAGAGGTGAAAGGATCACTCCTGATCCCAATTTGAACATTCATGTATACCTGTGGCCATTTATAACATCTCCTCCAAGAGCAGGCACCACCTTTTTGAAGCAACCCTCTCAGTCTTGCTGTGACTTGATCCCACACTCTCTGGTGTGCAAACACAGGTATACAAAGTTGAGGCAATATGGATTTCCAATTAAACAACCTTTACTGTAGTAGTATGAAGCAAATTGGCATTGTTAATAATGTTGAAAAACAAAACCCTAGGACAATATTGTCCTAAAACAACCCAAAGACATTGATCAATATTTGTTGAGATCAATATTTGCTGCCAATATGAACTCATTCTGGTGTAGTTCGGTTTTGTTCATTACCACTGTGACCGCAGTCTAATGCAGACTGGCTCAGTTCACTGTCAATGAGACCATAACTGGAACAGTCCAGCTCCCTTTCATTGTCAATATGACCCCGGTTTAACACAATTCATCTCAGTTCATTATTAATGTGACTCGGGTCTTGTACAGTTCAGTTGAGTTCAGTTCATTATTGGCAGAGGTCAGTCTGGTGTATTTCACTTCCATTCATTACTGAGAGATATAGGAAAGTGCACACAGTGGAAACCTGAGCAAAACACAAAGTGCTGGAGAAACTCAACGGGTCAGGCAGCATCTGAGGAGGGAACGGAGATATCATGCGTTGGGTCATTCTTCAGACAAATTCAGTCTGTCCATTCCCTCCACTAATAATCTGTGTCAGCTTGACCCGCTGAATTCCTCCTGCTCTTACTGTATTGCCATTCATCACCAATGTGAGCCTGGTTTTGTATGTCATTCAGATAGAACCTAGAACAATACAGCACGGTGGCACGGTACAGAACAAATCAGGGCAGCACGGTGGCGCAGCGGTAGAGTTGCTGCCTTACAGCGCTTTCAGCGCCAGAGACCCAGGTTCAATCCCGACTATGGGTGCTGTCTGTACGGAGTTTGTACATTCTCCCCGTGACCGCGCGGGTTTTCTCCGAGATCTTTGGTTTCCTCCCTTACTCCAAAGATGTACAGATTTGTAGGTTAATTGGCTTTGTATAAAAATGTAAATTGTCCCTGGTGTTTGGAGGATTGTGTTAATATGTGGGGATTGCTGGTCAGTGCGGACTCGGTGGCCCAAAGGGCTTGTTTCTGCACTGTATCTCTAAACTAAACTAAACTAAACTAATCTAAACTAAAGCACAAGAACAGGCCCACGGTATCTGTGCTGAACATTATATTGGCACCAGCTTTTATTTGCTTGCCTATAATCCATATCTCTCTATTCCCTGCATATCCTTGTGCCCATCCAGACGTTTCTTAAATAATAGAACAAAGTGCTGTTGTAACTCAGCAGGTCGGGCAGCATCTCTGGAAAATACGGAGAGGTCATATTTTGGATCTTTTTCAGACTGTTAGTATTGCGGGGGGGTGGGGGAAGCTAGAAGAGGGGAGAGGCAGGTCCAAGCATGGCAGGTGGACGCAGGCGAGAGGGGGTTTTGATAAGCAGATGGTTGGAACAAATCCCAGAGATAAAAGCAGAAAGTGTGAGCCAGGTCTTAAATCTTAAATGTCCATTGTCAATGCTGGGCCTGATGCTATAATAATTACGGTTCATTATTAATATGGCCCCAGCCTGGTGGTACAACTTTGTCGATTATGATTGAGACCTTAATCTGGTACAGTTTAAATCCTCAGTCGTTCATTGTCAATGTGTCCCTGGCCCAGTACAACCTGGGCTCAGGTATTCATTATTGTGATCCAGCCTCAGGGTGGGGGTTTCTTTGCTTCTTTATCAATGACAATGCTCTCACCACTTTTTCGCACTCAATGTCAACAACCTCCAATCAACAAGATTAGTGCAGACACGAGGTGTTGACTGGAAATGTCTTGCCTCCTTTTGACTAACACAGACAGTTTGTGGAAAAAGATTATGTTTGAATCACATTTTCCATAAACACGAGATAAAAGCAGCACATTGACATATCTTTGTATCAAAGCAAATGAGAAACCACTGAACAAAAGCAGTCATTTCAGTTTAAAGCTGTACATTTTTTTAGTCTCGTGTTGACATTCAGCTTTACATGGGCTGCATGAACTGTTTGTCTTTTTCGTTTTAATTCTGTAATTTGGCATTGAGAATTTTATGTTATGGTAATAAAGGGGTTCACTTCTATACCAAGAGAGTGAACAGAAGCTGCTGGGTGGCGCAGTGGTGCAGAGGTGCAGCAGGTAATACTGATGCCTCAGAGCTGCAGTCACCCATGTTTGCTGATGAAAGGGCATCCAATTCCGAAGTTGTAGTCGCACAGTACAGAAACATGGTACAGTCTATATGGAACGCCCATACGAATCCCGTTATACTCTCTCCATATTCCCATTAACTTCCTCAAGTTTCTGTCACACACTGACAATGTAAGGGCAATTTTAAGTTACCAATCAATCTACCAACCCTCACATCTTTGGCGTGTGGGAGGAAACAGGAGCACCTGGAGGAAATTCACACTGGCAACACCTGCGGTGAGGATCGAATGCAAGTCGGTAGAGAAGTAAGGCAGCAGTTATATTAACCGTCTCACTCCACCACTAACTGCTGAGGCATTGTACAATCTAACAAACTCATGTGTGAGTCAGAACAAGGCCTTGGTCATCAAACAGCTGAAAAAGGCATTAATACTGTAACTGTGCAAACCTCGTAATCAAACATTTGACAAAGTTGTCAAGTACGTTTAATGCTTTTTAAACACTGAGTTTCTATTTTATTAAAGTGCTGCTGTGCTTTAATAAAATCATAAATGTTGCCGATATTGAGTTAGGTTTGAACAGTTTAGCAGACGATTTAAATTAAATCAAATGTATTACAATGGTGAGCCAGTTGGGTGTAGGTTAATGGGTCACAACTTGGTTTTGGAACAGCTCCATCCAAATCCGCAAGAAATTGCAGCAAATTGTGGACACAGCCCAGATCATCACGCAAACCTACCTCCGTTCTATTGACCCCATTTACACCTCACGCTGCCTTGGCAAGGCCAGCAGCATAACCAAGGACGAGTCGCACCCTGGCCATTCCCTCCTCTCCCCACTCCCATCAGGCAAAAGATATAGAAGTGTGAAAATGCACACCTCCAGATTCACGGACAGTTTCTCCCTAGCTGTTATCAGGCAACTGAATCATCCTACCACAACTAGAGAGCAGTGCTGAACTACTATCTACCTCATTG
This sequence comes from Rhinoraja longicauda, assembly GCF_053455715.1. Lineage (NCBI taxonomy): Eukaryota > Metazoa > Chordata > Chondrichthyes > Rajiformes > Arhynchobatidae > Rhinoraja > Rhinoraja longicauda. The sequence continues at coordinate 14,328,558 of NC_135962.1, forward strand.
GTGACCCTTGGACTATCCTTGATCAGACTTTGCTGGTTTTACTTTGCACTAAACATTATTCCCTTATCGTGTATTTGTATCTATACACTGTAAATGGCTCAATTGTAATCATATATTGTCTTTCTGCTGACTGGATAGCATGCAACAAAAAGCTTTTCACTGTACCTCGGTACATATGACAATAAACTAAACTGAGGAACGGTTTAGTGATTTGTCATTGTGCAAGTAGATTCCTTTTGCAGCCTTGGTTAGCTGAATTTTGGAAATTTGGTCTCCAAATTTGAGGAAGGATATTCTTGCTATTGAGGGCGTGCAGCGTAGGTTTACTAGGTTAATTCCCGGAATGGCGGGACTGTCATATGTTGAAAGACTGGAGCGACTAGGCTTGTATACACTGGATTTAGAAGGATGTGAGGAGATCTTATTGAAACGTATAAGATTATTAAGGGGTTGGACACGATAGAGGCAGGAAACATGTTCCCAATGTTGGGGGAGTCCTGAACAAGGGGCCACAGTTTAAGAATAAGGGGTAGGCCATTTAGAACTGAGATGAGGAAAAACTTTTTCAGTCAGAGAGTTGTAAATCTGTGGAATTCTCTGCCTCAGAAGGCAGTGGAGGCCAATTCTCTGAATGCATTCAAGAGAGAGCTAGAAAGAGCTCTTAAGTATAGCGGAGTCAGGGGGTATGGGGAGAAGGCAGGAATGGGGTACTGATTGAGAATGATCAGCCATGATCACATTGAATGGTGGTGCTGGCTCGAAGGACCGAATGGCATCCTCCTGCACCTATTGTCTATTGTCTATAAGAAACCTGAGGATATCTATGACAATATGCCAGTAAAATTGTACCAATTCTCCAAAAGTTTAAGTAATTTTGTAGAGAATCCAGGACATGAATCTTGAGTAATTTAATTGTTGAATGACTGATACCTGCAATGATGAGAGGTCCCTGATACAAAATTTGGGGGAGTTTCATGTGATAGGTTGTGTTGAGAAAACCTGAGATTTATTTTTTCACTTTTAGTTTTTTTATTTATTGAACTTTTTTTTGTTCAATACATTATCCTTTGAGTACAGTGTTTCCAACCCTGTTGTGCTGCTGCTGCTGCTGCGAATATGAATTTCATTGTTCTGTTTTGGTACATATGACAATAAAACACACTTGACACTTTGGGACATTAAACATGATGAATTTGCAGTCACTTCGAAACAGTTCAGAAGGGAATTGATATCAATACGCAACACAAGAGAAAGTGAGGTTTGTAAGCTAATGGCAAATGTGCCAGCTTCTGTGCAGAGAAAAATAAAACATAGATGCATGAATCACTGTGCAAAATATAAAGTTATAGCTGTCCAAACTGTAAGTTGTGTGTGAATCTGCAGAAGATTCCGGACACCAGTTGATTGTTATTATTGCTTTCTGTTTTTTTTAAAGTTTTAAAATACACTTTCAAAGAAAAGTATACCCTTGAAAATTATTGCTCTGCCTGATAGAAAAAACATTATCTTTGGTGTTAGATGCATTGAACAATCTTTTGTTTTCCTACACATGTACTGCTTTAAGTTTGTTCATTGTTCTCCTATGTATGTATTCATTTTTGTTTCTGCAATAACTGGCCATGCATTTGATTCTGGGCCGGAATAGAACATGGTAAATGACTGTAAATTTACTTAATTTGGCTTATTTTATCTTGAATTATTTGTTGTAAGATTGTTTCATTGTTATATGCACCACTGAGAGAACAATGAAATTCTCACTTGCTGCAGCTTTGCAGGTCTGTGTATTCATCCTATCTATTCCCCTCGTGATTTTATGCACCTCAATCTGATCACCCCTCAGCCTCCCGCACTCCAAGAAATAAAGTCCTAGCCTGCGCAACCTCTCCCTGTAGCTCCGCCCCTCAAGTCCTGGCAACATCCTTGCAAATCTGTAAATCTTCTCTGGAATTGTGAGATTCATAATTAAAAGCCAAAAAAACCAGGAGAGTTACAATAAACCTGTAAAGAAAAATCTCTGGACAGGGCACAACTGCAGTATTGCATCTAATTTCGAGTTAACTAACTGCAATAACTGGTCGTACATTTGATTCTGGACTGGAATGGAACATGGTAAATGACTATAAATTTACTTAATTTGGCTTATTTTATCTTGACTTATTTATTATAAGAGTGTTTAATTGTTATAGGCACGACTGATAGAACAATAACATTCTTACTTGATGCAGATTTGGTCCATTAATGCAATAATGAAATGATAAATGTACAATAAACAATAATGCAATAAATTAATAATCAGCAATACTAGGTAACTGGACCCTAATAATACAAAACCAAAGTACATAGTAGATTGTCCGCTGCTGCTTAAATGCGAAAACCTGCACTACTTTCCTGCTCAGCTGCCGTGTGTCGATCGCAGGTAAGGGCGCAACTGACTGCTTTTTGACAGCTGAAAGATGGCTTTTACACAGCTTTAACATATACGCTGGCTTTACAGTAGCATTACATGCAGTTTATAGTGACCTACTTTGTACTGAATACTGTTATGTGTATTTAATGTACACATTAATAACACGCAATTAGCAGGAGAAGAAATAAAATTGATTGAGATAGAGACAACTCATCTCCATGTTAGATCGACACAAAATGCTGGAGTAACTCAGTGGGACAGGCAGCATCTCTGGAGAGAAGTGACGTTTGGGTGACGTTTCGGGTCAAACCTTCTTCAGACATCATGTTAAATGTGTTTAGAGAGGATTTTGAGGGACTAAGCATTGCAAGAGTTAAATAACCCAAAGCTTTTAATCAAAAATATTATTCTGCACAAGTGAACTCCTTTGAAATGTTTGTTGGCATCTGACAGGTGCAGTCCACAAATAGCCTTGATATTAAAAAAATAATTATTATTGCCAGAAGAATGAGGAAAGGAACAAATCAAGTCTTGACGATGCTTGTCGTATCATGTTCTGTGAGAATACGCTAGCTGTTTTAAAGATTGCTGAAGTATAACCAGATAAATCATTTTTGTTACTTCTGAATATTATAAGGCTTCTCTGGATTGTGGTTTATTATTGGGATTGCTATTTCGTTTATTGTGGACGCAGCCGAGACCATCACATAAACCAACCTCCCTTCCATTGACTGCATCTGTATTTCACGCTGCCTCGGCAAGGTCACCAGCATAATCAAGGAAAGGTCTCACCCCGGTCACTCCCTCTTCTCCCCACTTCCATCAGGCAAGAGGTACAGAAGTGTGCAAATGCACACCTCAAGATTCTGAGACAGTTTCTTCCCGGTTGTTATAAGGCAACCAAACCATCCTCCCAACAGCTAGAGAGCGGTCCTGAGCTACTATCTACCTCATTGAAGATGCTCGGACTATCTTTGATCGGACTCGACTGGCTTTATCTTGCACTGAATGTTATTCACGTTATTCCCTTTATCATATATCTTTACACCGTAGATGGCCTGATTGTAATCCTGTATAGTCGCTCCGCTGACTGGTTAGCATGCACCAAGAAAAAAACTTTATACACTGTACCTGTGACAATAAACTAAACTAAATTAAACTAAAGATATACACAAAAAGCTGGAACAACTCAGCGGGATTCCCTTTCCTGTGACTTTCAGTCTGAAGAAGGGTCTCAACCCGAAATGTCACCCATTTCAGAGGTGCTGCCTGTCCCGCTGAGTTACTCCAGCTTTTTGTGTCTATCTTCATTTTAAACCAGCATCTGCAGTTCCTTCCTACAAATTAAACTAATGTGGTTGAATTTCTCATCTGTTAAAATTAGGGAGAAGTATATTAAAATGTAGCTTTTATTTGCAGTTAGAACCTTTTTATCGTGGTTATGGATTGCACTGTTAACTGTGGGAAATGGAAGCAGAACTGTTGCTAGGGATTAAAAGTGAACAACAGGGACCTAGGGCCTTTGACAACAACACATCTAGTGATGATTGATTCACAAGATGCTGGAGTAACTCAGCAGGTCAGGCAGCATCTCGGGAGAGAAGGAATGGGTGACGTTTCGGGTCGAGACCCTTCTTCAGACTGATGTCGGGGGTGGGACAAAGGAAGGATATAGGTGGAGACAGGAAGATAGAGGGAGATCTGGGAAGGAGGAGGGGAAGGGAGGGACAGAGGAGCTATCTGAAGTTGGAGAAGTCAACGTTCATACCACCGGGCCGCAAACTGCCCAGGCGAAATATGAGGTGCTGCTCCTCCAATTTCCGGCGGGCCTCACTATGGCACTGGAGGAGGCCCATGACAGAGAGGTCAGACTGGGAATGGGAGGGGGAGTTGAAGTGCTGGGCCACCGGGAGATCAGTGGCGTTAATGCGGACCGAGCGCAGGTGTTCAGCGAAGCGATCGCCGAGCCTGCGCTTGGTTTCGCCGATATAGATGAGTTGACATCTAGAGCAGCGGATGCAATAGATGAGGTTGGAGGAGGTGCAGGTGAACCTCTGTCTCACCTGGAAAGAATGTTTGGGTCCTTTGATGGAGTTGAGGGGGGAGGTAAAGGGACAGGTGTTGCATCTCGTGCGGTTGCAAGGGAAAGTGCCCGGGGTTAGGGTGGTTTGGGTAGGAAGGGACGAGTGGACCAGGGAGTTGCGGAGGGAACGGTCTCTGCGGAATGCAGAGAGGGGAGGGGATGGGAAGATAAGGCCAGTGGTGGTGTCCTGTTGTAGGTGACGGAAATGTTGGTGGATGATATGTTGGATCCGCTGGCTGGTGGGGTGGAAGGTGAGAACGAGGGGGATCCTGTCCTTGTTGCGAGTGGGGGGATGGGGAGCAAGAGCGGAGCTGCGGGATGTAGAAGAGACCCTAGTGAGAGCCTCATCTATAATGATTGGATGGTTCACTCAGTACTTCCAGAAAATTAGGTAGAACCTAAAGGGCCTGTCCCACTTTAGGCAATTTTAAGGCGACTGCCGGTGACTAGGCTGTCGCCGACAGTTCGCCGGGTGTCGCGGGCATGATCTTGAGGAGTCTTCCAAAAATCGTAGTGGATCTCAGAGCGTCACTGAGAAATCATCCGGAGTGAAATTTCTCGGCGACAGCTGGCTTGTCGCCAGGCATCGTTGCTTATTGCGGGCGCTGTCGCATGCTCTCCCCAGGTTTGCTAGGTTCTCTTAGATGCATTTAGAAGCACGTTATATTAAAATAAGTAAAGTCATTTCAAAATACCATAAAATGCTTGTGTTTAACCAATTTATTTACCGTCAGGACATTTGACAGGTAGATTGGAGGCGACAGTTTGACGATCAGGTAAGCGTGGGAATTTCGCAATTTTTATAGCCATCAGCCATTACATTTAAAGTGGGCTCCCAACCCAGATATGCAACCCAAAAACCAGATATGCATCTCCCGTACATTTTCAAAGAATGCCCACATACCTTTCACAAAAATCCACTTAACCACTTTTTAAATTTTTTTTTTTAATACAGCTTTTAGTAAACTGGAAGTAAATCCAGTTTATGCCTTGTTGCAGTGATGCTTGGTTTTTAAGTAACCCATACAAGATGTTATAGTTCAAAACTCTCAAGTACTTACCAACTTGTCAGTGATTTCAGCGAAAATTAGGATGCCAGAGAAGCATTGACAGAGTGGGAATTTTGCGATGTTTCCGAAGACGCTGTAATCTCGACCTGACTCGGCATTGTCGTGGTCATTGTCGTCGGGTAAAAGAAAAGTTCGGCGATCTGCTACGACTTTGACAGTCGCCGGCAGTCGCCTTAAAATCGCCTAGTGGGACAGGCCCTTAAAACATTTGGTTCTCCTTTAAGACTTCTTAAGGCAGAAAACAGATAGATTCAGGTTATCAAAGGTCCTGAAATATTAAAGCTTCCCTGGTCAAAATAAATCATAACAGTTATCATTATACATTCAGCTTCCAATATTGAAGAGACAGTCTTAAATCAAATGTGTTCCAATGGTGAGTTTGTTTGGCTAATATTCTATCTCATCAAGAAATGGATGTGTTGGGAATTGGTGTACTGTTGTATATTTAATTGAAGTCATTTGGAAGGGCACTGTTTCAATTGATTGCTATTTGCCATAGGTGAATACCGTGAAGTTTAATCCACTGATATACCAATTATCTTCTGTGAATGTGAGGGGAATGATTTATTAGAGTTTTATTTTATTTAGATCGATCCCAAATAATAGCAAATCTATTTCTGTAGAGCAAACTGAGCCTGTTGTGTGATTTTATTAATAATCTAATTACCTGGATAATTGGAAAGGGACCTGAACAACGTTCCAAATTAGGCTGAAAATTGTCGATTTGCAATGATATTCACAACCATTTTCAATATAAGAGAGTTTAACTACTTCTCTAATATTCAATAGCATTACATTCATCGAGTCTTCCACTATCATCACCCATGAGTGTTCCTGATTAGTATGGGTGTCAGGGGTTATGGGGGGAAGGCAGGAGAAAGGGGTTAGGAGGGAGAGATAGATCAGCCATGATTGAATGGCGTAGTAGACTTGATGGGCCGAATGGCCTAATTCTGATTCGATCCCTTTTGACATGACCTTATGAACCACTTTAAATGAGGTTATAGAATCATGGAGTTATACTGCACAGAAAGAGGCTCGCAGTCCAACATATCCATGCCAACCAAATTGTCTTTGTAAGCTAGTTCCTTTTGCTTGCATTAGGCCCACAGCTCTCGAAAACCTTTCTTTAGTTTACTTTACTTTCGGGATGCAGCACGAAAACAGACCCTTCGGCCCACCAAATCCGTGCTGACCAGCGATCATCATGTACACTAACACTCTCCTATACACTAGGGACAATTTACAATTTAACCAAAGCTAATTAACCTACAAACCTGTGCACCTTTGGAGTGCGGGAGGAAACTGGTGCACCCAGAGAAAACCCACGCAGTCACAAGGAGAACATATGAACTCTGTACAGACTGCACCGAGGTCAGGATTGAACCTGGATCTCTGGTGTTGTAAGGTGGCAGCTCTACCACTGAGCCACGGTCCTGCCCTAAAGTCATAAAATACAGATGGGACATCTCTCAGGATACTGAAAGAGATAGAAATGGAGATTACAGAGGGGCCTGCTGAAATCTTCCAGTCCAATATAGAAGCCATGGAGAATGGCAAATGAAACATTCACATCCAAATCCAAAGCTGCAAGGAAATGCTATGAATTGACAGACCATCTTAGGTTTGGGCCAGATTGGAGAAATAATGATCAGAAAAAATCATGTTTAGGTAAATTGACTTGAGAAAGAGGAGGCTGCATGGATTTGATAAAAGCATGTTATGCTTAACTAACAGGACTGAATATTTCATAAAGTAATAAAGATTAATAAACGGGACCAATAGATGGCATGAGAATGGATTTCACAAAATACTCACAAAAGGCTGGTTAACAAAATCGATGCCCATGGAACAAATGAGACGGGAGTGGTAGGTCAGTCGGGGATCTCTTGTTCAGTTTGTTGCTGTTACCTAGCTAAGCTGGCCATCTGTGAGTCACGGTGGCAGGCAGCTGTGGGCTTTACCCAGGCCAACTGCCTGTCCCTCCTTCAGGCTAAAGTCTGTGCCTGGATATCCCTGGAGAGGGAGCATGGGGTGCCCACAGGCACCTTGGCCGCTTCCGGGACCACAGGGCCCCACTGGGGTTCGAGTGCTTCTTAGATAAGAGTAAATGTTTTGCTTTGATACTTACATAGTATATTCTTTTTTTTAGATTGATGTCCCCTTAGAATAGCATTTCAGTTTGTCATTTTTTACCTGTAAATTAACTTACATTTGTAAAAAAAAAAAAAAAAAAGTAGCATTGTAGATTGTAAACGGACAGTAGACTGTGTTGGGCCCCAGGGTTCAGTGCTGGGGTTACTGTTTAAAAAAATATCTTTTAGCAATTTGGATACATGTTAGGGTAGAAAATATATAAATTTGCAGATGACACAAGCTAGAAGTGTGGTAAACAATGAAGCAGATAGACAATAGACAAAAATATAGATGAGCTGTTTGAAAGGGCAAGCACGTGACAGATGAAATTTATACAGATGATCTCTGCATTATGGAGGGTTACAATAGACAATAGACAATAGACAATAGGTGCAGGAGGAGGCCATTCGACCCTTCGAGCCAGCAACGCCATTCAATGTGATCATGGCTGATCATTCTCAATCAGTACCCCGTTCCTGCCTTCTCCCCATACCCCCTGACTCCGCTATCCTTAAGAGCTCTATCTAGCTCTCCCTTGAATGCATTCAGAGAATTGGCCTCCACTGCCTTCTGAGGCAGAGAATTCCACAGATTCACAACTCTCTGACTGAAAAAGTTTTTCCTCATCTCAGTTCTAAATGGCCTACCCCTTATTCTTAAACTGTGGCCCCTGGTTCTGGACTCCCCCAACATTGGGAACATGTTTCCTACCTCTAATGTGTCCAACCCCTTAATAATCTTATACGTTTCGATAAGATCCCCTCTCATCCTTCTAAATTCCATTCCTATAAATCGTTACATTCCTATAAATCGGCTTGTATCATGAATTTCTGTAATGCAAAGTTGGGCCATTTTTGCTTGCGTCAGGAAATGTTAATTTAAAAAATATATATATTTTATGTTGATTTATTCACTTTGTTTTCATACAAATCCCATGTGAGCAAATCTTTTTCTGCACCACAAATATTTGGGCTACGATTTGTGACCTCTGTATGGGGGAATTTCCGTAACCATAATGGCTGCCATGTGAGAATCACCCTGGGCAGCAAAATATGAAGTGGTATAATTTGATACAAAAAAGTGGTAATGCCATAGAGTCATACAGCATGGAAACAGGCACTTCGGCCCAACTCGCCGTTGCTGACCAAGATCCCATATCTAAACTAGTCCCACTTGCCTGCGTTCAACACTTTTTCCTCTAAACCTTTCCGGTCTCTGTATCTGTCTGTGTCTTTTAAATACTGTTATGGTATCTGCCTCGACGACCTTGTTTGTTCCATAGACCCACCACCCTGAGTGAAAAGGTTACCCCCCAGATTCGTATGAAATCTTGCCCCTCTTAGCTTAAACATATGTCTTCTAGTTTTGATTTCTTTATCCTGGGTAAAAGCCTGTGTATTCATCTTATCCATTCTCCTCATGATTTTATGCACCTCGATTTGATCCCCCCTCAGGCTCCTGCGCACAAAGGAATAAAGTCCTAGCCTGCTCAACCTCTCCCTATAGCTCAGCCACTCAGGTCCTGGCTAAATCCTTGTAAATCTTCTCTGGAATTGTGGAATTCATAATTAGAAGCATAGAGTACAAAAAAAAACCAGGAGAGTTACACTAACCCTGTAAAGAAAAATCACTGGCCTGGGCACAACTGGAGTAATGCATCTAAATTTGAGTTAACTAATTTTAGGAAGGATATGAACGTTCCAGAGAGGGTGCAGAAAAGATTTTCAATAATTATTTTAGGGATAATAGATTTTAAATAGAGATACTGGATTTAATCTCCTTGGAGCTAGGAAGTGTGAGAGGGAATTTGAAAGAGGTGGACAAGACCTTGAGTAAAATACAAGTGCTGGAGCAAGTGACGTAGACAAGATCTTGAATGGATTGGACAGGATTGGATGGATCTATTTGACATTTGATCCTTGAAGAACCTGTAACACTATGACTATCACTGTATCACTCCATGACTCTAACCTACTCCCATGAGGAGATGCCTCAAGGTCAGGAGGTCCAACAGATAAAAAGATGGAAGAGATTATAAGGAAAATCTTTCACTCTCAGAGATTGTTGTGGTCACTGCATGTAGGAGTGGTGGGAATTTAATTAATTGGTGCTTCAAGAAAGAAATTGAATAGGCACAAGAAAGAATGTTTTGCAAGATTATGTGGAAAGAACAGGGCAAGGTGAGTGACGAGATTGTTTTGTAAAGACCTGGCATAGTCTTTCAATTAACGGGCTGTTTCTATGTATTAACAATTCCATGATTTTATAATTTTAATTTTTTTAATGAACTGGGCATGCTGAGGATTGGGACGTTTAGCTGCTTAATGGGAAAGGGATTAGTTTATTGATATTCCTTTTAAGTAATGTGGATGGAAAAGTGACGTGGTCCATTGAAACACTTTTTAAACAAAGCAAATGGGAAATGTAATTAATTTATTAATTAAATCAGACAGTTTCATTTGGTGACCATAAATGGACTGGAAATGGCTGGATTCATGAAAGTCGATTTAATGGAAAGAGGAAATGGAAATGGTAAATGGAAAGGGGATTTGGTCCATTGGGATTCCATGAGGATGAGATGAATGAAAAGAGATTGGTCTACAGGAAGTTAATTTAATGAGGAGGTAGCTTATCTACTAATTAAACTAAACTTGGTAGGGCTATTGAAATGATTGAGAATTATATTTAAGCCTGATGAACAAGACGCGATTGCATTAAGTTTTTTTTAAATTCTTAAAATTCTGTTGCTCTGTTCAAATGCAATAAATAGGAAAGCCTTTAGATATTCTATTTAACTAGAATGAATTGGAAGAGAACTGCTTTATTTGGTTTGAATGAATGGGGGCGGGAGCAAATCTACATATTCGAGTTAATTAATTAAAATGGCAATAGAATTTGGCTTGCTGGTGTTTCTGTAGAATTGCAATAAATTAGAAAGAGATTGAATTAATTCAGGAGGTTGGTATACAAGTAGCTCAATTTGATAAATGTATGCAATTATAGTAAATTATTCGTGGTTTTTATTAAATCAGTTTTAATTGTGATGAGTCATAAGGTGAATTATCTATTTAATATTATTTCATTTAATAAGATAAGAATACGTTATTGAAATTTCATTCAACAGGTGAAAAATTCATTTTGTTGAGGCAAATCTGGAAGGGAATTATATCTAATTGAGGTGAAAATGAGGTAATTCATCTCTTGTAATTCTGTTATTTATGGTAAATGGAAAGGAATTAATGTACTGATTTGTATTGCTCATGGTAGAGGACAATGAATTGATCTGTCAACATATTGCTTAATATGTAAAGAGGCTTGCATTTGTATTGATTTGTATTGATTGTCTCATGGCCTTCGGATATTGTAAATACCTTTATAATTCTTAATTACTTTAAAATTGTGTTCAATGTTGTAACACAGGAATTGCAGTGTTTGATAAAGACTTGGTCTTCTGAAACTTGATTTATTTATCATGATTTGGACATAATTGATCTGTTATAATCTATTTCTCCATGTGAATGGAAGTGAATTGTGGTCCTTTGTCCTTAATGATATTGTGTTGACTGACAAAGATTTGGCTTTATTCCATTTAATTGAAGTGAATCAGAGTGAATTGGATTTCATTCAATTCGTGAGGAGATGTCTGTGAAGGAGTTGATCAATTCTATTGTACTTATTTGGGAAACTGGTCAATTATGTTACTGAATGGCAGTGAGCACCAGTAATCTAACCTAGATGAATATGCCACTGGTGTCACTTATTTCATCAGCAAGTGTGTAGTGGACTGTATGCTAAAGATGATAATGTGTATGTTCCCCAATGCAAACTATGGATGAACCGCAAAGTGCAGTTGAACTATAGCTTCACTTATTAACTATAGGTGGAATTGCTGCCATACATCCCCAGTGAACCGGGTTCGATCCTGAATATGGGTGCTGTCCGTACGGAGTTAGTATGTTCTCCTTGTGACCGCTTGGGTTTTTTCCAGGTGCTCCGGTTTCCTCCCACACTCCACAGAGGTACATGTTTGCAGGCTAATTGGATTCTGCAATAAATTGTCTCTCATGTGTAGAGTAGTTGGCATGGACTTGGTGGGCACCAGGGCTTGTTTCCACACTCTACCTCTAAAGTCTAATGTCTAAAAGTCTAAAGCTTTGTTTTCAACACCACAATCCCATCCAAACTCATCTCTAAACTCCTGGCACCCTCAGCTGCCAGTGGATCCTCGACTTTCTGACTTACAGATCACAATCAGTGAGGATAGGTGACAAAGTGTTCTGCACAATAATTGCCAACACTGGTGCCATGAAAGGATGTGTTCTCAGTCTTGTATTATACACCCTATATACAGTAATTACGACTGTGCAGCCACATTCAGCTTTTAATTTTTTTTATTTAGAGATACAGCGCGGAAACAGGCCCTTCGGCCCACCGAGTCCGCGCCGCCCAGCGATCCCCGCACATTAACACTATCCTACACACACTAGGGACAATTTTTACATTTACCCAGTCAATTAACCTACAAACCTGTACGTCTTTGGAGTGTGGGAGGAAACCGAAGATCTCGGAGAAAACCCACGCAGGTCACGGGGAGAACGTACAAACTCCGTACAGACGGCGCCCATAGTCAGGATCGAACCTGAGTCTCCGGCGCTGCATTCGCTGTAAGGCAGCAACTCTACCGCTGCGCCACCGTGCCGCCCAGACCTGAGCTCTAACTCAATCCATTGTGGTGTGCCAGATCATGAACAGTGACAGATTATACAAAGGAGATAGAGAACGTATTAACATGGTGTCAGGACAGCAACCTTGCCCTCAATGTCAGCAGGACAAAAGAGTTAGGGAAGAGTGTCAATGGTGCTGAAATGAAAATGGTTGAGAGCTTCAAGTTTCTAGGAGTCAGTAATACAACAGATCTGTCGTCGATGAACCACATTGAAGCGATGGCCAAGAAGGCTCACCAGTGCCACTACTTCCTCAAGAGACTGAGGGAATCTGGCACATCTCCAGTGACTTACAAAATTCTACAGATGCATCATAGAAACCATTCAATCAGGTTGCACCACGTGTTGGTTTGCGAACAGCTCTACCCAAAACCACAAGAAATTGTAGAGAGTTGTGGATGTAGCCCAGTCCATCACATAGACTAGACTCCCATTGAAACCATGCTGCCTTGGAAAAGCAGCCAACATAATCAACGTCTTGTCACACCCTGGATCAATCCTTCTACTGTCTCTAGTCGGAAGATACAGAAGCTTGAAAGCGCACGCTACCTGACAAAGGAACTCTCCATTATCAGGCTTCTAAATGGCCCTATCATAAGCTAGGGCAATGCCGATCAACTCTACCCCATTGTGGACATTGTATTTTGTCCCTGGAACTGGTGTGCGAAAATGCTGAGAATTATATTTTGCACTCTGTACCTTTTCCTTTGCCCTACCTATTATACTTGAGTTTTGTTTGATTGTATCTATGTATAGTAATATCTGATTTGGATTGGACAACATGCAAAACAAAGCTTTTCCCTGTACCTCATTACACGTGACAATAATAAATGTACACCTACTTCACCGAGTTGAATAAAATAGAAATTTGCTTCTTGGTGATTTTTAGTTGAATTATGGTTCCAGATACAATTGATTTGATCAATTTCATCCTTGCAAGCCATAGCCACACACACTTTTACATTTTAAGTTTGGCCTCTTTTGATTTGCTCTGCTATAGAGTTGCCGAGTGAACCTTCAGCTCCAGTAGTCCATCCCAAAGTTAATCAGACTCATTCCCAATGAAGATAGACTCAAATTGCTGGAGTAACTCAAAGGGACAAGCAGCATCTCTGGAGAGAAGGAATGGGTGACATTTCAGGGTTACGACCCTTCTTCAGTCCAGACCTGAAACCTCACCCATTCCTTCTCTCCAGAGATGCTGCCTTGTCCCGCTGAGTTACTCCAGCATTTTGTGCCTATCTTCGGTGTAAACCAGCATCTGCAGTTCTTTCCTACACATTCTCGGTGAAATCCCATTTCTCCACTGTTTTATTGTGCTGCCGTTGGTGTGATATTCCCAAGTACTAAACTGTTTTATCCACTGTCGTTAGGTTAATAAAAGGTGGAACAGTGGTGCAGGTGGTAGCGATGCAGCCACATAGTCCCAGCAACCTGGATTCATTGATGACTCAGCCATTTGTGTGGAGTTTGGATATTCTCCCTGTGACCACAAAGGTTTCTGGATTATTCGGACTTCCTCCCATATCCCAAGGATGTGCACGTTGGTAGATTAATTGGCTGCTGGAAATTGTTCCGAATGTGTAGGTGAGTGGTAGAATCTGCAGGAAAATTCTTGGTGATGTGGGGAACATAAAATGAGATTGGTACAGGATTAGTATCGGATTTGCTATAGGGAGAGGTTGAGCAGGCTAGGGCTTCATTCCTTGGAGTGCAGGAGGATGAGGGGTGATCTTATCGAGGTGTACAAAATCATGAGGGGAATCAATTGGGTAAACACACAGTCTTTTACCCAGAGTAGGGTAATCGAGAACCAGAGGACATAGGTTTAAAGGTGAGGGGGAGAAGTTTTAATGGACACCTGAGGGGTAACTTATTTACAGAAAGGGTGGTGGGTGTATGGAACAAGCTGCCGGAGGAGGTAGTCGAGGCAGGTACTATCACAATGGTTAAGAAACATTCAGACAGGTACACGGATAGGGTAGGTTTAGAGGGATATGGGGCAAAATCAGGCAAGTGGGATTAGTGTAGATGGGGCATGTTGGCCGGCGTGTGCAAGTTGGGCTGAAGGGCCTGTTTCCATGCTGTGTGACTATGTCAGGAGTGTGAATAGGTGATTGATAATTGGCCTGGTCTAAGTGGCTTTAAGGGCCTTCTTCCAAATTTCTGGGGAAGGTGATCCAGAACTGTGGCATTCTGAATAAGGAAGAAGGCTGTGACTCACTGAGCCAAGGATGATCCCAACAAACAGCAAAGACAGAAATCTTTGCATTATCCATTGTGATGCACTCCTCATGTATCTATGGAGCCCCATGACTCAAGGTTTAATACAGCTCCTGAATATGTGCAGACACTTTTCATTAGGCTTTTTCTTCCCTCGACTAACTTCCTCTTGGTGAATGGCTCCTAACAGAGACAGTTATTTATGCCTCAGATGTGAAACATATCTACTACGTACGTTCAGACAGGGTGTTTGAACTCTGAGAAGGGATGGGGAGCAATCATCAAAGCGTGACAGTCTAAATAAATGGAAACTCCTAACTTCAGGCGTTTGGCATCATTTCACGGCGTGGATTTCCTGCACGGAATAACTGGCAAAATATAACTTTCCATATCCCTTTCGCAACTCCTGCCTCCACGCACCGCACTCCACCCACTCGCTCTCTCTCCACACACGCACAAACACTCGCACAACTCCTTCTAAATGCCAGTCAAACTCGCAGCATCTAATCCCTGGGATTTGCAAAGCACTCAGATGCACAGACCATAAATACCCCCCCCCCCCCCTGGCCAGAGCAGGTCTAAACTTTGACCCAGAGTTTGGAAGAAGAAGGCAACAAAAGAACAAGAGAAAACGTCTCAAGAAGGCTTTGTGTTTTTTTTAACAAGAACCTGCAGGAACCTGTACCATCGCGACGTTGTGGGGCGATTCGCTTTCCCACTTTCAGGATGATCCTGGGGGTTTCTGCTTGGATGATGCTGTGCATTTTAGAACTAGTTTCTGCTGCCGACCAGGTAAGGAAGCTTGTACCTGGAAAAGCAGCTCAGAGCTGCGCTCAACAGGCAGGGAAGAATTGATTGTACAGTATTTACTTTCGAGTTTGGCAAGTAACCTTTTTTTCCCCCCCGCTGTTAAATCTTTACCCCTCCGGGATGTAAAGCAGGCTGAGGATTTATCTGTGGGGTATGTGCATGTGTCACCTGGTAAGGGAATAAGGAATTAGCGAAAAGTCATCTTTAACGAACTGCAATTCGATGGGATTCATTGCCGGCAGTGTCAGTGCATTGATTATGATCGTGGAAAGAAAGTGATCCTTCTAGTGAACCCCCTGGATAAATGGACATCCCAGCGGTCTGGGTGATTTGCCTTGACCGGGCAGGTAGCTTTGCATTTGATCAAATTCGGTTATTCCGAAACAAGGTTTGCTTTTAGCTCTTGCATGAGTCCCACTGTGATTTGCGAGTTTTCCCATCCCTCCAGAATGTGCATATATCCCATTTAAACCGAGCGTTGCTAAAAAAAACCATCTTCACCTCACCTGAATCGGCCGTGTATCTGCAGAAGTGCTCTTAAGTCGCTTCTTTGTCTGAGATATTTGTCACATCAGTTTAAAATTTGTCGACTTGAATAGACAAAATGCACTGTCACTTTATGAATCCAGATGCATTTCTAATTGGTAAACTATGATGGCAGAAATGGTGAGATATTGGTACCAGTACCCATATTTGCCAGTCCTAGGTATAGCTGTGGACTTTTATAAAGTTTTATAAAAAAGACTACAAGCAAAGGGTGTGCTTGTTGTGGTTGAATTACTCCCTTGGTTTCTGAATGACGTACAGGTATGTAGGTTAATTGGCTGGGTAAATGTAAAAATTGTCCCTAGTGGGTGTAGGATAGTGTTAATGTATGGGGATCGCTGGGCGGCACGGACTTGGAGGGCCGAAAAGGCCTGTTTCCGGCTGTATATATATGATATGATATGATATGATATGATATGAATGCTGGGAGATGCGAATGAATAAGATGCATCTACTACTTTACCAAGTGTAGAAGCAAAGAACCGCATATGCTGAAGACAGTCTGAAGAAGGGTTTCGATCTGAAACGTCACCCGTTCCTTCTCTCCAGAGATGCTGCCTGTTCCTTCCTTCAAACTGCATATGCTGCTTTATACCAAAGATAGACACAAAGTGCTGGAGTAACTCAGCGAGTCAGGCAGCATCTCTGGAGAAAAAGGACGCTTTGGATTTGGACCCTTTTTCAGACTGGGACCAGGAATCGAGTTACCAAGTGTACTGTGCAAGAGATGTAACAGCTGGTATTTGAGGCTAAAATGGCGTCACTCTATCTACCAGGGTGGTCAGTCGGAGGTTGGATGATGTGTAAATGTTGACTCTTGAGAAGCAATTAGCTATGATAGCCAGTAAGTGGAACCATGTTGTTTGTTGCACGATTAGCCTGAGAAATGCAAGGGCAACTGTGTAACTTTGGTCCCACCAGTCACCTTTAGGCAGGTAAACACAAAATGCTGGAGTAACTCAGCGGGACAGGCAGCATCTCTGAATAGAAGGAATGGGTGACGTCTCAGGTCGAGACGTCTGAAGAAGGATCTCGACCCGAAACGTCACCCATTCCTCCTCTCCAGAGATGCTGCTTGTCCTGCTGAGTTACTCCAGCATTTTGTGTCTATCTTTGGTTTAATCCAGCATCTGCAGTTCCTTCCTACACCTTTAGGCAGGTACCAGACTTGATCCCGCAATACAACCGTGGCCTGTGTCTTCAGTGCAGGAGAGTGGGTGTAAGTTCACAGTGCACAGATTTGTCTGCAAACCTCATGGTAGTGCAGCTATCTGGAACATAGAAGCACAAGAATGAGGACATTGTACTGTGATTGAGTAATTAAAGAGTGTGTTTATGTTGAAGTTTCAAGCGTAATTTATTTTGGCACAAGAAGGCCAAATGGTTAGAAGCTGTGATAAACATATGCAGATAGCACTGAAGGGAAACGTAGAACTTGCTAACCTCATCATGTTCCAAGTTGTTTTTATAACCAAAGAGTTACTTTTGCACTGAGTACTGATGTGGTGGAGGCAACGTGCTGCCAATTTACACAGAGTAAGCTCTCGTCAACACAGAAAGGGGAAATGAAGAGCAAACCCTATTCCAGTGTAGTTAGCAGGAAGATTGAACAGGCCACTAGAGAACATTCTTTGAAATAAGTCCACAGCATCCTTTAACTAAGACGGGAGATTGGACCTCTGTTTAGCATCGGTTTCCGAATGTTAATGAAATCGATGAATGTGGAGACAACACCAACAAAAAGGCACTGTTAGAATATCAAACATGAACCTGATGAATAACAGAGAAGAAAGGTTATTGAAAATAGTCCTCCATAAGGAATACCAGTGTGTATTTAGTTTAGGTCAGAGATGTAGTGTGGAAACAGGCCCTTCGGCCCACCAAGTTCACGCCAACCCTCGATCACCAGTTCACATTAGTTCTATTTTATCCCACTTTCGCATCCACTTCCTACACACCATGAGTAATTTACAGAGGTTAATTAACCTACAAACCTGCACATCCTTGGGATGTGGGAGGAAACCGGAGCAACCAGAGGAAACCCACGTGGTCACAGGGAGAACATGTAAACTCCACACAGATGACACGCGAGGTCAGGATCGAACCCAGGTCGCTGGCGCCGTGAGGCACCAACTCTACCAGCTGTGCTACTATGCTTCCAAACGCTCCATTTTCTAGAAAGGAAATTTAACCTGCAATATTCTGACCAAAAGATGAGAAGACTACTTTGTGAGCCATGTCAATAGACAATAGGTGCAGGAGGAGACCATTCGGCCCTTCGAGCCAGCACCGGCATTCAATGTGATCATGGCTGATCATTCTCAATCAGTACCCCGTTCCTGCCTTCTCCCCATACCCCCTGACTCCGCTATCCTTAAGAGCTCTATCCAGCTCTCTCTTGTCTGCACCTTAAAGACAATGGGGGAACCTTCTACACTTTGGTATCTCTAAAAAATGAAAGAAACTTATGTACCCAGTAATGGGGGACATTACCTTGAGTGGTGTGTATAATGCAGTCACCACTGATGCATAGATGTGATTGAATCTGTTTCTCTGGTAAGAAATATCTGATAACATTAAAGTGATTATCATGGATTGGGTGACATTTCTGGACTTTGGGTAATTTGAGATACGATGAATGGCAAGTGTGGCATGCCTGAGAAGAACAGGTGACTTGATTCTAATGGTTTTTGGCAAGTTGGGGACACCCGCCATCCCTGTCACTCCCATCACTCAGCCCCAAACCACCTGAAGTCGAGGAAGAGCTTCCTTCACACAGTCCAGCCACTGTCACAGTCTCCACAAGCAACCAGACTAGCCTTGTGGGAAAAGAAATGCAGTGAAAACCACCGCCATGAAAAGCTGCCAATCCCAACCAAGGAACAGCTACCACCTGGTCACAGGTGTGACTGGAAGACCTGGAAGTCCCTCAATAGGCTTCGTACAGGGATGGGCCGATGCAAGACCAATATGAGCAAATGGGGCTATGCAGATGTGGCAGACACAGAATGTGAACGTGGAACATCTGTGCAATCCATGCCACATCTATTAAGATGCCCACTTCTTGGTGAACAATGCTGCCTGGAAGATCTAGCGGTGACAAACGAGAAGGATGTCCATTGTGCAAGAGCCTGGCCGAACATCTGAAACATAGATAATGGACACGAAAGAAGAATGGTTTTTACATCCCCTACCGGGATTTCCCTCAACTTATCCGAGACCATTGGAGATTCATTTTAGTTTTTAGTTTTAGAGATAAAGCGCGGAAATAGGCATTTCGGCTCACCGAGTCCACACCAACCAACGATCTCCCACAAATTAACACTATGCTACACACAGTAGGGGCAATTCACACTTTTACCATGCCAATTTATCTACATACCTGTATATCTTTGGAGTGTGGGAGGAAACCGATGGTCTCAGAGAAAACCCATGCGGTCACAGGGAGAACATGCAAAGTCCATACAGACAGCACCCGTAGTCAGGATCGAACCCAGGTCTCTGGCACCACAAGTGCTGTAAGGCAACAACTCTCAACAATGCTGCACCACCAAGAGGCTGATTGCTGTGAGAAATCAACAGTTTTATTTTTGTTGTATCCGTCAATTACCGGAAGAGTAGAAGGTGAATTCATTAGTCCATTCTCTTTCTCCACTTTTCTAGCCTTCTATATTGTTTAAGTTCCAAGTAATTGTGACTTAGGACCTTGGTAAATGATTCCGTCTTTATTTTGAAGATAGACACAAATTGCTGGAGTAACTCAGCGGGACAGGCAGCATCTCTGGAGAGAAGGAATGGGTGACGTTTCGGGTCGAGACCCTTCTTTATTTCATTCTGTTGCTACATCCTGTACACTGGCATGGGACCCAAAGTTTTCTATCAAGGCTTGGTACAGCATGAGGACAGTTTGAAAAGGGGACATTGCAGTAAGCGGAACATAGCCTGCCGGAATGGAGCATGGCCAGGCTTGGTGTGATATCTGGGCTGAAATGGAGAATAAATGTTAAATTATGTGACATCACCAGGAAAACGCTCGCGCACGAGAGGTGAAGTGACCTCAGAGAAAGACAGGATTCAGAGGCAATGAGCAGGATGAAGTTGTGCTGCCTGTAAAAATTATAGTGCCCAGTTAAAGGAATCAGATACATCCCAAGAGATCCTATGCGCTGTTCCTGATTCCAGTAAATTGCATTCCAATTCATGTATGGCACCAGTCATTCAAGGCCGGCAGATCCATGACATTTTTGATCCGATTGGCAAAATTGCCTTCAGTAAATCTATCCAGTAAATATACTTCTATGCATTTCTATAATGCATTTAACACTCGGTGGGTCTCGAAACAATTTCCAGACATTTACATACTTCTGAAGTATACTCTGTGGTGAACACTACACTTGCACCGATACACCATTTTCTTGCTGGCAGTCTTGTCTCAGTGATGGTTGTCATGCTCCATTGAATAGTTCTACATCCATAGTTCCTATTCTGAGACTTGAACTCAGAGGGTGGGAGGGAGAACTGCAATGCTGGAGGTGCTGTCTTAAGATTTTTAAGGGGTTGGACAAGTTAGAGGCAGGAAACATGTTCCCAATGTTGGGGGAGTCCAGAACAAGGGGCCACAGTTTAAGAATAATGGGTAGGCCATTTAGAACTGAGATGAGGAAAAACTTTTTCAGTCAGAGAGTTGTGGATCTGTGGAATTCTCTGCCTCAGAAGGCAGTGGAGGCCAATTCTCTGAATGCATTCAAGAGAGAGCTAGATAGAGCTCTTAAGGATAGCGGAGTCAGGGGGTATGGGGAGAAGACAGGAACGGGGTACTGATTGAGAATGATCAGCCATGATCACATTGAATGGCGGTGCTGGCTCGAAGGGCCGAATGGCCTCCTCCTGCACCTATTGTCCATTGTCTATTGTCTATTGAATCAGATGATCTTACTGTGCAAATGGGTGCAAATGAACAAGTAAACCCCTGTCACTCTTCAACGAAGTTGAGAGACATCCTGGTGAATGCTTCTTTAGCTTAGTTTAGTTTAGTTTAGAGATCCAAAGGATAACTCTGGCTTTTAAGATCATGCTTCCAGAATTAATCACTTACCTAATGCTACTTGAACTGACTTTCTGGCTATTAACTCTCTGCTACTTGTCAGACTTTGCTGGTGACTGTGTCTCCAGTAATTGGCCTTCAAAGGGAGTTCATTCACTGTAAAGCCATTGGGATGCCTAAAGTCAGGAATGGTGGCTGCAACAGGATGTTTCATGTTCTCTGTTGTGACCAGGCAAATGCCGAATGGAGACATCAGTGTTCTTGGTTCCCTAGAGGCAGCAAAAAGGCAGTTTTAAAGCAATGTTAAAGTTCACACAGCATGCAGGCATTATCCCATCTCACGCCGAAGTTATTTTCCTCACATTCCTATTCACTCTATCTAGATTCCACCAATCATCTCCACACTGTGGAAAATGTACGGTGGAAAATTAATCTACCATCCGTACATCCTTGGGATGTTGAAGGAAACTGGAGCATCTGTTTTTTTTAATAGAACATGAGAATTGTTGCAAGATCTTCTCCCAGAGCATTGAATAGTTTGTTTAAAATCCAAGATAGTGTGAATTTTGTATGGTTTATTCAAAGATCAGCTTTTCTTATTCCCTTGTTGCCAGTTTGAGAGCAATGAATTCAATTTCCTGCTGAGGACCTGAACACAAGCAAGTGAAAGTGATCATGAAGTTGTGAAGTAAAAACCCAAGCAACATTGCCTTGATCCACTGAGGATGAAGATGATAATACTTAAGGTCATAAGGTCATACCGTGATAGGAGTAGAATTAGGCCATTCAGCCCATCAAGAAGAGTGGGAAGACAGAGGATTGGGACTCTTTTAAAGAGCAACAAAAGTTAACTAAAAAGGCAATACGGGGAGAAAAGATGAGGTACGAGGGTAAACTAGCCAATAATATAAAGGAGGATAGCAAAAGTTTTTTTAGGTACGTGAAGAGGAAAAAAATAGTCAAGGCAAATGTGGGTCCCTTGAAGACAGAAACAGGGGAATTTATCAAGGGGCGTGGCTGTGTTCTGCAGCTGCGGCTCACCGGCAGTCTCTCCGTTTTTTTTTGTGTTTTTTTGTCATTGTTGATGTTAAATGTACGTTTTGTTTTATTTTTAATTCTGTGTATGTAGGGGGGTGGTGGGGGGGTTGGGGGAAACCTTTTTTAAAATCTCCTCCTCAACGGAGATGCGACTTTTACCGTGTCGTACCTCCGTTCGCGCAACGGCCTAACAACGTGGAGTCGGCGGCCTCCAGCTGGGATCGACCTCGAAGACTCCGGTCGCAGGGCCTGGACTTACCATCTCGGAGGCTTCAGCCGTGGGCCCTGCAGACCGCAACATCGGGAGTTCGCAGGTCCCTGGCTGGCGACCGGCTTTTGGGAGCTCCAGCCGTAGCAGCTTCGACCGCCCCGAAGCACGAGGCACGATCAACCCGCCCGCAGGCCCTTCATCGCCCTGCGTGGCCCGGCCGCAGCACTTTACATCGCCCGGTGGGGGCTCAGGACTCTCATCGCCCTGCGTGGCTCGGCCGCGGCATTTTCCATCGCCCGGTGGGGGCTCAGGACTTTCATCGGCCTGCTCGGCTCGACCCTGGGACTTTCCATCGCCCGGTGGGGGCTTCAAGGGGTTGGGAGCCTCGATCGCCTCGTGGCGCCACGGGAGAAGAACGAGGAGGAGATAAGACTTTGCCTTCCATCACAGTGAGGGTATGCCTAGAGCAATCACTGTGATGGCTGTTTTGTGTAAAAAATTGTATCTGTGTGTCTTGTGTTCTTTAATGTCTACTGCCGGACCCTGACGTGAGAGGACGCTGGCGTTGAGTATTCGCCGCTTTTCCGTCAGGATAGTTTGTCTGTTTGTCTGTTTGTTTCTATGTTAATTGTATTTGTAAAGCGCTTTGTGCATGTGTTAAGGCGCTATATAAAATAAATATATTATTATTATTATTATTATGGGGAACAAAGAAATGGCAGACGAGTTAAACCGTTACTTTGGATCTGTCTTCACTGAGGAAGATACACACAATCTCCCAAATGTTCTAGGGGCCGGAGAACCTAGGGTGATGGAGGAACTGAAGGAAATCCACATTAGGCAGGAAATGGTTTTGGGTAGACTGATGGGACTGAAGGCTGATAAATCCCCAGGGCCTGATGGTCTGCATCCCAGGGTACTTAAGGAGGTGGCTCTAGAAATAGTGGAAGCATTGGAGATCATTTTTCAATGTTCTATAGATTCAGGATCAGTTCCTGTGGATTGGAGGATAGCAAATGTTATCCCACTTTTTAAGAAAGGAGGGAGAGAGAAAACGGGTAATTATAGACCAGTTAGTCTGACATCAGTGGTGGGGAAGATGCTGGAGTCAATTATAAAAGACGAAATTGCTGAGCATTTGGATAGCAGTAACGGGATCATTCCGAGTCAGCATGGATTTACGAAGGGGAAATCATGCTTGACAAATCTACTGGAATTTTTTGAGGATGTAACTAGGAAAATTGACAGGGGAGAGTCAGTGGATGTGGTGTACCTCGACTTTCAGAAAGCCTTCGACAAGGTCCCACATAGGAGATTAGTGGGCAAAATTAGGGCACATGGTATTGGGGGTAGGGTACTGACATGGATAGAAAATTGGTTGACAGACAGAAAGCAAAGAGTGGGGATAAATGGGGCCCTTTCGGAATGGCAGGCAGTGACCAGTGGGGTACCGCAAGGTTCGGTGCTGGGACCCAAGCTATTTACAATATACATTAATGACTTAGACGAAGGGATTAAAAGTACCATTAGCAAATTTGCAGATGATACTAAGCTGGGGGGTAGTGTGAATTGTGAGGAAGGTGCAATAAGGCTGCAGGGTGACTTGGACAGGTTGTGTGAGTGGGCGGATACATGGCAGATGCAGTTTAATGTAGATAAGTGTGAGGTTATTCACTTTGGAAGTAAGAATAGAAAGACAGATTATTATCTGAATGGTGTCAAGTTAGGAGGAGGGGGAGTTCAACGAGATCTGGGTGTCCTAGTGCATCAGTCAATGAAAGGAAGCATGCAGGTACAGCAGGCAGTGAAGAAAGCCAATGGAATGTTGGCCTTCGTAGCAAGAGGAGTTGAGTATAGGAGCAAAGAGGTCCTTCTACAGTTGTACCGGGCCCTGGTGAGACCGCACCTGGAGTACCGTGTGCAGTTTTGGTCTCCAAATTTGAGGAAGGATATTCTTGCTATGGAGGGCGTGCAGCGTAGGTTCACTAGGTTAATTCCTGGAATGGCGGGACTGTCGTATGTTGAAAGGCTGGAGCAATTGGGCTTGTATACACTGGAATTTAGAAGGATGAGGGGGGATCTTATTGAAACATATAAGATAATTAGGGGATTGGACACATTAGAGGCAGGAAACATGTTCCCAATGTTGGGGGAGTCCAGAACAAGGGGCCACAGTTTAAGAATAAGGGGTAGGCCATTTAGAACGGAGATGAGGAAGAACTTTTTCAGTCAGAGAGTGGTGAAGGTGTGGAATTCTCTGCCTCAGAAGGCAGTGGAGGCCAGTTCGTTGGATGCTTTCAAGAGAGAGCTGGATAGAGCTCTTAAGGATAGCGGAGTGAGGGGGTATGGGGAGAAGGCAGGAACGGGGTACTGATTGAGAGTGATCAGCCATGATCGCATTGAATGGCGGTGCTGGCTCGAAGGGCTGAATGGCCTACTCCTGCACCTATTGTCTATTGTCTATTGTCTATTGTCTATTGTCTACTCCGCCATTCAATCATGGCTGATCTACCTCTCCCTCCTAACCCCATTCTCCTGCCTTATCCCCATAATCTCTGACACCTGTACTCATCAATAATCTATACTTTATTAATACTTTATTATCACTTGTACCTAGGTGCAGTGAAATGCTTTGTTTTTGAATACTAAGCACACAAAAGAGTCGCTACAAAAGTGCCGACTAAGTAACAAAAAGTACTCATCCTTTCTTCGCCTCCCCCCACGCTGGGTTCCCATTAGTTCTTGGTACCCTCCCCCCCCTCCATGTGGGGTCCTCCCTTTGTTCTTGACGGCACGGCTTATCCACCTCAGCCCGACCTTGAGACTTCGACCTAGGCCCGACTCCGGCTCCGACCATGAGGCTCCGATGCCGGGACTCTGAACTCCGGCCACCAGGCCTCTTACCTTGAGGCTCTGACCTAGAGAGACTCCGACCCTGGGATTTCAACCTTGCACCGTCCGCCTTCTCCCAGCCACGATTCTGGTAGCTCATTCTTAAAAGCCAGCGTTATCCTTTAGTCTCTATGCTCACAGCCAAGACTTTGCTTCCTGTACCTGGTTATGGTAATAGTAGGTGGAGGAAAGGAACCCAGGGCAAACCCATAAATCACTGTCCCACGACCTATAATCAAAAGCTCCTGCTACTAATAGCTTCTTTACTTCCAGCGGTGACTCAGTTGGTTGTGCACTTGAGTATGTGTGAGAAGTCGGTGAACTGACTTCCATTCTAGAGACTGAGCCACGAGCCTCATAGTTCCTCACACTGCTGAGTAAGTGTTGTGCTGATGGATGTATAAACGTTAAACTGATGCCCCATCGGCTCTATCAAGTAGATTCAATGATTACATGGCATCCTTCTATCCTTCTGTCAAAAGGTCCCTGGAGGATTATCACAATGCTGTTGATAAAAGTTTCCATTTTGGCTTCTTGATTTTATATTGCATTGGTGTCTGCATTTTGGAATTGGCTGTAAAGCAATTTTGGAAGTCTGGAATGGAACTTGGCAAGGACAGGAATGTGAATTAGCCCATTATATGACATTTGTATCATATTTGCAGTGAGAAATCGGTGCTTCATTCTATGTCCAATAATTTTTTAATACTAATAATTTCTGAAGACATGTAAATTCAAGTTTAGTTTGACATTGCACTGAAAATACCTTCAAAAGGACCAAAATCTCCTCCAGTCTGTGGGGGAAACTGTAACTGTACAGCTCACTGCTCATTAAAGGTTGCAATTGGGATGTCATTATCCCAACGGGCAGAAGAATGGTGATTTCTCATCTCTCCATACCTGCACTTTGTGCTCATGTTTTAGGGGAAGGAAAGGCTCCTATTAGTCTCATGAACATGGCCCAGATCATGTGGTGCATTTGCAGATTTGGAAGACATCTCAGAAATCCTCGGTTCGGATGAACATGGATGACAGAGAAAAGGAAAGTTCCTCCTGAAGTTCCAGCCACAATTTATGCCTTGTAAACAGTTTGGTCATCTTCCTTTGAAGTTTGAATCACAGTCAGAAAAATGAAACAATGATACAAGTTACTTAAGACCATTCTGTGGGGCAAAGACATTCAGACCCGTAGATAGTGTAGATAAGCTGGAGTAACTCAGCGGGTCAGGCAGCATCTCTGGAGAGAAGGAATGGGTGATGTTTCGGGTCGAGACCCTTCTTCAGACAGGTTAGGGATAAAGGAAATGAGAGATATAGATGACGATGTGGAAAGACAAAGAACAATGAATAAAAGATATCCGAGAAAGTAACAATGATAAAGGAAACAGGCCATTGTTAGCTGTTTGTAGGGTGAAAATGTGACACTAGTGCAACATAGGTAGGGGAGGGATAGAGAGAGAGGGAATGCCGGGGCTAACTGAAGTGAGAGAAATCAATATTCATACCACTGGGCTTTGAGCTGCTCAAGCCAAATATGAGATGCTGTTTCTTCAACATGCACTTAGATGAACTGGGGTCTTATCGTCTGCCCCCTCAAGATCGGCTGCGGGAGGCACCCCCAGAGCACAAAGGCTGAATGGTGGCTGGGCGAGGAGAGGGATGACCATTCGGTGGACAATCCAGATCAAGGTGATGACTGCAACGGGCCTCTAAGGCCACCTGCAGATTGGACTTTGAAAATGGCACCAAAAGCTGGCGACTCTTGCTTATGGTCTCAGTGGGCTACTTTTGTACACTTTGTACTTAACCTAGGATTGTACTTATGTATGATAATAATTTACTGAACTGTACGGAAACAAACATAATTTCAGCGTACCTTGGTACATGTGATAATAAAGAACCATTGCACAATTGAACCATTGAACCATTGTGCTGGTCTGGAGCCTTTGGCACAATTAAACACATCTTTCAATTCCTCTTGCGTTTCATCTGGTCATCTATTTGGATGGCACAACACTTATTTCGTTCTTTTCTAATTCAGCGGTAGTTATTAAATCACCAGCAGCAGTTCTGCACCATAATCTCCAGTAACCTTGAAGGTCCATCCTTGGCTTCCTACTGTTTCTCATCCAGATGATGGCCTTTGACACCATTACCTGAAGATGCAGCATTAACTTCCCCATTAATGCTGACAGCTAGCTCCTTCTCCTCACCATTTCTCTCGCACCTTTAAACTTTGCCTACATAGCTACAGTGAATTTACTGACATCCAGCTCTGTGTTTCAGCCATTGTCTTTGGTTCCTGCTATAAACCCCATTGACTCCACCTCAATCCCCATCAGGTTTCTGAATCAGAATCTGATTACTTGCAAACAGTGTCAGGTTTCGCTGTGTAAGAGCTACTGCTATGGCCAGTTTCCGTGCTGTATCTCTAAAACTGTTGACATGTTCCATATTATCACACTTTTGCATCCACTCCCTATGCAGCTCGGCCGCGGGGCCTTCCATCGCCCAGTGCGGCGCGGCCGCGGGACACCATTCTGCTTTAGTTAAACATTTTGTTCAAGATGGCCGCGCCGTTGTGTTTGGCTGCCTGCCACTGTAACTTTCTTTTTTTTTTTCCTAATCAGATGTGCAGCACTTTGGTCAACGTGGGTTGTTTTTAAATGTGCTATACAAATAAAATTGACTTGACTTGACTATGTCCCTCTCCCCTACCCTCTCACCATAGTCCTGAATTTCCTTTTCCTTTTGGTCACTTGGCCAGTTCTCTTTTGAATTGAATTTCCCTTCACTAATTTCCTTGACATTCCAGACCCCGACCACGCACTGCATGAAAGTATTTTTCCTCGTGTCAGTTTTGGTTCCTCTGCCTTCATTCTTCTTTCTGTGTCTTCTTGTCCTTGACCCCTCTGGCAATTGAAAGTTTCTCTCTATCCATTCGGTTTGTGATTCTCATCATGACTTTAAATTCATTTTTCAGACACTTCACAACCTCCAAGGAGAACATTTCAGCTTCTCCAGTTCTTTCATACAATGCAAGTGCTGTATTCAATGGAGGCACAAGGAACTGCATATCTCTCCTCAGATTCTGTCTGACATGCTGAGTTCCTCCAGCACTCTGTGTTTTGCTCAAAACATCAGCACCTGCAATCTCTTGTTTCTCTCCTTCCCAGCTCCGAAGAAGTGTCCCTGACCTAAAATATTAACTCTTTCTTTTTCCACTGATGTTGCCTGACCTGCTGAAATTTTCTGGCATTTTTCTGTATTTATTTCAGATTTTCCAGCACCTGAGTCTCCTTAATAAAGCCGGCACCAATATAATTTCATAGAGTCATAGAGTAATGCAGTCTGGAAACAGGCAATAGACAATAGACAATAGGTGCAGGAGGAGGCCATTCGGCCCTTCGAGCCAGCACCGCCATTCAATGTGAATATTCATGGCTGATCATTCTCAATCAGTACCCCGTTCCTGCTTTCTCCCCATACCCCCTGACTCCGCTATCCTTAAGAGCTCTATCTAGCTCTCTCTTGAATGTATTCAGAGAATTGGCCTCCACTGCCCTCTGAGGCAGAGAATTCCACAGATTCACAACTCTCTGACTAAAAAAGTTTTTCCTCATCTCTGTTCTAAATGGCCTACCCCTTATTCTTAAACTGTGGCCCCTGGTTCTGGACTCCCCCAACATTGGGAACATGTTTCCTGCCTCTAACGTGTCCAACCCCTTAATAATCTTATACGTTTCGATAAGATCCCCTCTCATCCTTCTAAATTCCAGTGTAAACAAACCTAGTCGCTCCAGTCTTTCAACATAGGTTATTAAGGGGTTGGACATGTTAGAGGCAGGAAACATAGCCCTTTGGCACAACCTGCCCACACCGGCCAACAATGTCCCAGCTACACTAGTCCCACCTGCCTGCGCTTGGTCCATATCCCTCCAAACCTGTCCTATCCATGTACCTGTCTAACTGTTTCTTAAACGATGGGATAGTCCCAGCCTCAACTATCTCCTCTGGCAGCGTGTTCCATACACCCACAACCCTTTGTGTGAAAAAGTTACCCCTCGTATTCCTATTAAATCTTTTCCCCTTCACCTTGAAT
Source organism: Rhinoraja longicauda (assembly GCF_053455715.1). NCBI lineage: Eukaryota > Metazoa > Chordata > Chondrichthyes > Rajiformes > Arhynchobatidae > Rhinoraja > Rhinoraja longicauda. Next base: position 14,357,844 of record NC_135962.1, read on the forward strand.
CTATGTCCTCTGGTCCTCGATTCCCCTACTCTCGGCAAGAGACTCTATCCTCTCATGATCCTCTCATTTCAGGGGCTTTCATCGGTGCAATTTATCTGGGAGTGGGAACAGGAAGGCACAAGTCAAAAGAAGAAAATTCCTGCAAAAACAATTGGTAAAGATAAATAGGGTCTGAGTAAGGAACAGAAGGTTTGTAGATGCAACCAGAAGAGAGAATAGGCCTAATGTGGAGGCTCCATTCACATGTACAGAAGAAACTAATTAACCAAAGCTAATGAGCACCAGAGGCATTTAACCACATAGGATTTTGCTCTTGTGCCAATAACATTAGTCATAGATTCATAAAGTCATACATTCAGCCCAAATTGCCCACACCCACCAACATGTCCCATCTACACTAGTCCCACCTGCCTGCATTTGGCCCATATCCCTGTCCTATCCACGTACCCGTCTAAATCTTTCTTAAATGTATTGATAGTGCCTGCCACAACTACCTCCTCCGGCAGCCCGTTCCATACACCCACCGCCCTTTGTGTGAAAAAGTTATCCTATAAGTTCCTATTAAATCTTCCCCCCCTCACTTTAAACCTATGGTTTTGGATTTCCCTACCCTGGGCAAGAGACTCTGTGCATCTACCCGATCTCTTCCTCTCATGATTTTGTACACCTCTCTAAGATCGGAGGATCTTGTACACCACTATAGCAAAAGATAAGGCAGAATGGATCAAAGTCAAAATCTTTCTGTTAGCATTAAGAAAGCAAAGAGATCCGTGTACACTACTGGAATTGTGCAATGGGTGGCTAACTAGTAGGAAGGATACTGAGGGGCAACTTTGCAGGTTAGATGCACAGAGGGTGACTATCCCGTGTGGGGGAGGGAGCAACTATCCAAAATAGGGCTGGGATATGAATGACACCAGGTTAAAGAGAGGCAGGAAAACACAACATTTATGAAGGAGGCCATTTAGCCCATTGTGTCAGTACCAGATAAAAAAACAGCTGCCCATCCTAATGGCCATAGCTCCTTGAAAGTGGCAACACAAGTAGATTGAGTGGCAAAGAAGGCAGATGGTATGTTTGTCTTCATTGGGTGGAGCATTGTGTGTAAGAGCCAGAAAGTAATGATGTAGTTTTATAGAACTTTGGTTGGGCTGCATTTGGAATATTATGTGCAGTTCTGGTCATTCCAATGCAGAAAGGATGTGGAGACTTTGGAAAAGTTGCAGAAGAGATTTACCCACACGCTGCCTGGATGAAAAGGTATTGGCTATGTGGTTTGAGAGGTCAGACGTACAAATTATATTCTTTAGAGAGTGTAAGAAGGAACTGCAGGTGCTGGTATAAACAGAAGGTTGACACAAAAAGCTGGAGTAACTCAGCGGTTCAGACCGCATCGCTGGAGAAAAGGAACAGGTGATGTTTCGGGTCGAGATCCTTCTTCAGATTTCTTTAGAGTTTGGTACTTGAGGGGCAATCTGATAGAGGTAGATACAATAATGAGAGTCAAAGGGTGGAAATGACAATCTCCTGCCACCTCCTTAAACTATGGGTGATTTACCGTGGCCAGTTCACCGACCAGCATGTCATTGGCACGTGGGAGAAAACCAGAGCATCCATTGGAAATCCACATGGTCACAGACAGTAAGGTCTGGATTGAACTGGGATTGCTGGAGTTGCTTTATCTACTGCTCCATAATGCTGCTCTTTGCAACTTGCGCTCTTTCAGTGAGTTCCAGACCTCCATTACCCTCACTCCTCCTCCAAACTTTCCACTGATTTAGTTCATGATCCCTCTGCATTTTTTGTCGTTACTCTTTCTGGGTACCTCATGTCCCTCTAGCCACTCTATTGCCAAATAAAACAACGGTAGCTCATCAAATCATTCCCCCTAGCTATAGTTTGCCAATCCTGGTAACATCCCTATAAATCTTCATTGTGCCCACTCTATTACAGTCATCTTTCCTGTAACGTGCTGATTGGAATTGTAGGCAGGACTTAAAACTGTGGTCTGATTCATAGAACATTGAACATAGACCAGTACAGCACAGGAATCGTCTGTAGATGGGTTGCCACCTGAAACATCACCTATTCTTTTTCTCCAGAGTTTCGCCTGGCCCACTGAGTTAATCCAGCACTTTGTGTCCATCACAGGAATAGCCTCTTCAGCCAACGAAGTCTGCAGTGACTATGATGCCAATCTAAACTAATCCCAATTGGCCTGCACAAGATCCAAGTCCCTCTATTCCCTACCTATTCATTGTCTGTCTAAATGCTTCCTCAACGTTGCTCTTGTACCAGCTTCCACCATTTCCCTTGGCAGTGGGTTCCCGGCACCTACCACCCAATGTGTACAAAAAAATAAATTTCCTGGGAAACTGTAACTGTACAGCTCATTAAAGGTTGCAATTGGGATGTCATTATCCCAACGGGCAGAAGAATGGTGATTTCTCATCTCTCCATACCTGCACTTTGTGCTCATGTTTTAGGGGAAGGAAGGGCTCCTATTAGTCTCATGAAGATGGCCCAGATCGTGTGGTACATTTGCAGACTTGGAAGACATCTCAGAGATCCTTGGTTCGGATGAAAATTCCTCCTGAAGTTCCAGCCACAATTTATGCCTTGCAAACAGTTTGTTCATCTTCCTTTGAAGTTTGAATCACAGTCAGAAAAATGAAACAATGATACAAGTCACTTAAGACCGTTCTGTGGGGCAAAGACATTCAGACCCATAGATAGACACAAAATGCTGGAGTAACTCAGCGGGACAGGCAGCATCTCTGGAGAGAAGGAATGGGTGACGTTTCCCTTGGCAGTGGGTTACAGGCACCTACCACCCAATGTGTACAAAAAAATAAATTTCCTTTAAACTTCCCCTCACTCATCTTAAATCTCGGCCCTCTAGTTTTTGACACGATTTTGTCACTTCCACTCTGGGAAAAAGACTAACCATCTACACTATCTAATTTTCCTCTTAATTTTATATACTTCTATTGTGTGCTCTTCGAGAGTAAGAGTCCTTGCTCCTTTAATTTTTGCTTTAGCTAACAAAGGATAGTGTCCTGCATCCATTCTTAACCACCTTACTGACATGTCCTGCTAACATTAATGACTCTGTTCCTCTGCATCACTCAATGTCCTCACACATATTCTAAATACCATTGTCTTGTAGTACTTCTCCAAATGCATGCTCGTATCTTGTATCATGTAGAACATCACCTCCGAAGAGTCCACCAGGGACTATACTGGAAGTTGACGAGAGTGGGTTTGTGCCATCAGTGGGCCTGGATGGAGGTCTTGTAGGTTGCGTAGGTGGGCATGTCAACAGAGGATTGTGGGAGGGCATTCCAGAGGGAAATTGCTTCAGGGAAAAAAGACTGGCTGTAGGGAGTAGATGTGTGTTATCATATCATATCATATCATATATATACAGCCGGAAACAGGCCTTTTCGGCCCACCAAGTCCGTGCTGCCCAGTGATCCCCGCACATTAACACTATCCTAGACACACTAGGGACAATTTTTACATTTACCCAGCCAATTAAGCTACATACCTGTACGTCTTTGGAGTGTGGGAGGAAACCGAAGATCTCGGAGAAAACCCACGCAGGTCACGGGGAGAACGTACAAACTCCTTACAGTGCAGCACCCGTAGTCAGGATCGAACCTGAGTCTCCGGCGCTGCATTCGCTGTAAAGCAGCAACTCTACCGCTGCGCTACCGTGCCGCCCGTAGTTGTTGAACTACAAGTTGCTTGGTGTGGCTTCTTCTGGATCTTGTTGTTTTCTCTTTACGTTAAGCTTCCCTGCAATAGCTTCTATGTACAATGTTTCTGTTTGCCCGGCTGGTAACTTATTTTCTTCGTGCATTCTAAACCTTTCCTCCTGACTGTCAACCACTGTGCAGCACGGTGGCGTAGCGGTAGAGCTACTGTCTTACAGCGCCAGAGACCCGGGTTCGATCCCGACAACGGTGCTGTCTGTAAGGAATTTTTACGTTTTCCCCTTGATCGCGTGGGTTTTCTTCGGTTTCTTCGGATCTTCGGTTTCCTCCCACACTCCAAAGATGTACAGGTTTGTAGATTTATCCTTACAGTTTGTAAATAACTGCACAATGACAGTAGCCTTTCATTCCTACTTCCACAGATTATTGTGATTAGTGCCTGAAATTCTTTCCATCTCTTTAACAGTCTCCAATGTGTAATGAACATGATGATATATCCTTTGTCAAAGACGATGAAGCTCTAATACATCCTCTTTTACTGTGTTTATCTCATCTAGTATTTCACTCACTTGTCTTCCTTACATGTTAGCAGCGTTCTCTATTTTGAAGTCTGTCACAAGAAATTGATTATGAGCCCACTTCCGCACACTTGTCTTTTTGATCCCAAATGAACCTTATTCCTTCCTTAGTAATCAACTTGCTCCTTATGCATTTAGAAATAATGTTTGGATTTTCTTTTATTTTATACGTCAATATGTGTCCTATCCCTCTTTGCTTTCCTAATTTCCTTTTAAAAATTCACTCCTGCACCGTCTACACTTCCTGCTGTATTAAGCTCTTTGCATTTGGTATATACTTGCCTTCTTTTACCTTAAACTCAACACACCATTTTATCTGAGGTTCCACATTTTAGTTCCATCTTATTAATTTTGCGTGGGAATATGTTTACCTTAAACCACTTGAATCTCCATAAAACCATAAGATGTGGGAGCAGAATTAGACCATTTGTCATGTTAAGTCTGTCCTGCCATTCGATCATAGCTGATCTATTTCCCCTTCTCAACCCCATTGTCTTTGCCTTCTCCCCATAACTTTTGACGCCCCTTAATATCTCCTTTCTAAACATCTCCCATTGTTTCAAGGCTACATTAACTTCAAATAACTTTTTCCTGTCTACTGTTTCTAAATCTCATAACAGCCATGTGAAATTAGCCAAACACCAATTTAGAACCTTGTGTTTTAGTTTTGTTCTTTCACATAACCTACTGAATTTATAATCACTGTCACAAAAGTACCTGCCCAATTATATTCATTCCATCATCCCAATCTCCTTTCCTAATACTAAATTGAGAAATGCCCCACCCTTGGATCCAGTGGCTAAAAGGTTCTAATTAATACATTTTAGAAACTCTGTGCTCTTTGTAACTTTTATACTGACTGTATTCCAGTTAGTATCAAGAGAATAGAAATTTCTCATTGAAAGGACTCTCTCACAACTGTGTTTTTTGCAGTTGTCAGAATTTTCCTTATATATTTGCTCCACTATCTCCCTCAGATGCTTTGAGTGAAGGTGTTAAACCCCATCTATCTTCTTAGGTGATCACAAGAAATCCAAAGAGGCTATTTAAAGGGCTCAGCGAAGTCCTCCCTGTTTACTTTAGTGTTTAGAGAGACAGCTTGGAAACGGGTCGTTCGGCCCACCGAGTCTGCGCCAACCTGCAATCACCCTGTACACTAGCACTATCCTGCACACGAGGGACAATTTATAATTTACAGGAGCCAGTTAGTCTACAAACCTGTATGTCTTTGGAGTGTGGGAGGAAACCGGAGCACCCGGAGAAAACACACGCAGTCACAGGGAGAACATACAAACTCTGCACGAACAGCACCCATAGTCAGGATTGGACCCCGGTCTCTGGCACTGCAAGGCAGCAAAGCTACCACTATGCCACTATGCCATCCTTAAGACCTCCCTGTTGCTTGGGGTAATATTCCATCCTCATTACCGAAACCTTTATCTGGTGTGCTTAGAGTTGTTTGTGAGCTCTTTTTACTGTATGTCAGAGCTGGTTCCAAGATTTCAAACATTGCACCAGTCATAATGTTTCCTTTAAGAGGTTCATTGAATGTAAAACATTTCAGATGTCCTGAGGTTGTCAAAGAAGCCAAGTAAGTACAAGCATTCCTTTCTCCTAGATTTTAAACTGAGTTTGTCTTCCCTACCTTTAATGGCTGAGGTCTGATTTGATCTGCACCCAGTCTCTGTACCAGTGTAAGTTATGTGAAGTTGGTTCTGCAAGTTAAGCTAAGAAAAATCACAAAGGATTCTTTTGAAGTCTTCCAGCATAAATATATTGCTTCAGTGCAATGCCATTTTTATTTTAAAAAACAGGTAAGTGAATGATTCATTCTGTTCTTGTTCCAACCAGAGAATGAGAGTAAAAAGAAGTTGAGATTTGTAGTTGGCCCAGCAAAGTTCTCCCCTTGCTGTCTGTTGCTCAAGGGGAGAATAGTGTTAAACATTTCTAATTGCCTTGCATTGGTGTCGAGGCATGTAGTTCAAAGGAATGGTTGTCAGCAAAATTGGTGTTGTGAGCATTCCATTATGCATTTAGCCTATTTGCTTCAGGATATATTTCAGCTGAAATGGAGTAATTTGGGCGGTTCCTTGTACCGCACCGTTCACATATTGCACACTTCAGCAGCTCTGGAGTATGTGTCGTGTACAAGCAAAGTAAGACGTATGTGAGAAGCAACCGCACATACCAAACAAGTCATGGTTTTTGGACTTCAAGAGAGAAACGAGCCAAGCACAACAGAGATGTAGCGTGACATCTCTAATTTCCCTCTCCCCGGACACTCAGTCTGAAGAAGGGTCTTAACCCGAAACATCACCTACTTCTTTTCTCCAATGATGCTGCCTGACCCGCTAATCCAGCATTTTTGTGTCTATCTTCGGTGTAAACCAGCATCTGCAGTTCCTACCTACCACCGTAGTGTGCTACTTGTTTCACTCATCCATTGTGGAAGTCTGCAGATGTTTCTTTGCGGACAGTAAGAAGAATCCTTGTGGCATCAATTTTCCTGAGCTGTCGACCATCATAGTAATTAATTTGCAGTCTTGCCCACATCAGCACCCTGTGCACTGCTGAAAGAGTGCTGAACTGACAGGGCCGCTGTCTTTTCAGATGAGACTTAAATCTAAGTCTGCCATCAGAGATCTCTCTACTTCAAAGCAACTGCTTGTCACAATCTGGCCAATATTTATCCCACAAGCCACATGCTAGCTTATCTGGTCCTTATCACATTGTTATTCAAAGGATCCTAATATGTATAAATTGGCTGTCACATTTTCTACAAACTCCTTCCAGACAGCAGCAGATGTCAGGATTGAACCCAGGTCTCTGATGCTGTTAAGCGGCAGTTCTGCCAGCTACAACACTGTGCCATTTATTAATGTCTGGTACAGTACTTCAAGGTAGCAAGCCTTACTATTTCCTGCCGCAGCACAAGATCGGTCTGCACCTCAGCCAACACCAGTATCTGTACCCATAACCCAAGACAGCATTGGTGCCTGAAGTGTAGAAAGGAACTGCTGATGCTGGTTTACACCGAAGATAGAAACAAAGTGCTGGAGTAACTCAGCGGGTCAGGCAGCATCTCTGGAAAAAAGGAATAGGTGATGTTTCGGGTTGAGACCCTTCTTCGCCTATGTTCTGGACAGGAATTTTCTGTGCCCATTGCCTAGCACAATATTGGACACCTGAAACAGGACAGTTGCCTGTCCCCTCACCCAGGAGAGGGTTAATGCATCATTTTGTGACCTAGGACAAGATTAATGTCCGACCCAATTAGCTGAGATGTTATCGGTGATCTGAGGCAAAACTGCTGCTTGGGTTCTCAGAATTCAATCTGGAGATAAGAACGTGGGTGAGTTTGGAACATTGATTACTGTTCTGGAGGCGAGGGTACTACAAAATGAGCCACAGTTGAAACCCACCATCTGCCATTGTAATATGTAACAGTGACAGAGCCAAATGATAATGGCGATTTGACCACATACCTGAGAGTGTTAACTCTTCCCATCGGGAAGGAGATGCACCATAAAACTGCACCAAGAGCCTGAAAAATGTAATGTCCAGGTTACAGAACAGCTTCTTGCCTACAGCCATCAGGCTATTAAACACTGCAATCTACAAATAAGCACTGAACTACATAGACTTGGGGGCATTGGTTTTGTTTTTTTGCGCTATAATTATTTATTTGTTTTATGTGTGTGTGTGTGTGTGTGTGTGTGTGTGTGTGTGTGTGTGTGTGTGTGTGTGTGCATACATACGTACACACACACACACACACACACACACACACACACACACACACACACACACACACACATATATATATAAAATATATATATACACAGTATATACATACATACACATACTGTACATATATATGTACATATACTGTATATATAAATATAGGAAAAAAGACTGCAGATGCTGGTTTAAATCGGAGGTAGACACAAAATGCTGGAGTAACTCAACGGGTCAGGCAGCATCTCTGGAGAGAAGGAATGGGTAACGTTTCGGGTCGAGACCCTTCTTCAGAGGCTGAGTTACTCCAGCATTTTGTGTCCACCTTCTATATATATGTATATATATGTATGTGTGTATATATATTTTTTGTTTATTATATTGTTTACAGAGTGGAATGATTTTTATCCACCTCAGTGGGCAGAAGGGGGCCTTAGCTTAATATGTTATGCAAAAGGTTGTATCTTCTCAGTAATCCCTCAGTTTTCCAAAGGGTTAGTACCAGGTTAGAATTTGCACTGAGGATTCAGGAGTGGGACTTGAATTGCCTCAGTCCATCTGGTAAAGACACTGTTAGGTCTAGGCTTCCAGGGATTACACCCAGCAACAGAGAAGGAATCTTTTATGCAGTCACTCGAGATTACAGATGCTGGAATCTTGAACAAAAACCTGATTAGTAAGGGTGTCAGAGGTTTTGGGGAGAAGGCAGGAGAATGGGGTTGAGAGGGAAAGATAGATCAGCCGTAATTGAATGGCAAAGTAGACTTGATGAGCCGAATGCCCTAATTCTGTCCTATAATTTATAAACTTACGAAAAAACAAACTGTTGGAGCAACTCAATGGGTCAGAAAGCATCTGCTCAGTCTAAAGAAGAGTCCCGACTTCTGTACGTTGACTGTTCATTTCCCTCCAAAGATGCTGCCTGACCCGCCGAGTTCCCCAGCCGTTGGTTTTGTGCCCATGATAGTTTATGTACAAGTCGTGATGGTACACAATGTGGTGATGTTCTTTGAGATGTCGATGTTGCCACCTGCCCACTATCCTTGTTGTTTTTGGCGATTTGTGGTGGTGCTTTAGAGGGAGCTGTGGGCCATTGTTGCTGTGCAACATATAGATGACATGCCAATCGGGAAAGGAGAGAACACTTGAAGTCACGGAAGTGGTGTCCTTGTCTCGATTGACATTGGGTTTCTTGAGTGCTGTGAGGCAGGCAAGTGGAGAGTGTCCATCATACTCCTGCCCTGCACCTTACAGATGCCAGAAAAGCCTTGTAACGAACTGGGAAAAGATTCATTCACCACAACACACATAGTTTCTGCTATGCTACAAGTGGTGCGCCTTATTTTTGGTTAAGTGGTTTATTTTCTGGTCATTGCTATTGATTGCAGAACACAGCAATGGTAGTCCTATTAAATGCTAAGGGAAGGCTGTTTGCCTCTCACTTTCCTGGTTCAAACCACTGCAAGTAAGTTTACTTGTTGCATATTAACTTAAAATAAATTAAACCCCATTCAGACTTAAATTACGTTTATTGTCACTTGTACCGAGGTACAGTGAAAAGCTTTTTTGTTGCATGCTAACCAGTCAGTGGAAAGACAATATATGATGACAATCAAGTCATCCACAGTGTTCAGATACAGAATAAAGGGCTTTACTAGCTTCCAGTTTGGAGCTGCTGGTTTTATTCCTAAATGTGAAACAGTGGTGCAGCTGGTAGAACTGTGCCCTCACAGGTCCAAATTTAATCCTGACCTCCGGTTCTGTTTGTGTGAAGTTTGCACATCCTCCCTGTGATCTCATGTCCCTCTAGCCCTTCTATGCCAAATAAAACAATGGTAACTCATCGAACTATTCCCCATAGCTGTAGTTTGCCAATCCTGGTATTATCTCTATAAATCTTCATTGCGCCCACTCTTTTGCAGTCCTCTTTCCTGGAATTGTCTGCAGCATTCAAAACTGTGGTCTGATTCATAGAGCATTGAACATAGAACTGTGCAGCACAGGAATAGTCTGTAGAAGAGTCCCGACCCGAAGACACATCCTTGTTCGCCAGAGATGCTGCTTGGCCTGCTGAGATACTCCAGCACCTTTTGTCTCAGTTTGGTATGTTAATTAGCCACTGTAAATTGTGCAGGTGTGCAGTGGAATTTCTGGTGAGTTGGTGGGAAAATGGGAACAATGCGGTTGGCCGAATTTGGACTGTTGTGTGAAGTTCAAGTCATCTCATTGCAGGAAGGATGTGAAAACTTCGGAGAGAGAGAAGATGAGGTTTACCAGGATGCTGCCTGGTTTGGATGATATTAGCTATTAGTAGACACTGGACAAACTTTTTTCTCTGGCATATCAGAGGTTGAGGGGCAGACGTGATAGAAGTGTACAAAATTATAAGAGGCATGGATAGGGGAGACAGTCAGAACCTTTTTCCCAGGGTGGAATTGTTAAGGGCTAGAGAGCATAGCATGGGTGGCATGGTGGCGCAGTGGTAGATTTGCTGCCTTACAGCAAATGTAGCGCCAGAGACACACGCACACACACACACAGTCTGTACAGAGTTTGTACGTTCTCCCCGTGACCTGCGTGGGTTTTCTTTGAGATCTTCGGTTTCCTCCCACACTCCAAAGACGTACAGGTTTGTAGGTTAATTGGTTTGGTGAATGTAAAGATTGTCCCTAGTGGGTGTAGGATAGTGTTAATATGTGGGGATCGCTGGTCGGCGCAGACCTGGTGGGCTGAAAGGCCTGTTTCCACACTGTATCTCTAAACTAAACTAAACTAAAAAGGTATGATGGGCATTATGAGATGTGTGGGGCAATTCTTTTTAGACAGATTGATAGGTGCCTCGAAAATGCTACCTAGCTTGGTGTTTAAGAGGATTTTAGATAGGCATATGGATATGGAGGGATGTGGATCATGTTCAGGCAGAAGAGATTATTTTAATTTGGCATCATGTTTGGCACAGGCATTGCTGGATGAAGGAACTGTTCCTGTGCTGTACTGGTCTATGTCCTAATGCAATGGGATTAGTGTAACGAGTGTTAGTCTCTCACGTTCTTGGGACAAACCAGGGCACGTATATGTATACTTGTTGCATATTCACTTAAGTGTACATGTTTAGAGATACAATGCTGAAACAGGCCCTTTGGCCCACCGGGTCCGCGACGACCAGCGATCCCCGCACATTAACTCTATCCTACAAACATTAGGGACAATTTTACATTCATACCAAGCCAATTTTACTTACAAATCTGTTCATCTTTGGAGTGTGGGAGGAAACCGAAGATCTCGGAGCAAACCCACGCATTTATTTCATTTTGTTTAGTTTAGTTTATTGAGGTACAGTGAAAAGCTGTTTTGTTGTGTGCCATGCAGTCAGCGGAAAGACTATGCATGATGACAAACAAATCATCCATGGTGTACAGATGTGGTGTGCAATTCAGTGACTCTATGAATCCTATTTATTATGTTATTAGTGCTGCACATCATGATGGTCTTTGAGTGTGTGTACAAGCGTGCGTGTGTGTGTGTGTGTGTATGTGTGTGTGTGTGTGTGTGTGTGCGTATGTGTGTGTGCGTGCACAAGTAAGTGTGTGCCCGAGCATGTGTTTGTGTGTGGTGCAAGTAATCTGTGCCATGTTTCCTTCTTCAGGGCTGTCCCAGTAAGCAGCAGGTGCTGAGTGCCATACGGCAGATGCAGAAGCTGCTGTCCACACAGGAAACCCAGTACACACAGGGCATTCGCATGATGAAGAGGAAGCTTAGCCTGTTGCAGAACACAATGAACAAACAGGCCCCCAAGCACAATGGTGAGTTTGGTGAAGTGTAACGAAATAGGAGTTACACTCAAGGAATGTCTTAGGTCATTTCATCCCACAATCCCGTCCCACCACTAATTCAGATGAAAGCTGGACCAGTTACCCACCTTGGTTTGTTTGTAACTGCAGTAAACCCTCATCATAATGGACCATACGGAGGGATTGGTGTCCATTATTGCCGATTGTCAGCTATAACTGAGTAAGGCATTATTATTGTTTAAGTAGTAGAAACAAACAACTACAGTTGCTGGTTTATTACAAAAAAGGACACGATTCTGAAGCAACTCAGCAGATCAGGCAGCATCTCTGGAGAACATGGATAGGGGACGTTTCGGTTTGAGACGACTCTCAGTCTGGAACTGGGGCTGGAATCCAGGTGAGTTGATGGCCCTGGCTTGCTGGTGGCCGGGGGAGAGGCGAGGATCAGCAGTCATTGGTCGTGGCCTGCTGGCGGCTAGAGTGCAGGTGAGAGTCGATAATGGCGGTAGCCTGGAAATGGCAGGGTAGGCGGTGTGAGGCAGGGGTGGCATCAGCAGATGTTGGTAGGTCCGTCTGCTGTAACCAAAATGCATTATAAAGAGACCCGTTAAAACGAGGGCTTACTGTAATGCTCAAATATCGCTGTTTCCAAATTTTCTTCATTCAGGTACTGAGCATTTCTGATACCCTTTTTGTAAAGGAGTACTTTGTGACAACATTGCTGATTCTAATTTGAAGATTAGGCTCTTTGATTCGGACAGCTTCACCAGAGGAAGCAGGTTGTCTCTTAATTCATTAATAACCTTCAATTATTTTGAACACCACAAACGGATCATTATATAATCTTCAATTCTTGGACAAAACATGTCTGTGCATTCTGTCTATATAATCTTAGCTTATTTCAGCAGACTCTTCCTAAACACATTTTTTTTTCTGTATGATTACACTTCTGCTAAACACCTTGAGACATTTTACAGCTTTGAACATATTAAATAAATACAATTTGCTGTTCACGATATACGTTGTTGTATTTGCTATTCTTATTTCAAATTAAAGACAATAGACAATAGGTGCAGGAGGAGGCCATTCGGCCCTTCGAGCCAGCACCGCCATTCAATGTGGTCATGGCTGATCATTCTCAATCAGTACCCCGTTCCTGCCTTCTCCCCATACCCCCTGACTCCGCTATCCTTAAGAGCTCTATCTAGCTCTCTCTTGAATGCAGTTAACTAATTTAGTTACGTTTAGTGATACAGCATGGAAACTTTCAGCTAACCGAGTCCATGCCAACCATTGATCGCCATTCACACTAGTTCTACATTATCCCACATTTGCATCCATTCCCTGCACAGGAGGGACAATTTACAGAAGCCAATTAACCTGCAAATCCACACATTTTTGGGATGAGAGAGGAAACTGGATCACCCAGATGATACCCAAATAGTCACAGGGAGAACGCGCAAACTCCGCACAGACAGCACCCGAGGTCAGAATCAATCCCGGGACTCTGGGGCTGTGAGGCAGCGGCTCTACCAGCTGCACCACCGTGTTGCCCATGATTTCTGGCACCTGAAGTATTTTTGCTTTTCTAACTCCTGTTCCCCACTGATCCGTTGACTTATCCATTCTCCCCTTCACTGTTCTCTGACCCCAGATGACTGCCACTCCATTGTTTGTCCCCAGACCATGCCTACCCTCTGGAATACCGATCACTGACCATTGACTCAACCACCCATCCCTGATAACCCATCTTCATCCCAACAAATCCCCAGAGCATGGGGTTACATGGCCTCTGTGTAAGAGCTGTCCAGTAATGCGTAATATTCTGCGCCTCAAGTCCCGGTGAATTTTGCAGCATTGTACCCCCAAACAGGATACTCTTTGCTCCTTTTGCAGCAACAGTTTAACGTGATTTACTGGTGCTGCTCAAATGTTTTGCATTGCTCTGCCCGCAACTTGCATCTGGATTTCCATGCAAAATCTCCTTTGAGTAGTTTCCGGTGAAATAAACATTTGCAAAGGAATGAGGTGATTGCAATGGATTAGGGAGAGTAATGTGATTAGAGCAGTATAACCATAACTGGTCAACTCGGCCTCACAGCTGGCGCTTTATTGTTTTAATCCACTTGGAATGGGCCCTCTGTTTAATCCGGCGGTGATGAAGAACATGACTGTGGGAACTCCAAGTAAAGCCAGCGGACTTGTACATGCACAGAGAGTTCAGAGTTTGTTCGTTGAACGGCCCGATCAGGCAGAATATAACCTGTTGACTGGGTTGCGGCAGGGATTTCTTTACATTGGAAACTTGGGTAAATATTTGCTTCAATTGTACTCCGAAATAAGTAGCTTTCAGTACGTTTTGAACGTGAATTGGAGGGTATTTTAAGTTGGACATAGGCCTGAGTTTAAATCTAGCCTAGAGTGATGAAAATGTACTTTCCAAATTGCGGCAAATGTACAAGCAGTAAGTGGGTGGATAAACGACCCTTTGATCCATCCTCCCAACTACACGGTTTTTATACATTGCATATCATTAGGTAGACACGCCACAGTCGATTCAAAAAGCGAAAGCCTAGAAGAGGGGAAAAAAGCCCCCTGTCTATGTTAGGGAAACAAACATCTTCAAAATGCAATCCTAGCATTCCCACCACAATGACATAGACTGGGGACGTAGACACCTGTTCTAATCCAGCTCCGATCGCTCCTGAGTCTCCAGTTGTCCCACTTTGAAAATGACTGATTTTTATTTAATCATTTAAAAGCTACTTCAGAGGACATTTAGGAAACAACTATGTAACGTGGAATGGGTGACACTAACATATTAGACCTGATAAAGGTGGCAGGTTTACTTGCCTGACCCGTGAATGAGTTGGATTTTCCGACAGCTCATGATCATAATTACTTGTACCTGCATTTACCTTCAGACGTCATCATTTGCTGTGACAGGAATAGTGCTTGATTGAAAAAGCTGAGGAGTGACCTGATCCATATATTTAAAGAATGATTGTTTGTTTTGATAAGGTAGGGTGACGCTAAAGGGGAAATCAAGATAGGGGACATAACTTTGTGTTTTAAAGATGCTATTATTTATCTAGTAATTTCACACTTCAGTTAGATTACGACTAATAAATATTTTTAGGTAACTTCTACATACACTCCCCTCTCCCCTCCGCTCATTTCCTTCCCCCCTCTGCTTCTCCCCTTCCACCACTAAAAGTCAGTTAACCAGTTCCACACTTCGCTACGATGTGTTTTCCCTCTTGGGATCACACCGTGCACAGCCAACAATTGGCTTATCAGGGAACTATTGTGATATTGCTAGGACTACTTTGTTGGTCACAAGGACTACTTTGTATGCCTGTGTATATAAGTGATTGGTGTGATTAGGCGGCCACTCTGGATCCAGGTGGCCTTGGAACAAACAGCCTGGAGTATAAGCTCCACCATGATAACATCTTAAACATGTGTACACGTGGTCCGGTACCTGTTGTACCTTTGTTGTGATTCTGGACGGACCACGTGTACACATGTTTAAGATGTTATCATGGTGGAGCTTATACAGTATTCTGGACTGTATTGACTTCTCGTTGTCTATTTTAAATTCCCTTCAGCTATTGAACCTCCACGTTCATTGTGTATCCTGGCTAATCGTGTCACCTTTGATTTGCTGAATGCAATCATGCCACTCATTCAGAAGGTTATTGGTTTAATTACCACGCCAGGTACAGGTAGGGTGGCACGGTGGCTCAGCGGTAGAGTTGCTGCCTTACGTTGCTAGCAGAGCTGGAGACCCGGGTTCGATTCTGACTACGGGTGCTGTCTGTACAGAGTTTGTACCTTCTCCCCGTGACTGTGTGGGTTTTCGCAAAGATCTTCAGTTTCCTCCCACACTCCAAAGGCATACAGGTTTGTAGGTTAATTGGCTTGGTGTAAGTGTAAATTGTCCCTAGTGTGTTTAGGATAGTGTTAGTGTGCGGGGGGTCGCTGGTCGGTGCGGTGGGCCGAAAGGCCTGTTTTCGCACTGTATCTCTAAACTAAATCAGAGACTCGAAATACAGTGTCGGCCAACACTCCAGTGCCTAACCAAGTACATGGTGCACTGTTGAAGTGTAGCCTTTGGGGTGAGGCATTCTGATATTTGCTTTCCTTGGTGAAAGACGAGGCAAGTCACAAGGTAATGTTAGAGGAGATCCCCAAGTGCTCTGGTCAATATCTCTCCTCCTCAATTAAAAATTCCCAGATCACAACCAAAACAAATTGTCTGATCATTTATCTCATAACTGTTCAACCGAACTTGCTCTAGATGTAGGTACATCCAGCCTACACAACATCACCCAAACTTCACAACATAAGCTATATATTACACAGATTCTGAAGAAGGGCCGCAATCTGAAACATTGCATGTCCAATTCCTCCAAAGATGCTGCATGACTCGCTGAGTTCCTCCTGCACTTTGTGTTTTAATTGTATTATTTTCCACAGATAAATAACTATAACTTGGTGTGAATTATGTTGGAATACTCCTGGTGTCATGAAAGCACTATATAAGTTCAATTTCTTTTTAATTTAGTGATGTTGGTCAGAGTAGAGGTAGAGATAGAGCTACAACGTGGAAATGGGCCCTTTGGCCCATCGAGTCTGCGCTGACCATCAATCACCCGTACACTAGTTCTATGCTATCCCCCTTTTGTATCCTACGCACTAGGGCCAATTTACAAAAGCCAATTTAATCACAAACCTGCACTTCTTCGTAACATGGGAGGAAATCGTAGCATCCGGAAAAAACCCACGCAATCAGAGGGAGAGTGTACAAACTCCACACAGACAGCACCCGTAGTCAGGATTGAACCCGGGGCCCTGGCACTGTAAGACAGCAGCTCTACCGCTGTGCCACCTGTTTGGTAATTTCAGTATCGTTATATACTCTGCACCACCCTTCTCTTCCTGAGTTCTTGTCCCGGTTTCACTTTGACTTTTGTCTCCACAGAAACCTGTCCCAGGCACAATGCGCCAAACAATGGGAAGAAATTTGGGAGCAGGTACTTAGTGGGCCATGAGGTACACTATGCCTGCGATCCTGGGTTTGTGCTGGTCGGGTCGAACACCAGGGTGTGTCTTAAGGACAGGAGCTGGAGCGGACAGTCGCCTTTCTGTAAAAGTAAGTCTTCTGAAGTAAAGAGTGGTTTCTAAAGTTGGAAGTCATGACACGACTGGATGAAGACACTAACCACCAGGGTGCTCTTTGGTGCTCCTGCTGTTTAAGAAATAGAATTATGATATGGTTCCTTTTTTATTACTGCAGTTTGGAACATGTTGCTGCAGTAATCCTCTCTAAGGAAACCATTTTATAACACTACCCAGCCTAAAGCTAAAGTACCTTGTTTACTCACCCTGACTCAGAAGTGCAGACTCCGTTTATAATTACTAGTTTGGCTTCTTAAGTGTTCAATCTTCTTGGATTACTTTGCTGAAAGTGATATTTTAGCAAACTCCTGCCTCGCATTAAAGAGCTTCACTTCAATAATCCTCTAATTACAGTAATATCTATATAATGTTGCAACCAAACCGAGGCACATACAATATGATTCATGACTGAGTGGCTCACGTCAACCTGCACCTGCATGTACAGATGCTGATATTTGGACGCTGAGATCCGTAAGATGCAGTGCAAGATGGGAAAGAGAATTATGAACAGAAAATGCTGGAGAAATTCAGGCAGCATCTGTGGAAAGAGAAACAATTCATGTCAGCAGACCTGAGGAAGAAAGAAAGCGTGGTAGTCAAGGTAGCAGAGAATACAGGGAAAGGCAGTGGGTGGAACAAAGGGGTTGCCTGTACTGCCTGGTGAAGTAATGTAGCCATTGAATGGACAGCTAAGATATCTGTGCAAAACACAATCAGTCCGAAGAAGGGTCCCAACCCAAAATGTCACCTATCCACGTTCTCCAGGGATGCTGCTTGACCCACATTTTGTGCCGTTCCTGTGTAAAACACAATGTGCAGGAGGAACTCAACGAGTCATGCAGCATCTTTGGAGGAATTGGATAAGCGCTGTTTCAGATTGAGGCCCTTCTTCAGACTCTGTGGCTAACGTTGTGAGGTCTGGGTGATGTTGTGCAGTCTGGATGTACCAAACAGACCAGAATGTATAAATGAATGGAGAAATTAAAGAAAAAGAGGAATAGCAAGCACAAATGATCAGCCGTGATTCAAACAGAAGCAAATTTGTAACTTGCTGAATTCTTTCATCGTTTTCTATTAGTGTTTCAGATTTCTGGCATCTACAATTTTTTTTTCCACGAAATAGAATTGCTCACTTTTATCATTACTATATATTCACTGGAGCTAATAACGAGGTGCAAGGGTTGGATGTTCATAAGTGTTAAGAACAGAATTAGGCCACTCGGCCCATCAAGTCTACTCAGCCATTCAGTCATCTTTCCCTCTCAACCCTTTTCGGAATGGCAGGCAGTGACTAGTGGGGTGCCGCAAGGCTCAGTGCTGGGAACCCCAGTTATTTACAATATATATTAACGATTTAGAGGAGGGAATTAAATGTAACATCTCCAATTTTGCAGATGACAGTGTGAGCTGCGAGGATGATGCTATGAGGCTGCAGGATGACTTGGATAAGTTGAGTGAGTGGGCAGATGCATAGCAGATGCAGTACAATGTGGATAAATGTGAGGTTATCCACTTTGGTGGCAAGAACAGGAAGGCAGATTACTATCTGAATGGTGTCAGATTAGGAAAAGGGGAGGTGCAACGAGACCTGGGTGTGCTTCTACATCAGTCACTGAAAGTAAGGATGTAGGCACAGCAGGCAGTGAAGAAAGCTAATGGCATGTTGGCCTTCATTGCAAGAGTATTTGCGTTTAGGAGCAAGGAGGTCCTACTGCGGTTATACAGGGCCCTGGTGAGACCGCATCTGGAGTATTGTGTGCAGTTTTGGTCTCCTAATTTGAGGAAGGACATTATTACTATTGAGGGAGTGTAGCATAGGTTCACCAGGTTATTTCCGGGATGGCGGGACTGACATATGATGCAAAGAATGGGTCGACTGATCTTGTATTCACTGGAATTTAGAAGGATGAGAGGGGATCTTATAGAAACATATAAAATTCTTAAAGGATTAGACAGGCTAGATGCAGGAAAAATGTTCCCGATGTCGGGGGAGTCCAGAACCAGGGGTCACAGTTTAAGAATAAGGGGAGAGGCCATTTAGGACTGAGATGAGGAAAAACTATTTCACCCAGAGAGTTGGGAATCTGTGGAATTCTCTGCCACAGAAGGCAGTGGAGGCCAATTAACTGGATGTTTTTTTGTCAAGAGAGAGTTAGATTTAGCTTAGGGCTAAAGGAATCAAGGGATATGGGGGAAAAGCAGGAACGGGGTACTGATTTTGGATGATCAGCCATGATCATATTGACTGGCTGTGCTGGCTCAAAGGGTTGAATGGCCTATTCCTGCACCTATTTTCTATGTTTCTAAACCCAATCTCCTAGCTTCTCTCCATAACCCTTGGCACCCTACCCATGGAAGGTCAACATCTAACGCCTATCCCCAAAGGTCCATTGCAGTGGAGTTACCAGTGAACAACGTTGTATGTGACATAAAAGAGGTTGAGTAAGGACTGCAGATTTCCTCCCTTAAGGGCCACTACATGAGCTTCATGATAACCTGGTAGGTTTAGAGATATCGATTTGCTTTTTTGCCCAGAATTTATTTAATGAAATAAATTTAAATTCTGCAATGAAGTGACTCGAACTGATGTAGTCACCTGGTTGTTTGTTTGCAGCATAACCGGAAGTCATTGCCCTTAATGTGTCAACAAGGACATGCAGGGAATGGACTTCTTGTCCATTCATCTGCCTGATGCAACTCAATGCATAAAGCTTCGCAGTACTGCTCTCCACTCTCTCCCTCTCATCCTCCTCCCCTTCCCCCTCCCCCTCTCACCCCTGCTCCCCTCCCCTTTCACCCCCACTCCCCCCTCCTCCCCTCCCCCCTCCTCCCCTCCCCTTTCCCCCCCACCACTTCTGCCCCTCCCCCACTCCTGCCCCTGCCCCTCCCCCTCCGCCTCCCCCTCCCCCCTCCTCCCCCCCTTCCCCCTCCCCCTCCCTCTTCTCCCCTCCCTCTCCTCTCTCCCCTCTCCCCTCTCCCCTCTCCCCTCTCCCCTCTCCCCTCTCCCCTCTCCCCTCTCCCCTCTCCCCTCTCCCCTCTCCCCTCTCCCCTCTCCCCTCTCCCCTCTCCCCTCTCCCCTCTCCCCTCTCCCCTCTCCCCTCTCCCCTCTCCCCTCTCCCCTCTCCCCTCTCCCCTCTCCCCTCTCCCCTCTCCCCTCTCCCCTCTCCCCTCTCCCCTCTCCCCTCTCCCCTCTCCCCTCTCCCCTCTCCCCTCTCCCCCCTCCCCTCTCCCCCCTCCCCCCTCCCCCCTCCCCCCTCTCCCCCCTCCCCCCTCCCCTCTCCTCCCCCCCTCCCCCTCCTCCCCCTCCTCCCCCTCCCCCCCTCCTCCCCCTCCCCCTCCTCCCCCTCCCCCTCTCCCCCACCCCCTCTTCCCCACCCTCCTCCCCCTCAACAAGGAACTGCAGATGCTGGTTGAAACACAAAAGGGCACAAAGTGATGGAATTACTCTGCAGGTCAGGCTGCATCTCTGGAGAACATGGATAGGTGACGTTTTGGGATGAGGCCTGAAACATCACCTGATCCATGTTCACCAGAGATGCTGCCTGACCTGCTGAGTTACTCCAACACTTTGTGTCTTTTTGGTGTCCAGCAATTCTCTTTTCAGTCTATTCCCGAGTTCTATTGTTCTTTTGGAAAATAATCACTCCCATTCATGATCTCAAATCTTATTCTGTGAGAATCTGTAACTTTGCTGTATGAGGTGAGAATGAGTTTTAACTCAGAAATTTTGGGCGCAAGGATCTCGGCCATGATTCAATGGATGATGTTCTCTGCTTTTAAATGGCAAATTGTTGGTGTCCTTCCCGGGACTGGAGCATCAAACCTGTGCTGATGATGCCACTGGAGTATTGAGCAGAGGTGGGAGGTTATGTGTTGGAGATAGAAACAAAATACTCAGCGGGTCAGGCAGCCTCTCTGGAGAGAAGGAATGGGCGACGTTTTGGGTCGAGACCAGATTGAGAGTCAGGGGAGATTAGCTTCACTGTCCTGCTGATTAATGTATGCCTCGTTGTCAACTGCCCTTAACTAACAATGAACCATTCTACGTTTCCTTGATCATTGGCTGCTTTGCCTATCTTGCAGGTCAATCAATCCTTTCTAGCCCCAGGCCATCTGTGCAAACGTGGCTCTCAGCACCATAGAGTCATAGACGTACAGCATGGAAACAGGTTCTTCAGCCCAACTTGCCCACACCGACCAACATGTCCTATCTACACTAGTACCTCCTGCCTGCGTTAGTTAGGCCCATATCCCTCCAAACCTCTCCTATTCATGTACCTGTACCATGTCTAAATGTTTGTAAAACATTGTGATATTACCCGCTCAATTCCCTCCCCCGGCAGCTTGTTCGATACACCCACAACCCTAAGTGTGAAACAGTTACCCCTCAGGTTCCTATTAAGCCTTTTCCCCCCTCTCACCTTAAACCTTTTGTGTCTTGTTCCCGATTCCTCTACTCTGGGCTAGAGACTCTGTGTGTTTACCCGATCTATTCCTCTCATGATTTTGGTCACCTCAATAAGACCAACCCTCATCCTCCTTAGCTCCAAGGAATAGTGTCCTAGCCTGCTCAACCTCTCCCTGTAGCTCAGACCCTCGAGTCTTGGCAACATCCTCGCAAATCTTCTCTGTACCCTTTCCAGCTTGGCACCATCTTTCCGGTAACATGGTGTCCAGAACTGAACACAATACTCTAAAACCAGCCTCATCAATGTCTTATATAACTGCAACATGACCCCTCAACCAGTTCCACACCATTGTCCTACTTCAGTCAAACTCAGATGAAAACCTTGGGCTTCCTCGTTTCCACCTGAAGGAGTGAAAGAAATTCAATGTGGACAGAAATTCAACTGCCCACAGATCTACCCAGGCAGCTGATAACCCATCACCCTCAGCGTTTGGTGAACTCTAATGAGAATCAGTTCTAAACTTATGACGTTCAAATCTCTCCGTTTCACGTCACGTCTGCAAGCCCTGCTCTTGTGCTTCCTGGATCTGCTCTGCAGCCTCCCTGGTCTACAAGGCAGCCCCCTGTTATCAGAAACAATGAACTGCAGATGCCGGTTAATACACACAAGCTCACAAAGTGGTGGAGTGACTCAGCAAGTCAGGCAGCAGCTCTGGGGAACATGGATAGGTGACATTTTGGGTTGACACCCGAAACGTCACGTGATCCATGTTCTCCAGAGTTGCTGCCTGACCTGCTGAGTTACTCCAGCTTTTTTTGGCCTTTTGGTATCCAGCAATTCTCCCTGCAGTCTACTCCACTGTTCTATTGGTCTAATCCCCATTGCTACTCCAGTTGGAGTCCAAGAATTGAAATCTGCTGTTTGAACTCTTCACAATTCACACTTCCCTTTCCTCCTCTGAAACTTTTTCTGAAACTAACTGTTCAGGTGTCCTCTTCTTTTACGTGTCTCAGTGTCACACTTGGTCCAGAAGGGACCTTGAGACTTTTTTATTATTAAGGTGACGTACAAATGCTTGTTGCTTTTTGTCAGTTCAAGAGGAGACATCAGCTAACGCTCTAATGCTGCCCATTGCTTATACTCTCTTCCTGCAGATATAAATGAGTGTGCCAGTAATCCTTGTCTCAATGGTGGGACGTGCGTGGATGATGTAAACCGCTTTGCCTGTCTCTGCCGTACAGGCTGGGCTGGTTTAGACTGCCGCCTTGCCTTAGACTCACGTAAGTCTCCATAGGTCACTGAACTCCAGAACACACACAGTCCTCTGGCTTTGTGGACTCAAGTGCATTGCCTGGAAGGACACATTGAAACACCAGCACAGTAGAAACACTGCTCCATCTCTAAACGACACTGTAAAAATCTGGTCTGCGAACTACACAGTAAAAACACAGCACTGCCTAAGGACAACACAGCAGAAACATTGCACCAATTATGGACTACACAGTGAAATCAGTGCATCAACTGTGTACTTACTACACAGCAAAACACTGCACTATCTATGAACCACACACTAGAACGTCACACTTTCAGAGAACCACACAGTAAAAACACAACACTGTCTGTGGACAACACAGCAAAATCATTGCACCTACTATGGACTACACAGTAAAATCATTGGATCAGCTGTGAACTACACAGTAAACACATTGCACTATCTGTGAACGACACGTTATAAAATCACATTCCCTGTGAACTACACAGTAAATGTACCACACTGTCTGTGAACTACACAGTAGAAACACTTCCATTTAAAAACTACACAGTAAAAAATCACTCTGAACTGCACAGTAAAACAATTCACTATTAAAAACACCACACTTTCAGTGAACTACAGAGTACAATCACGGCCTCATATGCGCAGTACACATTAAAAACTCTACTATCTGTGAACTAAACACTGAAAGTGCAGCACTAACTAGGACCTCCACATTGAAAGCACTGGACTAGTTATGAGCTGCACATCAAAACAACTGCATCAGCTGCTGCCATAGAAACAGCTGCTTTAAATGATTCACACAGTGAAAGCTTTGCACTTGGTCTAAACCACGCATTGAAGTGATTGCACTCTGTGAACCTCAGATTGAAGGTTTTTTAGTAGGTCCGCACACCTTCGGTAATCTGAGCTCAGGGAATACTCCGTATAAATGGAAGTCCTTTGTCCATATGTCTCACTATTTTCTCTTCTCTAATTACCGCTTCATTATCTTTTTCCTTTAATTTTTTACTCGTGTCCTCTTTCTCTAACTCTGTGTCTCTGCTTGAAGTTACATTTGCTTTAAAACTATTTGATTTTAGAGTGCCCATAATAGAAAGCACAATTAATATAAGAAAATAACTGCAGATGCTGGTACAAATCGATTTATTCACAAAATGCTGGAGTAACTCAGCAGGTCAGGCAGCATCTCGGGAGAGAAGGAATGGGTGACGTTTCGGGTCGAGACCCTTCTTCAGACTGATGTCAGGGGGCGGGACAAAGGAAGGATATAGGTGGAGACAGGAAGATAGAGGGAGATCTGGGAAGGAGGAGGGGAAGGGAGGGACAGAGGGACTATCTAAAGTTGGAGAAGTCGACGTTCATACCACCGGGCTGCAAACTGCCCAGGCGAAATATGAGGTGCTGTTCCTCCAATTTCCGGTGGGCCTCACTATGGCACTGGAGGAGGCCCATGACAGCAAGGTCAGACTGGGAATGGGAGGGGGAGTTAAAGTGCTCGGCCACCGGGAGATCAGTTTTGTTAATGTGGACCGAGCGCAGGTGTTCAGCGAAGCGATCGCCGAGCCTGCGCTTGGTTTCGCCGATGTAAATAAGTTGACATCTAGAGCAGCGGATGCAATAGATGAGGTTGGAGGAGGTACAGGTGAACCTTTGTCTCACCTGGAAAGACTGTTTGGGTCCTTGGATGGAGTTGAGGGGGGAGGTAAAGGGACAGGTGTTGCATCTCGTGCGGTTGCAGGGGAAAGTGCCCGGGGTTGGGGTGGTTTGGGTAGGAAGGGACGAGTGGACCAGGGAGTTACGGAGGGAACGGTCTCTGCGGAACGCAGAGAGGGGAGGGGATGGGAAGATAGCACAATTAATATATTCTCTGAGCCTCAGTAATGAACAACAGCATTGATAACAAACAGTCAGTGTTATTGGCATGTATATTTTTAGATTTACAAGGATATTACTCGGACTAGAGGGTCTGAGCTGCAGGCAGAGGTTGAGTAGGCCGGGACTCTATTCCTTGGAGCGCAGGAGGATGAGGGGTAATCTTATAGAGGTGTATAAAATCATGAGAGGAATAGATCGAATAGATGCAGAGAGTCTCTTGCCCAGAATAGGGGAATCGAGGACCAGAGGACCTAGGTTCAAAGTGAAAGGGTAAAGATTTAATAGGAATCTGAGGGGTATCTTTTTCACACAGTGGGTGGTGGGTGTATGGAACGAGCTGCCATAGGAGGTAGTTGAAGCAGGGACTATCCCAAGGTTTAAGAAACAGTTAGACAGGTACTTGGATAGGACAGGTTTGGAGGGATATGGACCAAAAGCAGGCAGATGGGACAAGTGTAGCTGGGATACATTGGCCGGTGTAGGCAGGTTGGGCCAAAGGACCTGTTTCCACACTGTACCACTCGATGACTCTATGTGATTGTCCATGGCAATTGCATACGTTGACTGTAAGGTTATGTAGGACTGTTCGGCAAAATAAAAGTTGAGGGGACTTTGAGATATTACAGAGCAGCTCCAGTAATAATGGTGTGTTTAGGTTAGAGATATAGTGCAGAAACAGGCCCTTCAGCCCATTGAGTGTGCGTGGATCAGCAATCCCCGCACACTAACTCTATCCTACACATTCTAGGGACAATTTACAATTTTAACAAGCAAATTCGCCTACAAACCTGTACGTTCTTGGAGTGTGGGAGGAAGCCAGAGTTCCCAGAGAAAACCCACGCAGGTCACGGAGAGAACGTACAAACTCCGTGTGGTTTACTCATAAAAGAGTTGATGTAAAAACAACAAACTCAATTCAAGCTCGCTGTAATATATGGAAAATGTGATATAACACCTGCTGGTAGGAACAGCTGTTTTTTTGCTGTTATTTGCAGTGTGCTTTGTGAGAATCTGGAAACGTTGCTAGGTTGACTCTATTCGGGGAATGCACATCCTGTCTGAAGCCAACTATTTCAATCAGTTGGATGGATCTCAATGTATCTCCAGTGATTCTGGCACAAAGAGATCCCTGTTTTGTTCAGAAAAGGGGACATGCAGGCTCCTCGGGGGCAGGGATCAGTTACAGGAACAAAGGGTTGGAACGCAGTGAGTGAATACTGTAGCCGAGAGATAAATAGCCGTGGGCTCCAGTCTCTAAACCTGCCTGTTCCCTCATTGATCAGTTGTACACTATGTGGGACGCAGTGAGTCATACCTACTGGTACTCAGCCCAGGACGAGAAAAGTTATTCTTTGATATCTGAAGCTGTTTTGCATAGCATAATATGGTAAAAGATGCATACTTTCAATCTGTTGTCATTGTTTCCATTCAGGAGAATTTGCACTCGGTGACATCCCACAGCAGTAAGAGATATAAGAAAATAACTGCAGATGCTGGTACAAATCGATTTATTCACAAAATGCTGGAGTAACTCAGCAGGTCAGGCAGCATCTCGGGAGAGAAGGAATGGGTGACGTTTCGGGTCAAGACCCTTCTTCAGACTATGTGGGAGGCAGTGAGTCAGACTGAAGAAGGGTCTCGACCCGAAACGTCACCCATTCCTTCTCTCCCGAGATGCTGCATGACCTGCTGAGTTACTCCAGCATTTTGTGAATAAATCCCACAGCAGTAAGGTATTTTCTCACTCTGAGGGATAAATACTGATTCATTCACTAGTGATATTTTTAGGATGTGGTTTTGTTCAATATAATACCGGGGCACCTTTTACTTGCTCCAGAGGGGCATAACAACTTATTTTAAAGACTGCACCTCCATGACAGCAGGTGACACAAAGCGCTGGAGTAACTCAGCAGGTCAGGCAGCAGCTCTGGAGAAAAAAATTAGCTGACCTTTTGGGTCGGAACCCTTCTTCAGACCCTAAACGCCCACCTATTCTTTTTCTCCAGAGATGCTGCCTGACTCGCTGAGTTACTCCAGCATTTTGTGTCTGTCTTCGGTATAAACCAGTATCTGCAGTTCCTTCCTACACCTCCGCGAACAGTCCTGCAAGAACAGGTCAGACAATAGACAACAGACAATAGGTGCAGGAATAGGCCATTCGGCCCTTCAAGCACAGGTCAGCATAGGGTTTTGGATGTGGCTTGAAGCAATCGCTTGTGCTGTTGAATGAAGATTGTTCTCGCTGACACATGCATGCTTGAATCTGATGGAAATGTACAGCAATGGCAACCAGAGCGACCGTATCACACACGCTGGACGCAGGGCCGTTTTTACAGCATTATGGGCCCCCGGGCAAAGCAGTGTACTGGGGCCCCTACCGTTACTCTCCCCCACCCCCCTTTCCCTACCAGCCCCCCCCCTGTCGTGCCGGCGAAAAGCACTTACCGAAAAGCACTTAGCGATGGACTTAGGGTGCTACATTGTTGCGAAAAGCACTTACAGATCGCTGTGAGAAGCACTTAGTGACCGAAAATGTTGCGAAAAAAGCACTTATTGAACCTACATTTTTAAAGTAGTATTTATTTATTGCAAGTCACTTAACATACACAGATCAGCATGGGGCCCTTATGCTTGTGGGCCCCCGGGCAAGTGCCCATCAGGCCCATGCGTTATGACGGCCCTGGCTGGACGTATGCCCCAGTGCTGTACCCGAGCCTCGTACGGTGACAGATCTGGTTTCCTAACCCTATCCCAATGACGTGTGAATTTGTAGGATAACTGACCACTGTAAGTTGTCCCTCGAGGGTAGGTGAGTGGTCTAATTGCATACGTTGACTGTAAGGTTATGTAGGACTGTTCGGCAAAATAAAAGTTGAGGGGACTTTGAGATGTTACAGAGCAGCTCCAGTAATAATGGTGTGTTTAGGTTAGAGATATAGTGCAGAAACAGGCCCTTCAGCCCACTGAGTGAGCGTGGATCAGCAAACCCCGTGCACTAACTCTATCCTACACATTCTAGGGATGTGTTGATAGGATTATGGGGAGCGGATACTTTACAGGGAAAACTAATGGTGGCTTGGGTTTGCCCGATCAAATTTAATGGGTTGAAATGGCCTCCTTCAAAGTTGCATTGAAATATAGAAATGCTGCACCTAGTTGAATGACAGAGCAGCCTTGAGGGGCCGGGTGGTGTACTTCTGTTGATTCCTTGCTCATATACTGCAGATGCGGTGCCCAGAACTGTACACAGTGCTGCTGCTGAAGCTTACTCTGTGGCAGTGGGAATTTGTTTGGCCCCTTCGTTTCCTATGTGCTGTGCCTGTACTTACACGGACCTCTTCCCATTTTTTAAAAGAGCGGACAATGGTGCAGAGTGACCCATCCTACAGCCGCCAGCCACGGTGCACAGAGATCCAAGGATCCCAACACTGCAGCTGTGAGACCGGCTTTCAGCTGAACGGGATGGATCTGAGGCAGTGCCATGGTAAGGAAGAGTCCATTACAATAGACAATAGACAATAGGTGCAGGAGTAGGCCATTCAGCCCTTCGAGCCAGCATTGCCATTCAATGCAATCATGGCTGATCACTCTCAATCAGTACCCCGTTCCTGCCTTCTCCCCATACCCCCTCACTCCGCTATCCTTAAGAGCTCTATCCAGCTCTCTCTTGAAAGCTTCCAACGAACTGGCCTCCACTGCCTTCTGAGGCAGAGAATTCCACACCTTCACCACTCTCTGACTGAAAAAGTTCTTCCTCATCTCCGTTCTAAATGGCCTACCCCTCATTCTTAAACTGTGGCCCCTTGTTCTGGACTCCCCCAACATTGGGAACATGTTTCTTGCCTCTAATGTGTCCAATCCCCTAATTATCTTATATGTTTCAATAAGATCCCCCCTCATCCTTCTAAATTCCAGTTTATACAAGCCTAATTGCTCCAGCCTTTCAACATACGACAGTCCCGCCATTCCGGGAATTAACCTAGTGAACCTACGCTGCACGCCCTCAATAGCAAGAATATCCTTCCTCAAATTTGGAGACCAAAACTGCACACAGTACTCCAGGTGCGGTCTCACCAGGGCCCAGTACAACTGTAGAAGGACCTCTTTGCTCCTATACTCAACTCCTATTGTTATGAAGGCCAACATTCCATTGGCTTTCCTCACTGCCTGCTGTACCTGCATGCTTCCTTTCAGTGACTGATGCACTAGGACACCCAGATCTCGTTGAACATCCCCTCTTCCTAACTTGACACCATTCAGATAATAATCTGCCTTTCTATTCTTACTTCCAAAGTGAATAACCACACACTTATCTACATTAAACTGCATCTGCCATGTATCCGCCCACTCACACAACCTGTCCAAGTCACCCTGCAGCCTTATTGCATCTTCCTCACAATTTACACTACCCCCCAGCTTAGTATCATCTGCAAATTTGCTAATGGTACTTTCAATCCCTTCATCTAAGTCATTAATGTATATCGTAAATAGCTGGGGCCCCAGCACCGAACCTTGCGGTACCCCACTGGTCACTGCCTGCCATTCCGAAAGGGACCCATTTATCACCACTCTTTGCTTTCTGTCTATCAACCAATTTTCTATCCATGTCAGTACCCTACCCCCAATACCATGTGCTCTAATTTTGCCCACTAATCTCCTATGTGGGACCTTGTCGAAGGTTTTCTGAAAGTCGAGGTACACCACATCCACTGACTCTCCCCTGTCAATTTTCCTAGTTACATCCTCAAAAAATTCCAGTAGATTTGTCAAGCATGATTTCCCCTTCGTAAATCCATGCTGACTTGGAATGATCCTGTTACTGCTATCCAAATGCTCAGCAATTTCGTCTTTTATAATTGACTCCAGCATCTTCCCCACCACTGATGTCAGACTAACTGGTCTATAATTACCCGTTTTCTCTCTCCCTCCTTTCTTAAAAAATGGGATAACATTTGCTATCCTCCAATCCACAGGAACTGATCCTGAATCTATAGAACATTGAAAAATGATCTCCAATGTTTCCACTATTTCTAGAGCCACCTCCTTAAGTACCCTGGGATGCAGACCATCAGGCCCTGGGGATTTATCAGCCTTCAGTCCCATCAGTCTACCCAAAACAATTTCCTGCCTACAGCTGGAACTTAAGGACCATTTCTCCGTTGTTGAATCTGTTGCTTCTTAAATGCAAACATCAGCAGTGATTTGGATTTAAGCGTAGCCCATGTTTAATATTTTGACGAATGTTAAATATTTCAGCTCAAGATTTTGGTCCTTGTTTGAAGAACACCATTACCCGGTGTAAATTAGGAACAGAAACTTGCCATGAGATCCCTGTACTTGCCATTGCATCCTGTTCATTTAGATTAACTCCATCCATTCAATCTATATTCATAGTAATAAAAATCTATAAATTTCAGACATAAATACTCCAGTTAACCCCAGAATTCATAAACACATGGAGGAGAAAAGAAGAAGGCCTCTCTCCCACTTTCTCTCCCTCCCTTTCTCTTTCTCCTTTTCCCACCTTCCCTTTCTCGCTTTCCATTTCTCTCTTTCTCCCTTTCCATCTCTCTCCTTTCTCTCTCGCTCCCTTTCTCTCGCTCCCTTTCTCTACCTTTCTCTCCCTTTCGCTCTCCCTTTCTCTCCCTAGCTCTCACTCTCTCCCTTCTCCCTTTCTGTTCTCTCCCTTTCTCCCCTTCTCCCTCTCCCTCTCCCTTTCCCTCTCTCTTTCCCTCTCTTTTTCGACCCTTTCTCTCCTCTTTCCCACTCCTCCTCCCCTCTCCCCCTCCCTCTCTTCCTCTCTCTCTCTTTCTGAATCTCTGTTCTCTCTCCCCCCCCTTCTCTCTCCCCTTCTCTCTCTCCTGCTCTCTCCCCTACTCTCTCTCCCCTACTCTCTCCCCTTCTCTTCTCTCCTACTCTCTCTCCCCTACTCTCTCTCCCCTACTCTCTCTCTCCACACTACTCTCTCTCCTCTTCTCCTCTTCTTTCTTTCTCTCTCTCTCTCTCTCTCTCTCTCCTCTCTCTCTCCTCTCTCTCTCTCTCTCTCTCTCTCTCTCTCTCTCTCTCTCTCTCTCTCTCTCTCTCTCTCTCTCTCTCTCTCTCTCTCTCTGTCTCTCTCTCTCTCTCTCTCTCTCTCTCTCTCTCTCTCTCTCTCTCTCTCTCTCTCTCTCTCTCTCTCTCTCTCTCTCTCTCTCTCTCCCTCTCTCCCTCTCTCCCTCTCTCCCTCTCTCCTCTCTCCCTCTCTCCCTCTCTCCCTCTCTCTCTCCTCATGACTGATTGCAGAGGATAAGTCCATACAGGTTGGTCAGGTCAACCCTTTGACTTTGCGTCGGTGTTTGATGTTCACCGCCCGCTGAAACTCCATGCTGATTTGGTGACGGGCTTGCCTTCAGACAGCACGCTGAGGAAGCTCCTATTCCCAGCATGTTAACTAAACATTGGATTTCTTTCAGATGTAGATGAGTGTGAGATGTTTCACACTGGCAGATTGGCTCGCCTTTGTGCACACGCCTGTGTGAACACACCAGGTTCCTACACTTGTGCCTGCCCATCTGGATATAACATCCTGGAGGATTCTCGGAGCTGTGAAGGTAAGTTCTCCTAATCCTCAAATTCATTCACCTAATGTAGTCTATAAAGGTAATTATTGCCTGTGTGTTACTGAAACTCATTGCTGCCCAACCATTATAATCCATTACTGCCCAAGCATTATCCAGGCTACTG
Source organism: Rhinoraja longicauda (assembly GCF_053455715.1). Lineage (NCBI taxonomy): Eukaryota > Metazoa > Chordata > Chondrichthyes > Rajiformes > Arhynchobatidae > Rhinoraja > Rhinoraja longicauda. The sequence goes on from NC_135962.1 coordinate 14,389,137, forward strand.
TCGACGTGTCATACTATTCCGGTTGCCTGTTCATTATGTTCTTGCCTGTCTGTTATGGTCTCCTCTGCCAATCCTTTATACCCTGTCTGCTCTATTATACTTCTCTCTTTATTATTCATCACACATCCTAATCCCAAAAGACTGCACGCTTAAGAACTTTGAAACTTTGTTAGCACTAGAAATGTGGTGACTCTTTGTGTGCTGTGTCAGTGAAGTCTACTACAAAACTACAAACATTGCACTTGTGTACTTATCTATGATTGTGCTTATCTACAGTATGATTTTGCTGGATTGTATACAAACCAAAGATTTTCACTGTGCCTAGGTTCATAGTAAAGTGGCATCATCATCATCATCATCATCATCCCAATTGCACTTCATTATAATCATCTCCTTTGCCTTCCCGTTATACGTTTCCCCACTGCTTGACCATTATACTGTGCTCCATCACTTCTCTGCTGCCTGCCCGTCCTTTTCTCACTGCCAGCTATTCTTTATACTCTAACTCACGACAAGACGGCACAGTGGCGCAGCAGTGGAGTTGTTGCCTTACAGCACCCAGAGACCTGGGTTCAATCCTGACTAAGGGTGCTGTCTGTACGGGGTTTGTGCGTTCTCCCCGTGACCTGCGTGGGTTTTCTGCGTGGGTGCTCCGGTTTCCTCCCACGCCTCAAAGACGTACAGGTTTGTAGGCAAATTGACTTGGTAAAATTGTAAATTGTCCCTAGTGTGTGTAGGATAGTGTTAGTGTGTGGGGATCGCCGGTCATGCTGACTCGTTGGGCCGAGGGGGCCTGTTACTGCGCTCTATCTCTAAACTAAACTAAAACTAAACTAGACCGACTATATTATGCTCGAAACCTACTGTTGACTAATCTCTACTCTCCATAACTATGCCAATCATGTGTTATTGTATATTTTACTACTGCACTGATTTTAACAGATATTAATGAGTGTTTGAGCAATCACCATAACTGTACAAGAGAAGAGATTTGCATTAATATACACGGTGGCTTCACTGTGTTCACCCAGAGTGCCCAAAATCTCGGAATAATGCGAGCTACGTAAAAACATCACAATTGTAAGTATCTGCACAACCAACTACACCTCTAAACACACAGCCATTGTGTCTAATAATGGTTTGCTCATGGAAGGACTGTCTAGTTATGGTCACAGAGTCTTAAGGGAGCTGTTCCACACTGAGGTCTTGCCTGACTGAACTCTTGCATGTGTGAGAGAGCATATTAGTGTGAGTTATGAGGATAGGAAAACAAAAATGGACCTACAGTCTCAAACAAAAATCTTTTGTTGAATTTACAAAGGCAGCTGGAGATCTGACAGAGAACAAAAATATTGAGTGGCAATCTTTTTGAGGTATCAGAGGAATATTGGACATGGTGCATGGGAGAGTAACATTTACAGGTAGGGTGTGTATAATGAACAGACAGAGGGTTAGGTTTAATGGAAAGTCAGCAGGGTGTGTGTGGTGGACAGGCAATGTCATGGTCATAGAGTCATGCTGCACGGAAACAGGCCCTTAGGCCCAACTTATCCATGCCGATCAGTGGGGTATGTGTAATGGACAGGCAGTGGTGTATGCTTAATAGACAGGCATTGGGGGACCCAATATGTTTAGTCTATTTCCTTCTTTGCTGTTTCTGCCTGACCTAATGTGCCTTTCCAGCATTGTGTGATTGCATTTCAGATTTCTAGCATCTGCTGTCTTTTGATTTTCAATTACTGCTGAACTCCAAAATGAGTGTCCGTCTGGAGGGTTAGATCAAGTGAGATCCAGGGCGAGTAACTAAATGGATACGAAATTGGCTTGAAGGTGGAAAACAGAAGGTGATCGTAGGGGGTTGTTTTTCGGACAGGTGGCTTAGTAACAAGTGGTGCACCACATGGATCAGTCAATGATGGGGCCCTGGTGAGTGTTATTGAACAGCACGACTGAAGGTTGCAGGTACGTGGTTCCATGAAGTTGTAAACACAGGTGGACAGGATGGTGAAGACTGCTTTTTGGCAGGCTTGCCTTCGTTGGTCAGAGTTTTGAGTATAAGAGGTGAGACGTCATATTACAACTGTATAAGATAGTGGTTAGGACACATTTGGAGTACTGTGTACAGTTCAGGTTGCCCTGCCAAAGGAAGGTTGCCATTAAATTGGAAAGGGTGCAAAAAAGTTCTACAAGGATGTCACTAGGTCTGGAGGGTTTGAGTTTTCAGGAGAGGCTGGTACATTTTTCTTGGAGCGTAGAAGTTTGAGCAGAGACCATACAGAGGTATGTAAATTTGTGAGGGGCATAGACAAGGTAAATAATCACAGTCTTTTCTTCACGGTAGGGGAGTCTAAAACTAAAGGGCGTAGTTGACTTGGAGACTGAATACAATATGATATAAGGCAAAAATGTCTGATAAATAAAAGCACATGGACCCTCAGATTTGGTGGAAGTCTATGCTATTTATGTTTAAAATAGAAACAAAAATCTTCAATCGGTGTTTTGTCTGGGATATTTTTATAGTTATGCTTTCTGGCTCCATCGAATTATTGTGTGATGTCCTGACATATTCTCATGGAATGTTGGCACTTGAAGCGGTTGGTGCAGACTAACATGAAATCACCATGAAGTATTAACAATGGACTCCTGGCTTCAGCCCTTCAAACCTAATGCAGCATTGTACTGAACTCAAATTCCTAGTGGCTTTTGTGTGCCAATGGGGGTAAAAACAAGCCATGTTTCACTGCTCTTCAGTCCAACACCTTAGAAATGTTAGCATATTTTTGCCTTTGATCCCCAGATGTTAAATTCCCCAAATACACACATGTACATGATGTGGTGATACAAAGGGAGAGATAAGCACTCTACAATTCTCTAGAGTACAGATGTGATGGAAGGTGTGCAGCAAAGATTTGCAGGCTTAATTCCTGGGCAGAGACCCAATATATCATGTACTCTCTTGTGTTAAAAAAAATAAATGTGGCGCCATTGAAACATACACATTTCTAAGGAGATTGACAGAGTGCATGAAGGAATAATGTTTCCGGGGTTAAGATTTCAAGAATCGGGGGCAAACTCAAAAACCAGGATGGGGATGAGAAGAAAATTCTGCACCGAGGGTAAGGTGAATCTTTGGAATTTCCTACCAGAGGCTCAGTTGTCACAATAGAGATCAACAGACTTGAAAGAGTCAAGAGAGTCAAGAGTGTTTTAATGTCATGTGTCCCAGATAGAACAATTAAATTCTTACTTGCAGCAGCACAACAGAATATGCAAACATAGTACACTGTAAACAATATAATAACGAGAGAGAGAAAAAAAAGTTCAGTGTGTGTGTATATATACACATACTCACAAATACACATATATACAGATCCTTCGCTCAGTCCGCCTTAACCAACCTGATCTCCCGGTGGCTGAGCACTTCAACTCCCCCTCCCACTCCCAGTCTGACCTTTCTGTCATGGGCCTCCTCCAGTGCCATAGTGAGGCCCACCGGAAATTGGAGGAACAGCACCTCATATTTCGCTTGGGCAGCCTGCGGCCCAGCGGTACGAACATTGACTTCTCCAACTTTAGATAATTCCTCTGTTCCTCTTTTCCCCTCCCCCTTCCCAGTTCTCCCACTGTCTTCCTGTCTCCACCTATATCCTTTTTTTATCCCGCCCCCTGACATCAGTCTGAAGAAGGGTCTCGACCCGAAACGTCATCCTTCCTTCTCTCCTGAGATGCTGCCTGACCTGCTGAGTTACTCCAGCATTTTGTGAATAAATACCTTCGATTTGTACCAGCATCTGCAGTTATTTTCTTACATATATACAGATCATATATATATATATATATATATATATATATATATATATATATATGTACACGTACACGTACGTGCACACACAAAAGAATCAAACAATAATAGTGCAATAATAACAACAATAGTTTATGTAGTTCAGAGCTTATTTGAGGTTGGGGTGTTTAATAAAAGGAGATGGAGATAGTGCAGGAAAGATGATGCTGGGGTACGGACGCAGTTACAATCTTATAGAATGGTGTAGCAGATGTGAGGGGACGAATGATTTACTCTCACTTCCGTTTCTTATGGTTTTATTATCTCAACTCTTATATTCTCAACTGAATAGTGGGAATAGAAAATCAAATGAAACCAATATGTTAGTGCATTTTTGTTTTGCCTCGTTCATGATTAAGTGTATTTTTACGAAATTGTAAAAGACGAATATTGGATTGCGCTGTACAACCTTTGCAAATAACTTACAGTAATAATTAGCAGCATAGTTGAAATATACATTGAAAAATACGTTGAAATAATCCACAACACTATAAATGCAACAGAAAGTTTCAGCCAAGATATAATAACAGTGTCGAGGATAATACTGCAGGAAATACTTTCTCAAACAGTATTTGCTGCACAATTTGGGGATGTGATGATATTTTGGTTTGAATGTGGCATTCCAATAGTTGGCAAGTACAAGAACTAATAACTTCCCATGACAGTGGTGAATAAGGCACAGACCAACACGACGCAAACTTTCCTGTCAAAGAATTTTAAACACACAGAATTATCATCAAAGCTCATTTTCAATGGTATTTCATTTGATCTTACCTTGATCATTTATAATGCTAAAATAACACAGTTCAGAGACGTTTAATCTTATTATATATTAGCTTATTTAGCTTAATTAGTGCAAACAGAATAATTGCAATCCTAAATCAGAACTTATCCATGAAAACATTTACTGACACTTTGTAAATTTCTGCCAAGGGAGCCGCGGAGACTAAATCTGACAGATAAACGGATTTTGGCGTCAGAGATAAAGATTAATGACGAATGAGTGGGCCGGTTTATGTTAGCTTACCCATGTGTGGAAACATAAACTCATAAGATATGACATTTATACCAGGCCTTTGCAATACATTCCCCTTCAGTCCCCCTCTGAACAAAGACCTCCTACTGGGTGAGGGGGAGTTGGGGTGTGTGTGTGTGGGGGGTTGTTCAAATTTCTAATCTAGACTTGTCATAGCTCATTATTTCCCCTATTAATAGAAATTCCAGTGTTTAATCCCCGTTCCTTCTCACCCACCTTTAGCCGCTATTTACCATATATGAAAACTGAGTATAAATATAAAGGTTTGTGAGTTAAGGTGTAGAAAAACAAGGAACTGCAGATGCTGGTTTGCAAACAATGACACAAAGTGCTGGGAATAACACAGTGTGGTGGGCAGCATCACTGGAGAACATGGATAGGTGACGTTTCGGTCCGAGGGGCTTCTTAATATTGCAATGGAGCGATCAAAATGTAGAAACAAATCTGAGGAAGAGTCTCGACCCAGAACATCATCACCTATCCATGTTCTTCAGGGATTCTGCCAGAACGGCTGAGTTACTCTAGTTTTTTGCGACTTACGGTATTGACCACAGATATTAAATTACTTAAATGGTCACCAAATTATAAATGCTGGGTCAGGGTTTTGGTGCAATCCATTCCTTGTTTTTTTCAGTAACTCATATTGCTTTGTTATTAATCTGAAGCCTCTTTGGAAATGCTAAGATGCCTAAAGAGCAATCTTCATGCACGTTGTAAGGAACAATGCACAATCTGGTCCCTTCCAGAGTCCAGCTTCACTTCTTGTTGTAAACATGGAGCGTGCGGCTGTGGTGTTTTGACAAAACTCTTTTTGCCGGTCCCGTTACATACAGTGAAAGATGCAGATCCAATAAAGATCTAGGTCTGACTGTATAAGATGTCGGTCTCACACTTTTCTCTTTTGATCCTAGTAAATGTGAGAGAAACCCATGTCTGGTGGACAGCAAGTCATGTGCAAATGCCGCCTACTCCATTACCTTCCATTACCTCACCCTGACCTCCAACCTGCGAACCCCCAGGACTCTGTTCCGGATGACAAGCAGCCGGTTCACGGGGGACACCATGCGCTTCAGCATCGTGGGAGGCGTCGGCCAGAACCATTTTTCCATCCAGAGGTCGGAAAGGCAGACGGGGGAGCTGGTGCTGGTGCATCCCATCCAAGGCCCTGCAGCCTTGGAAGTTGAAATGGAAATGACGGAACTCCATGGGAAAACTGTCCTGACCAAACACATCTCCAAGGTCGTTGTTTTTGTCTCACAGTACGACTTCTAAGTGAACTCCACATTCCAGCATGACCCCCCCCCCTTCCGTGCTTTTAAAGGAGAACCGAGATAAACTAAACGTATAACCATTAGAGAGTTTAAAAATGCTTAAAGAACGTATCCAGAATAATATCAAGCTACACTATAATGGGCGTGCATGTTGCTGCCATGCCAGAATGAAGGAGAACCTCAGAGGAAGAAGGCTGAAGAGCTGGATGATGCAAAGAGTTGAATTGGTATTTAAGTGGCAGGAGGCCAACAATATCTTAAGCCCTTGTATGTGCTTGGCCAGGCAAGTTCTTTACACCAAAGTTTTCAGAAGACCCTTTCCACCTTTAATTGGCAATAGCCTTGTATGGTGCTATGGGTATTGGTATAGTGGGTCACACTAATCAAACATTTGAAGTGATAATGGAACAATTCATAAGTGGACATCCATTTTGTCCCATCTCCTTGTACCATAAGAAGGTATGGGGGAATGGAAGAAGGTGGAGGAGGATCATTGGGTATCCAGATATCTGTGAGTCCAGTTATTGGCAGTATTACTGCTTTGTTTCAGGAACATTCTGTGGTTTTTATATGACGTTTTCCTTCCAAAAGACCAGCCAAGAAAGATTGAGTGGGGTAGGGAGGGTGGTGGAGTGGGGTTGATTCTTCTGGAGAAATGAACCTAAGGAGATCAAGGGGGGAGGGGGGGGGGGGGGGGGGAAGGGGTGGTCAGGAAATGGAACAGGGTAGTGAACTTGGATAAGCTCCCATGATAGTATTGAATGACAGGCTGAAGGCACACTCCTGTCCCTAGTTTGTATGCTTCTCTAGTTCAGCATTGATGCAGTACATTTCACCAGCATTGCATAGGTCGACTCACAATATAATGCCTCTGTCAGTTGGATTTATACCGCTGCCTGTTGTCATAATCCAGGTTGGGGATGCAATGGGCATTTCAACAAAAGGTGGCTATAGCGGTGAGATGCGGTAGTGATTAGAGTTGAGTAATTATTCTTTCAATGTGCTACTTTTCAGGATTTTATCAGCCAAAAGCATTTTATAGGTTTTAGCAATTGTGTAAATGTCTCCAGCCCCCGCACTCAAATTTGTGACATTGCTTGGAACAATTTGCATAAGTTCTTGGTCATAAATTTCACCAATAAGTAATGGGAACTCAACAATGTGTCACACAAGGGTACACCCTGTCGTGGAGTATTCCGAAGGCTATTGAGCTGTGCTGTTGTAATGTTGAAGTCCCTTCTTTACAAGTGAATCGAGAATTATGCAGATGAGAACTGCTCCATCTTTATTAATGGACGTTCCTTCATCTCTATCTTTACTGCATTAACATCTCCAACCCTGATGTTGCTCCAATGTGAACCCCAGTTATCCCTGTCACTGCTTTCCATCTCTGGAGTTTTAACCATTATTAACGTAAATATCTTCTCATCTTCATCCTTGCTAAGTTATCACTTTACCATGCTCATCATTTCCAGCTTGACATCATTAGTCTATTGCCATTACAGTGTGTTCATAACTGCCATCGCACCAGCATCTCGTCCTCCTATTGACCATCACTTTTTCATCATCATCATCATCATCATCATCATCAATCCTACCCAGTCATCACAGCAGAAGTTCATGAAATAGCAGAAGAATTCCACAAGTTGGCTCTTCAGTCTTCATGATTTTTAAAAGTATCATGTTTTATCTTCTACTTGGGCAGCACGGTGGCACAGCAGTAGAGTTGCTACCTTACAGAGCCAGAGATCCAGGTTCGATTCGGTATGGAGTTTGTACGTTCTCCCCGTGACCTGCGTGGGTTTTCTCAGGGATTTCTGTTTTTCTACCACATTCCAAAGGCATACAGGTTTGTCGGCTAATTGGCTTAGTATAATTGAAAATTGTCCCTAGTGTGTGTCGGATAGTGTAAGTGTGCGGGGGTTGCTGGTTGGCATGGACTCGGTGGGCCGAAGGGCCTGTTTCCGCCTTATATCTCTAAACTAAACTAAGCTAAACTTTGTTCCATTCTCCTGCTCAACCTTCGTATTTGTGATTCCTTTGCTATCCAAAATCCATTGATTTCTGCCTAGAAAATGCTGATGAATTGAATAGTAGGAAAAAACCCTGATGCCCAACTCTATGAATGAAAAAATTGGTCATCTCAATATTAAAATTGTGGCCATGTTCTAAACTTCCTAAGTAGGTACAAAACCCTCTTGGTCTCTTCCTAAATAGTTCCTTAAAGATATTAGAATCACTGCTAAAAAGTACATCTATCTAATCAACTTCACTGCCACATAATCTCTATCACTTCCCTCTAATTAATAACTTCATTATTCCCTTCTCATCACAACTTCCACCACATCATCATAATTATTACTGCCATCACATCATCATCATCTCTTCCATTGTATCATTGCCAGTATCACTCATGTCTCATCACTCTCACTTATCACATCATCTCATCATTAGTCTCATCTCACTGCTCTGGCATCTATCTGATTTCATTCATTACCATCACATCTCTTTCGCCATTATTCATATCTCTTCAGCATCAGTCCCATCATATAATCTCTATCCTCATTCCTATCTATTGCCGTCACTCTCATCTCCCTGGTATCACTCCCATTGCCATTATTATTAATTATTATCATTATTAGTTTCATTCCAATGCCACCAGTTCCATCACATCATCATTATATCACTCACATCAAATCCCCATCACTACCATTGCATCGTTGTCATCAGCACTCCAATTGCCACCAGTCCTTTCTCATTATTGTCATCACCATCCATTCTGTTTTATCATCTGCACTCTTATCACCATCTTCCCAGCACATAAGGACCATATCATTGCTATCGCTTCCATCTCATTGGCCTCCCTATCATTGGCCTCCCTATCATTGGCATTGTCACTCCTGTCCCCATCACCTTCACTCCCACTTCATCATTCTCATCTTGATTCCATCGCATCATCATCACTCGCACTGCATTCATCACTCTCTGTTCCATTACGATCACTCCCATCTCTTCATCAATCATGGATCGACATGGTGAGCACCTGCTCTTCAGCACCATCAGCCAAGACCTCAGTGCCATCCTTTGCACCTGCACATCATCGCTTGCATGTTAGCATTTTCATGAATTTTGCAACCTGTGGATGTCATTACATCGTTCCCTCCATCATGTCCATGGTGTTATCGCCATCCATATTATCATCATCACTTTATCTCTTTGGTGTTTCTTGCACCATGTCATTGCCATCAACATGCTCATCACATCACTCACATTTCATCACCATTATATCCTCATCACTTCCATCTCACCACCATCAATCATCTCATTATATCATCATCGTTATCATCATTATTATCAGGGCGGCACGGTAGCGCAGCGGTAGAGTTGCTGCTTTACAGCGAATGCAGCGCCGGAGACTCAGGTTCGATCCTGACTACGGGTGCTGCACTGTAAGGAGTTTGTACGTTCTCCCCGTGACCTGCATGGGTTTTCTCCGAGATCTTCGGTTTCCTCCCACACTCCAAAGACGTACAGGTATGTAGGTTAATTGGCTGGGTAAATGTAAAAATTGTCCCTAGTGGGTGTAGGATAGTGTTAATGTACGGGAATCACTAGGCGGCACGGACTTGGAGGGCCGAAAAGGCCTGTTTCCGGCTGTATATATATGATGATGATATGATGATTATCACCACTGCTGATTCATGACGGCTACTTCCATTACATCATCATCAATGAAGAAGGGTCTCGACCTGAAACGTCACCCATTCCTTCTCTCCAGAGAAGCTGCCTGTCCCACTGAGTTAGTCCAGCACTTTGTGTCTATCTTCTATCACATCAACATCCCTCTCATTATTATTACTTCCATCTTATCACCAATACTCCACTTGTATCATTGCCATTATTATTCTCATCACACCACGGTCACTCTATTGTATCATTGTTAATATCACCCCATCACTCCCAAATCATCACTCCATTCTTATCCTCATTATACCAAACTATTCATTGTTATCATTATCAGTCCCATCTCATCAGCATCACTCCCATCACATTACCCTCACTCTTGTCACATCATTGTCACTGAGATCTCATGACTATTACTATCCTCACGCCATCTCTCCCTTATTATTACTCCCATCACATCATCTGCGCCATTACTCTCATTGTTCATTGTCATCATCACTACCATCTCATCATCATCACATCAATAACTTCATCATTCCCATTTCATCATCGTTACTCTCATCACGATCACTCCCATCTCATTGTTACTCCCATCCCATCACCATTTCTCCCAGTCATCATTGTCATCATCTTACACATCTCATTATCATCAAACCAATAACATCATCATTCCCATCTCATCATCATCATTCTCATCATCATTGCTCGCAGGTCATCACCATTAATCCCACTGCATCGTTGTCATCATCCATCCTATCACTCCAATTTCATCATTGTCATAATCACCTCCATTGCATCTTCATCACTTCTGATCCATCGCTCCCATTGCATCATTGTCAGCATCTTTGTCATCATCATCCCAATGGCACCATCATCACCCCCATTACAATCACTCTCATTGTTATTGATCTCATCGTGTCATCATCACTCTATTGTAACATTGTCAGTACTACTCCAATCTTACCACCATCACTCCTCTCATCAGTATCATTCTCACCTTATTGGCATTCCCATTAATCGCAATTACTGTAATTGCATCATTATCATCATCACTCCAATCTCATCATCTCTCCCATTGCACCATAATCATCCCATCTCACCATCATTATCCCATCATCAGCTCTCCCATTTCATCATCATCCCATCTCACTCTCATCACCCCATCTCATCAGCTCTCACATCGTCATTTCTCCCATTATCTCTCCCATCTATCCTATCTCATCATCACCATCCCATCTCACCATCATCCTATCTAATTCTCATCATCCCATCTCATCATCATCCATCTCATCATCATCCAACTCATCATTATCCCATCTCATCATCATCCCATCTCATCTCATCATCCCATCTCACCATCATCCCATCTATTTCTCATCATCCCATCTAATTCTCATCATCTCATCTAATTCTCATCATCATCCCATCTCATCATCATCGTCATCATTCCATCTCATCATCATCATCATCATCATCATCCCATCTCATCATCATCCAACTCATCATTATCCCATCTCATCATCATCCCATCTCATCTCATCATCATCCCATCTCACCATCCCATCTATTTCTCATCATCCCATCTAATTCTCATCATCTCATCTAATCCTCATCATCATCCCATCTCATCATCATCGTCATCATTCCATCTCATCATCATCATCATCCCATCTCATCACCATCATCATCCCATATCGTCATCATCATCATCATCACCACCACCATCATCATCATCATCATCACCACCATCATCATCATCGTCATCATCATCATCATCTTTCTCTCATCAAATCATCACCCCATCTCATCATCCTATCTCACCATCATCATCCCATCTCACCATCTTCATCTCATCTCATCATCTCTCCCATCTCATTGTCATCTCTCCCATCTTATCGTCTTCCATCTCATCATCATCAATCCACCACATCATCATCATCCCATTTCATCTCTCAACATCTCATCCTCATCATCATCATCCCATCTCATTATCCCATCTCATCCTCATCTCTTCCACCTCATCATCTCTCCCTTATCATCCCATATCATCATCATCATCCCATTTTATCATCATCTCCACATCTTCATCACTTCCATTGCATCCTCACCATCCCATCTCATTATTGTCATCCCAACATCCCATCATCTCATCACATCCTCACCATTCCAACTCAACTACATCACTCACATCTCATCCTCAACATCCCAAATCCTCATCATCCCAACTCATCCACATCATCCCAACTCATCCGCATCATCCCAACATCTTCATCATCCAATTTCATACCATTCGTACGACTCTTATCTATTCCTCATCACTTCCATCTCATCCTCATCACTCACATAGTACTGTCATCGTCAATTCCATCTTGTCATGTCCCATTATAATTATTCCCATAATATTATCAACACTCCATTGTAACATGTCAATATCATTTCCAGATTACCACCATCCTCCCATCTCATCATCATCATTCCCATCTCACCAGCACTTCTATTTCTTCACACTTACTGTCATTGCATTATTGTCATTATTTCTCCCCTCTCATTACCTCTCCCTCTCATCATCTCACATCTCTCATCATCACCTCTCCCCCTCTCATCATCACCTCTCCCCCTCTCATCATCACTCCCCTCTCATCATCACTCATCATCATTTCTCCTATCAACATCTCTCTTCTCATCATCACTCCCCTCTCATAATCTCTCCCGTCTCATAATCTCTCCCATCTCATAATCTCTCCCATCTCATAACCTCTCCCATCTCCTCATCATCACTCCCCTCTCATCATCACCCATCATCATCACTCCCCTCTCATCATCATTCATCGTCATCTCTCCCCTATCAACATCTCACCCCTCTTATAATCTCATCATCTCTCCCATCTCATCATCATTTCTCTCCTCTCATCATCTCTTCCCTCTCACCATCCATCTCTCACCTCATCATCTCTCTCCTCTCATCACCCCCCTCATCATCTCTCCCCTCTCACCGTCTTCTCTCTCCTCTCATTATTTCTCCTCTCTCATCATCATCTCTCAACTTATCCTCATCATCATCCCATCTCAACCTCTTCATTCACATTGCATCACTGTCATAATTACTCCAATATCATCACCTCACTCCTATCTCATTAATATCCTTATTACTCCCATCCATTCTTCACCACTGTTGTTGCCTTATTGTCATAATCACTTGCATCCCATAACCATCATTTTCATCTCACCATCATCATGATACCATCATTCCTAACCTTTCTCTGTGACTCCCATCTTTTCTCCTGAATGGCAGTGCTGGCCCAAATGGCCTACTCCTGCACCTATTTTCTACGTTTCTATTCCATCTGCCTTTACATCTCCTCACTATCTTAACAGCATTCTTTCCCACCTCCATTATCGCTGCATCATTCGTTGTTGGATGCATTCTTCTTCTCCTCCATCACCTGCAACGTTATTATGAAATTAAAGAAGATGAGGTGCCTCCAGCTGCTTTCCATTTTGAGAAACAAGGGTTGAGCTTTCTGACAAGGTTCTTTTGGGACCCTGCTAAATGATCTCCATTACTCTGCCTGAGGGCTTTGACCTGCTTTCCTGCCATCCAATGTCAGTTGACATTCAAAAGAAACTTTTTTAGTTGCGGCAGACATCCTAGTGAATGAATGCTGCAATTCTATCCCTGTGTCTTCTAACCCTCACAATGGAAGCACTGCCTGAAATTAAGCACCGGAACTGTTCCATGTTACCCTTCAAATTGTTGAAGTTCATGATCCTTAATTTTACTTCAATGTTTTAATTTGTTCAGTGTGTATTGGCTTGTTAAATAATGAGGAAGCTTGAGGTGGCTTGGTGTTTGTTTATGGAAGATTTATTGAAGCTTGATAGTGTGTATCTTGTTTTTAAGTTCTTGGTCTTTACCCTATCTCTGGTCAGGCCCCTTCATGGCAAGAAGATCAGTGGGAGGGAGACGGTCAAGAGTAAGGTCTGTGCCATGACAACCTGGCATAGATGCGGTGTAAGCATCTAGGATATGCTCAGTTATAAATTGAAGGGGAGGGGTTACTAAGAAGCTGAGACAGTGCCTTAAACTCCATTCCTACATTCAATTGCTTCACCTTTTCCTTGTACTGTTTCATGGGATACCATGAATTGAAGTAGACTCAAGCATCCCATTAGGTGGCAGATTGAGGTTGGAAGCAGCAACATAGCTTTTACAACAAAATTAAAGAGTTTTTAATAGAGCTATTTTTATAAGCAATGTACTTCTGATTAGAATTTTAAATTGTTACTGTTTTATGTGTCGGTAAATTATCATAATGAGCTGTACACGATGAATGTAAACCATCATGTTTGAACCATTAAACTATCAAACTGTACATGGAGTCAAGGTGAATTTGTTTCGGGTCATACATACCACAATGGTTGATGAATTATACAGCTTGCTGTTCTGTTATGGTGCGCCACGATGGCACAGTGGTAGAGTTGCTGCCTTACAGAACCCGGGTTCGATCCTGACTACGGGTGCTACGGGGCTGTACGGAGTTTGTACGTTCTCCCTGTGACCGCACAAGTTTTCTCCAATGCTCTGTTTCCTCCCACACTACAAAGACATGCAGGTTTGTAGGTTAGTTGGCTTCTGTAAAATTGTAAATTGTCCCCAGTGTGTAGCATAGTGCTAGTGTATGGGGTGATCGCTGGTTGACATGGACTCGGAGGGTCGAAGGGCCTGTTTCCATGCTGCATTTCTAAAGTAAAGTAACTATAGTAAAGGGCTATAGTTGATAGCCCGGGCCAGCTTTGGGCCAGTTGATAGCATTCTTTGCTCTGTTAAACCCAAGTCCAGTTTGAAGGCCGACCCCTGACCGAGGAACAAAAGTCTAGGACGGCACACTCCAGTCTATACAAATGTATGATGTATGCTCATGCAGGTAAGTTAATTAATGAACCACAAAAACAAGATGCCGGTGTTCTACGTAGCTGCTCCTGGTCTCTTCATGATACCCACATTTAGAACAAGTTGCATGCATACACACTTACGTTTCAAGTTGATAATCAGAGTATCAGCAATGTACTTTGAGTTGAGTAGGAAAACCTCTCTGTGGGCTGACCATATTTCAAACACTGGCCACTTTGCTGAGCGTAGCAACAGTTAACAGCTCAGGTGTGAGCGCAGGGGAGAATACAACGACATAGTGGTGCAGCAGTAGAGCTGCTGCTTTACAGCGCCAGAGACTTGGTACCGATCCTGACTAAAGGTGCTAGTCTGTACAGTTTGTATGTTCTTCCTGTGACCGAGGGATTTCCTTAAAGTCACGTACGCACAGCACAATGAAATTCTTTTGCACAACCACAAAATCACTGTCGCCATATTTTGGAGCCATTTACAAGGATAAAAAGTCCAAAGTCTAAAGTCCAGTCCACCTATTGGAAGTACCAGTGCGCCCCTGATCCAAGTAAGCCCATGTAAGCCCAAGGCTACTGCAGGCTCACATCCTGATACTTCCTCACCTCTGCCGACCGTTTCAAAGTCCAGGGGGTTTCTCTGGGTGCTCTGGTTTCCTCCCACGTATTGGTATACAGATGTTATTTTGTTATGCTTAATCTAGCAGCAGACTTTAAGGTTAGAAATCTAGATCAAGCCTAGATTGAGATAAATGGAGAAATCCCCTAGAATCTGCTGAAACTAAAACAATGTTTGCCAGTTAAAATTAAATTGATGAAGAAACAAAGAACTGCAGATGCTGTTCATGCACAAAAGGACACAAAGTGCTGGAGTAACTCGGCAGATAAGGCAACATCTGTGGAGAACATGGATAGAAACATAGGAAATAGGTGCAGGAGTAGGCCATTCGGCCGTTCAAGACAGCACCGCCATCCAAAATGATCTGGGTAGGTGACGTTTTGGGTTCCTTCTTCACACTGACCCGAAACGTCACATATCCAAGTTCTCCAGAGATGCTGCCTGATCTGCTGAATTACTCCAGCACTTTGTGTCCCTTTGAAAATTAAATTGATTCTCTGATGTCAAATTATGAATTGGACAGCAATTGTTGACTTGAATGATTTGTTCCTTCCCATGTGAAAGTTAATTGACCAATGTAATTTGCCCGCACTGTGTCGGTGAGTGTCATAAAGTCATAGAAACATAGAAACATAGAAAATATGTGCAGGAGTAGACCATTCGGCCCTTCGAGCCAGCACTGCCATTCAATATGATAATGACTGGTCATCCAAAATCAGTACCCCGTTCCTGATTTTTCCCCCATATCCCTTGTTTCCGTTAGTCCTAAGACTTAAATCTAACTCTTTCTTGAAAACATCCAGTGAATTGGCCTCCATTGCCTTCTGTGGCAGAGAATTCCACAGATTCACAACTCTATGGGTGAAGTTTTTCCTCATCTCAGTCCTAAATGGCCTACCCCTTATTCTTAAATTGTGACCCCTGGTTCTGGACTTCCCCCAACATCCAGAACAATTTTCCTTCATCTAGCCTGTCCAATCCCTTAATTTTTTTACATTTCTATAAGATCCCCTCTCATCCTTCTAAATTCCAGTGAATTTGTAGTTAGAAGCAAAATGCCTTCCGTGAAGCTAATAGCTTTTTAATTTAGAGACACAAAAGACTGCAGATGCTGGAATCTTGAGCAAAACACAAAGTGCTGGAGTAACTCAGCGGATCAGGCAGCATGAGTGGAGGGAATGTATTGATGATGTCGAAGCCCTTCTTAAGTCTCATTGGGAAGTTTAAATGGTTTAGCTTAGTTTAGTTTAGAGATACAGTGCGGAAACAGGCCCTTCGGCCCAGCGAGTCTGCCCCAACCAGAGATCCCCACACATTAACACAAGCCTACACACTTGTATACCAAGCCTACAAACCTGTATGTCTTTGGAGTGTGGGGGGAAACCGAAGATCTCGGAGAGAACCCACGTGGTCACGGGGAGAACGTAAAAAACTCTATACAGACAGTACCCGTAGTCGGGATTGAACCCACGTCTCTGGTGCTGAAAGCAATGTAAGGCAGCACTTCTACCGCTGCGCCACTGTGCCACTTTGAGAGCCAAAGTTCTTTATGCAAGGATTGACCTGTGGGTCTGCTCTGGTGCTGTTCCAAGGTAACTCTATGTCCCAGCATGTGGTGGGACCAAATGTGGGCACAGTGTTCCAGATGTGGTCGAAGCAGTAATTCGAGAGATATCAATGTGGAAGAAACATGGTTAGCTGTTCAAAAGGCTATAAACAAATTAAACAACACGCTGGAGCAGGTCACCCATTCCTTCTATCCAGAGATGCTACCTGTCCCGCTGAGTTACTCCAGTATTAATGTGTCTTTGAACAACACACTGACTTGTTTGGATATGTCAATGAAAATTAATTCAGTGGAATATGAACTAAAATGCTTTGCTGATAATGAAAGGATTTAGTGAATTAAAAAATGGAGCAGAAAGACATGAATTTGTCACAAAGTAGGAGGAAAAGTTAAGGAAACTTAAATAAAATGTGGTATTTTCACTTTCACAAATTCACAAATGCAAGATCAACTAGGTGTCCTGTTAACAGCATCGTGGAATCCTATACCTGATTGTTGAGGGAGCAACTCTATCAGATGAACTAATGTGGTTCAAGTGGCTCATCACCACCACTCACAGGTAACAAAGGATGGGAAATAAATGTCAGCCTAGCTCGTCACGCCCATATTTTGAGCAGGAATGAGCGATAGTTCAGCCTGGGACTGCAAGAAATGCAGCATTGCCTGCATGTTTCTACACTTGCATTTATGCAGTAGGTTTAGGGTGCCACAAAGTGCTTTGTTACTTTAAAGGTACTGCACAAATTCCTGATGTTGTATCGGACAAAATTTGCTACGGAAGATCAGACCTGCAGACATATGGCTGACACATTGACCTTGATGTCATTAAAATAAAGAATTGCAAGCAGACCATTAAATTACATTCCTCTCAATGAAAGCTTCCAAACTTCCATTTGGAAATTTATGGTAATGTTTGCATCCCACAGTTAAACTTCATCCCATACCTCCTTCCTGGCGGTCCATTATTTCCTGCATACACTGTCTGAATCCCACAATTAGATTCCACTCTGTCATTTCCTTCTCTCTCGATACCCCATGATTCTGTACAGAAACCATCAGAACCATAGATTACATCCCAGTTTTGAACTTATTCCCAGTAATGAAGTAGCTCATTTGCTAGCAACTTATTCTTGATAATATACTTTGAAAAATATTGACACTATCTGACCCTCTCGATTAGGTTGCAGCCAGGAACTCAACCGCCTTTCCCTTTCATGTCTATTTATGCAAACTTCCTTCTATAAATTCAATTTTGATGAATGCAACAGAATTAATTGCTGCAGAACATTCCACAGAAAAAAAATATTTTTTCTGGCTAATTGCTGGTGGATTTCTAATTTCCTTGCCAGAATATTCAGCAGAGAATCTGGCTGTTTTGTAAAAGCCTGAAGTGGGACCAGGAACAAACAAAAGTAGTAATTAGATATAGTGAACGGAAATAATTTCAAAACTAACAGGCAAAAAAAATATTGAGTTGTGTTTCCGAAGTATTTGCTTTTAAACCTACAGCCTGTTTACTGTTTTTTTGCTGTGTAAAAATTTACTGTCTAATTCACTGTAGTACAGAGGTTGCTCTGAATGCATCTGGCAATTTTGAATACCACAATCCCCTGAAGCTGCACACACATAACTGTGCCATTGAGGAGAGCTGGCATACAGTGATGTGATCAAATGCTGCAAAAACATTAAGTTATGTGCAGCGGCAGCATCAAAGTAAAAATCATACCTCGGTCCTGTCTGCTCTGCCTTTCACTTCCAGGGTAATCAAGGCTGGAATTTTTCTAAAACTGTTTTCTAATTTTTTTTGGATGCCATGAATAAGGGCGGCACGGTAGCGCAGCGGTAGAGTTGCTGCTTTACAGCGAATGCAGCGCCGGAAACTCAGGTTCGATCCTGACTACGGGTGCTGCACTGTAAGGAGTTTGTACGTTCTCCCCGTGACTTGCGTGGATTTTCTCCGAGATCTTCGGTTTCCTCCCACACTCCAAAGACGTACAGGTATGTAGGTTAATTGGCTGGGCAAATGTAAAAATTGTCCCTAGTGGGTGTAGGATAGTGTTAATGTACGGGGATCGCTGGGCGGTGCGGACTTGGAGGGCCGAAAAGGCCTGTTTCCGGCTGTATATATATGATATGATATGATATACCTGAAGCTGAAGCAGATGTACAAAATGTGACAGGAGATATGAAATAAAACCCGAAAACCCGAGAAACCCTCAGCAGTCAAGCAGCTTTGCGTGGAGCAGGAAACAGAGCAATCATTCGAGATCAACGATATTTCATGTTCAGATGGATTGTCACAGAACTGAATCAGTCAGAAGAAGAATTTCGACCTGAAATGTCACCTATTCCTTTTCTCTGGAGATGCTGCCAGACCCGCTGAGTTACTCCAGCATTTTGTATCTATCTTCATTGAAACATTAACTTTGAATGTCAGTAAGTAGGAATATGTGGCTTTGAAGTCCCTTTTCATTCAATCTTACTTGAATCTGAAATCTGTTTACTCCCCAAGTACTTTCTCGCCTAACAAAAAACTACCTGTCGCCTCTTGAAAAGGTTCAATTGACTCTTAGCCACAGAAGCCACTTGAGGGAGAGTTTCAGAAGTCCATGAAGATGTGTTCCCTGGCATTGCCTCTGGCTATCCTCACTAATTATTTCCCCCTCGCTGTGAATCTCCCACCAAGGCAGCTATTCACTTGCAACTATCTGAGCATCTCAATCTCAATCAGCATGGATTTATGAAAGGCAAATCATGCCTGACGAATCTTATAGAATTTTTCGAGGATGTAACTAGTAGAGTGGATAAGGGAGAACCAGTCGATGTGTTATATCTGGACTTTCAGAAGGCCTTCGACAAGGTCCCACATAGGAGATTGGTGTACAAACTTAAAGCACACGGTATTGGGGGTTCAGTGTTGAGGTGGATAGAGAATTGGTTGGCAGACAGGAAGCAAAGAATAGGAATAAACGGGTCCTTTTCGGAATGGCAGGCAATGACTAGTGGGGTACCGCAAGGCTCAGTGCTGGGACCCCAGTTATTTACAATATATATTAATGATTTGGACGAGGGAATTGAATGCAACATCTCTAAGTTTGCGGATGACATGAAGCTGGGTGGCAGTGTTAGCTGCGAGGAGGATGCTAGGAGGCTGCAGAGTGACTTGGATAGATTAGGGCAAATGCATGGCAGATGCAATATAATGTGGATAAATGTGAGGTTATCCACTTTGGCGGCAAGAACAGGAAAGCAGAGTATTACCTGAATGGTGGCCAATTAGGAAAAGGGGAGATGCAAATTGACCTGGATGTCATGGTGCACCAGTCATTGAAAGCAAGCATGCAGGTGCAGCAGGCAGTGAAGAAAGCGAATGTTATGTTAGCATTCATAGCAAGAGGATTTGAGTATAGGAGCAGGGAGGTTCTGCTGCAGTTGTACAGGGCCTTGGTGAGACCGCACCTGGAGTATTGTGTACAGTTTTGGTCTCCTAATCTGAGGAAAGACATTCTAGCCTTAGAGGGAGTACAGAGAAGGTTCACCAGATTGATCCCTGGGATGGCGGGACTTTCATATGAAGAAAGACTGGATAGACTGGGCTTATACTCGCTGGAATTTAGAAGACTGAGGGGTTGGAGAGGCTAGATGCGGGAAGATTGTTCCCGATGTTGGGGAAGTCCAGAACCAGGACAGCTTAAGGATAAGGGGGAAGTCTTTTAGGACCGAGATGAGAAAAAAATTCTTCACATAGAGAATGGTGTGTCTGTGGAATTCTCTGCCGCAGAAGGTAGTTGAGGCCAGTTCATTGGCTATATTTAAGAGGGAGTTAGATGTGGCCCTTATGGCTAAAGGGATCAGGGGGTATGGAGAGAAGGCAGGTACAGGTTACTGAGCTGGATGATCAGCCATGATCATATTGAATGGCGGTGCAGGCTCGAAGGGCCGAATGGCCTACTCCTGCACCTATTTTCTATGTTTCTATGTTTCTAAAGCAGCTACATAATAGATATGGCTCAGTTGGCATTGCACCCTCAGCTCTCTATTCAAAGTTTATGAGTTCAGGCCCTTTAGTTTAGTTTAGTATAATTTATTGTCATGTGTACCAAGGTGCAGTGAAAAGCTTTTGTTGCATGCTAACCAGTCAGCAGAAAGACAATACATGATTACAATCAAGCCATTTGCAGTATAAAGATACACGATAAGGGTATGATGTTTAATGCGAGGTAAAGCCAGCAAAGTTCGATCAAGGATAGTCCGAGGGTGACCAAAGAGGTAGGTAGTAGTTCAGCACTGCTCTCTGGTTGTGGTAGAATGATTCAGTTGCCTGATAACAGCTGGGAAGAAACTATCCCCAAATCTGGAGGTGTGCGTTTTCACTTTTATATACCTTTTGCCTGATGGGAGAGGGGAGAAGAGGGAGTGGCCAGGGTGCGACTCATCCTTGATTATGCTGCTGGCCTTGCCGAGGCAGCATGAGGTATAAATGGAGTCAATGGAAGGGAGGTCCTCCTTACGAGTCTGAACGCACACGATCCAAGTTAACACCTCAGTGAAGTATTCACTGTCACAGGACCTGTCCTTGGATGAGATTTTCAACTGAAGCTCTATTCGCTCTTTCTGGTGACCTTTATATTTTCTCATATTTTTCCTAATTCCTTCTAGCCTAGAAGGAATCTATTCAGTCCATCAAGTCTCAGAGCAATCCCACCTCCCCATTCCCTTTATTTATTTCCCTGCGATCATTCTCTCTCACATGTCATTAACTTTAATCCTAGATTCTCTGTAAGAATCAATAGTGTTAAATCTGCTGTGTGGTAACATCAGTGTGCTGTAATTTGGTTCTAAAATTTAGTGGCATTGAAATCATTGGAATAAATCTTGGTGGAAATGTTCAACACGCCAATGCCACTACGTAACTTGTTTAGCACTAAAGGCAGGGGGGTGAATTTTAAGTACCCTTGCCACTACTTTGAAGATTTTGCCAGGGACTATCGAACCATTTAAGAACCAATTAGACGGGTACATGGATAGGACAGTTTTAGAGGTATATGGGCCAAACACAGGCAGGTGGGACAAGTGTAAATGGGGCATGTCGGTCAGTGTGGACAAGTTGGGCTGAAGGGCCTGTTTCCTCATTGTATGATTTTATGGCTCTATGACTCTATAAGCAGAGTAATTTGTATCCCTCAGTCAATGTCACCAAAGCATTATGACAATGTTCTCTATGGAAGTTTACTTTGGAGAACTTTGTTTTCTGCATCACAATAGTGACTTAACTTCAAAAACACCTCATTGTTTACAGGGTGTTTGGAATGTGGTGGGTGCTATGGAAAAATCGGCGCAGCATTAGAGTTGCTGTCTTAGAGCACCAGAGACCTGGGTTTGATCCTGACCACGGGTGCTGTCTATACAGAGTTTGTACGGTCTGCCCGTGAACGCATGAGTTTTCCCAGAGTGCTCCAGTTTCCTCACTCATTCCAAAGACATATAGGTTTGTAAGTTAATTGGCTTTGGTAAAAATTGTAAAATTGTCCCTAGTGTGGAGGAAAGTGCTAGTTTAATGGGGTCGCTTGTTGTCATGGAGATGGTGGGCCAAAGGGCCTGTTTGCATGCTGCATCACTAAACTAAACTAAACTAAACTAAACTAAACTAAACTAAACTAAACTAAACTAAACTAAACTAAACTAAACTAAACTAAACTAAACTAAACTAAACTAAACTAAACTAAACTAAACTAAACTAAACTAAACTAAACTAAACTAAACTAAAAGAAATAAACCAAGGCATGCCCACATTTCCTTTAGGCCTGAGTTTTACTTTTAACCAGGACAGTTAGTTTTTACCATTTTGTTTTCATTCTCCGATTCCTCAGTCTCCTGGTTTGTGTCAGACTGCAGTTGCTCATCTGGGTTGAGTAACTCACCCTGGTGGCCTGCTTTTCACCTAAAGTTTAAAGATAGGTTCTTGATTAGTAAGAGCACCAAAGGTTACGGGGAGAAGGCAGAAGAGGGGAACACAGATCAGCCATGATTGAATGGCGGAGCAGACTTGATGGGCCGAATGGCATCACTCTTGCTCTCTATGTCTTATGGTATTATGGTCTTATTGGGACTCACTTTTCCATCCACTCAGGCAGACCAAGGAACCGAGTCTACCCACTAACAAGCTCCTTACAGAGAGTGTAACTGATGATCACCAGCCTCCAGCTTCTCGTCTGACCACTCCTGATGGAAGCAGAACTAGAAATCAAAGGGAGCGGGATCACAAGTGCTGACAACATGGAGAGTATGCGTCAGCAAACCATGAGGAAATCCCTAAAGTATAACGTGGTTTGTATTTTGTAATGAAGGCTGGTTCTGGAAATGGCAAAGATACCAAGTTACACAATCTTGAAGATCTCAGGGCGGCATGGTGGGGCAGCGGTAGAGTTACTGCCTTACAGCGCCAGAAACCCGGGTTTGAATCTGACAACGGATGCTGTCTGTACGGGGTTTCGTACGTTCTCCTCGTGACATCTTCTATGTTTCTATGACATTGTGTACGTTTTCTCTGAGATCTTCGGTTTCCAAAGACGTACAGGTTTGTAGGTTAATTGGCTTGATATGAATGTATAAAACTGTAAATTTGTCCCTAGTGTGTGTAGGGTAGTGTTAATGTGCTGGGATCGCTGGTTGGTGCGGACGTTGGGCCGAAGGGCCTGTTTCCGCGCTGTATCTCTAAACTTAAACTGAACTAAACTAAAATCAGGCAGACCAAGGAGAGTGGAGGGAGAGGAAATATGCACAGAAGGTCAGAGGACAGTCACCCCAGCCTGGATGTGAGTAAACACCAAATGACTGGGCAATTTTCAGTGGTAGGGGCCAGCTAGGGGAAGGACAGAGCAAGAGGAGATGTCATTGGAGTGCGATCCATGCAGCCTTTTCACAAATACATAACCCCAAGCTTTGCAGTAGATGGATCAAAGAGACTTGCTGAGAGACTTGTGATTATTCTGAACGGGACAATTATCTGTCACGGTGGATGCATGGCAGATGCAGTTTAATGTGGATAAGTGTGAGGTTATCCACTTTGGTGGTAAGAATAGGAAGGCAGAGTATTATCTGAATGGTGTCAAGTTAGGAAAAGGGGACGTAAAACGAGATCTGGGTGTCCTAGTGCATCAGTCACTGAAAGGAAGCATGCAGGTACAGCAGGCAGTGAAGAAAGCCAATGGAATGTTGGCCTTCATAACAAGAGGAATTGAGTATAGGAGCAAAGAGGTCCTTCTGCAGTTGTACAGGGCCCTAGTGAGACCGCACCTGGAGTACTGTGTGCAGTTTTGGTCTCCAAATTTGAGGAAGGATATTCTTGCTATTGAGGGCATGCAGCGTAGGTTTACTAGGTTAATTCCCGGAATGGCGGGACTGTCATATGTTGAAAGACTGGAGCGACTAGGCTTGTATACACTGGAATTTAGAAGGATGAGAGGGGATCTTATCGAAACGTATAAGATTATTAAGGGGTTGGACATGTTAGAGGCAGGAAACATGTTCCTAATGTTGGGGGAGTCCAGAACAAGGGGCTACAGTTTAACAATAAGGGGTAGGCCATTTAGAACGGAGATGAGGAAAATCTTTTTCAGTCAGAGAGTTGTGAATCTGTGGAATTCTCTGCCTCAGAAGGCAGTGGAGGACAATTCTCTGAATGCATTCAAGAGAGAGCTAGATAGAGCTCTTAAGGATAGCGGAGTTAGGAGGTATGGGGAGAAGGCAGGAACGGGGTACTGATTGAGAATGATCAGCCATGATCACATTGAATGGCGGTGCTGGCTCGAAGGGCCGAATGGCCTACTCCTGCACCTATTGTCTATTGTCTATGGCAAAGAACATGACCTGTTGCCCGTGAACCTGAGACTAAATTAATTAACCCAGCTGGAGCCACTTGCCCATATTGCAACTATTGGCAGACAAGTCTGATAGTCTCAAGTTGTACAGAGTCCAAATGGGTGAGGGTAGGATGCAGTGTATGTTGCCGAGGGCCTGCGGAGGAGGAGGCAACAAGCAGAGCGCCATGAACAACCAAACCACCCCGGACTGATGTTTAGATTTTAAAGATACAGGGCGGAAACAGGCCCTTTTGCCCACCGAGTCCACGCCCACCCGCGATCCATGTACACACACTACGCACTACACACTAGTCCTACACACTAGGGACAATTTACAATTGTTACTTAAGCCAATTATCCTACAGACCTGTACGTCTTTGGAATGTGGGAGGAAACTGGAGCATCCGGAGAAAAAGCCATGTGGGAGAATGTCCAAATTCCATGCAGACAGTACCCTAGGTCAGGATCAACCCTGGGTCTCTTAAACAAAGCTCCTGACCCGAAATGTCACCTGCTCATGTTCTCCAGGGATGCTGCCTGACCTGTTGAGTTACTCCAGCACCGTGTCCTTTTTCAACATTTTTCAACACTGGTTGAAATCATCGAGTGGATAAATGTATTCAAGAAGAGGATGTGATCAGATGGCTCGAACAACATTTTATAGCAATCACTGTAAGAATCCTATGAGATTTCCTGTTATCTGTCCCGATCACAATGTCAACTTTTCATTTGGTATTTCTTCTGTTAAGCTTTCTAGAATGTTTTTCACCTGAGAGGTGCCGAATTACATTGTTGTAATGTGGAAAGCCCTGAAAATGATGTGCACTTGGTTAACTCCGACAAATAACTATGTGATACCAACTGAAGATAGACCCAAAAAGCTGGAGTAACTCAGCGGGTCAGACAGCATCTCTGGAGAAAAGGAATAGGTGACGTCTCGGGTCAAGACCCTTCTTCAGATACTAACCTACAGGTTAAATGATAAGTGATTGCCAGGACACCAGAATAACCCCCCCTGATCTTTTGAGGGTGCAGAGAAGGCCCCAGTTGAAGACCTTACTTAAAAGGCAACCTCAGTATGAGGGTTGTTCTCAAAGGTTGTGGAATTATGGTTTGAACCCATGACCTCTTAATTCAGAGGCAAGAGTGTTATCCACAGAGCTGCAATCAACGTCACAGGAACAAAGTCAGAACCAGCTGTCACTGAGTCTGAATCACTCACTTGTGCAGTGGTAGAGGTGGTTGAGGGAGTATGAATGGAATTGAGACAGAAACACTGACCAGCTTTCAATGGTTTTATCTTAGCTGGTTTATAAAATTCTAAGGTGTTTTCTTTGGGACTAAATGTACAGCACCATTGCCAGAGTCGTAAAATATTTTCACACACCATGAGCTCCTTTTTGAAAAGTATTTGTAAAATTTAGCTAAGCTCGGAAGACTGCTGGAAATCTATAGAACGACCTCATGGTTTGGCAAAAAAGAGGAACGTGATTCTTCATGTCGCAAGGAAAATAAAAGAGGCTAAAAGAAAGCTGCACCTTTTAGTTTAGTTTAGTTTAGAGATACAGCACGGAACAGGCTCTTCAGCCCATCGAGTCCGCGCTGACCAGCGATCCCCACACACCAGCACTCTACTATGCATTAGGGACCATTTACAATTTTTACCAAAGCCAATTAACCTACAAACCTATACGTCTTTGGAAACCGGAGCGCCTGGAGAAAACCCAAGCGGTCAAGGGGAGAACGTACAAACTCAGTGCAAACAGCACCATACTCAAGATCAAACCCGGGTCTCTGGCACTGTAAGGCAGTAACTCTATTGCTGCACCATTGTGTCGCCCCTAGATAGTGCCTCTTATGACATTAGAATACTCCAATGCAGGCAATGAAGTGGAGTTGCAAGTAGGTTGTAGGAAATTCAACAGCCAATTCACACACATTATAACCACATAAATAATGACCAGAAAATCTGCCTCATTGAAGTTGCTTGTGGATAAGTATGTGGCAGTACACGGGTTGACTATGCTATGAAATACTGCCACGTGATCCATTGCAGCCACCTTAGGGAGCAGATGGGACATTGGATTAATATCTCACGTGGAATCCAAAAGCTTCGGCGATGCATCTTTTGATGAAGGGTTTCACTGGAGAATCAAGTCTCAGGCGTGGAGCTTGAACCCAAAAAAGTCCTGAGGAAATTATAGTGAAGATTGACAAAATAAACACACATTGTAAACCGTGAGGGAGCTGCACTGATGGAGGTGGCCTCTTGTGGGAAGACATTTATAAAATAAGGAGCACTTATTCTTTCAGATGGATGTAGAATGTCTCACATTTTTTTATAGGAGAATGTAAGTTCCGTTAAACCCTCCCTGACCCCATCAGCACAATTATACCCTGGGATCATGCACACTGCTGAAGGGCATGCTGAGAACGGAATCAAAATGAAGTGTAAAGATGACAAAGGTGCAGCATATCCACACAAAATCGCACAAACAACACGCAAAAGTGTGGTCTAGGCAGCACTGGCAGCAGGCAAAAGTGCATGCCAAACATCGATGCTGCAAGCAGAAGTCTGATCTGAGCAGTCTGTCATGAAACAGAACAGATCAAAGCTCTGCACTCCTGAAACATCCAATGTTTAATGGACGATTAAATGGCTGATGGGAGAAGGAGGGTCCAAGAACATTGTCAATAAAGACAATGTGATGGTGAAAGATGAGACTGAAGGATGTGCCACCATGTTCGGCCAGAAGTACCAAGTGAAGGATCAATTCCACATTTCTGGCTGTGATGGTGGTGATCCCAAGGTCACCAAAGCCAGTCTGTTGCCACTTAAACTGTTGATTAAGAGGCTTTTAGATAGGCACATGGATGTGGAGGGATATGGATCATGTGCAGGCAGATGAGATTAGTTTATGTCTGGCATCATGTTTGGCACAGACATGTGGGCCGAAGGGCCTGTTCCTGTGCTGTACTGTTCTAAGTTCTATGTTCAAATTTCTCCAGGTGATATTAAAATCTGACATGGAACATTAGACATAGCAAAGACTATGGTTCTGAACAACACCCTGGTCATAGAGGAAAAGCAAGGGTTACTTGAAGTTAGAGAAATCAATATGCTTGGGCAGCTTACAACCCAATGATATGAATATTGATTGCCCTAACTTCAAGTAACCCTTGCTTTCCCTCTCTCTTCGTCCCTCCCCCACCCTAGTTCTCCAACTAGTTTCACTGTCCTCCTGATTCATTTTACTGTTTGTGTGCCTCGTTGTCACCTTCCCCTCAGCCAACAATGAACTATTCTACATTTCCTTGACCAATGTCTGCTTTGATCTGTTGTTTTCACACCTTTCATCGTCTTTGTACCCTTCCACATGTTCAGTTTCCCTCTCCCATGACTCTCAGTCTGAAGAAGAGCCTTGACCCGAAACGTCACCCATTCCTTCTCTCCAGAGATGCTGCCTGTCCTGCTGAGTTACTCCAGCATTTTGTGTCTAACTTTGTTTCTGTTGCTTTGATAATTCCGGCGTCTGCAGTCTTTTGTGCGTTAATCACCTGGCATCAGTCATACGCTCTTTTGTTGCAGTTCTATTTGTTTGCTTTCTTTTTGATCATTCAAGTACTTTGGCTTTAATTGCCCTATCCTTTTCCCACATGGATCTCAATCGGCCGCCATCTTTGCCAAGAACTGCAATCTCTCAATTCATCAGTTTGCTGTTCCCAGCTGCTTTAAGGAAGCCTCCCTCATTCCAATAACAAAAACATAAAGTGACCTGTCTCGATGACTGCCACTCAGCAACCATAATGATGTGTGTAGGAAGGAGCTGCAGATGCAGGTTTACACCGAAGATGGACACAAAATGCTGGAGTAACTCAGCCGAACAGACAGCATCTCCGGAGAGGAGGAATAGATGACGTTTTGGGTAGAGACCCATAATGAAGCATTTTGTAAGACTGGTAATAGCCCATATCTGTGCCATTCTTCTAGAAAATCTAGCCCTCTTGGGTAAAATAGGTCCATGATAGACACCATCTGTCTTGCATTGCATTCAGCTCGGGATCACTTGGACAATAGGAACACTAATGGGAAGAGGTTATTCACTGACTACAGCTCAACCTTCAATACTGAATAAGTTCATCCTTAAACCTCCGGACCTTAGCTGTGCTTTTGATGCCATCATTCCAGACACTCCCTGACTTATGTAATTGATAAGTCAAGTGGACCCTTGCGTAAGTCGGATATTATGCAAGGCGGAATCAGAGATGCTACTGCGCATATGTAAATTTACTATTTGATATGGATACCACGTGGAACCTCCTATGTGGAGACCACAGTGGAGCTACGGCATGGAGACCGTGTGGATCCTCCTATGCAGAGACCATGGGGGAGCTCCGACGTGGAGGCTACGTGCGACATCTTACGCGGGTACCACGTGGACTTTCTACTCCCCCATGGGGGAGCTCTGATGTGGAGAGCATGTGGAACCTCCTACACAGAGACCACGAGGGCGTCTGGGCTTAAAGAGCTGCCTATGCAAGTGCACGTTTACAAAGTTGCCTGCTATGTAAGTCGGAAAGTGCCTCTTGCGGTTCTTGTGTATTTTCTGACTTCTGGATAAAATCAATAAAAATCTATAAAATCTATAAAAATCGGAGCCCGCCTGTGACCTGGGGCCACCTGTAAATGTGGGTAAAGTTTCGCACTGTCCCTGCCTGTGGTGGTGTAGCGGATTACCCATAATCCCCATTCTCCAGATCATTTATTGTGATCAAATTTACACTTTTAAATGGGAGAGGGAGCTGTACACATTACGACGTGCTGTCCATACACTCCCTCTGATTGTACAACGCACAGCATTTGTTGTGGCAAGGTACATTATCTTCATCCAACGCACAGATATATTGTTATTGGCACTGAGCCAACCCGATACTGATGAGGTGGCCATCAGTCTATAGACTTTCGACTTTCGAGATACAGCACAAAAACAGCCCCTTCGGCCCACCGAGTCCACACCGACCAGTGATCACCCCATACACTGGCACTATCCTACACACTGGGGACAATTTGCAATTTTTTTACTAAAGCCAATTAATCTACAAACCGGGAGCCAGTGCACCAGGGAAAAATCCATGCGGTCACAGGGACAAACGCCGTACACACAGCACCCATGGTCAGGATCGAACTCAGGACTCTGGCACTGTGAGGCAGCAACACTACCGCTGTGCCACTGTGCCACCCCTAATGATGTCCTTTCTGGCAACATTGACTTTGCATGTAAAGACTCCATATTCTGGAGGTTTCACGGCTGGGTCACATCCTCTGAGTATGCAGTTGTTCCAACTGGGCCTCAGATTGTTTCAGCATCACCCTTGGAGACCAGAGTGATCTCTGCCACTACTCCTGAGCTGGCCCCATTATCTCCATACACTTCCAACACAGAGGTCTGCACCTCCCTGCAGTGATGTGTGTGCCTCCAGCTAACGACATTCCACAAATGTGCTGTCATATTGACAAACTATGCGCATCTTTCCTTATCCTGTTCCAGCAAGCCTGTTGCAAAACCTATAAAATTATTACTGCAATATGTTTAACATACTGCAAAATGTTTAACTACCATATAAAATTCCCCAACCCTTAGTTATGATTAACTAGAGATAGCAGGTATATGCTGCTGCTGTCTCTCGGTGTGTGCAGGTTAATGTCTCTTGCTAATATTTCTGTTGTTCTTTATAGTCCACATTATCATTCCCTGCGCATTCCAGGCATCCACCACACAGTGTAAAAACCTTGACCGCACATCTCCTTGTCTGCCCCTCTCACCATATGCCCTATAGTATTTGATAGTCAAATATTTGACAAATACCCTATAGTATTTGATAGAAAATGTCTGACTGTTTACCCTACCTATGCTTCTCATTATTTTATATACTTCTATCTGGTCTCCCCTCAACCCCCGGCTTTCCAGATAAAAAAAATCCGAGTCTGTGCAACTTCACCTTGCACCCGCTAATCCAGACATCGTTCTGGTAAAGATAGACACAAAGTGCTGGAGTAGTCAGCGGGCCAGGCAGCATCTCCGGTGAAAAAGGATGAGTGATGTTTCGGGTCAGAACCCTTCTTCAGTGTTTGATCTCATGATTTTATACAGTCGATGTTGCCTGTGATGGAGTGTTTGACAGAGGGCGAGCAGTTGCAGTGAACAGTGTTTTACAGAAGTTGAACAATGCACCGTGAATGGGATGTTGCAGAGGAATAACAGTGTGCAGTGAATAGTGTTTTACAAATCTAGAGCCTTGCGCAGTGCACAGCGAATGTTTTTTTTTATAGAGGTGGAACAGTGTGTAGTGAATGGCATTTTGGAGTGGAATAATGGTGTGCAGATTTTGGATGAAAGATTTTGTTCGTTTTTAGAAGGACAGAAAGACATTAAGTATATTTGTAGAAGCAAGTATCAGACCTGAGTTACCTTAAATATCTAAATTGATTGTTTGGCACTTTCATACCGATTACAGGTGTTTTCAAAATGTTTCTTCATTTAGTAAAGAGGAAAGAGTTTGAA
Source organism: Rhinoraja longicauda (assembly GCF_053455715.1). Classification (NCBI taxonomy): domain Eukaryota; kingdom Metazoa; phylum Chordata; class Chondrichthyes; order Rajiformes; family Arhynchobatidae; genus Rhinoraja; species Rhinoraja longicauda. Next base: position 14,420,479 of record NC_135962.1, read on the forward strand.
GAGAACTGCAACGTATTTACTTTGAAACATGGATCTGTGGAGGCAACGTGAGTAGTCTACACTGGGAGTTCACCATTGAAGGGATCTACAGGAGTCGCTGCATCAAAAGGGCAGACAGCATCAACAAGAACCCACACCACGCTCTCATTTCACTCCTGCCATCGGGAGGACAGTATCGGAGTCTGAAAACCGTGGCCTCCAGGTTCAGCAACGGCTTCTTCTCAATAACCATCAGACTATTGAACACTACAAGCACCGACTAAACTCTGAACTACAAACTGTTTTGGTTGCCCTTGGGACTTTGGGCTTTTGTTTTGTTTTGCACTAATATTGGGTTTTATTATTTATTGAAAGTTTTCATGTTTGTTTTTTATGTGATCTATTGAGTTTCGTGATTTCAGACCTGCTATGCTGCTGCAGGTAATAATTTCATTATTCTGTTTCTGAGTATATGACACTTAAACTGTCTTGACTCTCTTGACTTGAACTCTGGTGTTAGGCTGCCCCCTGTCTGCATTAAACTTCATTACTGAACATCAATCTCTTCATCCCAGCCTGTTATTGACTTTGCCCCCACTGGAGATCTCCCCCCCCTGGACCTCCCACCTCGTTATCTCCAAAGTCGTATCAATAGTTATCCAATGTGATGATTTGGCAACGTGTCAGACTGGACAGGTTTACAGAGTTATAGTGGGTGATAAAAATAAAATCAGAGCAACTACCGTGAAGTAGTTGGACATTTGCATCAGTTCATGGTTTGGTCATTCAAATGCTCAAACATGAAGGAAGCTGCAGGAAGTTAAAGGCATTGGCCGGTCCTTCTCACTACCGAATAAATCTACAGGAAGCATTGCCTAAAGAAGGCAGCTGATATCATCAAAGACACGCTCCACACAGGGCACGCTCTCATCTCGCTTCTCCCATCAGGAAAAGGGTATCAGAGCTTGAGAACCATTACCTCCAGGGTCAAGAACAGATTCTTCCCACCTTCTCGTCAGGCTCTGGAACCATCCTGCACACCCTGACCACAACTCCTCCTCATAAACTCACCACTACGGCTGTTGTACAACTAAGGTTGGCATTGCATGCTTTGGCTTGCGCCATCATGGTCTGGTTTACCTGGAATGACAGATAATTCATTGTATATTTATTTGTCGTGTTGTGTTAACGTGCCTGTAAAGCTGCAGCAAGTTAGAATTTTAATGTTCTGTTCCACTGCATTTGACAATTAAACCCTCTCCAACACTCTTGAAGATTCATGATTCAAATAAATTGCTCCCAGAATAACACGGTGTGTATTGCAATGTTTTAATAACTACCTTGTGACTGACATTGTGTGATAACTTTACAGTGTTATCCTTCTGGCAGTGAAAGTCCCTTTATGCGCCTAATAATTAAATAATATTAATACCCCTCTTCAGTACGGATGACAATGACTTAAATCACGTTGAGCTCTGAGATTAAAATTCGTCTAATATAGTTTGTAAATGTTAAACCATGTAGCATAGCATTAAGGAGAGAGGGACAAAGTTTAATGAAGATGTGTGTAACAACTTTACTACATGAAGGCTGGTGAGTGCCTGGGACTTGCTGGCAGGGTTCTTGGTGGAGGCTGAGATGATAGTGGTATTTAAGGGGCTTTTGGATAGGCATATGAATATGCAGGAAATGAGTGTATATGGATTATACGCTGGTGGCTAAGAGCAGGTCTCGGCATCATGTTCGGCACAGACATTGTGGGCTGAGGGGCCTGTTCTTGTGCTGCACTGTTCTATGATCTAAGTTCTAAGTTCATACCTGCTGGTCAAAGTGATTTTTTATTTGATCTCTTTTAAAAATCATGGTCAGGTTCGATGGTTCAGCACTAACTCCTGAAAGACTTGGCAGAAGTGACTTGATTCACAACCTCGGGGGATTGCCCTCTAAGAAGGCACTGACCTGCATTACTGACTGGCCCTTGAAACTGGCAAGACGTAATGTTGCTTGAAGAACAGCTAGCATGGAATGAACAGGGGTAGTGCAACCAGGATCAGAGACAGCAACGCAAGGTCTTTATGTATGGAGATTATTCAAAGGAGAGGGGTGTTGTGAGCCCAAGAGACACAGAGGCTGCCCAGAGCAACATCCAGACACCACTGGCAGGGGGTAGCTTGGAGGACATGAACTGACGACACTGGAAGATCTTAGCCAGTCAAGCAACATTGATTGAAGGAGAACCAGTTAATTTTCCAGGACTGTGACCCTTCCTCAGAGCTAGGGAAAGAATGGATAGGTTACATTTGTCAATGCAGAGCTTGGGGAGGAGTGTATTCGAAGACAAAAGACTATATAGAGATTGGTTGGGACAGATTAGGGGTTATGGAGCATGAGTAGTGACTACAGGGGGAAGGTGGGGGCCAGAGACACGGACATCTTAGAGACATGATGAGAAAGGAACACAAGCATGATAATGGGAAACAACGAGAGAGCAGTTCATCTGAAGTTGGAAAATTCCATGTCCAGAGGATACAAAGCGCCTGGATAGAAGGTGCAATTGAGGGAGGGTTTTGATTGGCAGATTGTTGGACAAAGGCTAGAGGTGAAAAGACATAAGGTGTTAGATAAGGATAGAAGAGTTGTGAATTGTGAAGTCAGAGGAAGGAATGTACGTGGAAGGGGGCGGGAGAAATGTGTGCGAGTCCAGGTGGGAGGCACAGGGGATGGGGAGGGGGAAGAAAGGGGAAAAGGGGGGGAGGGGAGGGGGAGGAGTTTGTAGTTATCTAAAACTGGAGAATTCCATCATACCGTTGGATTGTAAGCTACCCAAGAGGAATATAAGGTGCTGTTCCTCCAGTCTGCGTGCGGTCTCACTCTGGCAATGGAGGAGGCCCAGGATAGAAAAGTCAGTATGGGAATGGGAAGAGGAGTTAAAATGGCTAGCAGCCGGATGATCCAGTAGGCATTGGTGGACTGAGAGCATGTATTCAACAAAATGGTTGCAAAATTTATGCTTGATCTCGCCGATGTACAGGAGGCCCCATTGGGAACATGCAGTAGATGAGGTTAGAGAAGGGTCACATGAACCTCTGCCTCACCTGGAAGGACAGCTGGGATTCCTGAATGGATGTGAGGGAGGAGGAACAGGGTGTTACATCTCCTGCAGTTGCAGGGGAAAGTATCCGGGGAGGAGGTGGTTTGGGTGCAAGGGGATGAGTTAACCAAGGAGATACGGAAAGAGCAGTCTATGAGGCAGCCGGACAGGAGTGGGGATGGGAAGATGTGACTGGTGGTGGGATCACGTTGGAGATGGTGGAAATGTTGGAGAACGATGTGTTGGATGCGGAGGCTGGTGAGGTGAAAGGTGAGGACCAGGGGAACTCTATCCTTGTTCCATCTGGGGGGAGGGGGAGCACGGGTAGAACTACGAGACACAGAGGAGATGCAAGTCTGGGATCCATCATTAACACAGGGGGGAAGCCAATTTGGCCAAAAACCCAAACAGTCAGCATCCGAGGTTGGAATCCGATCCAGCAGTTTATTGAGTTTAGTTTAGTTTAGAGATACAGACTAAAAACAGGCCCCTCAGCCCACTTAATGGTCAATCACCCATTCAGTGTAGGAAGTAACTGCAGATGCTGATTTACACCCAAAGATAGATACAAAATGTTGGAGTAACTTAGCGGACAGGCAGCATCTCTGGAGAGAAGGAATGGGCGATGTTTAGGGTAGAGACCCTTCTTCACCGGTTCTATGTTATCCCGCTTTCTCAACCACTCCCAACACACTAGGGGCAATTTACAGATGTCAATGAATCTACAAACCCGCACGTCTTTGGGATGTTTGGAGGAGAGCAGAGCGCACGGAGGAAACCCACATGGTCACAAGGAGCCCGTGCAAACTCCGCACAGGCAGCACCCGAGGTCAGGATTGAACCCAGGGTCTCTGGCACTGAGAGGCTGCAGCTCTATCACCTGTGCACTTTGAAACATAGAAACATAGAAAATAGGTGCAGTAGGAGGCCATTCGGCCCTTTGAGCCAGCACCGTCATTCATTGTGATCGTGGCTGATCATCCATAATCAATACCCCGTGCCTGCCTTCTCCCATTATCCCTTGATTCCACTAGTCCCCAGAGCTCTATCTAACTCTTTCTTAAATTCATCCATTGATTTGGCCTCCACTGCCCTCTATGGCAGAGAATTCCACAAATTCATAACTCTCTGGGTGAAAAAGTTTCTTCTCACCTCAGTTTTAAATGGCCTCCCCTTTATTCTAAGAGCCCTGGCCCCTGGTTCTGGACTCCCCCAACATTGGGAACATTTTTCCTGCATCTAGCTTGTCCAGTCCTTTTATAATTTTATATGTTTCTATAAGATCCCCTCTCATCCTTCTAAACTCCAGCGAATACAAGCCTAGTGTTTTCAATCTTTCCTCATATGACAGTCCCGCCATCCCAGGGATCAATCTCATGAACCTACGCTGAACTGCCTCAATTACAAGGATGTTCTTCCTCAAATTAGGAAACCAAAACTGTAGACACTTTGCTGAGGATTGTAAAAAGATAATCACCTCTTATGTTGACATTAGCGGGTCATATTCTATTTATAAGAGATCACAGAGTGATACAGCAATTGCCCAAGCTTTTGTGCATCCCATTAAAATACTAAACCATCAGAGAACTTTGAATGCTTGTCCTTTCCTCTCTCATTCCACATAGCAATTTTCTGGCCGTCCCAAGAGCATGGAGGGCTGCTGTACATATTTTGCATGCATAGTTTTGTGTTAGTAATTTTGTGCTTTCAAATGCAGTGAAAGTTTCAGTGAATAATGTCATAAGTGTGTGTTGCAGTTTATAATCATCACCCTGACAGGAATACAGACAGGTCATAGCTTCAAATGCATAGCTCAGCTGGGGAATATTGTTAGTTTATCGTTTGCAGAGTCCTTTTTCACTAACACCATGGTTTCTCACTAGGGCAACATATTGTCCAATTTACTCCACAAAATGCTGGGGGGACATGGCATTTCCATGCCCCTTCTCTCCCCAGCCCCCACTATCCTCCAAGCCACAAGAATCGGGGGCTGTGTGGAGCCGAGCAGAGCTGGGAGTGCTGTGCAGACTCACTCGGTCACTCAATGAGAGGGGCCGATGGCTGCTCTCTCCACGTCTGCTCATTCTCCCATCTCAGCTGTTTCTGCGATTCTCTCCCATACACTTTATTCATTTCTGACTTACAAACAGTTTGGTTTATGAACAGTTCTCATGAACAGAACCCTGTCACAACCTGGGGACTTCCTACACCGATAGATCAGTAAGTGCACAAGTTTAATGTGCAAGAGAGTGAGTTGAAAAACTGCATGATCAGAACAATGGAATGGAAAAAAAATGGGAGCCTCTCTTTAGAGTTGCCACCGCTACTGCACCGTCAGCCCTTTGTCTAAACTTGGAGCTCAATATCAACATTACAACAGTTTTCTGCTTAAATCCAATTACTTGTCGTTTAATTCATAACTTATTTTGATTCTGCCATTAAAATATATGTGGGTGAAAATATAATCACATTTGACTTTAGACTTTAGAAATACCGTGTGGAAACAGCCCCTTCAGCCAACCGAGTCCACGCCGACCACCAATCACCTCGTACACTAGCACTATCCTACACGCTAGGGACAATTTACAATATTTTTACCAAATCCAATTAACCTACAAACTTGTATGTCTTTGGAGTGTGGGAGGAAATGGTGCACCCGGTGAAAACTCATACGGTCACAGGGAGAACGTACAAACTCTGTACAGACATCACCCTTAGTCAGGATCGAACCTGGGTCTCTGACACTGTAAGGCAGCAACTCTATCGCTGCACCACCATGCCGCCCTGACTTTTTGTTATTCTACATCATCTGCATTTACAGAGTAATTTCTTTAATGACAGGATTTTTTTCCTGACTCTATAACAGTGCTGCTTGTGGTTCATTACCAGGGTCATGGGAAAGATGCAGGACATTGATGGATTCATGGCAGGACACAAGCTCCTGTGGTGCCATTTTAAACTGATACTACAAGTTGTGTGGTATAATATAGGTATAAAAGACGCCAGAGGAACCATGGTACATCATCTCCAAAACGTTCTTAAGTACAACAATTGATCATATGACAAATCTTTAATATGATTTTAATTGTAATTACGAATTATGCTTTGAACTGTACAAGGCTATTTCCTGCAGCAATAACTGACATAAACACGCAAGACAAAGCAATTTTTAAAAGTGTTCTAAGTATGTACATGCTTGACTTTATAAGATGCTTTATTTATGAGGATTATTTTCATGCATAAGCACATGAGGACAGTGCTGCAATTTACCTTTCAAGGGTGCCATCAGATATAAATCTTTCTTATGAGGCTGTCAGTGAAACATAAAGCAACTGGTTTCTTTTATTTTAGAAGTGGTTTACTCAGATTGAAAGTGCATCTAATCTTACATGTTTTCTTTGCCATGCTCCCACATTATCTGTCGCAAAGCACAACACATTGTAATTATTTGGAGTATACAGTGCTAGATGAATATTGGGTAGGGCAACAGGACAACATGGCCTCTTGTCACTTCTATAGAATAAATGTTCAGAAGCAGCCCACTAAGTATGTGCCCAGCCTTCAAGTGCCCACATACACCAAACCAAATTCGGCTTTATTCTCATAAACCCCTCCCAGAGTCTACCACTAACTTACATACATGGCCAATTTACTGTAGCCTGTTAACTTACCAACCGTCATGTCAATGGAAAGGAAGACAAATGGAAATACAGGGATGTTAGGAATGAAGCAGAAATGCAACAAGCAGCTACAGGATTAAATTATCAAAAAAAGTGAACCCCATCGGAAAGTATTTGATAGATCCCCACATAAACAAAGGAAAATTAGGCTAAACATGGTTCACTAAACATGCATAAATATTGGAGTTATACCAGGAAGTTGGAGATGGCTATCCTCTGGGGAATGTCTCACCTCTGGAAGCCCTAGCCATCAAGAAGGTCAAGGGCAAAAGGCAAATGGGAACATGAGCACTGCAGCTTCCCCTTGAAGACCACTTTGACTTGCAAATGGGCCACTGGACAGTAATAGCTTTGCAGAAAGGACTAGATTGCTCTTACATAGATCAAACATGGTTAATGGACCAAATTATCTTCTTGAAGGCCCTGGGCCTGTACTCGCTGTAGTTTATAGATATGGGGGGACCCCATTGAATCCTGCCGGATAATGAAAGGCCTAGATAGAGTGGACGTGGAAAGGATGTTTCCATTGGAGGGACAATAGACAATAGACAATAGACAATAGGTGCAGGAGTAGGCCATTCAGTCCTTCGAGCCAGCACCGCGATTCAAAGCGATCATGGCTGATCACTCTCAATCAGTACCCCGTTCCTGCCTTCTCCCCATACCCCCTCACTCCGCTATCCTTAAGAGCTCTATCCAGCTCTCTCTTGAAAGCATCCAACGAACTGACCTCCACTGCCTTCTGAGGCAGAGAATTCCACACCTTCACCACTCTCTGACTGAAAAAGTTCTTCCTCATCTCCGTTCTAAATGGCTTACCCCTTATTCTTAAACTGTGGCCCCTTGTTCTGGACTCCCCCAACATTGGGAACATGTTTCTAGAACCAGAGGACACAGCCTTAGAATAAAAGGACACAACTTTAGAATGGAGATGAGGAGAAATCTCTTTAGCCAGAGGGTGGTGAATCTGTGGCAGCTCGTTGCATGTACCCACAACCCTCTGTGTGAATATGAGTGGGTTCTCACAAGGAGTGGATGAGAAGAAAGGCAGAGGAGAATTCAAAGCAAAGTTAGAGGGAAAGAGAAGAAAGAGAATCAGCTGGAGCTCTAGATGGGGTTAGATGATGAGGAGTGTGATATGGCTCAAACAGTTCATAAATAACAGCATGGTCCAATTAAGTCTTATTTTCATTTAATCCCCTAGAATGAGGCCATTTTGTCCATCAAATCTAGGCAACCCTTAGTGTAATGCCATTTCCCCATCCAGATGCAGGGTCTTGACCCAAAACGTTGATTATTCCTCTGCCTCCACAGATGCTGCCTGCCCGTTGAGTTCTTCCAGCAATTTGATTTCCTGCAGTTTCTTGTGTCTCCATTTTCCTTCTCATTTATTCTCTCTCCCAAGCTCAAATTCACCATTGTGTTCCTGCCACCCACCCGCTCCAGAGGCAATTTGCAAAAGACATGTTACATAAGTCAATATAATTCACATAATTTCTAATTCTTTTTTTGTAGAGCGCAACTTCCATTCCAGAGTTCTAAAGGTATAACTTTGACACAAACCGAGAGGTGCTTATTTAACATCCTACACGTTGCCCCTCAGGATCCATTTAAACCTTTCCCTTCTCACCTTAGACATTTGTCCTCTGGTGCATGATTCCACTGCTCTGGGTAAAAGACCCTGTGCATGTAGCCTATTTATTTCTCTCTCTCATGATCTTGCACACTTCCAGAAGATCACCCCTCTTACTCCTGTGTTTCAAAGAAACAAGTCCTTGCCTGCCCAACCTCTCCCTATAGCTCAGGCCCGCATGTTCTGGCAACTACTTCATAAATCTTTCCTGTACTCCTTGAAACAATGTGGCCCATTTTTTTTGGATGGGGAATAATATTACCCTGCATGGAAATAATACAGAAATCATGCCATTAGAGCAAGATTAATCCTGCAAGTGCCCAAATGAATTTCTGGAGCAGTTCTGTTTGAGGTAGAAATGGTTGCTATTGCATTCCATTTCAGGACTTAGTATTCTTGGATGCCTAATGGTAATTAAATGACCAAAATTATTATTAATAAATTCATTATAGAATCATTGGTCAGGCATTGAGCACAAGAGTTGAGACATCATGTTGCAAATGTACATGTCGCTCATGAGACCATATTTGGAGTGTGCAGTTCTGACCGCCCAGCTTTAGGAAAGATGTCATTCAGCTGAAGAGGGTGCAGAGAAGATTCACAATGACATTATTGTGACTAGCGGGCTTGAGTCATAAGAAGCTGGATAGGCTAGAATCATTTTCACTGGAGCTGAGGAGTCTAAGGGGTGACTTTATAGAGGTAGATCAATTCACAGAGGGTACAGCAAAGGTGGATGGCCACAGTCTTTTTCCAAGGGTAGGAGAATCTAAAACTAGAGGAGATTGGTTTCAGGTGAAAGGGAATGTTTTAAAAGGGACCAGAGGGGCAGAGAGTGCTGGATATCTGGAACGAGCTGCTAGAGATATCTGCAGAGCCAGGCACAATTACAACTTTTAAAAGATATTTCGACAGGCTGAGAGTGATATGGGCAGAACCTAGGCAAGCTCGGATAATATCAAGGTCAGCTGGGTCAAAAGGTCTGTGCTGTGTGACTTCATGACTTTAAGACTCTAATTACATCGAAGCATCATAACCCAGATACTGGTTTGAATATGAGTGGTTTACTACAAGGAGTATTTGAGGAGAAAATCAGAGGAGAAAATTCAAAGCAAAGTTCGAGGGAAAGAGAATCAGATGGAGCTATAGAGTGGAAACAAAGAACTACAGATGCTGGCTTATACCAAAGATGGACACAAACCCTTGGAGTAACTCATGGGGTCAGGCAGCATCTCTGGAGAAAAAGAATGCCTGATGTTTAAGAAGGGTCCTGACCCAAAACGTCACCCATCTTTTTCTCCAGAGATGCTGCCTGACCAGCTGAGTTACTCCAACACTTTGTGTCTATCACACTAAGATCTAGATGGGGTTAGATGATGAAGGGTGGGATATGGCTCAAACAGATCCTAAATAACAGTATGGTCCAAATAAGTCTTCTTATTTATTCTCCTAGAATGAGGCCAATTTATCCATTGAGTCTATGCCAACTCTTAGAGTAAACCATTTCCCAGTCCAGATACAGGATCTTTACCCAAAATGTTGACTATTCCTCTGCCTCCACAGAAGCAGATTCATTGTGTTTTTCCAGCACTTTAATTTTAGCTCCAAATTGCAGCATCTGCAAATTCTTGTGTCTTCATTTTCCTTCTTATTTATTCTCTCTCCCAAGCTCATCAAATTCCTGTTATGTTCCTGGCACCCACCCACATCTAAGGACAAGTTATGTAAGTAACATTACATAAGTCAAATTAATTCACTTAAATTCAAATTCTCTTTTTGTGCAGTGCAACTTCCATCCTCTTGATTTTTAAAGGTTGAAGGTTGACAAGAACCAGGAGGTGCTTATTTAGCTTCCTACACATTGTCAGAGCACCTCAAATAATTTCACAGACAATGAAGTACTTTTGAATTGTAGAGATTATTATGACACAAATATAACAGCCAATTTACACCAATTTACTCCAAAGACGTACAGGTATGTAGGTTAATTGGCTGGGTAAATGTAAAAATTGTCCCTAGTGGGTGTAGGATAATGTTAATGTATGGGGATCGCTGGGCGGCATGGACTTGGTGGGCCGAAAAGGCCTGTTTCCGGCTGTATATATATGATATGATATGATATGATATGATACACACAGCAGGATCTAACAAACAGCAATAAGACAAATGACAAGTTAAATATGCTGGTGTGATGTCAATTGAAGAATTAACATTGGACAAGATGTATTTTCACTGAGCCATTCTTGCTAAGTTTAGGATTGAAAGTAGCTTACGTTTCATACGTGTAAGGTGAAATCACTGACAAAGTGTTGGCCTCTGTCTTACCAGTACATTGTACCAGCTTAACCCTATCTCGGTCTGTTATTAACAGCATCACAATGTCCAAAAGATAATGATGATACAACTAAGTTGGAATGTGGTGTCTGTACACCAAGTTAAAAAAAATTACAAGGTTTCTTTAATTAAGGATGAGTTTAAAACTAACTTACATAACGATTTAAAGTCATTTCCCACACTGTTGCATCATCTGTTTCACTATGGTCAGTCAGCAGAACTACCAGTACTACCTTCTAGGTTATACAAGGTGCATCAAATACTCTAAGGTGCACAAATGAGAAAGATGGAAGACCTATAACTGGTGGAAGTGAACGTGAAGCTCAGAGGGTCTGAGTAGGTTATTGCCTAAAGATACATCAACCTGTTTCACCTCTGGCAAAAGACTTTCAAAATAAGCAGCTGCTGGGCTTGCTTGCAATTTATAAACCTCTTCCTAATATTTTCCACTCACTTGTGGACAATTGGAGAGTGCTTGGGTACAATTGGATTCCATGAATTCACAGGCGTCCCCCCGTTAACGTATCCAGGAGGTCAGAACAGTCATATACTTTCACTGACAGCCTGAAAATCGATATATACTCCCCTGTGCCTGGGATTAGTCTAATTTTATTGTTCCTTAATAAAAAAAGGGTGACATTTTGATTCATCTGTGGTAACTCAAATTCATTCCGCATTGAAGATTGATTAAAATGTTATGTTGTCGAGTTGTACAGTAAAACTCCTTGCAGTGGGCTCCTTTACATGGTAACGCCCAGGAGTATAGGTACGTGCCTCTTCTCACTTCATTCCAAATGGCGAGTGTGGATTAGTGTCAGGAAGACTGCATGAGACCCGTAAGCCGCTTGCCAGTTAGAGATTTGCCCTGGAAGACAGAAAGACATGTTCAAATACACCCAACACTTGCACTAGTTAATAGCAGACACACCTACTAAACCGCTAATAATGCTTCGCAAGAATCGATTTGCAGTTGGCAATTTTCATAACCTCTCTGATTGAAACACACCCAAAAATACATTTGCAGAGTTAGTTTCTCCTAACTTGAGTTGAAGATCTGCAATGAGGAAATGCTGTGTTTATATCAAAAGAAAATCCTTGTCCCTTAAATGCACTTCACACAATGAATGTTTATTTAAAAAATGCAGTCACTTCTGCTGAAGGGTTTGAAGAAAGGTCTTCACCCGAAACGTCACCCATTTCTTCTCTCCAGAGATGCTGCTTGTCCCGCAGAGTTACTCCAGCTCTTTGTTGTCTATCTTCAGTAGGAATAGGAAGATGGGACAGGTGAATGTGTGGCTGAGGAGCAACGTTTTCACCCAGAGGGTGGTGGGTATATGGAATGGGCTGCCAGAGGGGGTTGTTAAGGCAGAAACTATAGCAACATTTGAGAGACTATTGGATCGGTACATGGACAGGTTTAGAAGGATATGGGCCAAATACGAGCAGGTGGGAATAGTGTAGATGGGACACCTTGGTTGGCATGGGCAAGCTGGGCCGAAGGACCTATTTCTGTGCTTTATAACTCTATGACTCATTCTATAAACCAACCATATCATGGACCATAAGGTTCAACAAACTCACAGACAAAACAAAAATAAGAACCGCTAGTTTTAATTCAATGAACTGTTCAGAATTATTTCCTGATGATGATCTTTCACCAGAGTGGGTTCTGATTAAATGTAACCGATCTATTAATCCTGTTTGCCTCATCACAATGCTACCATGTCTTGCTGAGTAGTTTATTTCAGAGAAAGAGTGTGGAGACAGGCACTTCGGCCCACTGAGTCCATGCTGACCAACAATCACCCGTGCACAAGTTCTATGATATCCCATCCTACACATTAGGGGTAATTTACAGAAGTCAATTAAACTACAAACCTTTATGTCTGGAGTGTGGGAGGAAACCGGAGCACCCAGGGAAAGCCAACGGCGTCACAGAGAGAACATACAAACTTCATGCAGACAGCACCCGGTGGTCAGGATCGAAACCAGGTCTCTGGTGCTGTAATGCAGCAGCTCTACCACTGCGCCAGAAGTTATGGGGGAACTATTGTAATTCCTAAAATGATTGCCTTCCAACATGAAGATTAGTCTACATGTCTATCTCTGCCCATTCCAGCCTTCTGCCTTGCACCTTCTGCGTTGCAGATCATCTTGTTCATGGTCTCTTCTCGCTCACTTTCAGTTTTCCTTCCACTCCAATTCCCTCCCCTTTTGCGCTCCTCCTGCTCTTTCCCATTTTCGTTCATTCTGACCTTGCTTCTATCAAGAGTGGCCTTGCTCCCTGCCTGCTTTCCCTTCGCTGTGGTTTCAGTTTCTTCAGTTGCCGTTTGTTCCTCGTCCATCCTTCTTACTTTCTGTCCTTTCCTCTTTCCTTCCACTTCAGTGTTATCCGAGCAGGCACCAGGATCAAGTCAGTGGAATTTACAATTTAAGTTGACCATTTTTGCAAGAACATGTTAAACCTAGGTATTATACACAAGTGTGTCTCCCTGTGTTCCCCTACCCCTACTCTTGTGCACACCTCGTGTCAATGTGACAGGAAAACGTTCTTTTTTGGAACAGATATACCAGGACACGGCATGCCATGGGCAGCTGTAGTTATAAAGAGAAATTGAATAGGCTGGGGGGTTTTCTCACTGTAACGTTGGAGACTGAATGGTATTCTTATAGAGGTTTATAAAACTATGAGGAACACATTTTGGAGCGATAGTCAGGGTCTGTTTCCCAGGGCTGGGAAGTCTAGAAGTGGAAGTCACAGGTTTAAGGTGAGAGGAGAGAAATTTAAACAAAATCTGAGGGGTACGTTTTCACACAGAAGTTGGTGAGTAGATGGAATGAGTTGGCAGACGGCGTGGTAGGGGTGGATACAATGACAACATTTGAAAAGAAGGTACTTGGACAGAAAGGGCTTGAAGGGATATGGATGGACAAATGGGATTAGTCTAGTTGGGTATCATATTTGGCATTGTAGAAGTAGGCCAAACGGGCTGGTTTACGTGATGTACAATTCTATGATTCTACGATACATTTTCAACAGCTTTGTGAACAGGAAAAAAATGAGGTGGGCGTGAGCGACAGAAATAAAGATCCATGATAGGATGGAGGAGAGGAGAGATTAAATGGAACGATGCTGTGCAAAAGAACGGTAGCAATTAATTCAGTAGAGAGAAAGTGTGAGTGCAAATAGCAAAATCATTAGAATAATTGCTGGTGCTGAAAATGGGAGCAAAGATTATGATTGAAAATGGTTCAATTCAGCATTTTATCTGAAGGGATGTAAAATGCCAAAAGGGGAAATGAAGTGTCATTCTTTCAACCTGCATTAAATCTCTTAGAACATAGTTTTGGAAGCTACAGTTCAGAACAAATGCAGGTGGGAGAATAAAAATGGCAATTTCATACCCAATATTAGTGATTAAATATATATGCCGTTGCTCAATTAAATAGAGACATTAGATTCTCTTCCGTGGGTAATTGCACATGATCACCACTACAACACAATATTTTGGAAGGAAAATGTTTTTCTAATGACATATTAAGAATATATCAGAGAGTACTCTCTTGAACCTCTACAGGTGTACAGTAGAGAGCCTAGTTCAGCAACTTGAATGCCCAGGAGTGAAGAAGCCTGCAAAAAGTGGTGAACACTGCCCAGTCCATCACAGGTACTGACCTCCCCATCATCAAAGGGATGTACAGGAGTCGCTGCCTCAAAAGGTCTGCCAGCATCATTGGAGGCCCACACTACCCTGGCCACACACTCATTTCACTCCTGCTATCGAGAATATATAGGAGTCTGAAAACTCTAATGTCCAGGTTCAGGAACAGCTTCTTCCCTACAGCCATCAGGCTTTTAAACAGTACTACCTCCAAATAAGCTCTGAGCTACATAGACTTGGAGGTTTGGTTTTGTCTTTTTGCACAATTATTGTTTGTTTTATGTGTATGTATGTATGTATGCACGTACTTATGTATGTATCTGTGTGCATGTGTGTGTGTATATATATATATATATGTGTGTGTGTGTGTGTGTGTGTGTGCGCGTGTCTGTGTATATCTATCTAATCTTACTAAAACTCTGACTTGTATGTATATCTGTAACAGTGATTTCGGCTGATTTCTGCAAAACGGTGAGGCGTAGCGCCACAATTTTTGCACCGCCTTAATCACACCGCTGGACGCTTGCCGAAAATGATATTGTTATTTAATTCGGTCGTATATTTTTTAAGTTACAGAGGTTTAAAAGTCTTTTTTTAAATCTCTCATTTTTTCGGCTGATTTTCGGCAAAAACGGTGAACCGTAGTGCCATGATGTTTGCACCGCCTTAATCACCACGCTGAACGCTGCTGGAAAATGATATTTTTATTTGATTCGGTCGTATATTTTTTAAGTTACAGAGGTTTTAGTTTAAAAAAAAAAATTCCAGCCGTCTTTTCCATGGCCTTCAGCGTGTGACGTCAAAATGCCTATGCACCCCCCTCCTACTGATTTATTGAAGGCTTTCAGCGTGGCGCTGCTGTGCGTCTGTGCCCCTCTCTCCCCTTGCTTCTCTCCTCTCTCCCACACCCGGGAGATCCTCTCCCCGCTATCCCCCCCCCCCCCCCGGATCTTTCACTGATGCTCTCTCCCCCCCCCCCCCCCCCGGACCTTTCACTAATGCGCTCCCCCCTCCCCCCCCCGACCTTTCACTGATGCGCTCCCCCCCCCCCGCTATCCCCCCCCCCCCCCCCCCCCCCCCCGGGCCTTTGAATGATGCGATCTCCTGCACCCCCCCCCCCCCCCCCCCCCGGACTTTTCACTGATCCGATCCCCCGCACCCCCCCCCCCCCACCGGGCCTTTAACTGATGCTAAGAGTGTGTCTGGGGGAGAGAAGATGGGGGGGGGGGGGGGTCTGAGAATGGGGAATGGGACAACAGGGGTAGTGCGGAGGGGAATTGGTGGTGGGGGAAAGAGGGGTACTGGGAAAAGGGGAGGTCCATATCACTCCCCTCTCCCCCATCCCTCCCTCCTCCCCTCCCCCTCCCCCCTCACTCTCTCCCCCCTCCACAAATACCGCCCCATCTCTCATCACCCTCCCCCCCTCCATCCTCAACACCTCCCTCCCTCCACCACTCCCTCCCCGCCCAAGGGGAGGGTGTGGGGAGAGTAAGAGTGGGGCTGGGGGAGGAGAAAATGGGGGGTGTGGGGACGGGCCCAACGGGCCCGCTTTGAACGGGCACACTTGTTCTAGTATACTACTAAAACTCAGATCTTGTGTATATATATTTTTTGGGTTTGACCTGTTATGCGCTTAACAGCGATTGCGGCAAAACGGTGAACCGTAGCGCGGCAGTTTTCGTACCGAATAAATCGACAACCTCCCACACGACCGGCCGTGATATTTTCATTTGATTTAGTCGCATGTTTTTTAAGTTACAGATGTTTTAAAGCGCTGCCCCCCCCCCCCCTTTTCAGGGGGGCGCTGCGGTGCGGATTTAGTCTTCAGCGTGTGATGTCACAATGCCCCTGTGAGATGAGCTCGAGCTGCCCCCCCTTCAGCATGTGATGTCACAATGGACGAGCAGCTGCTATTGGGTGTCTGCTCTTTACAAATTTACATCTTTTTATTTTTAACCTTTTTTTTCAAGGTCTTCAGCTTGTGACGTCACAATGCTTGTGTGAAGCAGCTGATTGTTTTTTAAAGTTGTGTTTTTTATTGCAAGTCACTTAACATACACAGATCAGCATGGGGCCCCTATGCTCGTGGGCCACCGGGGCAAGTGTTTCGAAAAAAGAAAGGGGAGGTCCCTCTTCCCCCCTCAACCCCTTCCTCCCCACTCCTTCCCACCTCCATCCCCACTCCCTCCCCCCCTCCTCCCCAACTAACTCCCCATCCCTCCCCACCTCCCTCACCCCTCGGGGACGGGCCCAACGGGGAAAGAGGGGTACTGGGAAAAGGGGAGGTCCCCCTCCCTCCCCCCTCCCCCCTTCCCCCCTCCCCTCCCACCCCTTCCCCCTCCCCTCCCCCCTCCATCCGCCTCCCCCCTCCCTCCCCGCCTCCCGGTTACAATGGAAACCCTACGAGGACGGGCCCAACGGGGAAAGAGGGGTACTGGGAAAAGGGGAGGTCCCCCTCCCTCCCCCTTCCCCCTCCTTCCACCTCCCCCCCTTCCCCCCTCCCCCCCTTCCCCCCTCCCCTCCACCCCCTTCCCTCCCCTCCTCCCTCCACACCTCCCTCCCCCCTCCCTCCCCGCCTCCCGGTTACAATGGAAACCCTACGAGGACGGGCCCAACGGGGAAAGAGGGGTACTGGGAAAAGGGGAGGTCCCCCTCCCTCCTCCCTTCCTCCCCCTTCCCTCCCTCCCATCCTCCCGGTTACAATGGAAACCCTACGGAAAAGGGGAGGTCCCCCTCCCTCCCTCCCCCCTTCCCCCCTCCCCTCCCTCCCCTCCCTCCCCCTTCCCCCCTCCCTCCCCCTCCATCCCCCCTCCCCTCCCCCCCTCCCTCCCCCCTCCCTCCCCCCTCCCCCCTTCCCTCCCCCCCTCCCTCCCCCTCCCCTCCTCCCTCCTTCCCCCTTCCCTCCCCCCACTCCCCTCCCGGTTACAATGGAAACCCTACGAGGACGGAACACTCCCCTCACGGTTACAATGGAAACCCTACGAGGACGGGCCACCGTGAATATGGAAAGGGCAAGGGCAGCATCTCTTACGCAGAGCATGGTATAGTGAGGTGAGGGAGTTGTGGATGTGATTGTAGAGTGAAATAGATGTTGCAGAGGGAACAGTTGTTTAAGAATGCTGGAGCAGTGCAAAAAATATATTAAATGATGGTTTTGCCTTAGATGTGACATAAATTGGGTAAATTGGGTCGGACGAATAGAAGAATGTGGAGTCTGGCTGAAGTTAAGCTGAACACTATCTTAGATTCAGACTCAGATTAGGTTATTATCATGAGCAACAAGAAATTCCTAATTCACATGAACATAGAACATAGAAGCTGCAGATGAACAAAGGGGACTATGAAGGCATGAGAGAGGAGCTGGCCAAGGGCAAATGGAAAAGGATCCTTGCAGGAATGACGGTAGAACAGCAATGGCAGGAATTTCTGGGCATAATCCAGACGATGCAGGATCATTTCATTCCAAAGAGGAAGAAAGATTCTAAGAAAGATTCTCATTTTCCAAAGAGGCAACCATGGCTGACAAGGGAAGTTAGAGATGGGATAAAACTAAAAGAAAAGATGTATAAGATAGCAAAGAGTAGTGGGAAGCCAGAGAAGTGGGCAACTTTCAAAGGACAACAGAAGACAGCAAAAAGGGCAATACAGGCTGAAAAGATGAGATACGAAGGGAAGCTGGCCAAGAATATAAAGAAGGACAGTAAAAGTTTCTTTAGGTATGTTAAGAGAAAAAGATTAGTATAGACAAATGTGGGTCCCTTGAAGGCAGAAATGGGTGAAATTATTATGGGTAACAAGGAAATGGCGGAAGAGTTGAACAGGTACTTCGGATCTGTCTTCACTAAGGAAGACACAAACAATCTCCCAGATGTACTAATGGACAGAGGATCAAGGGAGACAGAGGAACTGAAAGAAATTTGGGACTGATGGTAGATAAATACCCAGGGCCTGATGGTCTGGAGGTGGCTCAAGAAATCGTGGACGCATTTGTGATCATTTTCCAATGTTCAATAGATTCAGGATCAGTTCCTGTGTATTGGAGGGTAGCTAATGTTATCCCACTTTTCAAGAAAGGAGCGAGAGAGAAAACTGGGAATTATAGAACAGTTAGCCTGACATCGGTGGTGGGGAAGATGCTGGAGTCAATTATTAAAGAGGTAATAACGGCGCATTTGGATAGCGGTAAAAGGATCGGTCCAAGTCAGCATGGATTTATGAAGTGGAAATCCTGCTTGACTAATCTTCTGGAATTTTTTGACAAGTTAAATGGATGAAGGAGAGCCAGTGGATGTAGTGTATCTAGACTTTCAGAAAGACTTTTATAAGGTACCACACAGGAGGTTGGTGAGCAAAATTACTGGGGGTATGGTATTGACATGGATAGAGAATTGGTTGGCAGACAGGAAACAAAGAGTAGGAATAACCGGGTCCTTTTCAGAATGGCAGGCAGTGGAGAGTGGAGTGCCACAAGGCTCGGTGCTGGGGCCACAACTATTTACAATATATATTAATGATTTGGATGATAGAATTAGCAGTAACACGAGCAAGTTTGCGGATGACACAAAGCTGGGTGGCAGTGTGAATTGCGAAGAGGATGTTAGGAGGTTGCAGGGTGACTTGGACAGGTTGAGTGAGTGAGCAGATGCGTGGCAGATGCAGTATAATGTAGATAAATGTGAGGTTATCCACTTTGGCGGCAAAAATAAGGAGGCAGATTATTATCTCAATGGTATCAGATTAGATAAAGGGGAAGTGCAATGAGACCTTGGTGTCCTTGTACACCAGTCACTGAAAGTAAGCGTGCAGGTACAGCAGGCAGTGTTGGCCTTCATAACGAGAGGATTTGAGTACAGGGCCCTGGTGAGATCACATCTGGAGTATTGTGTGCAGTTTTGGTCTCTAATTTGAGGAAGGACGTCCTTGCTATTGAGGCAGTGCAGCGTAGGTTCACGAGGTTAATCCCTGGGATGGAGGGACTGTCATATGAGGAAAGATTGGAAAGACTAGGTCTGTATTCACTGGAGTTTAGAAGGATGATAAAGTTATAAAAGGACTAAACAAGCTAGATGCAGGAAAAATGTTCCCAATGTTGGGGGAATCCAGAACCAGGGGACACAGTCTAAGAATAAAGGGGAGGCCATTTAAAACTGAGGTGAGAAGAAACTTTTTCACCCAGAGAGTTGTGAATTTGTGGAATTCTCTGCCACAGAAGGCAGTGGAGGTCAATTCACTGGATGAATTTAAAAGAGAGTTAGATAGAGCTTTGGGGTAGTGAAATCAAGGGATATGGGGAGAAGGCAGGCACAGGTTACTGATTGTAAATGATCTGCCATGATCACAATGAATGGCTCAAATGGCCAAATGGCCTCCTCCTGCACCTATTTCCTATGTTTTTATGTTTCTATAGAACAGTTCAGCACAGGAACACACCCTTCCGCTCACGAAGTCTGTGTCAAACATGATGCCAAATTAAATCAATTCCTTCTGCTTGCAAGTGCCCCATTTCTGTCCATTCCTGCATATTAACCAGCCTATTTAAAAGTCTCTCAATCACCACCATTGTATCTGCCATCCTCCCTGGCAGCTGGTTCCAGGCACCGACTATTTAGAAAACTTGCCTCGCATGGTCTATACCTCTCATCATTTTATCTAATCCTCTCATAATTTTACAATCTTTTACCTGGTCTCCTTGCCGTTAGTTCATGCTTTGTGCCAACAGCACTGTGACACTCACCACACTGCGAGTGAACTTTTCCAGCGACGTTCTGCGGCCCTGTTCGTTCTCAGGCTGGAGCGGAAAGGATAGAGTCAGAAAATAATGTGCTGAGAATCACAACATCAATTCTAGAATAATTGGCAGTGACGTAGGAGATACGGCCCATTGGTAAAGCGAAGGGAGGGAAAGTTGCTGACTCAGTCACACAGACAACTTCCACAGAGATCAAAATACGCTCAAAGTGAATGTTCCGACTGGAATTATGAACTGCAATTCGGGTGCTTTTTAGAGTTCTCTCATGCCTACCGTGGAAGGGAATGGGATGCAAGGGCGGCAGACTTTGTCCTGATTTGAAGCTTCTGACAATCAGAAGCCTCACAGTGGCGCAGTGGCAGAGTCGGACCTTTACAGCTCCAGAGACCAGGGTTCGATCCTGACCAAGGGTGGTGTCTGTGCGGAGTTTGTATGTTCTCCTTGTGACCACGTGAGTTTTTTCCGGGAGCTCTGGTTTCCTTCCACACTCCAAAGATGCATGGGTTTGTAGGTTAATTGGCTTCAGTAAAAAATCGTAAATTGTCCGAAGTGTGTACGTGTTAGTGTACAGGGCGATCACTGGTCTGAGTAGACTTGGTGGGCCAAAGGGCTTGTTCATCTGGGTGTTCATTGGGTAAGATCATCTCTGACCCCCTCTCACCCTGGCCACAAACTCTTTGAAGCACTTCCCTCTGGAAGGCGACTCCGGACTGTCAAAGCTGCCACAGCCGGACATAAAAACAGCCTTTTTTCCACATGCGGTTGCTCTACTCAACAGCCAAAAGTCTGTCGCCTCCTTGTGCTCTGGTATTTTATTTCATTCTTCACATGTTTAAATTATAATGTTTTATTTTTAATTGTCTACTGTATTTTTATTTTTATGTATGTTTTATTTTTAATTGTTAAATGCGAGCAAAGCACCAAGGTAAATTCCTTGTATGTCTACATGCTTGGCTCATAACATTTATTCCATTCAATTCAATTCTAAAGCTGACTATCAAGCTCATAAGATATTAGACAGCTGGGCTTAGTATTTGACACCTCTGAAAACAATTGCCTTTACAAAGGGAGACACAGAGAAGACCACTTTATTGAAAAAGCAAATGTTAATAATTCCCAGTGTCTTCATCAGTAGGGCCATTTGAAATGCTTTCCACTTGCACATTGCTTCACAGACTCATGGTCGGTGCTTATCGAAGGCAGATACTCTTACTCTTCACACCTGCTCACTCTGTCCTCTGGTGAACAATCGGGAATTACCTTCTGCATTCTCAAGGCACCAAGACTAGCAGTGGCACTCCAAAGGGTTCAGCCAATACATCTTAGGTAGGGATGAAACTCTGGCACTTTTTGCTTTGATAATAAATGGAAGCAGAAAATGTAACCACTAAATCTTCTGATAGTGAGATTTGAGCAACTTTGAAATGCCAACAAAGAAATGGAAACATAACAGATTAAGATGAGAATGATCAATTCCCAATGTGAGAAGACACAAGTTTCTGGGACAGTACCTTCCTCTTTGCTTGTAAGAGTTCTTGATAGCCATTGGAACGCAGAAAGCGAGCATAACTGTCACTTTTCATCAGCTTGTAGATGTGTTCCTGAAAGGCAAGATGTGTTATAATTATCCTGATCCCCCCAATTCCCCCCGTTTGTGAATGATTACTTGGCAAAAAACAATAGGTATCGACCTAAGAACCTGTGCTGAACAGAGCATATTGAAGGGTGATGCAAGGAACTGCAGGTGCTGGTTTATGAAAAAAATACACAAAGTACTGGAGTAGCTTAGCGGATGAGGCAGCATCTGTGGAAGACATGGATAGGCGAAATGTCAACAATCCATGTCCTCCAGAGATGCTGCCTCGCCCCCTGAGTTACTGCAGTACTTTTTGCATATAGAAGATTGTGGATTGCCTTTCCAAAATGATACATCTTCTGACATATTGCAAGATAATATACCTTGGGACAGATCTGCTTTTTTTTACAAATGGCAATGCTTGGAGTTTATCTGCAGGAATATACTCTTCCAAAGTGCCATCAAATGGAGTTTTTGCAGTCTTCCCCTAAAACTAGGAAGACAAAGCTGTCTGCTAGATCTCTCCTCACCCACCTTAACTGTACAACAAGTTGCTGAAAATGTGAAAATAAATGTTCTGCATTCAGTGGTAATTCAGGGCCTGTTTCCGTGCTGAATCTCTAAAACTAAAGAAGCAAAACTAAAACTAAACCAATAAACAGGAAAGGACACAAAATACATAATACATTAAACATTGTAAATAAATTTTAAAAACATTAACATACTGGAAGCCATGGTCAAACACTGCAAAGATAATTTAATGCAAAAAAGTGAGTAAACACTGTAAATAGGATATGAACGGACGCCTCGATTACAATAGATTTCATCCGCTATAACCAACATCTGTTATGAAGAGGTCTGTAATAATGAGGGTAGACTGTAATTGTTTTAGATATTCTATCGTCCTTCTCATCTTGGTGGTCATGGAACATTTTACATTTTCTGCAGGCTTCCCCTCTCTCAGGATATGCACGTGAGTTTAAGTGGATACCAAAACAAACTCTTTGGCAAAGTGTCCACTTGAATTAAAAGTGACCACTATCTGTGGTGCTGGCTCGAAGGGCCGAATGGCCTACTCCTGTACCTATTGTCTAAAGTACAATTTGCACCCAGTTTGCTAATTAAATCGTAAATGGCAGGAGACGAATTCAAAGGCTTTATCCAGATAAGGCGAGGAGGTGTACGAGGTAATAAAGAGCTGTCATCAAGAGTGTTGCAGTGCTAATTTTTTAGGTGCCGGAGCTGTCACTGGTGCCGGAGCGGCCACTGTTAAATTCCCTGCTGGTTAAAATTCCCCGCTGGTTAAAATTCCCCGCTGTTTATTTTGGCTTTTTTTTACAGAGGTGCTGGAGCGCCGCTCCGGTGAACTCCGGTGAACTCTGGTGAGCTCCGGCAGCACTGTACCCCCGGTCATCAATGACAGGGCAGCTGATTTATATCATTCACATTTTTAACAGGGGAGTGTCCAATTGCTATTCATGGTCATGTGCAAAAGGCAACAAGACACCTGTTTTAGGCTATGGCCCTTTGTGTCTCATCTTTGTCTGGCTGCTGTGTAATGGTTTGAAGTTTAAAAAAAAAGAAAAAATCATTAACTTGGGTGTCTATGTCCATTGCGATGTTCCACACTGCATTGAAAACATCAGCAGGTTTTTAACTGGAAGAATGTGGGCATCAGGTGGGCATTGGAAGCAGACAATATCAACCCATCTGAGCGTGAATACCTATTTTAACTCCATAAGCTCATTGGCATTCTGCCAGGCAGATGCTCATCTTATGCAGGTGTAAGGAGGCTGTTGCTAGCCTTGAACAAGTCAGTATTTTGGGGTCAGCCCCAACACGAAGATAATCCTAGGAGTTAGTTGAAAAACAAAGGGTTATTTCAGTCTCCATGAACAGATGAGAGTCTGAAATAAATAGTTGGGACACTTGGGCATTTGTTCAGAGTACTGCTCACCTTTAAAAGGCTACTTGCTGTGTTGCACTGCCATTGTGGATGCTTGATTTTCATGCGATCCTGGAGAGCCATTGTTGAACGCAGCATGATAATTACATGTGGTCGGAGACAAATGTTGGAGTGCACTGTGCAGCTAAAGCACACAGACTGGTTTGATCGTGGATAGTCCTACCTGATCACCATCATTGTTACCTTCTCTGAGCTAACAATGAGCTATTTCGCATTTCACCTATGTGAAATAGATTCATATTTAACCCATTTAAAGTGAATGGGTTTGAGAGGCTCATTGGTTAAAGGCACCAATCAGGCATGCCTGGGCTTTAATTATATAATAATCTAATATTGTTTGGCTTTAAAAACACAGGTCATTTGATATTAACATCAACAAACCTGTGCATCTTCAAACGTGTACCTCCCGGGATCCTTGACATTCTGGCTGGTGATCTCGTACGAATGGGAATCCAGGTTGATAGCGCTCGGTGCCCCGGAAGCAAGAAATTCTTGCCAGGTTTCCTGAACCTTGTCTGGAACTTCTTGAAGTGGACGCTTCTTCAAATCTTCTGCAGCTAACCAAAATCTGATGGTTGAAGGAACATACGGTAAACTCTTGTTATTATAGACCCCTTTATAACCCCTTTATAACCGATTTTAACTCAGGCTACTAGTTACCATAGTTACAAGACCACAATAAATTGCAGCGAATTGTGGACGCAGCCCAGACCATCACACAAACCAACCTCCCTTCCATTGACTCCATTTATACCTCACGCTGCCTCGGCAAGGCCAGCAGCATAATCAAGGATGGGTCACACCCTGGCCACTCCCTCTTCTCCCCTCCCCCAGGCAAAAGGTATAGAAGTGTTAAAACGCACACCTCCAGATTCAGGGACAGTTTCTTCCCAGCTGTCATCGGGCAACTGAATCATCCTACCACAACCAGAGCGCAGTGCTGAACTACTATCTATTTCTTTGGTGACCCTTGGACGATCCTTGTTCAGACTTTGCTGGCTTTACCTTGCACTAATCGTTATTGCCTTATCATGTATCCACATCGCTGGAATTTAGAAGATTGAGGGGGGATCTTATAGAAACTTACAACATTCTTAAGGGGTTGGACAGGCTAGATGCAGGAAGATTGTTCCTGATGTTGGGGAAGTCCAGAACAAGGGGTCACAGTTTAAGGATAAGGGGGAAGTCTTTTAGGACCGAGATGAGAAAGTTTTTTTTCACACAGAGAATGGTGAATCTGTGGAATTCTCTGCCACAGAAGGTAGTTGAGGCCAGTTCATTGGCTATATTTAAGAGGGAGTTAGATGTGGCCCTTGTGGCTAAAGGGATCAGGGGGTGTGGAGAGAAGGCAGGTACAGGATACTGAGTTGGATGATCAGCCATGATCATATTGAATGGCGGTGCAGGCTCGAAGGGCCGAATGGCCTACTCCTGCACCTATTTTCTATGTTTCTATGTTACTGTAAATGGCTTGATGGTAATCATGTATTGTCTTTCTGCTGACTGGTTAGCATGCAACAAAAGCTTTTCACTGTACCTCGGTTACACGTGACAATAAACTAAACTGATAAACTGACTGTGGAGGCTGTTGAAATTGGAGGGCCGTCGAAGAGCCATTGGACACCATTCCCCCATGGTCAGTTATAATGAAGGTTTACTGGAAAGGGAATGAAACAGAACTCAAAAACATATATAATTTAAAGGAATTAATTTTTAATGGATGAATACTGTCATTGTTCCAATCTACTGAAGGCCAAATGATCTGTCAATGAATAAATATTCTTGTTGACTGGATTGGATATTTGCCTCAATGCCGAACAGATGTAGTATTGGTGGTATCCAAAAATAACAGCTAGATCAGATTCATAAATATTCCAGAATATTGGGATTCCAGAAAATTATGTTACATTTTATTGTGAAATATTTAGGTACCTATCGTCTGCATTCCCAAACAACGGTGCTGAATTTTCAAGGATATCCGCTGAATTTCAGTCATCCATGAAATGGCCTACATTTTTTACACCCCAAAAGGTCAACCCTCTCTCACAAAAAAAAGTAATGTAAAAGTTGTATATTTTTGGAAAAGTTTGTCCATGCATCACTGCAATGCTGAGAAGAATGAGAATTAAAACTGGTTGACTCCTATCTTCTAACCTTCCTTTCCATTCACTGTCATTCCTGTTCTTCCATTCTGATTGCTGCTTCTTGAAAATTCCAGTCAACCCTAATTCCAAGTACATATATCAATTCACTTTGTCTTCCATCATGAACTCATAACCCTCTCTGTTCTCACTACTTGCCAACCTCAAACACTCTCGCCATTCTTTGCATACCCTCCCAGTTTGACTTCAGTATCCTCATATTCCCTTCCTCTTACCCTCCCATGCTCTTCTTTGTTGTAATTTGTTCCTAGCCCCACCACACAGGAATCAGTTTCTATCTTTCCTGATGGAATAGAAATGGAACTCTCATTTGGGGACAAAGACCTTTCATTTGATCAGTTCTCACGAAGAGTTTCCGACCTGTAAAGTAAACTTTGTTTCCCTTCTCAAAGGGTGGCCTGACGTGCTAAATATTTCCAGAATTTTCTAGTTTTATTTTAGATTTCCGGCACACGCAGTTTTAATTTTATTTTGACTTTATCTTTCTGCGCCTTCAGACAAATGATTCTTTTCTACTGCTTCAAAATTATTTCACTTTTTTCCTTAAAGTTTTCTGCTGTGGCTTTATATGCGAGAACACTTGGGTAGTTTAGTGGCTAATAGACAGGTCTAGTCTAATGTAATGTGCACATTAGCAAGAAGAATGGTTATTTCAAATAGGCTCTTGGGACTGCAGAATAAGCGTTAATCAATAGTGCAGGCAATCAAACAGATGGCTGATCTGTAATCGATCATTTTGCATCCTCAAAGAAGTGGAATTAGAGGCGTGCAAATAAAACTTGTAACGTCTGATCAAATAGACTTTTGTATGTTAAATACAAGCTGGTTAAATATTAAGGGAAGGAAGGATTGTCTTAAGTAATGGTGAGGACAGATGCAGTATTGCAATTTTCTACATTGGGCAATTGCCAGGAATTCTCTATCCACAACCAAGTAGCAGAAATGTTCACAGCTAAAGAAGAACATACTTGGGCGAATATATAATATTATTTTTTAAATTTACAGCAATCAAGTGTAAATTATTAAGAACTGAAGCTTAAAAATGTGCAGAAGTACAGCAATCGGAAGGCTAAACTGCTATTTATGGTGGAAAGGGTGCAGAGAAGATTTACGAGGGTGTGGCCAGGACTTTAAGGCCTGAGCTATAGGGAGAGGATAAGGAGGCTCGGACTTTATTCCTTAAGAGCACAAGAGGATGAGAGGGTGATCTTTTAAAAGGGTATAAGATCACGAGAGGAATAGATTGTGTAAATGCACAGTCTTTTTACCCAGTGTAGTGGAATCAAGAACAAGAGAATACAGTTTTAAGGTGAAGGGGGGGGGGGGGGGGGGGGGAGATTTAATAGGAACTTGAGAAGCATCTTTTTTACACAAAGGGTTTTTACACAAAGGAACGATCTGCCAAAGGAGGTAGTTGAGGCACGTACTATCACAACATTTAAGAAACATTTAAACAGGTACATAGATAGGATGGATTTAGAAAGATATGGACCAAACGCAGGCAGGTGGAACTAGTGTAGAAGAGCATTTTGATCGGTGTGGGCAAGTTGGGTTGAAAGGCCTGTTTCCACACTATATGGCTCTATGACTCTAATGGTCAACTCAATAAAATCACATAGGTTGTTGGTGGTGAGTTTGTTTTTGCCTGCTGATTCAGACCAATCAAGCCAGTAATATGCCATCTTCAGAGTTCCCTGCAACCAAGTATCAAGAATTTTCATGGCTAAGACTGCTCCAGCAGCTTCCTTCAATGACCCAGATTGAATGTGAATTGTTATCAGTGCCTGGACTACCACAGTTCATATTGGCTCAGGTAATAGACCGATGACCCACTGAGTATGTCTTCCTGCTCTACACTCTTTGCCTATGTTCCTTTGTCCATGTGCTCACTTCTAATTGTTCCCATTCATTCATTGACCAGATAATCTTATTAAGTTTATCCCCATGGTCATCAGTTTTACCCTCTCCGAGACTTCTCCTCTCTCCCACCCTGACTGCAGTTTGACAACTTTCTCTTGTTTCTTTCCTAGTTCCGAAGAAAGGTCTTTGGCTTGAAACATTAATTCTGTTTCTCTTCCCACAGATGTGGCCTAACCCACTGAGTATTTTCCCCGGCATATAGAAACAACGAACTGCAGATGCTGTTTTGCAAAGGAAAGACAATAAAACACTGGAGTAACTCAGTAACTCAGCATCCCTGGAGAACATGGATAGGTGGCATTTTGGGTAGGAACCCTTCTTCAGACTACAAACCTACCCTTCCCACCACATTCTGTTTTTACTTTAGATTTCCAGCATCTCATGGCATCATAGAGTTGTGCAGTATGGAAACAGCCCTTTGGCCCACGTTGTCCATGCCGACCAGGTTGGCATACTGGGCTAGTCCCATTTGCTTGCTTTAGGTCCATAACTCTCTAAACCCTTCACATCCATATATCTGTCTAAATGTCCCTTAAAAGTTATAATTGCATCTGCTTCTATAGCTTCCTATGGCAGGTTATTCCAGAAAAAGTCTACCTTCTGAGTGAGAGGTTTCCTGCAGACTCGACACGGTGGAGCAGCAGTGAAGTTGCTGTCTTACAGCGCCAGAGACCCGGGTTTGATCCTGACTATGGATGGTGTCTGCATGGAGTTTGCACGTTCTTCCTGTGACCACGTGGGTTTTCTCTGGGTGCTCCAGTTTCCTCTAACATCCCAAAGACGTGCAGGTTTTTAGGTTAATTGGCCTCTGTAAATTGTCCCCAGACTGTAGAATAGAACTTAGTATGGGTGATCATTTGTGGCCTCGGTGGCCGAAGGGCCTGTTTCCACACTGTGTCTCCAAACTAAACTAAACTAAACATCACTCTTAAATACCTCTATGTCACCTCAAGCCTGTTCCCTTTAGTTTTAGAACGCTCTGCCCTGGGAAAAGGACTTTATCCATTCCCCTCATGATCCTGCACGCCTCAGCAATGCCAAACCTCAGCCTCCATGCCCCAAAATTGTCCCAGCCTATTCAACCTCTGAACGATGAGGGGGGACCTCATTGAAGCTTACAAAATAGTGAACGGCCTGGATAAAGTGGATGTGGAGAGCATGTTTCCACTAGTGGGAGAGTCTAGGACCAGAGGCCATAACCTCAGAGTTAAAGGACGTACCTTTAGGAAGGAGATGAGGAAGAATTTCTTGAGTCAGAAAGTGGTGAGTTTGTGGAATTCATTGCCATAGAAGGCTGTGGAGGCCAAGTCAATTAATATTTTTAAGGCAGAGATAGATAGATTCTTGATTCGTACAAGTGTCAGGGGTTATGGGGAGAAGGTAGGAGAATGGGGTTAAGAGGGAAAGATAGATCAGCCATGATTGAATTGCAGCATAGACTTGATGGCCGAATTCTGCTCCTATCACTTATGAGCACGAACATATGAATACTTCCTTTAACAAGCCGGCAAAGGCCGGGTAGCATCCTGGTTAGTCTCTGCTGCACCCATTCCAACTTAATGACATGCTTCCCATGGCTTGGCAACCAGAACTACATGCAGATTTGTACAAGCATTGTCTCACAATGCTCAATGCCCTTCCTAATGAAGGCAGGCAGGCCTGTCAAATGCCTTGTTCACCACACTGTCCACCTGACTAGCCACTTTTGGGGAACCACGCCCAGATTAGTCTCTTCTAGCACACTCACCAAGGCTCTACCATTTACTGTATAGACCCTGCCCTGGTTTGACAACTAAAATGCAACACCTCACACTTGTCAGAGTTAAATCCATCCCATGGTTGCCACTCTTTCTTATTGTAAACTTATATATCCTTCCTTACTGTCTATTATACTACCAATTTTGGTGTCATCCGCAAATGTATTAACAATGTAAATCATACTGTTGTCAAAATTGTAAATGTACACAACACCAGTTGACATGAGCTCTGAACCCTGCAGCAATCCACTGGTCACAGGCCTCCAATTAAAATAAAACCTCCACAACTAAACTTTGACTCCTTCTCCAAGCTCACCAATTTTGAATCCAATTTGCCAGCTTACCTTGGATTCCATGCCCTCTAAGTTTCCAGACTACGCTACCATACAAGACTTTGTCAAAGGTCTTGCTAAAGTCCAAACAGACAACGCTCACTGTTTTGCCCTCATCGATCTTCTTGCTGACCTCTTCAAAAATCTCTATCAGATTCTTAAGACACAATTTCCGATACACAGTCATGCTGGCTATTCCAAATCAGTCTGTGCCTATCCAAATGCTGGTAAATCTTACCCCTAGGGATCCCCTCTGACATACATCCCACCGCTGATGTCAGGCTCACTGGCAGTAGTTCTCATGCTTGTCTTTGCTGACCTTCTTAAATAAACGTACAATGTCTGCAGATTTTTCTTAAATGATTTTCAATTTCTGAGCCAACTTGTTTTGGCTTTCCATCACAGGACGGTTCATCTTGGAAGACACTTCATGCCAGAATTTGCAATATTTGTCCTCAAAGATGAATGTTAATCGCTAGTGATTCCTCTTTCACAAACTCAGGTGCAAACTAAGGTTGAATGTGCACAACTTTCCATTGAGCATGCCAGCATCTTCCCAACCTTCACATCACTCAAACTTATCACCCAGATTGGGGCTGTGAACACCTGTTGAATAGAAATGCAACATTTCCATTCAGGGACTTCTGCAACCTATTGCTCACCAAGCTATTGATCATCCAAAATGTAATTCTTCACGATGCCACACTTTCCAAATCCATTTGGCCAGGGTAGAGTCACTTTCTTACCTTGGAGAATTCCACTGAGTTAAACAGCCAATGTTTCCAACTTCGATATTTAAGAACAAACACCCGACATATTGCATGTCAGAGATTGTTGGTTTAATGCCATGTGCTGTGAAATATTGCCTATGAATAATTGGTTTAAGATTGACTGAGTGCACCTTTACTTCAAATCTTCACAGATGGTTGCAAAGGTTGTTATTTTTATTTTATAAATCTGGCATGAATTCAAACATATATCCAAATTATGAGGGGAATGTGTTAATCCTCCAAGTGCCATCCAGTCTGTCACATCTGTGCCTTTGAAAGAATTATGGTTATTGATAATCAACCTCCAATTCAAGCGCTTTTGGTTCTTACGCAAGTATTAATTATAGAAGATAGACACAAAGTGCTGGAGTAACTCAGTGGGTCAGACAGCATCTCTGGAGAAAAACGAAGGGTGACGTTTCAAGTCAGGACATTTCTTCAGACTCAGTCCCGACCAGATACGTCACCCATTCGTTTTCTCCAGAGATGCCGCCTAACCCGCTGAGTTACTCTAGCGCCTTTTGCCTATATTTGGTATATACCAGCACCTGCAGTTACTTTCTACACATATTAATTATAGAATATTTATTATGAAAACATTTCCATCTTGGTTCTCTCTGTTTTCCTTGTCCATGTCCAGCAACCATCTACATTCTGCAACAAAGGTGAAATAAAATCAAAGTGGGCGTCAAACAAAACAACATTCCCTCTATTTTCCAACAACTTGCCTGGGCAATGCACTACATTTGTAGAATTTGTTATCCCAGTACACAATCACTCAGGTTATACAGCACAATAATTGGTTTCATGGAGACACAAGGAACTGCAGATGATGGAACCTTGAGTAAAAGACAAAGTCCTGGAGGTAACTCAGCAGGTCAGGCAGCATCTCTGGTGGACATGGATAGGCGATGTTTCGGTCATGACCTTTCTTCAGACTGATTGAAGTTGGGAGGATGAAACTGGAAAAGAGGTGGGAACGGGAGAAAGCAGTACAAGCTACAATTAGTCCAAAGAATGGTACTGATCCAAAATTTCGCCTACCCATTCCCTCTCCAGATGTTGCCTGTCCTGTTGAGTTACTCCAGCACTTTGTGTTGGACACAAATTGGCTTTTGTGCCCAGCAAGTTGATGTGTTTATTCTCTACTTGAACCTCCTACCACCCTCTGCCAGTGTAGCCTTTTATACACTTATCCAACTTTCTTTATACACTTCAATCACTCTCCATAGAGCAAAGTTCTCTTTTAAATATTCCTTATCTAGGATGTGAGTATTCTTGTCAGTGTGCCAGCATTTATGTCCATCACTGACTGTCTTTGAGAAGCTGGTGGTGAGCTGCTTTCTTGAACCACTACAGAGCTTCTGATCAAGGTCTTGCTGTTGGGGACAGAGTACCAGGAATGAAGATCCAGTTACGATGAAGAAATGGTAACGTATTTCCAAGTTAGGATGGTGTGCAACTTGGTGGAAGCAATGAATGTTTAGGGTACTGGATGGATGCCAGTCACATATGCTGCTCTGTCCTCGTTAATTCTATGATTCAACGTTTCAATTTAATGATACATTTATGTCACAAGTGCCAAAGTACAGTGAAATGCTTTATTTCTGCATACAATCCTGTAAAACCGTACAGCAGACCCCGCCCCGCGTTGGCAGTGCACGAAGAGTCACCACATCTTACCTTCTTGCGGCAGTGAACTAGGTCTGCCGCTGTACGTGGCCGTAAGCGGCATGCCAGCGGTCCCCCTACCTTCCCAGTGGCCCCTCGTCAGGTCCCCCTTCACTCTCGACTCCACACTGCACCACTATGTTTCGACGGCCCTCCACGCTCTCGGCGGCCCCTCACCAGGTCCCCCTATGCACTTGGACCCCCCCCCCCCCCAGGTTGCTGTTGACAGCCTTCCTCACTCTTGACATCGCGGCCCCCCCCCAATGCTCTCAGTGGCCACCCATCAGGTCCCCCTATGCCCTCAGCGTCCCTCCTCACTCTCAACATCGCGGGTCCCTCCTCGCTCTTGGCGACCCGCCTGCTAGGTCGTTGATCTTATTGAGTACTGTGCAGCTGCAATCATCCAGGCCAGAAGACATTCATCCATCATGCTGCAGACTTACACCGTGTTAATGATGGAAAGACTTTGAAGGTCAGGAAACTTCTTGTAGGGTATGCAGTCACTGATAGCCACTATATTAACGTGGCTGGTCCAGTTGAGCTTCTGATCTATGGTGTCTTCCAAGATGCTGATGGTAAGCCCACTGAATACCAGAGCGCGATGGCAAGACTCTGTCTCTGGGGAGGTCGGCACTGGCTGAAACTTCTGTGGCATAAATATCTACTTGCTACTTTTCAACCCACGTCTTTTTGTCAGTTCTCAGCTATTTCTTGATATCACGTGAAATGAATCAAACCTCTATGTTGGCTGACCTCTATGATCTCAGGAGGAATCATAGATGGATCATCCACTTGAGTATTCCAGCTGAGCAAGGTTTCAAATGCTTCAGCCTTGTTCTCCCTGTTCTCACAGAGGACAGGAATATTCTTAGACCACCTTTATTCCCCATTCAATTTAATTGACTATCAACATTCAGCATTTGACCTGACCTGCTGGTCCAGCAGAGACACACCTCAAATCCCACATTCTCGATATTTCTCTGCTTAAGAGGTGTCTCCCGAATTTCTGATTACTTTCGGAATATCTATTTTAATAAATTCTAGTTTTTTGGTTTCTTTGATAAATGGAAAAACTCTCTGTCTACTCGATCAAAATCCTTCCTAATTTTATATAAGAAAATAACTGCAGATGCTGGTACAAATCAAAGGTATTTATTCACAAAATGCTGGAGTAACTCAGCAGGTCAGGCAGCATCTCGGGAGAGAAGGAATGGGTGACGTTTTGGGTCAAGACCCTTCTTCAGACTAATTTTATAGATGCCTATTGGATCACCTCTGAGCTTTTATCTCTTAAGTAAGCATACAATATGTATAACCTAAGTAAGTATAACCTCAAACCTCTGGTCTATGCTATAATTTTGTATCCAAAATTATATACATAGTATTGTAAATGTGTAGGAAAGAACGGCAGGTGCTAGTTTAAACCGAAGATAGACACAAAAAGCTGGAGTAACACAATGAGTCAGACTGCATCTCTGAAGAAAAGGAATAGGTGACATTTTGGGTCGAGACCTTTATTCAGTCTGACACCCTTTCTCCAGAGATACTGTCTAACCCGCTGAGTTACTCCAGTTTTTTGTGTCTATCATCATATTGTAAATGTGACTTATTTCAAGTGGTTCAATACAAGATGAGCATATTCTTTGCTACTTTACGGTTCTCCCCCCCCCAGAAATAAATCCCAATGCTTGTTTGGTTTTTGTAAAGCACTATACTAGTGCTTTAGAAGCACAATCTTCACTGGCTTGTATTTTGAGATCTCATTTTGATTTTCCATGCAATATCCTTCTAATTACTTTCTGATGAATAAAAAATTATTCCCTCACACTTATCAATGCTGAAGTGCATTCCGCCATTCATTGAGTGTCTTTACAACTTTTCACAAATAATTTGTTGAATTCCTTCCCAGTATTAAGACACGTTTTCAATTTGTGTCATGTAGAAATTGTGTTTTGGCTTCAACGTTCTGAATCATTAATATAAATAATGAACAACGGTTGTCCCAGCATTGAATGTTGGGAATTCCATTAGCTAGCAATCCCCAGTTGAAAAGCTGCTCTTTATTCATATCCTCCGTTTTGTTTTGTTTTGACTCTACCTGCTATTATGCTATGACTCCCTGGTTATATTAAGTGGCTCAGTTTGCCATGATAGCATCTAGAATTCATACAAACTCCCTCACATCCTTCTGCCACTACCTCAGCTACCATAATACTATCTTCCCTTCGACCTCGTGTAATCACTTTGATTCACTTTAAACATTTTGCCTCAATCGCTCCTTGTTCTGACTGTTCTCTGGGTTGAAAAAAGTTTCTTCTAATTTATATTGATGACCTCCATTTAGTGGAAACACTCATTATATCTATGTAGATCAAAACTATCATGGTTTTGCAGACTAAGGTTTCCCTTCAGTCTTCCCTTGTCATGTAGAATGAGATTCATTATTTATCTCCTCACCTTAAAGGCATAACCTTGATGCCTGGCATCATTCTTGCAATTTGATACTTCATACCTTCCATTAGCTAAATCTGTAAAAACAGCAATGTCATGTATGGGGCTGAATTGCTTAATTCTGCTCCCTTATCTTATAGATTATCTGATTCCAAATCTGATTCGACCTAGGTTTAATTCAAATTGCTCATTTCACTTCCAGACCTATATCCAACCAGAACTCAAAATTAATGTTGAGCGTGTTTTATTTATTAAGACTTTATGGTGGCAAAACTTGAGTAACTTACATTCTCCAGATACTTGGGATCCCTGAGCTCCTTTGTGTTGTTTTAATTCTAAATATTCAGCAAAAGCCTTCTTACCAATAAGGTTTTGATTCCAAAACACATCTTGTACTTTAAATTGAGATCAACATGTCACCGAACAGTCAACTTTTTGATGGCAGTAACTTAACCCATAATCTGTCAGCAATACTGACTTAGTTCTCAGTAGAAAATGCCTATCAATGGGACCATTTGCAATGGGAAAATGAAGAGCAATGATGTTTGGTGCAAATGGCAAATGTTGCTTGGGTGGCAGTAAGGTTTACTGTGTTTGTTGATAGGGACAAGAAACACACAGTGTTTCCATTCTTGCAGCAAATAGCACAGGTTGGCATCGAATAAAGAGCTTTCAGAAACTGCTAAATGATCAGTCCATCTGCAGAGTGAACCTCTGCTGATACCATCAGGAAAGCAATTGGTTGAAATTTCCATTGATGTTCACTAATGGAAGTGACAACCTTTGATCATGGAATGCATTTAGTTACATCAAGGCCCTGGTTTAAAATTTGTTATCATTAAATATCCTGGCGTCAACTCTTATTTGTTAAAGTAATAGACAAAAATAAATGAGCAATTATTAAATAATTGTACAGTTCATGGATCTGCATTAACTCAATTGCTAATAAAGATAGATCAGTAGATACATGCTTCATACATTAAGTGGTAGTTCTTTGATTCCATTACTATATCAATTATAATATTAGAAGCAAAAGTTAAGCCATTATGGCAAGATATAATACAGATACAACAAAGTGTAAAGAAACTGGAGAAGCTAAAGCCGAGGAGAACTTTTTTTTCTCAGATGGTTCAAATATTTATTACGGTAATCTTGGACACTTTTGTAAAGAAATTTACACAGTGATGGTGCATAAGTTCATAAGTTATAGGAGTAGAATTAGGTCATTCAGCCCATCGAGTCTATTCCTCCATTTAATCATGGCTGATCCATTTTTCCCCTCAATCCCATTCTCCTGCCTTCTCCCCATAACCCCTGTCCCCTGTACTAATCAAGAATCTATCAACCTCCGCCTAAAAAATATCTATTGACGTGGCCTCCACAGCTTTCTGTGGCAATGAATTCTGCAGATTCATTACCCTCTGACCAAAGAAATTCCTCCTCATCCCCTTTCCAAAAGTACGTCCTTTTATTCTGAGGCTATGGCCTCTGGTCCTAGACTCACCCACTAATGGAAACATCCTTTCCCCATTCCATTCTATCCAATTCTTTCAGTATTCAGTAAGTTTCAATGAGGTCTCCCCTCATCCTTCTAAACTTCAGCGAGCACACATCAAATGCTCATCATATGTTAACCCAGTCTTCCCTGGGATCATTCTCATAAACCATAAAAAGTCTACATCCTTTATTCCCACTACAAAAATGCAAGACTAAACACTTTGCTATGCTGTATTCTATCTGATATTTCTCTGCCCACTCTCACTACCTGTCCAAGTCATTCTGCACAGTCTCTGCTTTCTCTATACTACCTGCCCCTCCACCTATCTTCATATAATTTGCAAACTTGGCCACAAAGCCTTCAATTCCCTCATCCAAATAATTGATGTACAACGTAAAGAGTAGCGGCCCCAGCACCAACCCCTGCGAAACACCACTAGCCTTGCAGCCAAGCAGAAACAGCCCCCTTTATTGCCACTCTGCCTTCTGCCATCCAGCCAACCTACTATCCATGCTAATATCTTTCCTCTGATACCATCTTCTTTAGTAGTCTCACGTGTGGCACCTTATCAAAGGCCTTGTGAAAATCCAGGTAAACCACATTCTCTGACTCTCCTTTATCTATCCTGCTAGTTATTTCCCCAAAGAATTCGAGGTTCGTCGGGCAAGATCTCCCTGTCACAAAATCATTCTGACCGGCCTATTTTATCATGAGATTCTAAGTACTCAGAAACTTCACCCTTTATAATGGATTCTGAAATCTTACCTACCACTGAAGTCGGCCAACCAACCTATACTTTCCAATCTTCTACTTCACTTCCTGCTTGAACAGCAAAGTAATATTTGTTATTTTCCAATCGTCTGGAAACTCTCCCGACACTAGTGATTCTTGAAAGATCACTACTAATGCCTCCACAATCTTTACAACCACTTCATTCAGAACCCTGGGGTGCAGAAAAGTTATTCAATTCTTCTGCCATTTCTTTATGCTCAATTATCACTTCTCCTGCATAATTTTCCAGTGGTCCAATGTACAGTCTTGCCTTTTTCTTACTCATTATATATCTGAAGAAACTTTTGCTTTCCTCTTTTATATTATTGGCTTGCTTACTTTCATATTTCATCCTTTTTCCCCATATTGGCCTTTTAGTTGCCTTCTGTTGCTTTTTAAAGCTTCCCAATCCTCTAGTTTCCACTAATCTTTGCAATATTATATGCCTTCTCTTTTAGTTTTATGCTGTCTTTAACTACCCTTGTCAGCCACGATTGCCTCATTCTCTCCCTAGAATCATCCTTCCTCTTTAGAATTAAAGGATGCCTTTTCCCTGGTAGGCTCCACTATAAGCTGCACTTAGTGGTGCAGTTAGGAGAGTTTCTGATTCACAGTTTTGAAGTCCTGGGTTCAATTACAAAAACAATTGCAGGTGATCGTGGCTTCCTCCCACATCCCAAAAACGTGTGAATTGGTAGGTTATTTGACCACTGTAAGTTGCTCCAAGTGCATTAGTGAATTATGGGGGCTGATGGTATGGACGGGAATGGGAGGAGAATAAAATGGGATTTGTACAGATTTTATACAAATGGGTGCTTGATGTTCTCCGTGGGCTAAAGGGTCTGTTTCC
This sequence comes from Rhinoraja longicauda, assembly GCF_053455715.1. Lineage (NCBI taxonomy): Eukaryota > Metazoa > Chordata > Chondrichthyes > Rajiformes > Arhynchobatidae > Rhinoraja > Rhinoraja longicauda. The sequence goes on from NC_135962.1 coordinate 14,458,331, forward strand.
ATGCTTTAAGACTTTTGTTCACTGAACTATGTAACTTCCATCTGTTGCAGTTTAGTGAGACCTCTGTGATGGGAAATTCCAAAACATGATTTGAAAGTCTTTGATTTGTGCACTCTGCCAATGCACATTTTAGGCTTAGGTACAATGCTCAGAAGGAACAGCCAAGGAGAGTAAGGAGCATTGAAAACAATAGAAGACAGAAGGCCATAGTATAGAATGATCAGTTCTGATCAGTGATAAAAAGGGACAAAAAAAACCCTCATGGAAGTATAGAAGCACAGAAAGTGCTGGAGTAACTGAACAGGTCAGGCAGCATCTTGGAGAATGTGAAGAAGGGTCTCGACCCGAAACATCACCCATTCCTTCTCTCCCGAGATGCTGCCTGACCTGCTGAGTTACTCCAGCATTTTGTGAATAAATCAATTTGTACCAGCATCTGCAGTTATTTTCTTATAGCATCTTGGAGAACATGGATAGGTCCCAACCCAAATCATCACCTTCATCAGACTGCTGGCAGTGATTCAAATTCAAACTAATCCAGAATTAAAAGAAAAGATTGGAGCAAAGTACTATAATAATCATGGTGGACCTTAATGTTTGTCAACTGGGTAAATCAAAATTGGCAGAAGCCTGGAGGTTGTTTTCATAGTATGCATTGACCAATTTCAGGGAGCAATATATCAAAGAAACAACTGGAAAGCAAGCTATTTTCGACATCTAATGCTACTAGATGAGGTAATTGGCTATCTCATAGTAAGGCAGCCTTGCATGCTGTTCTGTAGAGACACAAATCAGTTGGAAACTAGACTCTTAATCTTACAGTCTATTACATGTATTTGACAATGAGCTGGCCAGGGAAGATTGTGCAATAGGTGAAAACTATTCCCAGTAAGTAAATCCTGACAAACATTTAACGATACACTTCTCAGTTCTCAACAAACATACACTTCATTGATCAATAACGTTGATTGTCGTCATTGTATATTTGGAATAAACACTTCAATGATCTATCTGTGGCTAATAATGAAGAAAGGATTTATAACATTGTCAAAAAGAATTATATTGCTGAGGGTTGGGCGTAGGAAAGGAAACGTGTAGAAAAGTAAATGTGCATCTCATTGTGATGGGTGAAATTATAATGGAGAAAAATGAATGGGAAAAATGTGAAGTTATGTTAATTGTATACTCTGCAGAAGACAATGCATGTAATGGAAATTGAGGGGACCCAAGGGTCTTATGGCAGTGGGGTATGTAAAGTTATTAGAAAGTATGAGAGGCCACCAAAGGCTTCAAAATCTTTAGGACTTGACTGTCTGACTCTAGGTTTCTAAAACATACCCCTGCAGCAATATTGAGTTTGCCTTCTGTCCCAAAACGTCACCTCTCCTTGTTTTCCGGAGATGCTGCCTGAACATGCCGAGGTACTCCAGCACTATGTGTCTTTCTGTAAACCAGCATCTGCAGTTTCTTGTGTCTATGTGAATGCAACACCAACGATCTTCCAAAATGTCAGCGTAATCCCCCCACCATTCAAAACAAAAAAAGGAAAAAGAACCTGACATCGGTTGTCATGAAAATGCTAAAATCCATTGTCAAGACTTGGGAACAAAGCATGCAGAAAATCATACGTTTGGCCAGAATCTGCATGCATTTATCAAAAAGAAAATTTTGTAGGTCAGATTTAGTGAAGATTTCATGGATGATTACGCTACCTCAGATTCTCGGAGCTAAACTCAGACTCGAGGAACTTCAGAAATTGTTCGCGTCCTGCAGGATCCTTGAGCACTTCATCGAAGGAGAATCCCCACCTCCTCACACGCTGCTGGCTCGGCTCTTTGCTTCAGGGACAGGAGAAAGAAGAGAGCAACGTTTTAACAAAAACATCTCATGCATACTGTTTCCAATAATTCATTCAAAACAAATAAGTAATGAGGGTGCATTTAGATAGAACCATCTCTCACTTTTCATAACGCTATTCAGGTAAAATGACTTGCCAACAGATTTTCCAAAAAACGATTCCACAACTTGGACAAGTCCTATGTTCAGGTGATCAGTGGTCATCCATTACCATTCCACAACAATACTGCTTAGAGTCATAGAGTCATTCAGCCATACGGCCCAACTTGCCCACACTGACCAAAATGTCCCATCTGCACTATCCCACCTGCCTGCATTTGGCCCATATCCCTCTAAACCTGTCTAATTTATGTGCCTGTCTAAATGTTTCTTAAACGTTGCAATAGTACCTGCTTGTTATAAACAAATTATTTAATGATGTTTAATGAAACATATAGAATATGCTCAGCACATTGATAAGACTATGAACAAAATAAAAGGTTACTGCCTTTGTAATTCCATGAGACACAATACAAAAGGGCTCCATTAGAGACTCAACCTTTCTCTAATGAATCCTGAGTTTTGTTGTAGCTCCTATGGGCAGAAGCCAAATAGAAAGCATCACCTAATTACCTCAAACCCAAAACTCCCCATCACTAATGTTGCCACTCCCCAAGTGCCGCAGTTCACAGGTTACTTGACTTGTTCCCCCTCACCCCCAGGCGGAGGAGATTAATTTAATGTTGCCTCATGTTCGGCATTGTATGCCGAAGGGCCTATTCTGTGCTGAACTGTTCTATGCTCTATGTTCTGAGTTGGCAATCAGACCATTGCTACCATATCTACAAATGACAGGTAGTAATTGGTATAGAATTTCAATGAGTACAGATGGCACAAAATTTGATAACATAAACAGTGAGGAGTAAAGGAATAAAAATTGCAAAGACATGCCCAGAAATGTTCTTGGATTTGCACACAAAGGTAGTTTTGAGCAGATCAGATCACAGTGGCAATCAATTTTGAGTTGATTAGAGACTGTCAGGAAAAAGACCCCAAGCACATTTCCAGAGCAACTACACTCCAAACTCACCCAGTTGACTGTGCCTGAACCCCTCTGTCAGTGGATCATCAACTTCCTGACAGACAGGAAGCAGCATGTGAGGCTGGGAAAGTACATCTCGGACCTGCAGACCCTCAGCATAGGAGCACCGCAAGGCTGCGTACTCTCCCCTTTCCTATACTCTCTCTACACCAACGACTGCACCTCCACAGATTCCTCTGTCAAGCTTCTCAAGTTTGCGTATGACACAACCCTGATTGGACTGATCCAGGATGGGGAGGAATCTGCCTACAGACAGGAAGTGACACAGCTGGCATCCTGGTGCCTTCGTAACAACCTGGAGCTCAGTGCTCTTAAGACAGTGGAACTGATTGTAGACTTTAGGAGAGCTCCCCCTCCCCTCCCCCCACTCACCATCAACAACACCACAGTCACATCTGTGGAGTCATTTGTTTTTGTAAAGCGCTTTGATCATGTGATAAGGCGCTATATAAAATAAATGGATTATTATTATTATTATTATTTAAGTTCCTTGGAACCATCATCTCCAAGGACCTTAAATGGGTGGGCCACCATCGACTCCGCAGTCAAAAAGGCCCAACAGAGGATGTACTTCCTGAGGCAACTGAGGTAATGGTGTATTCTTGATGTTTTAATATTTTATGCTTTATTCTTAATTGTTTACTGTATATTCGTGTTGATACTTGCGAGCGGAGCACCAAGGCACATTCCTTGTATGTGTACATACTTGGCCAATAAACTTATTCATTCATTCATTCATTCATTCATTCATTCATTCATTCATTCATTCATTCATTCATTATTAGTGCACATCTCATCCAACAAGTCATTTAGTCATTCAGGTTTATTTCCCCATTTACTGAGAGGAAGTAGCTGTTTATGGTCCTCCCTGATATGTTAATGATCCAAAGAAAAGAGTGTCGGGCAACGCTCATAAGACCTACAGTGCAGACTGGACTTTGAAAATTGAGCCAAAAATCCAGTGCCCCTTGCATGCAGGTTCAGTAGACTATTTATGCACACTTTGCTAATCGTGGATTGTGATTGGATATGGCAATATTTTACTGGACTGTAGGTAAGAAAAGAATTTCACTGTGCATTTGCTCATGTGACAATAAAAGCACCATTGAACCACTGAAACCACACCACAATGCAGCAGAGAGCTGGATTACAGTGTTCCCACCTTGACTTCAGTGTTTTGCCCACAGCTTCTGCACGAATCAGTTTTCAGTGCTGCATTTCACTCACAAGCATCACTGATGACTTCTCCGTCCTTGGAGCAGAGTGCTGTGGTCATTGGCCCCTCAATGAGCCACTACCTCTTGGTACCTTGGGACCACTCGTACCCATGGTTGGAGGACAGGATAAGATCAACAAATGTGTGGGATGTTTCTGGACATGTGGAATCATTGCGCATCCATTATCCCGCTCGTCTATTTCTTCTCAGCCCCATGGTGGCCTTTTATACTGCTGTACTGTGGCTGTTGTGGAAGAGTGCTCTTGAAGAATTAACTCACTTCCCCGCCACTGATGCTGCTATAACACAGCAGCTGCAAGCTCTGCAGACATCTGGCATCAGGAAACGGGCAGTAAAAGGTTTGTACAATTCAGGGTGTAAACCACCCCTTGTGACTTTTTCCCACCAATTTTGAAGCTCACCCAACTGGGCTCCTATCCAGCCCCACCTAGAATGGGTGAACTCCAACTTCCTAGCGATAGACTGATGAAATCGGCCGGCACATTACAGATTAAATGTGACGCATCTCGGGAAGAAGAGTGTGGAAAATATAAAATTAAAATTAAATATAAAATTAAACAACCATCATCTTGAGCTTAATTTTAATATTGAATATAGGGTTGGTTTTACATTGTGAGTTTCTACCAAGTATGCATCTTTAATCTCTGCTTCAGTCTTCAAGAACTGATGAAAAGATTGTTGAATCCTGAACTGCACCCCATAATAGATCTCAGGGATGGTGCACCTCATCAACCCATTTAGTCCCACAATCCCTTTCTAAGACTCACTTAACATTGATACCATGCACTGAAAATCACTTTATCTTTTTACATCAAGAGTTCCACTTATCCCATCCATCAATTAATAAATCTTCCTTTGTTACCTGGCTTCCATGTCCCAGAATGTGCTGTCGTCACTGATCCAAGGGTTAGAAGGATCTTGAGGAGTCAGAAGGGGATCATAGTCCAAATACTGCTCAGTGTAACTGACTAAACTGAAAGTCAAAAAGCACCAGAAAAGTGTTAGCAAAAAAGGGGAAATTACCAATGAAAACCTGTAGTCAGAACGGTAATTGTTGAAAATACTCAGCGGGTCAGGCAATATCTAGGGAGACAGTGAGACAAAGTTAACAATTTTAGATCAACAGAACTGGGAAAGTTTGAAGTCTAAAAAGTTTCAGGCAAAAACAGGGGCAAAGGAAGGGGGAAGGGGAGGAGAGAACTAGAGGGAAAATCTGCAAAGGGATGTTGGTGCAAGTCAGAAGTCAGAAAGTGGTTGGAATGGAACAAGCAAAGAAGCAAAGTCAAAAACTATCCAGAGGATCTAGGACATGAAGGTGCATGGGATCCACAGTGACTAGTTGTTTAGATTCAGAAATCACTTACTCATAGCAGACGGAGGGTTTTGGTGGAAGAGTGTTATTCTTGCTGGGGTTCTGTGATCAGTGGATGTCCGCAGGGACCTGTGCTGGGACTTTTGTTGTCTATGATACATATAAACGATTTGGACATACATGTAGATGGGTTGGTGAGTAAGTTTGCTGACGACACCAAAATTGGTGGAGTTGCAGTCCGTGAGGAAGTTTTGTCAAAATATACAGTGGGATATAGATCAGCTATAAAAATAGGTGGAGAAATGGCAGATAGAGTTGAATCTGAGCAAGTATGCGATGTGGCACTTTGGGAGGGATATAAGTGGAATAACATATGGAGAAAGTATCCAGTTCACAGCAAGACCCTTAACAGCATTGATGTACAGAGGTATCTTGTGGTTCAAGTCTACAGCTTCCTGAAAGTAGCAACATACTTAGATAGAGTAAGAATGAAGGTGTATGGTATGCTTGACTTCATCGTTCAGGGCACTGAGTATAGGATTTTGGCTTGGCTGCATTTGGAGTATTGTGTGCAGTTCTAATTGCTCCATTTTTTGGAGAGGGCGCAGACGAGATTTACCGGGATGCTGCCTGGATTTGAAGGTATTTACTATAAAGAGAGGTTGGACAAACTTGGATTGTTTTCTCTGGAGATCGGAGGCTGAGGTGAGACATGACAAAAGTTTGTTATTCACGAGAGGCATAAATAGGGTGGACAGTCACAATCCTTTTCCCAGGGTGTAAATGTCAAAGACTAGAAGGCATAGTGAGAAGGGAAAGGTTTAAAGGAGATGTGCAGGCCAAGTTTATTATACACAGAGAGTGATGGGTGCTTGGAATGTGCTGTTAGGAGTGGTGGTGGAGGCCGACAGGAAAGTGGCATTTAATATTCACTTGCAGACAAAGGAGTTTGGTTTAACTTGGTGTCACATTCAGCACAGACATTATGGGCTGTAGGGCCTGTTTCTGTGCGGTACTGTTTGCTGTTCTACAGTTTACTTACAGCCATACAGCACAGCAACAGGCCCATTGAGTCCATGCCGAACATTGTTGACTGAACCTATTTTATTTTCTCCATGTTCCCATCAACTCAGCCCAGATTCCACCATTAACCTACAGACTAGGGTGAATTTACAATGGCCCATTAGCCCACCAACCTGCACATCTTTGGGATTTGGTAGAAACTGAGAAACACTCAGAGGGAACCTGTTATCGACAGCACTGGAGATTAGGATTAATCGTGGTCTCCAGTGCTGTGAAGCAGCAGCTCTTCATCTGACAAACACTATGCCATCCTTATCCAACTCCTCCTTCTATTCACCTCATTATTTTCCTCATGGGAGCAAGTTCAAGTTTCTTTATCCTCAGGATAAAGACGTTTTTCTTGCAATCTCTGTTGCATTTCTAGATGACTATCTTTTATTTATGGCTTCGGGTTTTGAACATGTGCAGATATAAATGCCAATCTTGTCATGACGTGCTTCCTCCAGTTTCTCTAGCCTGCACTGTTATGGATCCTTAGTCTCCCCTCCCTTATCCACAAGTGGTATGAAAATAACAGCCATCAACTTTCTTTGGCTGAATCGTTACTACGCAAGCCTTACCTTTCAGCTACTTTAGACATTTTTAAACAATGTCTTTCTAGCTGGATATTTAAAAATGTTATCTGGAAGTAGAAAGAAACAATGGTTAAGATATATATTAATACATCAATACAGCTACACATCATTCCAGCCAACACATACAATATACTGGAGGCTGACAATCTAGGCATATATACATTCAAAACTATTGTATGATCCAATTAACAGTTCACATTGCTTAATGCTGGTGTTATGAAACTGATCAGTGTCATATTTATTTATTCACAAAATGCTGGAGTAACTCAGCAGGTCAGGCAGCATCTCGGGAGAGAAGGAATGGGTGATGTTTCGGGTCGAGACCCTTCATCTGAAGAAGGGTCTCGACCTGAAACGTCACCCATTCCTTCTCTCCCGAGATGCTGCCTGACCTGCTGAGTTACTCCAGCATTTTGTGAATAAATCGATTTGTACATGATCAGTGTCATGTCACATATCACATTCTGTCAATTTGTTTAGATGAATTTGCAAGTTTAAACTGTGGAAGGACAAGAATTTAGCTGACAGATGACCCAGGTAGATATAGATTATGAAACTTACTGAGGAATCACATACAGCTTTTTTCACATGGAATAGAAGCTCTATCAAGTCTTATGTTACCTGTTTCTTCAGATCATCTTTTGCAGGCTTCTTAATTGTTTGTGTAACTGTATGTACAGGACTGTGTGTCTGTGAATCTTCTGAGATCCCATACACTGACTGATGGAAAATAATTACAGAATCGCAAATCAAATACTATTTCATCTTCAAATTGTGCCAAAAATGAATACTACATTATCCAGACATAAATGTGACAATCAATGACAAGTCAGTAGTCAATGTAGAATCCCAGAAAGCCTGCTTCTGAAAACTGACACCTGGATTTTCAAAGGCAGACACAAAATGCTGGAGTAACTCAGCGGGACAGGCAGCATCTCTGGAGAGAAGGAATGGGCTTTCAATGCAGACGTCGAAAGAGTCAGAGAGTGAATCGTTTATTTGTCATTTACTGTCAAAAATCTCATGTTTACCAGAACCCTTCCTTCTTGGTTAAGAAAGATAAACATCTTCCTGTTCTTCTTCTCATGGTGTTATTGGAGTCTTGACATCAATATAAAGAAGAGAATGGGGAATTGATAGAGTAGTGTTCTCTGTCACTCTCTGTCTCACTCTCTCTGCTCCCTCTCTCACTCTCTCCTCTCTCTCTGTTTCTCTCCTCTCTCTCTGTTTCTCTCTCTGTTTCTCTCTCTGTTTCTCTCTCTGTTTCTCTCTCTGTTTCTCTCTCTGTTTCTCTCTCTGTTTCTCTCTCTGTTTCTCTCTCTGTTTCTCTCTCTGTTTCTCTCTCTCTCTCTCTCTCTCTCTCTCTCTCTCTCTCTCTCTCTCTCTCTCTCTCTCTCTCTCTCTCTCTCTCTCTCTCTCTCTCTCTCTCTCTCTCTCTTTGTCTCTGGTCTCTCTCTTTGTCTCTGGTCTCTCTCTCTCTCTCTGATCTCACTCTGGTCCCTCTCTCTGGTCCCTCTCTATGTCCTTCCTCACAATCCTCCACCCCAGGTGCAGGTGTGTGATGGTTAATTGTTTATTCTGTCCATCCAACTACTCCTGCTTGCCTTACCCCACCCACATCTCTGCAACTCCATATGTCCCTTTCTAGAGTTAAATGCAATGGTTGTAACTTTAGTCTGGACTCCCAAATTCCACGAGTGACTGATCTTGGATAAGCAGGTCATGCAAACCTGCAAAGGTCCCGTAATCTGCTAGCGTTCATCACTACTCAGGTGGCAGCAAGGATTCTTCCTTCCCCCGACTGAGAGAAAAAGCATAGTAAACTCTTCCCTGTAAGTAACACTCTGCATCATGGTGGTACAAAAGTTTTGTATCTGCGATGTATGGTTCTACAACTCAATGGCTGATTAAACTAGCATTTCAAGATAAATCAGAATGGAACCAAATAATCTTAATGATCTTATTGGCGACAAGAGCAGAGATCTATGCTATAACATAAATCCTTGGGAAATATTTCAGATACATACAAGCACACAGCAGTCCACCCAGGAATGAAAACAAGAATGATGGTTACTGTGCTTTTCCTCTCAGTCAGAATTTTCCTGTTCTGTGTAATCCTTTCATCCAGTCTCTCTTTCTGATCCTCCTTCCGTCCTCCCATTTTTTGTCCACTTTCCCATATCCCCTCCCCCTGCCCCCATCACACCTTTTCATTCCCTCTCACTTTTGTTTTCATCCATCAACTTCTCACATGTTTACGCTGCAGGCTTTCCTCCCCATCCCCATCTGCTTCTGCTTGCATTTACCCGTCACCTCTCCTCTCATGGTTCCCATTATCACCTTCCCTGCTTATCAGATTCCAGCGCTGGCGGTCTTTGTGTTCCAGTTTATCATCCTCCAGCAGCTGTCCCCACCCTCACCTTCCCATCACCTGCCTCCATATGCCTTCTTTCATTCTTTTTGTTTCATTTCCCCTTTTTTCTTTCCTCTCTGCCTCCGTCCATCACCTACCTGCCTCTGCCTTGCAACCCCTCCTCTCCCCTCCATTACCTCACTCCATATACCCTTCATCTTTGTCCCTCTCAGTCCATCAATCACTTCTCAGTTCTCTCTCGCCACTCTTCCTCTTTCACTTTACATTGGCTATCTTCCATCTCCACTCTCAGTCCTGATGCAGGGTTTCGACCTGAAACATCGACCTATCCTTTCCATCCACAGATGCCGTTCAACCTGCTGAGTTCCTCCCCACTACTACAATCTATCCCAGTCTCCAAGAAAGGTCCCGACCCGAAACATCGCCTATCCATGTTTGTTGATCCAGAGATGCTGCCTCACCCACTGCTACTCCAGCACTCCATGTCTCTATTTACTCCAGTAGGAAGTTTGTCCATAACATACTTAATTTTCATTCACAGAGTCTAAACTTTATAGTTCCCACAACCAACACTTCTCACAGTTTCTAACAGTATCTCTCTTAGAGACACTGGAGGATGCCCAAATAAACTAAACTTACAAATTGCTTACAAACCAAAAAGACGACAGAGAGAGGGAAAGGGGATATTTTTACCCTGTGTGGGCAAGGTCCAGTATAGGCAACAGATTCAAGCCCGTTTAATATTCAGGATATTACAATAACTTCATGGGGAATAGACGGTGACATGTGCCATCCTAAAAGCCACTTACGTCACACTACTTGTCTTGGTGACTTTTCCAAAAATCAAGCACCCCTTTCAATCTGATCATTTATTCTCCTGCCACTTTACTACTAAGCCCATAGCCCTTAATTCCATTAACGTCCAAAAGTCTCTGTCAGCAATTGGAGCCTTACTAGCTCTCTTGCATAAACAATCCTAAAGACCCATTAGATCCTAGTTGAAGAAAGGTCTTCTTATCTGTGACGTGAAGAAACATCTTCACCCAGTGGATAATGTTTTGAAATTCTCTGTCATGTGGAGGTCCAGTTGCTGAGTATATTCAAACACAATTACTCAGCATTCTTATTTTCATTCTTCCCAGAGATTATCTAATGTCTGGATTTAATGGCATTTAAGAGCACATTATAGTGAATGTTAAAATAATTCCAGAACAATCAACTTGATAGACAGATTTTCTTCCATTATTAGTTAATATCTGCTGCGCAAGTATGGATAACATTTTGTGTCACAACTGTAAACCATTTGTATATCAACACCAAATGTCTGCATTTAGTGATAAATTCACAGAACTGTACAGCTTGGAAACATACCCTTCAGCCACCTTGCTGACCAAGTTCGCATTTTGTGCTGGTCTAATTTGTCTGCATTTGGCCCACGACCCTCCAAACATTCCTCTCTATATATCTGTCCAAATGTCTTTTAGAATTCGCATTTGTATCCACTTCCACAGCTTCTTCTAGTAGCCCATTCCAGACACAGACTATCCTCTGAGTGCAAATTTTCTCCTGAAGTCCCTCTGAAATATCAATGCTCTCAAAACAAATCTATGCCCTCTAGTTTTAGAATCCTCTACCTTGGGTAAAAGTGTTCACTTTATCCATGGCCACATAATCTTGTACACCTCAATAAGGTCATCCCTCAGCCTCCTATTTTCCAAAGAAAAAAGTCTCAACCTTTCCAACCTCAGCCCTGTAACTCAGGCTGCAAGCCCAGGTAACATCCTGTTGAATCACTTCTGCACTCTTTCCAACTTAATGACAGGCTTCCTATAGCTGGACAACTAATCTGCACATAATGTGTAACCATGGTCCCACCAACCACTTGCATCATGATGTCCCAGCCGTTGTGCTCAATATCCATCCTAATGAAGGCCAGTGTGCCAAATACCTTCTTCACCATGTTTAAGTATCCATACTGTCCAGGGCTTCACTGTCTACTGCACATGCCTTTTAAAACTGAGGTGAGAAGAAACTTTTTCACCCAGAGAGTTGTGAATTTGTGGAATTCTCTGCCACAGAAGGCAGTGGAGGCAAATTCACTGGATAAATTTAAAAGAGAGTTAGATAGAGCTCTAGTTGCTAGTGGAATTAAGGGACATGGGGAGAAGGCAGGCACAGGTTACTGGTTGTAGATGATCAGCCATGATCACAATGAATGGCAGTGCTGGCTCGAATGGCAGTGCTGGCTTGATGGGCCGAATGGCCTATGGCCTCGTCCTGCACCTATTTTCTATGTTTCTATGTTTCAATGCCCTGCCATGGTTTGACAAACCAATGTGCAATACCTCATACTTGTCAGAGTTAAATTCCATTTGCCACCTTCCTAACCGATATAGATCTTGATTTAGATCAGTTAGGAAGGTATAGATATTTGTCCTCACTGACTACTAAGCCAATTTTGCAAATTTACTAACAAAGTTAATTACATTGTCATCCACATCATTAATGTATATGGCAAACAACAGTAGACCCTGTACCCACCCTTGCGGTGCACGCTGGTTACAGACCTCCAATCAGAAGAAAAACCATCCACAACTACACTTTGACTTCTTCCTCCAAGCCAACTTTGAATCCAATCAGGTAACTCACCTTGGATTCCATGCAATCTAACCTTCCAGACAAACCTACCCTGTGGGACCTTGTCAAAGGCCTGGCTAAAGTCCATTTAGACAATGTCCACTGCCCTGTCCTCATCCAACCTCTTGGTGACCTCTTCAAAAAAACTCTATCAGATTTGTAAGACCCGATTTCCCACACACAAAACCATACTGATGAACCTTAATCAGCCCATGCCTTTCTAGATGCTGATAGATCCTGTCACTAAGAACCCCCTCCAACAGCTTACCCACCAATGTTATGAGGCTCAGCATTTAAAGGAAAAACAAAGCACACCATGCTCTCTCACACATGAGCGCACACTCAAAACTGAGGTCATCCTATGTCTGAATGACTCCATAATACGCAGGTCAAAGATTTACTGACGTAAGTTGTTCCAAGCTTCAATAAAAAATGAAAACAAGTTTGTTGAGTAGATTTTCTGTGCCATTTTGGAAGCTATTTAGCCATTGTTTTCCCAGTTCTAATACCAGTTATCAGTACAATAGAGTTTCTGACTGTTTTTGATCAAGCTTTCCATTCTAGTTCAGCATGAAGACAATTTGAGTGGCAGGAAACCTAGTGATTTTTTTAAACTAACGTTCTGTAGCTCATTGCCAGAGAAGGCTGTGGAGGCCAAGTAAATGGATATTTTTAAGGCAGAGATCGATAGATACTTGATTAGTACGGGTGTCAGGGGTTATGGGGAGAAGGCAGGAGAATGGGGTTAGGAGGGAAAGATATGTCAGCCATGATTGAATGGCAGAGTAGACTTGATGGGCCGAATGGCCTATTTCTGCTCCTATCACCTATGACCTTATTGAGCAGATGTGAGCAGGCTGCTTGTACACACCTTCTTTACAATGTTCGGATTTTTCATCCTGCGACATTTCCTGATGTCCATTTCTGTAATGTTCACACAGCCAGGCTGCATAAAGGATAATAAAGGAGGAATTTAGTGAGAGATTATGTGAGTGCCAATGGCTATTAGATAAGTTACATTTCAATGTTCAGTTGTCAGCATTGCCATTTTCCTCTCTTCTACACAGTGGAAGGGCAAATTTTTGTAAAATAAGTTCGCACTAGTGGCCTTCATTCATATATGCAAATCAAAAAGAAAACTTTGGAAGCCTCTTCCTCAAAGAGTGATGGCAGCAGAATTAGTGAATATTTTTAAGATAGAGGTAGTCAGATTTTTCAACAGTGAACGATTACCAGTAGGTGGCAGTATGGAGTCGAGATTAAATCAGATCCACTTTAATCGTAGAATGGCAGAGCAGTCTTGAGAGACTAAGTGACCTACTCGTTCTCCCAATTCATATATTTTACACTGCAGATTGAAAATCTTCGTGCATACATTCCTGTCAACTTTAGTTACTGGCCTAAAGGTGCACAAGCTGCACTTTTGATTGAAATACTGTGTGGAAGCTCCCTGCTCGTAGCACAAAGTTGGGAATGGACTTCTTGTGCCTGCAACAAATATCCAAGGAATGATGGTAAAATTCAAATATACTCACAACGGGCCGGTGGACATCCCAGAATGCTCTTTCTTGACTGTCTAGGATCTTACGTTCTGTTTTATCCTTCTTTCTGTCAATTCTAAAAGAAGATAATATCAACTTCCAAAGAAAACACTGAATTTGCGGGACTTCTGTTTCTTGGTTGCACTTAAACATTCCAAATACCACAGTCTCTGCAGTTCAGTAGTGTTTCTACTTCACAGACCAAATTCCTCTCTGTCTGATTTATTCACAAAATGCTGGAGTAACTCAGCAGGTCAGGCAGCATCTCGGGAGAGAAGGAATGGGTGACGTTTCGGGTCGAGACCCTTCTTCAGAGATGTCCTATTGTACGAAAGGATCTAGTTCAAAAACACGTGTGAAAGGTGAGGTGCCTGTATTCTCAAGTCTTGGTCGTTGGACTTGTATTCAGGACCTACTGACATAGGCGAGGGTACATCCACTGAACCAGGCTCTCAAAGTTCTTGTGGAGCTGTAACTATCAACGTCAAGCATGGTGCTTGTTCCTGCATAATGTTCAGAGAATGGATATTTCACCATTGCGAGGACTAAGGGGATACTGTAAAAATTAATTTACCGTGAATGCATAGAGATACCTCCTTGCTCGTTTCAATTTGAAAAATAACATTGCTCTTTTTTTAGATTTCCCCTGGATCATACACTGTAAACAGAGGGCAGAAATGCATCACTATTCGAGGTACTACTGGTAGAAGATCTGCCTTGTGACTTTACATTAGGCCCATTGATATCATATCTTACTTATTGCTCAGGACAATCAGATAAAAATTATGTCCTTTAAAATTGGTTGAGGAAAGGAAGGAGAGCTATTGGCACATCTGCTAATTTAGACTTTAGACGTTAGACATACAGCGCGGAAACAGACCCGAATCTGCATCGAGCAGCGATCACCCCATACACTATCCTACACACTAGGGACAATTTACAATTTTACTGAAGCAAATTAACCTACACACCTGTATGTCTTTGGAGTATGGGAAGAAACCGGAGCACCCGGAGACACAGGGAGAATGTATGAACTCCATACAGACAGCACCCTTAGTCAGGATCGAACGCAGATATCTGGTGCTGTAAGGCAGCAGCTCTACTGCTGCACCACTGTGCCGCTCAACAAATTGTTTCCAATCGATACATGCCAATGCAAGGAAATATAATCTCTGCTTAATGATCAGTATAAAGCTAAATTACCCAAACACGCTCAGCCCAATGCAAGCGGTAAAATATTTTAGTTGGTTTTCTGAAATAATTTATTCAAATAGAGTTCTGAAAGCATCCATCATTTTCCAAACTTGGCATGAAAATGTCAATCATAAGTTTTACATTGAACACAATATATTTCATGGCTCATTTCACCCATGTTAACAGCAAGAACTAGCCAGCCCAGAAAGACTTGATATCAAGTGGTTACGCTCAGACTGGCTTCAGGATGTAATTTGGGGCAATTCCCAATAGGGCACTCCATAGCACAGTCTGGTTATCAGCTGCATATTATAATCATGCTCGAGGCTTAGATCGTTCATAATTAATTCCATAGGAGATCAGCTTGCACATACATACACAGGAAGAAGAGCCCTGATATTTTAATTTTATTTTCACTTTACACATACATAAAGTTGAGAGTTACGTACTTTATTTGGGCCTCTGCTTGCATAAAGATGAACTCCCACTTTCTTGCAAATGCCCTTTGCAACCTGGCCAAATTTTCCTGCAGAATGAACAGCTTTGCGTTACAACAGAAAACAGGTTTCTGCTTTTTACTTCTTAGTGCAAGTTCTGACTGGAATCCATGCTGTAGTTTTCAAAATAACTCATTGGTGTCATAATAGCACATTGTCGATTATAAAATTGGTATACCTACGGCTTCATAATCTGCAAGCTCCAATCTCGCTTTATTCTGCATTGTCCGCTTGCACAGGTAGATGGCTATGATGGTGAAAAAATGAAACAAATTAATTACCCCCTTAAAATAGCTTCCCTTCAAGAAATAATTCTGTTTAATTGTTTTTTTCACCTCGGTTATATCAATGGCAAAACGCACATTTTAATGTCCTCCTCACTGACGTTCACTTGTACCACGAGGATATGGTATTTCAGTTTCAGAATACTTCTGATTCTCATACAAATTCAAGCCTGAAAAACTATGGTAATTGTGTTAATTGGTGAGTGGATCAATTACCTCACAAACACAAAGGGGATTCCACACCAGTTAAAGGGCTGAGATAGAGACTGGGCATTACCACTCAGTTCAGGTATCACAAAATGCTGGAGTAACTCAGCAGGTCAGGCAGCATCTAGGGGAGAAGGAATGGGTAACGTTTCGGGTCGAGACCCTTCTTCAGACTACGAAATGCCGAGTAAGAGACAATTTCAGTTTTATAATGCAATTATTTTATTTAGTTAAATTGTTAGATTCTGGAAACTTTCATTTGCACTGATAAACAAGCATTAGAAACAAGTCCTTTAATCCACAATACAAGTAAGTAACCAGTTAGAATTGGTTAACTCAAGACAGTTGACGCAAAACTTGTGGCAACCAGGAATAAAAGTTTGTAGTTTCTGCTAAGGCGCAGTGCATTTTAGTAGATGTTGTGGTGTTCAAGGATTGCAATGTTTACTGACTATGGCTTTTAAGAAAAGGGCTTTGGTGAGTTAGAGCAATGGCGTTTAAATAATTAAATGTTTTATGCTTAGACAGGGCAAGTGATGAGTTGCCAAAATCCGCTGTAATCCATAATGACTGTCGTTGTAGTATGTGCCTGCTGTTCAGGAAATTTTGGTTGAGAGATGATGAGCTCCAGTCCAGGATAGGGACACTCAAGGTGAGGGAGAGTTATCTGGATACTTTCTTCCCCCAGGAGGTTGTCATGCCAATTAAATTCAGTACTGTAGAATGGGTCAATCAGGAGAAACAATACACTGTAGCTATGAGTGAAGCAGGTATGGTGATTCAGACATTCGCATTGGGGGAGTCTTTGTCTTTACACTTGGTTTAGTTTAGTTTAGTTTATTGTCGCGTGGACTGAGGTACAGTGAAAAGCCTTTGTTGCTAATCAATCAGCGGAGAGACAGTACATGATTACACTTGTCCAATAGGTAAGAGGCTCATGCCATTTGTGTGGACAAAGCAAGGACTACTGGGTGGATGAGAAAACCAGCATCATGATCATTCTGAAGAAGGGTCCCGACCCGAAAGGTCACCTATCCATGCTCTCCAGAGATGCTGCCAGACCTGCTGAGTTACTCCAGCACTTTGTGGCTTTTCATGAACATTCAAGCTGGGCGCATGAAAATCAATATAATAATGCTTGGGAACAGTGGAGTTCGAGGGTTAACTGTTACTTTTTGTAGCTGTGAGTATGTGTACTGAAGTGTGTGTTGACCTCCTAGTTCCAGGATTAAAGTTGTCTTCTTGCAGGTGGTGAGAACCATCATGTGGGAAGGTAGCACCCAGTTGTCATGGTCCATAGTGGGATCAACAATGTAGAGTGGAATGGGATTCTCTTGAAGAAATTTGAGCAGTTAGGGCCCAGGCCCACAACCTTTACCAACAAAGGCAATGCAATGCAAATACCATCACCTGATGGTTCTCCTCCAACTCACACACCATCCTGACTTGGAGATATGTTGGCAGTCCATTGTCATTGCTGGGTCTAAATCCTCAAATTCCCCCTGTCCAACAGCTCAGAGGGAGTACCTTCACCAGGAAACTGCTGGAAAGCAGTGCACCTCAACTTTTCCAAGAGCAATATGGAATGGGCAATAAATGCTGGTCTTGTAGGTGACCACAGATGCTGAAAATAAAGCAGCCCACTAGAGTAACGCTGGCTGGCTAACAGAACCATGCACAGATTGAGATGGGGTCCATAAAGGCAGAAAGCTGCTTGTGCAACTCAAAAATTCATGTGGGAGAAATGGGTTTTAATTCATGAGGCACAAGCACCTGTAGTAGGGACAGAGACAGCTGTTCCCCTTTACAGGCTTGACTTGAATATGCAAGGGTCACTACTTTAACAAACGGAACAACCATGATCATGGATAAAGCTCTGACTTAATGATGGTGGCAGTGTAAGTGAGGGGAGGAGAATTGTGATGAGGACAAGACTTTGAAAGTTCAAGAGAAAACCCAAGCAGATGCTGAAGAGTGGCAAAATATCGAGAAGTTAAGAATAGTACCAGATCAATGTCATGTTATAACATTTCAACATATTCATAAGATTACCAAAAACAGCAATTAGCCTGAGGATTGGAAACCTACAGGATACAGCAGGTCACATCACAAGATTCACAAGAGAAAGTCGAATGTCAGAATAATTTAGCAAGATTGTCAGGGCTTGATTAAAAAAAAAAAGGAAGGAATCAGCAAAAGTTAATGTGGGTCGCTTACAAACTGAGACAAGAAAATTTATATTGGGGAATTAGAAAGTGGTAGAGAAATTAAACAGATATTTTGTAATTGTCTTCATGAAGTTGAGAGAAAAACCCTGAAGATGGTAAACAATAGATTATGAGTGAATGAGGAGCTGTAATAAAAATTAACTTTAGCTAAAACAAATGTGGAGGGATTAATGAGAATGGATGCTGGTAAATGCCCAGTATGATCTGTATCTGTAGGGATTGAAGGAGGTGTCGTAGCTTAAGATTTAGTTTACAGACAGCAAATGGAGTAGACGTAAAATGGGCATTTTCAGGCTGCGATATTTAGAGTGCCAAACGGATTCATGTTGGGGCCCCAATTATTCGCAGTCAAATTATTTGGATGCGGACTGGAATATAGTGTACAAGTTTGGTCTCTCTACTGAAGGAAAGAGATATTGGCAAACATCAGAGCAAACAAAGATTCTAAGCATTTTTTCCTGAGGGAGGGGTGGGGGTGGGGGGAGGTGGTTGTCCTATGAGGCAGGATCCAGCAGACTAAACCTAAGATAGACACAAAATGCTGGAGTAACTCAGCGGGACAGGCAGCATCTCTGGAGAGAAGGAATGGGTGACGTTTCAGGTTGAAACCTTTCTTCAGATACTCGATAGAGTTCAGGTGAATGAGAGGAGAGATATACCAAATCTGTGCAGGGCTTGGCAGAGTATGTGAAGGAGTAATGTTTCTCCTAGCTGAGATGCCTGGAACCAAAGGTCACATCCTCAAAATAAAGGGTCTAAATATAATTTCCAAATTGATAAGTCTTATATCACAGAAATAGTGGCTGAGAAAAATAAATGCATACTCTCACCAATGGATATAGACCAAACATTATTTCAATTTAGGTAAAGTAATGTAAGTAAATATTTTGTAAATAAATAGTTAGGGGTGAAATGGTACTTCATTGATTTAGCAATGCAAGGCAGCAATGTGTTATAGTGTTAGATTTGTTGTTGTGCCCATGAGAAATCACTGCTAAAACACTTTGACTGCAGGATCAAGCAATCTGGTCATTTTACACGTTCAATTAAGACTGGATGAATAGTAATGCCCTCAATCTAACTGACTAGAAATAGTCAGACTCTCCTGATAATTATCATGCAATCGCTACAAACTCTGACATTTATATTGGCTTTAAGAATCATTGAAGTCTGGCTCGTCGCAGCAATTTAACCACATATGGGACTTCCTCAAAGGATGTAGACACAAGGCCTTAAAGATTTGAACATGCAACACTAATTTTCCAGTTGCTTTGAGGTACACATTTAGTATTTAAATTCTTCCTGTGTGTTCTCCATCCATGACATTTAAAAGATAAAGACTGGGTTCCATAGACTTTCTGAATTAACAACCCTGAGCATTGAAGAGCAACATAGTGCAGTAACTGTTCTCTACAGACGATTAACAGACAGGAAAAATATTGTGTGCTGCCTCTATTTGTATTGGCCATACTAGCTTTTGGGTGCAGTATTGTTTCAAGCCCAAGTCTTATTTAAGGGAATGAGTATTGCATTCTATTTTAGTTTTCTAGATACTTTACAGGAAATTTGAATGATATATTGGCTTTTTGGAAACTAATTTTAAACACTCTACATCCTTGAGGTTCAGCCGTATGATTATTTCCTCCCACATTCTAGAGGGGAAATGGTTTGGCACTGATGCATCATTCTGTGACAGGGCTAGAAGAACTTTGCATTGAAACGTTCTGCATGGAAATATTCAAATCCTCAATTTCTATATCCCTCATCATTATGGAGTACAAGGTTCACCAAAGAATATAGTCATAAAGAGGTTGCACATAGAAACAGGCCCTTCAGTCCACTGCACCTACACTGACAAACAAGCACCCATTTTTACACAAATCCTACCTTAACCCATTTTATTCTCCCCTCGTACCCATCGGTCTATGGGCCTAGATTCTACCAGTCGAGACGAGTCTTTGTGGAAACATGAACTTATTGGAAGGCATACAACATTAAAAATTGCAATTCTTTCAGCAATTACTTTTATACCTACGCCTCTCCTTATTCCTGTTTATTAAAAACTTTATCTTCAGTAGTCTTTAGAATTGACTTTTGAGTGTAATCTATTCAATGAACGCTAACCAGGGCTGCGAAAGAGAAAAAAACATATTCTGAACTAGGCTTCTCGTTTGTGCTCCAGTCACTGAGAAATTAATCTCCAATAATACAGGGTGCATCAGTAGAATTGCACCGGCATGGTGGTGCAGCAGTAGAATCGCAGCCTGACAGTGCCAGTGACCCAGGTTCAGTCTTGACTAAGAGGGTTGGCTGTACGGAGTTTGTACGTTCTCCCTGTGACCACATGGGTTTTCTCCGGGTGCTCTGGTTTCCTCCCAGTCTCCAAAGACGTGCAGGTTTATAGGTTAATTGGCTTCTGTAAAAGTGTAAATTGTCCCCAGTGTGTAGGATAGTGCTAGTGTACAGTGGTCGCTGGTCGGCGTGGACTCGTGGGCCAAGGGGCTTGTTTCCGTGCTGTATCTCTAAACTAAACTAAACAAAACATAAATAAATGAAACATCCTTTTAATATTTTGGACTTGATAGAAATAAGTGAATTACAGTAAACCCCTGATTGTCACAGGCCATCGGGGGTAGGAGGGGAATGGTGTTGGTTATTGCCGATTGTCTGTAATAACCCAGTAAGGGATTACCATGTAATAGAGTGTTGTTGTATAAATAATTGAAACAAAGAATTGCAGATGCTGGCTCATTAACAAAATGACACAATGTGCTGGAGTAACTCAGCAGGTCAGGCAGCATCACAGGAGAACTTGGATAGGTGACGATTCAGGTCAAGACCATTCTTCAGGCATTTAAGAAACTATTGGATAAGCATATGGATATGCAGGGAATGGAGGGATATGGATCATGTGCAGGCAGAAGGGATTAGTTTAACTTGGTATCATATCCAACATGGACATTGTGGGCTGAAGATCCTATTCTTGTGCCTCACTATTCAATTTTCAATGTTCTATGTGAAATATTCCCTTTATTTATCTTTGTTGAGGCTATTCACCTGCTGTTTGCTTCCTGTGCTGTCCACTGTTATTTGTAAAAGTTATGAGGGATCCACTTACCATAATCTGTGTTTTCTGGCTCCCAGCAGTTCGATGGCCAAAAATATGGAGCCTACAATGAAGATTTATTTGTTACTGCACTGAAGGTAACAACACTGAAGAGATTAGAAAGCCTCGCTACATGTTTGCTAGTGCAACCAAGTCTACAGAATCCTAGAGAATAAATCTTGAAACAAAAGTCAAGTCAAGAGATTTTTTGTCATATGTCCCAAACAGAACAATGGAAATTCTTATTTGCAGCAGCACAACAGAATATGTAAACATAGTACTCTGTATACAATATAATAAATGAAAAAAATAGTTTGGTATATATTTAAAACATCCTAATTCTGGATGTGTAGGAAAGAACTGCAGATGCTGGTTTAAATCGAAGATAGACACAAAATGCTGGAGTAACTCAGCCGAACAGGCAGCATTGGAGAGAAGGAATGTGTGATGTTTCAGATCGAGGCCCTGAAGAAGAGTCTCGACCCGAAACGTCACCCATCCCTTCTCTCCAGAGATGTTGCCTGTCCTACTGAGTTACTCTAGCATTTTGTGTCTAAATCTGGAAGTTACAGCTTTCAAGCTCCTATATCTTCTTCCTGATGGCAGGAGTGAAATGAACGTGTGGCCAGGGTGGTGTGTGTCTCTGATAATTCTGGCAGCCTTTTCGATGCAGTGACTCATGTAGATCCCTTGGATTATGGGGAGGTCAGTACCCATGATGGACTGGGCAGTGTTCACCACTTTTTACAACCTTCATCGTTCCTGGGCGTTCGAGTTGCCCAACCAGGCCGTGATGCAACCAGATGCAACTTCAAATGGCAAGTATGAAGATGTACACAATAGACATTCATTTGTTGTGGGCTCTTGTGTTAACAGAGATGCCAAATGCTGCAAGTCAATTCAAATCCTCCAAAATGAAAGAAAAGATGTGAAGTGCCAACCAGCAAACGTCCGATATTCCATGTAATCTAGCAGCTTGTGTGAATTGTCGATGCTGTTTGTAAGTAACTGCACTTCACAATGTCTTTCACACATATTACTAAAGAAGAAAGAGCAATTTACCACAATACAAGGTTTCAGATCAATATCCATCGTGTACATGTGAGTCTCTGATGAATACAGTTTCAGTTAAATGCATACTTTATGGAGATTTGCTACTTTGATGTTTTGATTCATTGATTCCAGTCACTGCATGGGATAACAGGAATCCAATCATCCAGAGGTAATAATAATATTCGGTGGTTCCTACAGCATGGGGATTTTCAACAGTTCTGCTGCGTGGAACCATTTAATTTTGTTGACTGTTTCAGGCACATAGATCCTGGTCACACTCCATTGTCAGAGCCAAGGTGCACATGAGCAGAGTGAGTTCCCAGCCATGGACTTTTCCATAGTCCATGTGGCCATGAGAAAATCTCTACCCACTATCTCAATCCAAACTCTGACCCCACACCCCTCCCACAACCCCCACCCTATTACCATTTAATGATAGGAAACTTTGCTGCAATGGAAGTTCTGTCAGCTAAACTGAGGAAAGGGACCGAACTTTTAGAAGTAAAACATTCATTTCTCCATGGATATTAAGACCATAAGACATAGGAGCAGAATTAAGCCATTCAACCCATCAAGTTCTACTCTGCCATTCAATCATGGCTAATCTATTTTCTCTCTCAAACCCATTCTCTTGCCTTCTCCCTGTAAGCTTTGACGTCCTTTCCGGTCAAGAACCTATCAATCTCTGCCTTAAAAATACCCAATGTCTTGGCCTCCACAGCTGTCTGTGGTAACAAATTCCACAGATTCACCACACTCTGGCTAAAGTAATCCCTCTTCATCTTCACTTTGAAGGTACGTCCTTTTACTGTGCCCACTGAATTTAGGCTCCCCCAATACTAGAAACATTCTTTCCACTCTATCTAGGCCTTTTATTATCTGGTAGGTTTCAATTAAATCCCCCCCCCCATCCTTCTAAACTCCAGTGAGTTCAGGCTCAAGGCATTCAAATGCCCCTCATACGTTAACCCAATCATCCCCGGTATCATTCTCAGAAACCACTTCTGGACCCGCTCTAAAGCCAGCATATCCTTCCTCAGATATGGGGCCAAAAAACGGCTCATAATATTCCAAAGAGGACTCACCAGCACCTTGCTTTTATATTCTTGTTCCCTCGAAATGAATGAATTGTTGCTCATAATGTTGCCTCATTTAACAATTTTTTTAAAATGTAGTTGTTACCTTCCTGAAATGATCAATAGATTTTTAGATGTTATAAGAATCAAGAAGAATGGGGTTTGTATTGGCAAGTAGAGCTGCAGTTAAAGATCAGCCATGAATTTACTGAACTGCAGAGGAGGCATGAGGGTGAATGACCTCTTAATCATTCTACTTCTTCAGTACTGACACTCAGATGTTGGTGTAGGAACCCATAGATAATCAGTATTCAAGTTTTAAAAAGTCCATTCCTTTTTGAAGCTCCCAGACATGAACATAGTTTGATTGGCTCATTCTCACAGAGAGAGGAGTCAAAAATTGCTGCTCACAATAAATGTAAAACGAAGGAGAAGGGATTTCTGACACTTGCCTCCAGTCTTTTCAGGAGCAGATGGGAAAGCTCAAATGTGGATAGATCGAATGGGAAAGATCAAATGTGGAAAATTCAGTTTCCCCTCAGGCTTGGAGGTTTCCTGCCCAATTTATGGTGGAAGAACATTAATAAGCTGCTGAATTGTGATGCCTCGGTATTATGACAGCATTGGCAAATGAGCCTTCCCACGTCAAATACCTGAGGATGATAGATCTTCGATTCTAGAGAAGAAGGCATGGTTGCTCACCTGAAACCTGTAAAACGTCCCATCATCCTTCAGTGTCAGAACGTGATCAGAGATAGGAAACACGTATCCTTGAGCAGAAATGAGGCTCCCTAAGTGTATTGCTTCACCTGTGAACAGGGGAAAAGAAAAGATGTTTTGAACCTCAATGCTACAGCCACAGATTCCATTTAAACAGTTCTTCTGAGCACTCATCCCCCTTTATGGTTCCTTTTCACCGTAACTCACTGCTGAGCCTATTTATCCAACAAGAAACATTTTTAGTTATTGCTCATTACCATTGCAATTTCATTACATCTGCTTGATTTCAGATCGATATTCTGCATAGAAATTAAAGTGTTTATTTCATTTTCATGAGATTGATAATAGACTTTTTTCTTTATGTGAATCTGATAATGATTATTTCTGGGGTGATTTAGTGTAACTGTAAAGATTCACCTGCCCACTACTGTATAAGAGTAGTCTGCCAATTTGATTTTCATGAAAGCGATGCACCAACTGATGTTACTCCCACTGCAATGTTCCTAGTTTGACACTCTGGGTCATGGCTGGAAAAACACTGCTCTGGGAACCTAGTCAGGCATTTATGTCCACAGTTTAACTTGTACCCTTCCAGTAATTGTCCAAAATCAACACTTGCCTTTGTTTGATTTTGTCCAGAAATGCGAGGATATATTTCCAAATCAACTTTCACTGGTTCATAAGCTCATGTTATTGGAGCAGAATTAGGCCATTCAGCCCATCAAGTCTACTCCGCCATTCATTCAAGGCTGATTTATCTTTCCATCTCAATCCTATTCTCCTGCCTTATTCCCATAACCCCTGGAGTACATTGGGTATTGATCATATTATGTTGTCAATGTCTACAACATTTTGTGTCCACAAAAATGTATACTTGGTATACATTGATCAGTTTCCAAAGCAAATCATTAAATTAAATATATTTCCCCTCCCCTGCCCCTTACTATATATCCCCTAATGTTTAGTTTTAGTTTAGTTTAGTTTAGAGATGGAACGTGGAAACAGGCCCTTTCGCCCACTCAGTCCACGTCAACCTGCAATCACCCCTACACTTCTATCCTACACACCAGGGGGAATTTAACAGAAGCCAATTAACTTACAAACCTGTAGCAAGGAACTGCAGATGCTGGTTTAAACTGAAGATAGACACAAAAAGCTGGAGTAACTAAGAGGGTCAGACAGCATTTCTGGAGAAAAGGAATAGGTGATGATTCGGGTCACCCCTGACTCTCGGGTGCCTCAACCCGAAACGTCACCTATTCCTTTTCTCCAGAGATGTTGTCTGACCCGCAGAGTTACTCCAGCTTTTTGTATCTATCTTAACTTACAAACTTGCACGTCTTTGGAATATCAGTGGAAACCAGAGCACCTGGACAAAACCCACGTGATCACAGGAGAATGTACAAACTCCGTACTGACAGCACCCACAGTCAGGATTGAGCCCGGTTCTCTGGCACTGTAAGGCAGCAACTCTATCACTGCGCATCTTCTAAAGGACAGAACCAATTCGACACACTTCAGGTTTTGGAGCAACAATGTATATTCACTGTAAACCAGTGGACTGGCCAATTCATCATAAAATGAATTTTACATTTCATTCAAAAGCCATTTAAAAATGTGTTCCAGAAGTGAAAGGATTGTGTTGAAGACATGATTCACAAATTTGATACCAGAATGAAGAGAGTTCATTAGTGTTTCTTTCTCCAGAAAATTTAAGATTGAAAGTGACTTAATAGATTCCTTTAAAATTATGAGGGAAGATTACAGGGAAAGTATAAAGAAAATTAGCTGCCATTGTTAAAAGATAAACAATAAGGAGTGTGGGGTAACTGCTTGACTGGTTGAAAGGTTAATGCGAGAAGCATGATATCATTAAGCCAAAGCAAACAGCAGAGATGTACAAGTGAAGAAGGGAAGGAATGAAGGGCTGTGTTGGTCGGGTTAAGTGGAATGCAGTGAGGAGCCCTGCATGAACCACTGCACTGGCATGCACCAGTCCCGGGTTACACATACTCCGCAGAACCATACAGTCTTCATTTTTAAAGATATCTAACATATTTTCAACCACGTAATTTGTTATTTGTATTTACACGGAGCATGGGAAGAGACTGTTGTGTTTACCTTGTTTTCTATATTTTCAAAGATACCATTGAAATGGGGGAAACTACAAATGCATACGGAAATGAAGGGACCTTTCAGCCCACAAGCCACATTATCTGGCTGAATCTGGGTGGGCTCCACTAGTCCACCTTTGCTCCCTACTTTCTTATACCTTTACTATCTAAAGTCTATTTAACTCAATAGCATTAGCTGTACTATTCAAGGAACTAATTAGTGACTTCAGAAAGGTGAAGACTGGAGACCACATGCCACTTTTCAATGGCCGGCTGCAGTGGGGAGAGACAGCACCTTCAGAATTTCTGGGCTTTAACATTTCAGTTGATTTGTCCTGGAGCCAGCACATAGATGTAATTGTGGTGAAGGTGCACCTGCGCCTTTATTTTCTTTAAAATTTAAGGAAATTCAGCACGTCACCAAATACTCTCTCAAACGTCTATGGATGTACTGTAGAAAGTATTCTGACTGATTGGTTTGGTATGGCAATTTCTAAGCACAAGAACCCAAGGAGGTGGCTACAGAGAGTGGTGGGCATAGACTGGTTCATAGGGGCACAACATTCCTCACCATCCAACGCATTGTGGCGCATCGAAAAAGGCCCGAAATAAAGGCGAGGAGCTGGGTATTTCGGGAGGTTTGATTTTATTACGGTTGTCAGACCGGTCAACTCTGCTAGAATGGCTTCGCGCCCAAAACCTCGTCCTTTATATCCATAGCAAAGGGCCGCCCCCCTGGACCGGTCCATTCCCGTGCCGAGGGGTCGGGAGTGGTATGGCCCGACCCTTGGGAGCCGCCACAGGATCTACATGAGGTATTGCCTCCAGGAGGCGGCATCTATTATCCATGAACCCCACCATCCGGGACGTGATCTCTTCTCGCTGCTACCGTTGGGCAGGAGGTACCGAAGACTGGTATCCCATATCACCAGGTTCAAGAACAACTCCTTTCCCACAACCATTATGTTCTTAAACTGACCTGCTCATCCCTAATTTTAGTGTGCAGGAAGGAACTGAGTGTAAACTCAGTACGTTCAGTACCGAGTCCGCTCTGTCCACCTTGGCCTTCGCGATCTTCTGGTTGCCAAACACTTTAACTCCCCTTCCCATTCCCTTTCTGACCTTTCTGTCCTGGGCCTCTTCCATTGTTAGAGTGAGGCCAAACACAAATTGGAAGAACAGCACCTCATATTTTGCTTGGGCAGCTTACAACCCAGCGGTATGAACATTGATTTCTCTAATTTCAAGTAACCCTTGCATTCCCTCCCTCTCTGTCCCTCCCCCACCATAGTCATCCTACCAGATTCACTGTTGTCCTGCTTAGATTCACTGTTTGTATCTTCTCATTATCATCTTTTCCACAGCCAATAATGGACCATTGTGGGCTCCACCTTTCCTTGATCATCGTTGCTGGTTTTGATTTGTTCTTTTCATACCTTTCATTCATTTGTTCTTTGTACATTTACATACCTCTGGTTTCCGTCTTCCCTGACTCTTAGTCTGAAGAAGTGACTCAAGCCGAAACGTCATCTATTCCTTTTCTCCAGAGATGCTGCGTGACCCACAGAGTTACTCCGGCATTTTGTGTCAACCCTAATCCTACCTTACCAATGGAATGGTACGAACCACCTTTTGAAGCAAAAGACTTGTTTTCAAATCTTTTGCAATAATGTCTTGTTTTGCAGTCTTTTCCTTTCACTGCCTTGTGATATATTATATATATATATATATATATATATATATATATATATATATGAATATATTTATATATATATATAATTTATGTTCTATATACTGTCTGAGTCTATGTGCCTGTGATACTGCTGTAAGCAAGCTTTTCATTATACGTACATCACCATACTTGTATATATGACAATGAACTCAACTTCACTTATAAGTGACACAAGCTTTGAGGGAGAGATCCCGATTTACATCTGTCTTTTAAAGAGAACTAATGTTTGCTCATTTCACTCTTTAATGAGCTGGCTCTAATTTTAATATTTACCCCTTTGTTCTGAGCTCTTACTTCAAAGGAAATAGCTTTTAGTTCATCAAATCCCTTTATTACTTTAAGCCTCTTGATTAGGACATCCCTCAATCCTCAGATCTCACAGAAGCACATTTATACCAAGAAATAACACTTGCATTTGCCTATCAATTTTCTCAAAGCACTTTATAACCAATGAAATACTTTTGAATCAGTGTCAATTAATGGCCCCATAATTTAACCATGGATGGGCTGGTATCATTCTGCAATTTTTAAGAGTTAGTCTATTGTTCTGACAGAATTTGAGTCATTCATAGATCTAACGCAAAACAGGCCTTCAGCCCAGCAAAGTCCACACCAATCATTAACAGCTTAACATTAACATTAACTTCATCATTAACACTAATTCTAAATTAACCCCATTTAGTTTATTATCTCCACAAATTCACCTACACACTACTTAGCAATTTAGATTGTCAATGAGCCTACCAACTTGCATGACTTTGAGAGATGGGAGGAAACTAGTTTACCTGGAGGAAACACACATGGTCACAGAAAGATCGAGCAAACTCCACACAGACAGCGTCCAAGGTCAGCATTGAACCAAATCCCTGGTGTTGTGAAGCAATGGCTCCACCAGCTTCACCATAGTGCAGCCCATTGAGCACAACTCCAGGTAGAATATGATTAAGCATCTCTTTCCTGCTTTTCAATTCTAGCTTCTTTAGCATAAAAGGACCCCATTCTACTGAGAAGTAGAGAAGTATTTGACAGAGGGATTTTGACCAAAAATGTTAACTTTGTTTCTCTTCCCACAGATGCTTCCTGACCTGCTGAGTGTTTCCGGTGTTTTGTTGCAGTAAACAAATCAAGGAGCTTAGGGGTTGTGCAGGTCTTCAATCTGAATAATGGACTCAGTTTTCTTTCCCCAGAGGCAATGTGGTCTGCAGTTCATTTTCTGTTCTTGTTCCACATAACCTTCAATTCACCAATCTTTCAAATATTTCCAATCTCACGAAAAGTAATCTACCTCTCCTCTAAATACCTTGAGTGCCTTAGCCACATATTTGATTTATAATTAATGCTCTGGATTTGATCTCCCCACTATCATATTTCTAGTGGATTTATTGCTATGGATATATTTGAAAGCCCTTTTTGTTCTTAAGTGAAATCATCCCAGCATTCTTTTTTGCTATGATTCATTTGACTGGCCCAGCTCCTCCTCATAAAGTCATCCAGTCTTGGTTCCTCTTTAGTCTTCATTGATTGATTGTTTGATTATTGAAAGATACATCATGGAAACAGGCCCTTTAGCCTGCAGAGTCGATGCCAACCCATTCACAGTAGTTCTATGTTATTCCACTTTGCATCCATTTCCTACACACAAGGGTCAATTTATAGAGGCTAATCAACCTATAAACTTGCACGCCTTTGGGATGTGTGAGGAAACAGGAGCACTCAGAGGCAACCCATGCGGTTACAGGGAGAACTTGCAAACTCCACAACGAGAGCACCCGATTAGCCATAAACAGCAGATGTACATTCAGAATGGTTCCTTTTCAAGCTACATAATTAAACTTCTTTACCTGGGTCTTCAATATTCAGGCTCTTCATCAACCACTGTACGATGTCTGCACCTACAATGGAAAGGTGATGGAAATGAATGATTGAGCAAGGAGCCCAAGGCAAGCGCATTGTTATTACCAGGTCTATCTGTGAGTTTTGAAGGAAATTACATTCAGAATAGTCTTTGGGCAGAAGAGTGGAGAGGAAAATCTTGGCACCATTTAAGTAACAAACAAATGGTTATTGATAGGAAGAGTGCTGTTAGATGAATTAAACAGACTTAATCATCCATAAGTAGGCTGAGACCTTGTGCATAACAACAGTCTTAATCACTCCCAGGCTGATCGCAGAAAACGTGGATTCAAACTCTCCCATGACTTCACTCAGTCAAGCTATATTGACAGCATTAACTTGCACTGGAAAACTCCCAGCTCCTCCAATGCCATCCTCTCAGAGTATGGCTGTCCATCTAGTGCAGAATGTTTATATTGACAAGTGCATGCTTACTGTGGACTAGATTGCAATTTCTTAAATTTGTTTCACTCCTGGATGCCAAAGGAATCTTTAATATCAACATTCTGGTTTGAATTAGACCATTGAATTGGTTAAAGATTGTTGTGTGTAGGAAGGAACTGCAGATGCTGGTTTAAACCGAAGATAAACACAAAATGCTGGAGTAACTCAGCGGGACAGGCAGCATCTCTGGTGAGAAGGAATGGGTAACTCTTGTTTCCCTTTCCCCTGACTCTAGTCTGATGAAGGGTCTCGACCCGTAACGTCACCCATTGCTTCTCTCCAGAGATGCTGCCTGTCCTGCTGAGTTAAATTGTTGGTCCAAGCCGGCAATTCAGGCTATCCAATTTTATTCATTTGAATACAATAATCTTTTCATAGATTGTTATTTTAATATTCCTGCCTAATAGATCTGTTTCTTGAGAAACATAATATTTATCAGCTTTAATTTTCCCAGCAAGATTCTAATGTGTCCTGTAATATGTCTTCACAAGGATTATTTCAAATTTGACATAATATTCATTATTTATCTGTTCACTGTTGATTCACGTCTTGATTATCAATTTAATTGCTTTGATGAATTGGATAACGTCTCTCCTCACTTGATCTGCTTGCCACTTAAAAGGTTACATTTTAGATTGAAAACCAGTCAGTCAATTCTTGATCCTTACAAAACACCTTATTGTAATAATGTTTTTTTAATTATTGTAATAACAAATCAGCTTATTGTAATAATTATTATAATAATGATATTTTCATGCGCACACACATTTTTAAATGTGTTTTTTTTTTCAAGAGTCCAGAGATCTTCAAACAGCCTTGCACGAGAAGTAAAAGAGAAAAGGGTTAACTTCAAAAACAAAAAATGTTCATAGATAGCGTTCTGGTTCAGTCATATTGCCTTTTCAATAATTGCACAGAATTACAAAATATACATGTTGATTTTACAGCAAATTATTAATTTACCAGTGGAACGTCACAATCTTATAATTATCAATATGATGTTTGTCTCATTTTATCAACTTTGCTTATTAACTTAATCTAAATCACAATAGATTTATAGCATTCAGTTTGCTAAGTTCTCATTCAGACGCTTGCCTTTAATTCAGCTGATTAAACAGGGACATTTATGTAATGCGGGATGAAGCTAGAGTAATTGAATTATTGCAGCATGGATGATCATTTGGTCCATTGAGTCTATATTTGTTCCTCGTACAGTCCCATTTTGTTATTAAATGATTTTCTTTCAATGCCTTATTCAATTCACTCGAGAGTCCTGAGTAAACTTTGAAGAGATTCAGTAGGTCTTCGAATACTCAACCAAACTTCTACGGATTTATTGTAGGAAATATCCTGACTGGTTGCATCGTGGCTCGGTATGGTAATTCCAATGCATAGGAATGTGGGAGGCCGCAGAGAGTGGTAGACTCAGCTTGGTCCGTCACAGGCACAGCCCTCCCCTCCTTCGTAAGCATTTACTTGAGTTGCTGCGTCAGGAAGGTGGCACCTATCATCATGGATCCCCACCACCTGGGTCATGCCCTCTTCTCAATGCTGTCATCGGACAGGACGTACAGAAGCCTGAAGTCCCACACCTCTAGGACCAGGAACAACAACTTTACTAAACTATCAGGTTCTTGAATCAATCGACAAAACCTTAATCGAACCCCGGCAACACAACACCAGGCATCACCTAAGATGGACACAAAATGCTGGAGCAACTCTGTGGGACCGGCAGCATCTCTGGAGAGAAGGAATGGGTGAATGTTTGGGGTCGAGACCCTTCTTCAGACGGACCCAGTCTGCAATGGACCACAGGGACTGAAGAAGAGTCTCGACCCGAAATATCACCCATTCCTTCTCGCCAGAGATGCTGCCTGTCCCGCTGAGTTACTCCAGCATTTTGTGTCTATCTTCGGTTTAAACCAACATCTGCAGTTCCTTCCTACAATTGGCATCACCTCTTGCACTACCATGGACTTAATTATTTTATAACATTATGTTTTTGCACTTTTTGTTTTTGCACAGTCTTCTTTCTTTTAGAAGCCTCAATATAATTTTTGTACAATAGACAATAGACAATAGGTGCAGGAGGAGGCCATTCAGCCCTTCGAGCCAGCACCCCATTCAATGTGATCATGGCTGATCATTCTCAATCAGTACCCCGTTCCTGCCTTCTCCCCATACCCCCTGACTCCGCTATCCTTAAGAGCTCTATCCAGCTCTCTCTTGAATGCATTCAGAGAATTGGCCTCCACTGCTTTCTGAGGCAGAGAATTCCACAGATTCACAACTCTCTGACTGAAAAAGTTTTTCCTCATCTAAGTTCTAAATGGCCTACCCCTTATTCTTAAACTGTGGCCCCTTGTTCTGGACTCCCCCAACATTGAGAACAAGCCCATTGTATAATTTTTATGTACAATTTGTCTGTGTGTTTTTCCGAGTTGATATGCCTATGCTGCTGCAAGCAAGATCTTTCATTGTACTACTGCCTCACTGTAGTTACGCATATGAGAATAAATTTGACTTGACTTGATTAGCTGAGTTTACTGCCCCTGGAGGCAGTGAGTTCCACATCATCACCACTCTCTGCAGAGTGTAGTGCAGCAGCTTCCTTATCAGAGCTCACTGTCAGTGTGCAGATTAGCAGAATTAGGCCAGACCTATTCTGGGATGGGGAACCATGTGGGAATTCATTAAACATCTCAGTAGCATTGTGCGGCTCATCATATATAGTAGAAACTACCATGTATACCTGTTTATTTCTCTGATATTTCACCATCACACTTTCTTCCTTCGGATTAACTATGTCCACGATTATGAGGGTCACTAATGGGGTGCATGGACAGTCTTTTTCCCAAAGGTAGGGGCATCGGGGGCCATAAACCAGAGATTTAAGGTGAGGGGGGAACCCGAGGGACAACATTTTCACTCAGAGTGTTGTGGTTATATGTAATAAGCTGCCAGAGGAGATAATTGACGCAGATACAATAACAACCTTTAAAAGTCACTTGGAAAATTACATGGATTTAGAGGGACAGGCAGCATCTCGGGAGAGAAGGAATAGGTCTGAAGAAGGGTCTCAACCCGAAACGTCACCCATTCCTTCTCTCCAGAGATGCTGCCTGTCCCGCTGAGTTATTCCAGCATTTTGTGTCTACCTTTGATTTAAACCAGCATCTGCAGTTCTTTCCTACAAAATTTAGAGGGATATGGGCCAAATGTGAACGATAGAAAAAAATATCTGAGATAGTGGTGATTTGTGGAAGGAATGAACTGACAGCAAATCAGGCACAGAGGATATCTAAGTTCTACTTACATCAAAATGGTGGAGACATTTGAATGTTCTCACACCTCGAGACAGTGGATAGCATCTATAAATGTGTGTGCTCTGGTATTTTTCTCCTTGCCCTTTCTGGGGTACGTGCGGTACTTGTGTATGGCTTGATTACAATAGACAATAGGTGCAGGAGTAGGCCATTCAGCCCTTTGAGCCAGCACCGCCATTCAATGTGATCATGGCTGGACATTCACAATCAGTACCCCGTTCCTGCCTTCTCCCCATACCCCCTGACTCCGCTATCTTTAAGAGCTCTATCTAGCGCTCTCTTCAATGCATTCAGAGAATTGGCCTCCACTACCTTCTGAAGCAGACTGTGCTCATGTGAAGCATGATTTGACTGGATAGTACACAAACAATGCTTTTCATTGTATCTTGTTACCCATGTTAATAATATACCAATAACAATACTTAGAGGAGGGGAAAAATGTAAAGGAGATCTGAAGGGCATCTATGTTTTCCCAGTGGCTGCATGGGCTTTCCTCGAGAGCTCTGGTTTCCTAACGGTGTGCAGATTGGTAGGTTAAGTGGCCACCTAGTGCTGGTGTGGGTGTTAGAACAATTATGTATCTCTCAAATGTAACAACTATTTATTCTTCTTGGGCTTACCCCTGTGTCTGGCCAACAATCAGCCTATCGGGGAAACTCCTTGCCTGAGGTAATTTGTTGTCAGCCTTGATTTTTCCTGCTTCCAGTTTTTTTTCCCTACTCTCCTTAGGACAATCAGTCTGAAGGAGGGGCCTGACCCAAACTGTCACCTATCCATTTTTCTCCAGAGATGCTGCCTGACCCGCTGAGTTGCTCCAGCATTTTGTGTCTATCTTTGGTAGAACAATTAGACTGATGGTCATGTGAGAATAGGCTACTAAAAAAAATAGGTTGGGGGATTGCTTTAATAAGATTGCTTTGAGAGGCAGCATTGACATAGACAGTCTGAGGCAAGTGGTCCTTGTTCTTCCTGTTTGACTAGCCCTTTGCACAGGACACACCATCTTGTCTCTCCCCCCCCCCCCCCCCCCCCCCCCCCGCCCCACATTCTGGCAGCTGTACTCACTCTCTCTTGTCTCTTCCTTTAAATAAAAATACATTTCAGCAATAAATCTTGTTATTTGGCCCAATTAGTTCATGTCAGGGTCTATATTGCCGTTTTACACCTTACTTCATCTAGCCTTGCAAGCATTTAGAGAGACTTAGATAGGGTGCATGTAGGGAGGATGTTTCCACTAGTGGGACAGTCTAGGACTAGAGGTCATAGCATCAGAATTAAAGGATGTTCTTTTAGGCAGGAGATGAAGAGGAATTTCTTTAGTCAGAGGGTGGTGAATCCGTGGAATTCTTTGCCACAGAAGGCTGTGGAGGCCGTCAGTGGATATATTTAAGGCAGAGATAGATGGATTCATGATTAGTACAGGTGTCTGAGGTTATGGGGAGAAGGCAGTAGAATGGGTTTAGGAGGGAGAGATAGATCAGCCTTCATTGAATGGCAGAGTAGACTTGATGGGCCGAACGGCCTAATTCTGCTCCTATCACTGATGATCTTGTGGCGGCTCCCAAGGGTCTGGCCATACTACTACCGACCCCTCGGCACGGGAATGGACCAGTCCAGGGGGGGCGGTCCGGTACCATGTATATTATGACAAGGTTTTGGGCGCGAAGCCATTCCGGCAGACTCGACCCGTCTGATAACCGAGGTTTAATAAAACATTCACCCCCCCGAAATACCTGGCTCCTTGCCTTTATTTCGGGCCTCTATCGACGCGCCACAATCTTATGATATTCTTCTATTCTTCCATTCTCGTACACCCCCATTTAATTACTCACTCCATGTATTAGCAAGTCCATGTTCCAGTCACTCTCTTGGTAAATAAGTTTCTCTTGAATTTCTTACATGATTTAATTGTGTTTGTTTCATATTCACAATTGCTAAGTGTGGACTCTCCTGCAGTGAAAATATCTGTAGCTCTATCTTGATACACACCTTCAGAATATTAAACACTAATAGGCCACCTTTTAGTCTTATATCTACAAGAGGGCCCCATTGTAATCAATCTTTCTAGGCAGAAGATGCAATTATCATGGCGGTCTATCCTATTTACTCATTTACCCCCCACTACTATGAATTAATGGGAGCCATTATATTTTAAATACTTCCCAGAATTAGTGATAGTTGCTTCCAATTAATTCTGAAGATGCGTAAGTGGCTGGAGGTTTGGATTAGCACTCTGGAGCATTTCCGAAACAAAACAATAATGTTCAATAAAATGCATGCAGATCTGAAAATACAATGACAACAACAAATTGGCCAGCTTCACTCGGGGTCTAGAAACAAAGAACTGAACATGCAAGGGAAAGGTCCACTAATGCAAATGCAATATAATAATTCACCTTTACTGAATTCTTCTCGGATTTGATGTCCAACCTCATCTCCAAAAGCCCTGAATCTAGGAGACAGCACTTCTTTCTGCAACTAGATCCTCGACCACAATCAGTGAAAGTTGGTACACAACATCTGCCACGATTACACTAATGGCCTACACGAATGCGTTCTTAGCTCACTACTACACTCCCTTTACCCTCACAACTATGCACCTAAATTATGTTCTGACTTCATTACAAGTTTGCAGATGACACCTGCCGTAGTGAGCCGTATCTTACACAATGATGAGATGAGGTAAAGGAAGGGATAGAGGTCAGTAACTTGGTGTCAAGACAACAACCTCTCCCTCAATGACAGCAAGATGAAGTTGCTTGTTTATGACTTCGGGAAGTGAGGTGAGAAGTGAGGCTATGGCCAAGAAAGCATCTTTACTTCCTGAGAAGACTCAGGAAGTTTGGCATGTTTCCAACGACTCTGACCAATTTCTGCAGATGAATCACAGGAAGCGTTCTATCAGGATGCATTACGGTGTGGTTTGGTAACAGCTTTGCCCAAGATCGGAAAAAATTGCAGAGAATTATATCTAGCCCATTTCATCACACAAAGTACCCTTCCGTCCCATTGACTCCACCTACACTCCATGCTGCCTTGGGAATGCAGCTCACATAATCAAGGAATATTTTCACCCTGGTCGTTCCCTCTGCTCCCCTCCTTCGTCTGGCATAAGGTATAAAACCTTGGAAGCATGTACCACAAGTCAGGAACAGTTTCTTCTCCGCCCATAGCAGACAACAAAACGGTCCTCTCATCAGCTAAGGGTGTCATCGCAATCTACCAATCTGCCTCATGGTGGACTTGCATTTTTAAATCAGAACTTTCTCTGTTACTGTAACACTACAATGTTAGAGCACCTATATTCTGCACACTGGTGTTTTTCTCTTTGCACTATCCATTATACTTGTGCATGGCTTGATTGTGCTCGTGTGCAGTATGATTTGAATGGAACAAGTATCTCAGTTAACGTGACAATAATAAACCAAAAACAATCTTTTTTGGTTCTCCGTCATTCTTTTAAAAGGAAGAGACTAGAATTGTGTACTGTTTTAACCTCTGCTCTGGGAAAAACGTTAAATAACTTCCCTGCTTTTGAAACCCATCTACCCAGAAATGGATCCCAGTGTGTAGGAAGGAACTGCAGATGCTGGTTTAAACCGAAGATTGACACAAAATGCTGGAGAAACTCAGCGGGACAGGCAGCATCTCAGGAGAGAAGGAATGGGTGACGTTTCGGGTCTGAAGAAGGGTCTCGACCCGAAACGACTCCCAATGGATCTCAGTGGTTTTGATTACATCCCTGAGGTTTTTATTCATCATTGTGGCTTAGTTAAATTTGTGCTAATTTGGTCCTGAGTCCATTTTCTCCCCTCCCATCCTTAGACAATTTCCCAAACCTTCTTTATTTCTCCTGCTTAAATCCATCAACGTGCACTAAGGTGTATTGATATTCATTTGTCATCCACTTTCCTACACTGCATATGCAGGCTTTGGCTAGACAAAACCTCCTTCATCCAGAATGATTTATTTTTAATTTATTTGCATAGCAGCAACTTTTCACAATTTTTTTTGGGGGGGGGGGGGGGGGGGGAGTTCAAATTTAATAGCTGCCATTAATTCCTAGAATTAATTATTTGGATCTTCATATTTTTGCGCAGCATTATGCATGCATTATTAGGAGTTATAAACAGAAAGTGCTGGAAATGCTTAACTGGCCAAGGAGCATGTGTGGGGAGAGAAACGGAGATAATGTTTCTGATGGACAACCTTCTTTTAGAACTGGGAACATTAAGAAAAGGGACACGTT
The DNA here is from genome assembly GCF_053455715.1 of Rhinoraja longicauda. NCBI lineage: Eukaryota > Metazoa > Chordata > Chondrichthyes > Rajiformes > Arhynchobatidae > Rhinoraja > Rhinoraja longicauda. The sequence continues at coordinate 14,496,151 of NC_135962.1, forward strand.
TAAACTTGCAGAGAAGAGGGAGGGATAAAGGGAATATTTCTGATGGAGTGAAGACAAAGATGGATAGTACTCGGCTTAAGTCAGGTGCTGAAGACTTTTTGGCAATGCTAAGATGTGTCATGATGGTGTAAGATGAGAGAGGGAAGACAGAGCAAAGAGTAAAAACAACTTGTTGCTGCAGTTAATGGAAACCTGAAATAAAGGGAAATGCTGGGAAAGCCCAAAAGCAGAGGCAGCATCAATGGAAAGAAAAATAAACCTTGAATTACATTAGAAGTACTGAGAGATTGAGGTAAATCCTGCAGATGTTGGGAATCTGAAACAAAAACCCACTTAAATCTGTGATATCACAGAAGCCATTGACACTTGTTGTTCAGATTGGTGCATATTCACCATGGTCTTTCCATCTTGCTACACCTTCAACTCTGTTGCCATACACAGACAACCCCCAACTCCTTTCATTAAGGGAGCTAACAGTGTCTTCCAACTCCACCCAAGAGAGCAGCCAGAACCTTTGCCCAGAGCCTGATCCGAAAGATGGCCACCATAACCATTCAGCATTCTCGCAGTACAATGGCACTGCGGTAGAGTTGCTGCCTTACCGCGCCAGAGATTCAGGTTCAATCCTGACTATGGGTACTGTCTGTACGGAGTTTGTACGTTCTCCCTGTGACCGCGTGGGTTTTCTCTGGGTGCTCCAGTTTCCTCCCACACTCCAGAGACATACAGGTTTGTAGGGTAATTGGCTTTGGTTAAACAAAAACTGTAAATTTTCCCTAGTGTCTAGGATAGTGCCAGTATACGGGGGTGATTGCTGATTGGCGTGGACTTGGTGGGCCGAAGGGCCTGTTTCCATGCTATAGCTCTAAAGTCTAATGTCTAAAGTGTTTCAATTAACTATTTCTGGTGGAAGCGCAGGGAATGATGTTGGTATTTCATGGATCTGAGGCATGTGTGAGGAAAGCAGTGGGGTTCAGTTTAGTGTTGATGACCTCTCTGGGCAGGGGGTCCTTGGGCTGGGGCATTAGATCTGTCTTTTTTCTCTGTGCCTGGTTTTCTGTGTGCTATCAGCATTTCCTCTTCTTATTTCAGATTTCCAACATCCTGGATTGGAAGGTGTAAGCCATTAGGAGAGGTTGAAGAAACTTGTATTGTTTTTTTTGGGGTCGATGGGGAGAGCTGGTAGATGTGCATAAAATTATGAGACGCACAGATAAGATAAACAGTCAGAACCTTTTTCACAGGGTGGAAATGTCGAAGGTTAAAGGGCATAGCTTTAAAGTAAGACGGGCAAAGTTTAAAGGAGATACATGGGGCACGTATTTCTATACGGTGCATGGCGTGTGTTTTGAACATGCTGCCTGGAGTGGTGGAGGGAGCAGATATCATCGTTTTTGGATAGGTTTTTGGATGGATATGCAGAGAATGGAAGTGTATAAATCACAGACAGGAGAGATTGGTTCAACTTGGCATCATGTTCTGCTCAGACATTGTGGGCCGATGGGCCTCATCCTGTGCTGTACCATTCTATCTACAATTTTCTTGCTTTTCAATCCCTGGCTAGTTCTGAGTTAACCCAGTTTTTTTAACTCTCCTCGGATGCTGTCTGATTTGGCAGGTTTTGCCAGCAGGAGCAGTGAGAGTAGAGAAATGAAAAAGCAGAAAATTAGTTCTGGCAGAGCAGAATGGATTTTGACTTGGCTACTGTCTTAACTCCAACAGTTTCCAATATTTTAATGTGCAGGAAAGAACTGCAGATGCTGGTTTACATTGAAGATAGACACAAAAATGCTGGAGTAACTCAGTAAATATTTTAATCTCCTTCTTCTTCATTTCCCCAGCAAGATTAGCTGTCTCAGCAATATCAATATTTATTTGGGTATAAATTTAGCTTTCAATTTATTCAAACATGCCTTATACAATTTGAATCCATTTTGATTTTATTTTGCTCTTCTCTAATATCAAAAAGATTGAAGGTTTCCTATAGGGTTATTTATCCACATCGGTTGGATGCCACTGGTACCTTACCTCCTGGTGTGTCCTTGTATCCCAATAAATCACACCCAATTGGTGTTGTCCTTGAAGTGGAGTCAGCTGCGGGAATCCATACTGAATTATTCCTCAATACATCAGACATGCTGAGGTAAAATGGAACAACTCAATCTGTTATCCGCCCACATTCCCAATAATGTTCCTTTGAGGCAGCTGTGTTAAAAGTGCTGTATAAATATGTGCGGTTGTATCATTCTCCATTGGATCATGCTTAATTTCCACCCATCTGCTGTACCATTTAATATTCAAACTCATTAGCTGCCTCCTTGAGCCTGAAGCTTGGCCAGACTTGTACATTAGATTAATGTGCTTTTCCTTATTGATGACAGTTTTAATTAATTGCTATAATTACAAGAACACTCCTAGTAGTCGCTCAAAGAACTAAGAGATTGGATGCAGCATGCATATTTCTTAGATCGTTGGGCAACTTCCAGGAGCACTCCTGTCGACACGATTAGTATTGCTCCCGGTCAAATTGATGCTCGCACGATTGGATGTATGGGCTATGAGGCTCGCATTGGGTCAGGGAAAGTGAGGGTTGAGTTTGGCAAGAGTGAGAGCGAGCAATATTTGCAATTTGGACCTTAGACTTTAGAGATACAGCACGGAAACAGGCTCTTCGGCCCACCGAGTCCGCTCTGACCAGCGATCACCCCATACACTAACACTATTGTACACACTAGCGATAAGTTACAATTTTCCAAGATATCCATTCAGCAGATAATAAGGTAAAGTGAATTAACTGAGATTGACAGGAAAATTCAAACAATTTGCGGTATTGGGGTCCAATTCCTTTAAGTGAATGATTCCAGGCAGTGGAATAAGTTGTTAAGGAATGGTGACTGCAGAAAATTGGGACAGATTAGCTCTGAAAATATAGGGAGGGAAATGAATGGAGAATGGAAACATGTGGCATAGCATCAGTCACTCATTTGATATCCTCTCTGATGTTGAGTTCAACAGCCCTGGCTGTCAGGTATGTTTTACAAGCATCAAAAGCAGTCTTGTGTTCAATTTAACTGCTAATCACAAAAGTAACCGATGATACCTCAAAAATTACTTAAATAAGGTGGCGGTAGATTATAATTAGTGTAGTTTTGAATTAGATTTCTTGGAGTTAATGGGCATTTGCCCAGAAAAAAAACTAAGCAGGGAAGACTTGGTGCTCTATTATAAGAGATGAATCAATTGCATCAAACAACCTGCAAAAATTGTACATATTTTAAACATATGATGCTGTTCATTTTTTTAAGGTGAAGCATTGTTGGTTTCTAAGCCTCTGATGATAATAGAAAGTGATAGACTGTCAATATTGCAATAGTTTATGGCTCTGCAAAAAAAAAGTAAATACTTTAGACCGATCTAAAGTACCACTAGGTGTTATTTCATTGCTGCGCAATACATTTAGAAACTTTAAAGATTTGATTTTTAATCTGCAATGCTACCCCAGAGATTGAGTGCATTATCTTACTGGAAGCAAAGATCACTTACATCAAATATTTTAAAAGCCAGCAGCTCCATCTAAACAGCAAAGGGGTCTGGTGGTTTAGCATTTGGATATAGTTCTGAGTTAGAGGTCAGTCCTGGGAAAGCCTAATTACTGCATTATTAAGGCAATGCCTGCTTTTTGTTTCATATCTGCACTGTTTTTCTTACTATTGGAAGGATGAGAATGTTGCAAAAATAACAAGGGGGTTTGACGTTAAATTAATGTAAATGGCACATGGTCGGTATTATCATTTGAAAACATCCTTCCCTGAAATTATGTATTCATCAGAAAGACCATTTTTCTTCCAACATTCATTCCTTTAAACCCCGAGCTGCAGAGTTGCTGTGAATATTTAGCTTTGGGAAACAGGAATTAAATGATTAGATTCGCTCATAATTGTGCTGCAAGTCCCATTTTGTGATAAATGTTGTATTATGCATGGAGAATGTCAGAGCTTTGCAAAGGAGCAATGTTATCAGCTCACAGAGATTATTTCAGTTAAAAGCTGATTGCACTAATAAGGCTAGTCTTTGAATGCCTGGATTTAGCATAAAGTTTTGGCCCTAATTGCTGATGACCATAATTCAAGCTTGTCTTGAGCAAAATCAGCTGGAGGCGCAGGTTCGCAGCTGAGGTATTGATAAGATGCACTTATTGCAGAGCTGTAATTGTGAGCCATTCACTAATTTCTGATGCAGGTTTCCTCCAGATGGCTTTCAGACATGTTGAAAGGCATTTTGGTTCTTGAATATGAAGCAGGAGTGCCCAATATTCTCAAAGGGAAAGATGGCACTTGTCCGCCCTCTCCCCCCCCTCCCCCCCTCCCCTATCCCCACCCCCTCCCTCCCTCCCTCCCTCCCAAGGTGCCACCTTTCCCTTTGATAATACTGGGCACCCCTGCTTCATATTCGAGAACCAAAATGAAAAGGAGTGGGGAAGAAGTTATATTAGAGTCCACAATGCGAAATAAATAAATGGAGCTGAGAGAGGAACAAGGCACAGAAACACAATGAATTGAAACAACATTTAAAGGAGGACAATGTAATGCTCTAATGGACCTGCCCTTGGTATTTGCATCATTGGTCTTCACATAGTTAATGAATAATGGCAGTGTAGATGTTCCAACTGCACATATGTTCCATGCCTTGTCCTTTCCAATCAAGAAGAGTGGAGCAGCCTGCAGATCATGAGGCATAGAGGGTAGACTGTCAGAACTGTTTTCCCAGAGTGCAAATATCAAAGACTAGAGTGCATAGCTTTAAGGTAAGAGGGACCAATTTGAAAGGAGATGTGTGGGGCAATTTTGTCCCGAGGTGGCAGGGGCTGGAATATGTTGGCAGGAGTTTTAGTTGAGGCAGGTATGATAGTCGTGTTTCAGAGGCTTATAGATAGGTATGTGAATATGCAGGGAATGGTGGGATGTGGATCTTGTGCAGGCAGAGGAGATTAGTTTATCTTGGCACAGACATTTTGTGCTGAAGGGCCATCATTGTTATGTAGTTTTCTATGTACCATGTAATATGATTTTTCAGCATTTGTGCAGAAAGAAAATGAGTTAATGTTTCAGGAAAATTACTGTCAAAGCAGCTTTACCTTCAGAAAAATAATTGTCTTCCAATGCTAACATAGCTGGAGAAGTGTATTTGAATGCTGCCAGTCTTACTGACATTTATCTTCCTAAACTAGAATGTTACCCAGGTCTTGGTGTGTGTGGACAGGGAATGTTCATTAGGTGGGAATGTGACACTAATGGAGGCTGGCATCATCCAATTGTTAAGCAAAAATTCCCCCTGGTTATCTCATGATGGCATAATGATCATTGATGAAGCATTCCCACATCTAAAGGTTTCAGGGAAAATAATTCACATTAAACTTACAATTTCAGCAATTTCACAAATCCTGAACATTCAGTTGCTGGGCAACATCACAAGCAGGAACAAACTTTTATCTCCTTTGACAAAGCCAGCAGTGGTGTGGTATACTACATCTTTCTTCTGCTCTGCAAACCTCTGGCCATTTTTATCAATTAAAAATTACATGCTTCAATTTTGAATAAATAAATTAATAAGAGCAAGCATCAATAATGCAGCCAAAATGTAGAAACAAGGAACTGCAGATCCTGGTGTACCAAGGAAAGACACAAACTGCTGGTGTAACCCAGTGGGTCAGGCAGCGTGTCTGGAGAACATGGATCGGTGACATTTCGGGTCAGGACACTTCTTCAGACTGATTGCATGAGTGGGGGTAAAGCAAGGTAGAAGAGAGGAGGGGCAGGACGTAGCACAGCAGGTCAGAGGTGAACATGGAACACAGGCAAGGGGGATTTGCAGATGGTTGGTCAAAGGCCAGAGATGAACACACAGAAGGTGTGAGACAAAAGGTTTTAGAGAGTTGAGAATGTGAAACTAGAGGATTGACGAGGTGTGAATAATGAGTCAGTAGCTCAGAATATCCTATAACTTTGAACTATTCAGTGAAAAGCTTTTTTTTGCATAATAACCAGTCAGTGGAAAGACAAAACAAGATTACAATGGAGAAATCCACAGTGTACAGATACATGATAAAGGGAATAATGTGAATAACGTTTAGTGCAAGGTAAAGTCCGGTTGAAGATAGTCTGAGGGTGTCTAATGAGGTAGATAGTAGCGCAGGACTGCTCTCTAGTTGTTGGTAGGATCGTCAGAAATGGTGCCATGAAGACAAAGGTTATTAACTTGAATATTTTGTTCACTCAATACAGTTGCGGCCTGGCTGAGTATTTCCAGCATTGGAGTCAGAGAGTTATTGAGTCATTCAGCATTGAAACAGGCCCTTCGGCCCAACTCGTTAATGCCGACCAAGATTGCCGAAATAAGCTGGTCCCAAATGCCTGCATTTGGTACATATCCCTCTACAACTTTTTTATCCATGTACTTGTTAAAAAATGTTTTTTTTAATGTTGTTATTGTACTTGCCTCAACTACTTCCTCTGGCAGCTCATTCCATATACCCGCCGCCCTCTGTGTGAAAAAATGACCCATCAGGATCCTATTAGATCTTTCCCCTCTCACACTAAACCCAGTTCTTGATTCCCCTACCATTCAGTGTTTTTATTTTAGATGGGTTCAGTGCATTTAGTGTAATTATAGGAAACGTCAAGAATGTTTAGACTATAAAACAATCCCCAGGATATTAATAAGGTACATCTTAATAACTGGTTCAAAAATTTCATTGAGTTGTTTAAGAAAAATGTTCAAATATTCATTATCCTCGCACAAGTCTGCCAAGAATGGCCATGTGCAGCTTTATATAATGATGTCTGACTACTCAGCTCATTAACGATGTGCTCTTCTAGATCATAGGGTGGAACGGTGGCGCAGCGGTAGAGTTGCTGCCTTACAGCATAAACAAAGGGTTCAACCCTGACTGCGGGCGCTGTCTGTACGGAGTTTGTACGTTCTCCCTGTGACAGCAGAGGTTTCCTCTGAGTGCTCCGGTTTGCTTCCACATTCCAAAGACGTGCAGGTTTGCAGGTTAATTGACCTGTAAATTGTCCCTGGTGTGCAGGATAGAACTAGTGTACAGGGTGATCGCTGGTCGGCACGGAATCGGTGCGCCAAAGGTCCTATTCCCACGCTGAATCTCTAAACTAAACGAAACAAAGTGTATCTCAGGTGGGAAAAACATAATTTAATATTCTCAGTTTTTTACGTAGATCCACTCAGGGACTCAAATATTTTATCCCTAAAATCATTCTAATGCCGTCGCATTGCATTCTAGCCACACTGCCAACTTCCTGGTTTCACAGGGTGAACAACACCTCACACTACAGCTTGTATGAAGCCCAAAGCAAAGAGCAGATAAGGTGAATCTGATAGCTAAAATCAAATCAAACCTTTCCTCCAATTCGACGACACAGAAAAAATCATTCACGCTTTCATTTCCTCCCGCCTAGACTACTGCAACTCCCTATACACTGGGATCAGCCAATCTTCCCTGTCCCGCCTGCAACTGGTCCAAAACGCCGCAGCGAGACTCCTGACGGGTACCCGTAAAAGGGACCACATCACCCCGATTCTGGCCTCTCTCCACTGGCTCCCTGTACGGTACAGAATCAACTTCAAGCTCCTCCTATTCACGTATAAAGCCCTAAATGAACACTCCCCCCCTACATCAAAAATCCCCCCCCTCTCTAACTCCAGGTCCCTCAGGTCGGCCGACTTGGGGCTATTCACTATCCCGCGGTCTAGGCTTAAGCTCAGGGGTGACCGCGCTTTTGCGGTTGCAGCTCCTAGACTGTGGAACAGCATCCCTCTCCCCATCAGAACTGCCCCCTCCATCGACTCCTTTAAGTCCAGGCTCAAAACCTATTTCTACTCCCTAGCGTTTGAGGCTCATTGAGGAGGCGCTGTGAACTGTTTGCGTGCTACTGTATGTTTTCATTTTTTTTCTATTGGAACCTAATCTGATGTACAGCACTTTGGTCAACGTGGGTTGTTTTTAAATGTGCTATACAAATAAAATTGACTTGACTTGACTTGACTTGATGTATGCAGTTGGCATCAGTGTTTGTCTTTGTATGTGCTGCAGCAGCTCACCACCATTTGGTTCCTTCTATTAATGACCAGAGCCTATTTGTAAATCCCTTCCCCCACATTACCATAAGGAAGCCAAGTGGCAACAACCTCAATTTGCATTTATATAGCGCCTTTCACAAAGTAAATTAACTCCTACTGGAGACAGGCATCCACCCTTTGCTCTTGCAATTTTGCTTCGGCTGCCAATCAGTCTTTCGAAATACTCCTGTATTGCTGCTAGAATTGTTTTGCTCTGATTCAATCACTTTTCATTCTATTTTGCCGGTCCTCATTGACCTCCACATGACATTGCCAAACATTGATTTTGGCTGCAGCCCGGTTCCAATGAAAGCAAACAGAGAAGAAAAAACTTAAGAGTCAGTTCTCCTCTGTAATATTCTTTTGTAATTATATTGTTTTGTCCCTAATAAAGCCCTACATTCTGGGAAGGATCCTGAGAATAATTCCTTTTGATTTTCTTGCTGAGCAGGTGTATTTTTTGTTGATTTAAAGCTTGTTAGTTCATCCTAGCTTTTTCTTATTTTTCCTCCCACATATTGGATTCTATAAGTTCATTCATATTTATGGATATTGCAGTCCTGGATTTATTTATTACTCACCCCTGAGCACCAATTATAATCATTTCCCCAACGTCCTTTCTATCATCTGAAAACATAACACAAATCTTTGATTTCCCTGAAATTAAACAAAGAATTCACTGAAGCAATATCTTAACCCCATCCTACCTCACCCCACCAAAAATTGAGATGAAGGAGGAAATTCTTATAAAGGAAGAAAAGTGAAATCCGTTGCATGTAGGGGAGCCATTGAGACCAATTGTACATGGATTCACCAGGGCAGGATCAGTGTCAGAGTTCTCTGGCAGACTGGACCCATTGTCATGAATGAAGAAGTATGTTAATATAGTTGGGATGCCAAACCTGTCTGGGCACAGGCTTCTCTGTGGATTGTCACCTTGTCATGGTGGAGAAGCGTGTGGTCCTGACATCCTGCGAGCGATGCCGTCTGGAGCTATGCTCCTGGTAGGGTCACCCATGGCGGTAAGGTCAAGGGGGAGGTCCCTGACAAAGAGCAATCCAACCAAGACCTCAACGGTGGAACAGGTGGAGGATGATGGCTGACTTTAGTGGAGCGTCACAACGGCTGGGAGGCGGATGAAGGTTGCAGTGGTCGAGTCGGATTCCATGCCACTGGATCCTGACCCATATCTGTCAAGGGCCGTGTGGTGGCTGTCTGTGCAACAGTCTCCCCACGTTAAACAAAGTCATGCCCAGGCGTCCTCCGAGAGGACAGTCATACTCGCTTTGAGTGACCACCGATGATGCTGGGCACAGGCCAGGTAATAAACCCAAGGCAAGTGGGTATGAATATTGCCTTCTCCAACTTCAAGTAACCTTTGCTCTCTCCATCTCTCCCCCTTCCCAGTTCTCGGACCAATCTGACTGTCTCTCTGATTACATTTTATCTCTGTTTGCATTGTTGTCACCTTCTCCTACCTAACAATGATCTACTCTACATTTCCTTGACTGCATCTCTTTTGATGTCTCGTTTCCACACCTTACCCTTCCTTATCTCTGTGTCTCCCTCTCCCCTGACTCTCAGTCTGAAGAAGGGTCTCGACCTGAAACGACACCTATTCCTTCTCCCCAGAGATGCTGCCCGTTCTGCTGAGTTACTCTAGCATTTTGTGTGTCATCAGTGTAAACTAGCATCTGCAGTTCCTTCCTACACAAGTGATGGGTCCTATGCATCTGATTTACATTCAGTATTAGTCTCATAGTCAATGCACATAATGTGTTGGATCAGGAATAAACATCGGTTGAACTAAGATATTACTCACAAAATGCTGGAGTAACTCAGCAGGTCAGGCAGCATCTCAGGAGAGAAAGAATGGGTGACGTTTCGGGTCGAGACCCTTCTTCAGACTGATGTCAGGGGGGCGGAACAAAGGAAGGATATAGGTGGAGACAGGAAGACAGAGGGAGAACTGGGAAGGGGGAGGGGAAGAGAGGGACAGAGGAACTATCTAAAGTTGGAGGTCAATGTTCATACCTCATATTTCGCTTGGGCAACTTGCAGCCCAGCAGTATGAACATTGACTTCTCCAACTTTAGATAGTTCCTCTGTCCCTCTCTTCCCCTCCCCCTTCCCAGTTCTCCCTCTGTCTTCCTGTCTCCACCTATATCCTTCCTTTGTCCCGCCCCCCTGACATCAGTCTGAAGAAGGGTCTCGACCCGAAACGTCACCCATTCCTTCTCTCCTGAGATGCTGCCTGACCTGCTGAGTTACTCCAGCATTTTGTGAAATAAATACCTTCGATTTGTACCAGCATCTGCAGTTATTTTCTTACACATTAAGATAATACTCAGATTCTTAACTGGCCCCCATCTTGTACCAAGGTAATGGATAAATGGTTATTGCATTTTCCATTCAAAAGAAAACATATGATCAGCAGCTGCATTCAAAAGAGGTTAATTCAAATAATTTTGTCATAAGATACAACAATCAGATAATTCCCATTGAACAACTATAATGAGACCCACCTTCATCTTTTACTGGTGATGACATATGACAAATCACTCTGTTTAGCTCAAAGCTGAACCTTTGGCTAAAATTCAAATCTGTTGTCATTTGCCAGTTTTCAATAGACAATAGACAATAGGTGCAGGAGTAGGCCATTCAGCCCTTCGAGCCAGCACCGCCATTCAATGCGATCATGGCTGATCACTCTCAATCAGTACCCCGTTCCTGCCTTCTCCCCATACCCCCTCACTCCGCTATCCTTAAGAGCTCTATCCAGCTCTCTCTTGAAAGCATCCAACGAACTGGCCTCCACTGCCTTCTGAGGCAGAGAATTCCACACCTTCACCACTCTCTGACTGAAAAAGTTCTTCCTCATCTCCGTTCTAAATGGCCTACCCCTTATTCTTAAACTGTGGCCCCTTGTTCTGGACTCCCCCAACATTGGGAACATGTTTCCTGCCTCTAATGTGTCCAATCCCCTAATTATCTTATATGTTTCAATAAGATCCCCCCTCATCCTTCTAAATTCCAGTGTATACAAGCCTAATTGCTCCAGCCTTTCAACATACGACAGTCCCGTCATTCCGGGAATCAACCTAGTGAACCTACACTGCACGCCCTCAATAGCAAGAATATCCTTCCTCAAATTTGGAGACCAAAACTGCACACAGTACTCCAGGTGCGGTCTCACCAGGGCCCGGTACAACTGTAGAAGGACCTCTTTGCTCCTATACTCAAATCCTCTTGTTACGAAGGCCAACATTCCATTGGCTTTCTTCACTGCCTGCTGTACCTGCATGCTTCCTTTCAGTGACTGATGCACTAGGACACCCAGATCTCGTTGAACATCCCCTCTTCCTAACTTGACACCATTCAGATAATAATCTGCCTTTCTATTCTTACTTCCAAAGGGAATAACCTCACACTTATCTTTTCAAATCAACTTTCTAACTCTGTACTTGAATCTCTTCACTCAGGTTTCAATAATTCTCAACACTAATGTCCTGGAAGGATGTGTTGTCAGCCCCCCACTATATTCCCTATACACCCAAGACTGTGCAGCTAAATACCAATCCAACTCAATTTACAGGTTCGCAGATGACACCACCATAATGGGCCGGATATCAAATAATGATGAGATTGAGTACAGGAAGGAGATTGAGAACCTCGTAACCTGATGCCAAAGCAACAAGCTCTCTCTCAATGTCAGCAGGCCAAAGGAGCTTGTGATTGACTTCAGGAAGCGACATAACACACACACACACATACATTGATGGCATGCAAAGCAGTGATAGTCAAAAGCTTCAAGTTCTTAGGAATAAATATCACCAGCAACTTGTCTTGGACCAGCTACTTCGAAGCAATGGCCAAGAAAGCATACCAATGTGCTTTCTTAGAAGGCTTAGGAAGTGCAGCATGTCCCCCAAAACCCACACCAACTTCTACAGATGCGCCATAGAGAGCATTTTATCGGGATGCACTACAGCATGGTTTGGGAACCGCTTCATAACCCAGATTATCATGCAAACGAACCACCCTTCCATGGACTCCAAAAAGCAAAGATCTCCAACCTGAACGACTACCGCCCGGTTGCCCTAACGCCGATAGTCATGAAGTGCTTTGAGAGGCTGGTCCTCTCACACATCAAATCCAGCATCCCTGACTCACTGGACCCACATCAATTTGCATACAGGGCAAATAGATCCACAGAGGACGCCATCTCTCTGGCTCTTCACACTGTCCTGACTCACCTAGAGAGACAGGGCACGTACGTGAGGATGCTATTCATAGACTATAGCTCCGCCTTCAATACGGTCATCCCCACCAAGCTCATCACCAAACTCCACCAGCTAGGCCTCAGCTCGTCATTATGTGACTGGATCCTGGACTTCCTGCTGGAACGACCGCAGGCAGTGAGAATGGGCCCGCACCTGTCCTCCACTATCACCCTGAGTACCGGCACACCACAGGGCTGTGTTCTGAGCCCCATGCTCTACTCCCTCTTCACACACGGCTGTGTTCCTGCATTCGACACCAACACCATTGTCAAGTTTGCAGATGACACAACGGTGATCGGGCTGATCACCAACGGGGATGAAACAAACTATAGAGCGGAGGTGCAGAACCTGGCGGACTGGTGCTCGGATAACAACCTGTCCCTAAATACCACCAAGAATAAGGAGCTGATCATCAACTTCCGTAGGTCACATAACGGGGAATATACCCCGATCTCTATCAACGGGGACAGTGTGGAGAGAGTGTCCAGCTTCAAGTTTCTGGGCACTCACATTTCTGAGGACCTAACATGGTCCAATAACACTGCTGCGCTGGTCAAGAAGGCACAACAAAGACTGTTCTACTTAAGAACACTGAAAAAGTCTGGTCTACCCCAACAGCTGCTGACGACCTTCTACCGCTGCACCATAGAGAGCATCCTAACGCATGGCATCCCTGTGAGGTACCTCAGCTGCACGGAGGCAGAAAGGAAAGCTCTACAGCGGGTAGTCCATAGAGCTCAGAGGGCCATCGGAACACAGCTACCAGACTTGGAGGGCATCTACAACACACGATGCCTCAGAAAAGCCACCAGCATCCACAAAGACTCTTCACACCCCTGCAACAGTCTGTTCGAACTCCTTCCATCGGGCAGACGATACAAGGCCTTCTATGCCCGCACCTCCAGACTCAGGAACAGCTTCATCCCCAGGGCCATAGCTGCTATGAACCGGTCCTGCTGAGCCGGATGGCCACAACGCATAGATCAACTTGCACTTTACCCTGTCCAAAACTGTTACAACTGTTTAGTTTCGTTGGGTTGCTGCTGTCTAAATTACCTAAATTATTGCATCGTATGGGAGGCGCATTCCCAATCTCGTTGTACCCCTGGGTACAATGACAATAAAGATATATTGTATTGTATTGTATTGTATACTTCTCGCTGCCTCCGCAAGGCCACCAGCATAATCCAGGATCAATCTCACCCAGCTCACTCTCTCTATTCCCCACTCCCATCAGGCAAGAGATACAGAAGTTTGAAATGGACACCTCCAGTTTCAGGAACACTTTCTTCCCAGCTGTTATCCGGGGACTGAACTATCCTCTCGTCAACTAATGTGAGGTGCTGACCCCTATCTACCTCATTGCAGACCTTTGAACTATCTTTAATTGGCTTTATCAGACTTTATCTTGCACTAAATGATATACCCTTTATCCTGCATCTGTACACTGTGGACGGCTTGATTGTAATCATGTATAGTCTATTCATTGACTGAATAGCACACGAATGCAGCGCCGGAGACTCAGGTTCGATCCTGACTACGGGTGCTGCACTGTAAGGAGTTTGTACGTTCTCCCCGTGACCTGCGTGGGTTTTCTCCGAGATCTTCGGTTTCCTCCCACACTCCAAAGACGTACAGGTATGTAGGTTAATTGGCTGGGTAAATGTAAAAATTGTCCCTAGTGGGTGTAGGATAGTGTTAATGTACGGGGATCGCTGGGCGGCACGGACTTGGTGGGCCGAATAGGCCTGTTTCCGGCTGTAGATATATGATATGATATGATATGATAACCACAAAAGATTTTCACTGTACCTTGGTACACGTGATATTAATAAAATAAACTAACCATCCCTCCCTGATGCCCCTGGTGTTTTTGAACACACTAATGTACTCTGATACATCTTTCCTTTCTCTAGCATTCTCCACTTGACCAGCCTACTTATGCAATTGAAGCTAGCCTATTCCCAGGCTAAGGCCCATGCTCTGTGGCTGGTCGACAACACCAGGGATTGATCAGATGAACCTTCACTGCACTCAGTCACAAGTCTTATCATTCCTGATGCAGGGAGCCTCTTAGAAACATGGAAGCATTGAAAATCGATGCAGGAGTAGGCCATTTGGCCATTCGAGCCAGCACCGCCATTCAACATGATCATGGCTGATCATCCAAAATCTCTTCTGCACCAGTATTCTAGATGAGGGCTCACTTGGGTTCTACATATTTGGAGCAAGACATCTCTGCTCAAATTGTCTTGCAGTAACAGATAACAGTTCAACAGTCAGTGGATAATTCTCCAGTAGATCAATGTAAGCGTCCATTTCCTCATGTTCAGTTATCCTCTGAGGCTGGCTATCAACCAGGAACAGCTGCTCTGCTTATGTTTGCATTGCTGAGGTCCCTGATTCTACCTGTCACTGACTAGAATCTGTACTCTCAGTGCAAAATTATTTGGATCGAAAGCCTCCTGTTGCAGCTCAGATTAATCAATGGATCAGCTCCCTCTCGCATCCAAAACCATCATGAGATCCCTCATCACAACTCAAGTCTTACCTTGTGCCCTTCTGCCATCACTCCTAGAGCACAAGCCTTAAGTCACCACACTGCTGTGCTCTGAAACTCTCTCAGTCCATCAGAAGGCTTCTTAAAACCTTCATTTCCATCACATCACATTAATTAACTTTCCTTCTAGTTTTTGGATGCTGGGGTTGATTTCTTATGATAAGGATCATTGGGATAATTAGAGATTAGAATGTGAAAATCTATGTGCAAGTCACCCCTGGGTTATGAATGCCCACATTATGAACATCTCCACATACAATCGACCTTCAATCTTATTGTATTGATATTGATAACATCTCTTAATATCGACATACGATTATTAAATTTAAAGTCCAATGTATGTATATTTACATTCATGAATGACAGAACTGGCTTCCTTGTCAGTGATTCAAGTCAAAGATACTTTATTGTCACATGTACATAGGTACAGTGAAATGCTTTGTTTTGCATACGACCCAGTAAAATCATACAGCAGACCTCATCTAGGCAGTACACAAGAGTCACCACGTTTTTGGAACCGACAAAGTTAATTGAACAGTTTTATCTTCTGCTTGCAGCAACGAACCTGGCCTGCTGTTGCACATGGCCACAGGTGGCCCCCTGCCAGGTGCCCCTTCCTTCTCAGCGGTCCCCTCTTTGATCGTGGCAGCCCCCCGCCAGGTAGTTCTCGGCGCCCTGGGTCCGAACGGTCCACCGACGGTCTACCTCGCTCTCAACGGTCCCCTCACTCTCGACAATCCACCTTGCTCACGGGACACTCTTCCCCATCGGTGGCGCGGGTCCCATCAATGCTGGTGGCTGGGGCCGAGCTCGGAGTCTACGGTGGGCAAGACGGGCCTACCGGCAGGTCCTCCATTGTCGGTCTGCTGCGGGCAAGCCTCCGTCTTCGGTGATGAGTCCTCGGTCTGCGTCGGGCGGTCATACCAGGCGGGTCCTGAGTCTTTGGTCCACAGCGAGCTAGTGCCCGGTCCGTGGCGGGTGAGCTGGGCCTGCTGGTGAACTTGGGCACTGCTCCCGGTGTACTCTTGAAGCCATTCATTACAATACCATGATGGTTATGATTATTATATCAAGTGAATTTCCTGTGCTTTCCGACAGGTGGACAAAACAGGCTAAAGGATGGCTATAAAAAGGGGACCTGTTCATTACCTGGGGATAGTCTGCACATACCTTTCCACCCCCTAATGTCTGAGATACAACTATCAAACAATATTCATCGCTTGGCAATTAGGTCTCAATGAAATAATGCTGGAATAATTTCTTTCTTTCACTGTTATAGGGAGGTACTCACCAGAATCTCTGCATGCTGTTTGTTCAATATGTCAAGAAAACTCTCTGGCTCCTTTAATTGGTACTATCCAAAAAGTTTATCACAGATGACTAGTGGCCTTTGTCATAGTAGCGAATAGACATAGATTACAATAGACAATAGACAATAGGTGCAGGAGTAGGCCATTCGGTCCTTCGAGCCAGCACCACCATTCAATGTGATCATGGCTGATCATTCTCAACAGTACCCCGTTCCTGCCTTCTCCCCATACCCCTTGACACCGCTATCGTTAAGAGCTCTATCTCGCTCTCTCTTGAATGCATTCAGAGAATTGGCCTCCACTGCCTTCTGAGGCAGAGAATTCCACAGATCTACAACTCTCTGACTGAAAAAGTTTTTCCTCATCTCCATTCTAAATGGCCTACCCCTTATTCTTAAACTGTGGCCTTTAGACATACAGGCCTGTGGCCTGCAGACATTAAATGTCTATCCATTTGATCATTTTGACATGAGTTTAAGATAAGAGAGATAGGAAGTTCAAAAGGGATCTGAGGAGAAATTATTTCACACAGAGAGTGGTTGGAATCTGGAAAGTGTTCACATAGGAGGTGGTGGAGGCAGATACTCCAACATGGGCGGCACAGCGGTAGGGTTGCTGCCTTACAGCGCAATAGATCCAAGTTCGATCTCAACTACAGGTGATGTCTGTGTGGAATTTGTACGTTCTCCCTGTGACCACGTGGGTTTTCTCTGGCTGGTCCGGTTTCCTCCCACATTCCAAAGTTGTGCAGGTTTGTAGGTTAATCGGCTTCCGTAAATTGTCCCTACTGTGTACCAGTACGGACTCGGTGGGCCGAAGGGCCTGTTTCCATGCTGTATCTCTAAAACTAAAACTAAAAACTAAAACTAAAACAATGTTTAAAAAGCATCTAAACTAACACTTGAATTACCAAGGCATGGAGAGCTATGGACCTCATGTGAATGGTATTGGTAGAAACAGCTAGCATGGTCATGGTGGTCCGAAGGGCCTGTTTCTGTGCTCTCTGATGGTATGACTGATACTCCATGGCAATATTTCTCAGTATTGGTACTGAATTAATGAAAGAAGAAGCAGATCTCATACCCTCTTGAATTTAATCAGCCCCTCGGCTGGTATCAAACGATACAATGGCAAAGGATATAAAAAATAAATCCAGACAATTCTAGAAGCATTTAGCAGGTCAGGCAACATCTGTTTAGAGAGAAACAGAGTTAATGTTTCAGCTCCAAAACCGGCAAAGGTTCTTCAACCTGTTTTTATTGTTAGTCTTTTTTTCTCTCCACTGACACTGGCTGACCTGCCGTTTGTTTCCAATATTTTCTGATTTGTTGCAGATTTCCAGTACCTGGAGTTTAAAAAAAATGCATTGGCAAAGGATTTCTATTCCTTCAAAAGCTTCAAAGCCCCTGAACTATAGAGCAGGGTGAAACATTGACCAGTGGTCTTCCTCTTGATCCTGACCCAGTTCTCTTTGGGCATGTTGGCATGAGAAGAGTGAGTTTACAGGTGGACTGTAAAGTGCCCCATGGGCTAACAGCATACCAGTGTTCACTGTCCAATTCTAACAAGCCAGAGTAATGTGTAGGATGGAACTGCAGATGCTGATTTACTTTGAAGATAGACACAAAATGCTGGAGTAACTCAGCGGGACAGGCAGCATCTCTGGATAGAAGGAATGGGTGACGTTTGGATCGAGACCCTTCTTTGGAGTTACTCCAGCATTTTGTATCTAAGCCAGACTATGCCTCAGTGTTGTGTAGGAAGGAATTGCAGATGCCGGTTTAAACCTGACGATTTATGCCTCAGTGCCGCCTGGATGCTGAAAGGGGCGGATCAACCCTGTTATAAAGCCTCCCAATTAGACACATGAAAATCTTTACATATCAAACTTTAAATGAGCAAAACGTTTTTTCAAAACATCAATGTGTATTTCAAAACTTTTGAGTCCATCACAGATTCCATTTCAAAATGGATTGAAGACTCCAGCCATGAAAAAAACAAGAAAAAAATGTTATGATTTAAATTCATTGTCCACTATTGTAGTAAGTGATGCTACAATAGATTTCCCAGTGTTAAACATTACTGGACGGAAAATAACCTATTTTGGCAGTAGGAAGTTAATGGAAGCTGCTGCATGCAGTTGCAATCTCTGGCCACTGAGAGTCACTGTGGGACAGATAACATATATAATGCAAAAAATATAAGCAAAGTTAGCATCACAATATTTACAATATCATAAATATAGTTCAATGAGATTAGATCAATGAGACCAAACATAGACTAGACGGCCGTTTATCCGAACACTTGTGCTCTCTCATCCCTCTTCCCTCTGTACCCACCTGCACCCTGGTGTGCATCCATTTTTACCACTATCACCCACCCCCACAGTCACCCTGTTCCTTTCCCCCTTCATACACTCATCTCCCATCTTAGAATCCCTCATTGTACTTCCCTCCTCCACCTCTTTTCTTCCCTTCTGCAATCAGTCTGAAGAAGAGTCCCAACCCAAAACGTCATCTATCCATTTATTCCACAGATGCTGCCCAACCCACTGAGTTCTCCAGCATTAATTTTTTTAATCACGATATTTAGGTTATTTTTGCACCTTAGGTAAGTATTTCTTCTCTTTTTGTTGCCCTGGACTTTAGTTTCGTTTCGTTTTGAGATACAGGAGGTTCAGAGGGGATCTGAGGGAAAATTATTGGACACAGAGAGTGGTTGGAGTCTGGAATGTGTTTGCTAAGGAGGTGGTGGAAACAGATACTCACAGTGGCGCAGCGGTAGAGTTGCTGCCGTACAGCGCCAGAGATCCGGGTTCGATCATGACCACAGTTTCAGTGCATCATGGTGGTGCAAATGGTATGGGGCTCGGAGCCCTTTGATTCAAAGGCAGGACTACATCTAAGGTGAGGTTATTCACTTTGGAAGTAAGAATAGAAAGGCAGATTATTATCTGAATGGTGTCAAGTTAGGAAGAGGGGATGTTCAACGAGATCTGGGTGTCCTAGTGCATCAGTCACTGAAAGGAAGCATGCAGGTACAGCAGGCAGTGAAGAAAGCCAATGGAATGTTGGCCTTCATAACAAGAGGAGTTGAGTATAGGAGCAAAGAGGTCCTTCTACAGTTGTACCGGGCATTGGTGAGACCGCACCTGGAGTACTGTGTGCAGTTTTGGTCTCCAAATTTGAGGAAGGATATTCTTGCTATTGAGGGCGTGCAGCGTAGGTTCACTAGGTTAATTCCCGGAATGGCGGGACTGTCGTATGTTGAAAGGCTGGAGCAATAAGGCTTGTATACACTGGAATATAGAAGGATGAGGGGGGGTCTTATTGAAACATATAAGATAATTAGGGGATTGGACACATTAGAGGCAGGAAACATGTTCCCAATGTTGGGGGAGTCCAGAACAAGGGGCCACAGTTTAAGAATAAGGGGTAAGCCATTTAGAACGGAGATGAGGAAGAACTTTTTCAGTCAGAAAGTGGTGAAAGTGTGGAATTCTCTGCCTCAGAAGGCAGTGGAGGCCAGTTCGTTGGATGCTTTCAAGAGAGAGCTGGATAGAGCTCTTAAGGATAGCGGAGTGAGGGGGTATGGGGAGAAGGCAGGAACGGGGTACTGATTGAGAGTGATCAGCCATGATCGCATTGAATGGCGGTGCTGGCTCGAAGGGCTGAATGGCCTACTCCTGCACCTATTGTCTATTGTCTATTGTCTAAAGGAGTCAGTCATTTCTTTCCCATTAGGAAGGTAATGTCTATTTTATTTCCTGACAATACAACTCGTAGAAAAATCAAGTTCATGTAACATTCATTGGCATTCAAAGGATAAACTCATGCTTGATCTGAAAAATAACACTAACAACTTCTATTAATCTGGTGTTCTCGGCACATCAAACAATCTCAAGGCAGTTCACAGAAGTGCTATGAAACACTGATTCCCAGCGATGTAGGAACATTTTAAGGTAGATGGCTCAAAAAGATGTATTGATGGGTCGATTTAAGGGTCGATTAAAGGAAGAAGGAGAGGTTGAGGGATGAAAGGTTCCAGAGATTAGAGTAGACACAAGGAACTGCAGATGCTGGTTTACAAAAAGAAATACACAAAGTGCTAGAATAACTCAGCAGGTCATCGTCTCCCAGACTGTTACCAATTACATCAAGCCGATCTCCCTTCCACAGCCTCCAGCCCAAACTGCCCAGTATTATCTCCTTCCCAAAATCCACAAACAGGACTACCGTGGCAGACCAATTGTTTCTGCCTGCTCCTGCCCCAGAACTCATCTCCACATATCACAATTCAATCTCATTCCCCCTCCCCCCACCTTGTCCGTCCCTTCTGATCCTACATCACATGCCCTTCACCTCATCAATAACTTTCAACTTCTAGAACCACATTCCCTTATCTTTGCCACGGTCGTCCAGTCCCTTTACATTTCCATCCCCTACCAAGAAGAATTCAAGGCCTCTAATTCTTCCTTGAACTGAGACCCAATCAGTTCACCTTTACTAAATTCTCCTCTGCATGGCAGAACTGGTCCTCACCCTCAACAACTTCTCTTTTGACTCCTTTCACTTTCTTCAAGTTAACGGTATAGCCACTGGTACTCACACGGACACCAGCTATGCCTGCCTTATTGGAGGTTATGTCTAAACAGTCTTTGTTCCAAACATACACTGGCACCACCCCCCACCTCGTTCTCCACAGCATCGACAACTACATCAGGGTTGCCTTCTGCACCCATGTAGAACTCGGTTAATTTTATTAATTTTACCACTAACTTCCACCCTGCCTCTAAATTCACTTTGACTATCTCTGACACTTCGCTCCCCTTACTTGATCTCTTTGTCTCCATCCCAGGGGACAGACTATTGGCTGACATATACTATAAACCCACCGACTCCCCACATTTATCTGGATAATACCTTCTTCCACCCTGCCTCTTGCAAGGACACTATCCCCCACTATCACCTATTTCTCCATCTCCACCGCTACTACTCCCAAAATGGGGTTTTTCATTTCAGAACATCAAAGATGTTCTCTTTCTTTAGTAAACATGGCCTCCCCCCGCTGTTGTAAGTGGATAGCTCACCTGCATCTCCTTTGTACCCATAGCTCAGTTCTCACCTAACCTTCTCCCCAGATGGAAAGTTCTCCTGGTCCTTACCTTTCGACCAACTAGCCTTTGCACCCAACACGTCATTCTCCAACATTTTCACCACCTTCAACGTGATCCCACCACCATTCAAACGTTCCACATTCCCACCCCTTTTCGCTTTCCACAGAAACTGTTCCTTCCACAATGCTTTGGTTCAGTCATCCCTTCCCACCAAAACAACTCCCTCCCCAGGTACTTTCCCCTGTAACCGCAGGAGATGTAACACCTTATATCTCCTCCCTCCATCCTTCAGGGAGCCCAGTAGTCCTTCCAGGTGAGACAGAGGTTCACATGCACCTCCACCAAAATCATCTACTTTATTTGGTGTTCCCGATGTGGCCTCCTTTACATGAGCAAGATCAAGCGTAGATTAGGTGTCTGTTTCGGCAAACACATGCTCGATCTGCTAAGACTTGCTGGATTTTGCGGCTGCTAATTATTTTAAAACCCCTTCTCATTCCCATACCAACATTTCTGTCCTTGGCCTCCTCCACTGCAAAAGTGAGGCAACATGCAAATTGGAGGAACAGCATCTCATATTCCACTTGGGTAGCTGAAAACCCAACAGTATGAACATTCAATTCTACAATTTTAGGGAACTAACTAACAAGACTTTCCCCAACCCCAATATCCCTCCACCTAAATCCCTTCTCCTAGCTTCACATTTTACGCATCTCTTATTATCTCTTTATCTCACAGCCTTTTCTCTTCTTCCCTTTTCCAACCTTTATCCACAGATCTGTCAATCAACCTCCCCCCCTCACATGTGTCCACCTATCACTTGTCTGAAGAAGGGTCTCGATCCAAAACGTCACCCATTCCTTCTCTCCCGAGATGTTGCCTGTCCCATTGAGTTACTCCAGCTTTTTGTATCACTTGCCAGGCTTGTCCCACCCCACCTCTCATCCACCTCCCCTAGACTACAATCAGCCTGAAGAAGACTCCAAACCCAAAACATTGCCTATCCATGTTCTCCAGAGATGCTTCCTGACCGACTGAGTTACTCCAGCACTTTTTGTCCAGAGATTATGGGGCGTGTCTTCTGAAGACATGACAACCAAAGGTAAACTGATTCAGTTCACAGTTGAAGAAGAGATCAGAATTCGAGGAGTGCAGATATCGTTGGGGGCATGGAAGATTGGAGAGGATTATAAAAATAGGGGTGGGCAAGTCCAAGAAATTACTTGAAAACAAGATTAAATGTTTTAAATACTACTGCTTAATAGAAGCAGACACAGTGGTCCTGTCTGCATGGAGTTTAGATTGAAGCACGTTTTAGTTGTTTGTTGTCCTCAGAGAGTAAAATGAGAGAGACCAGCCAGGGGTGTGTCAGAACAATGAGCTATGATCAAACATTAGATGTGCTGAGGAATAGACATGGTCAGTTGTCCCAGAAAAGGGAACAGGCAGTTTCCTTCTCTGAGACAGCTGTTCTGAATTTAGAGAGGAAACAGAGGCTAAAAGATTTTTATTATAAAAAGTGACATCAGATATAAATAGAAGATAGACACAAAATGTTGGAATAACTCAGCAGGACAGGCAGCATCTCTGGAGAGAAGGAATGGGTGATGTTTTGGGTCAAGACCCTTCTTCAGACTGATGTTAGGGGAGTGGGAGGGACAGAGATAGAATGTAGTCGGAGACAGTAAGACTGGTGGGAGAACTGGGAAGGGGGAAAGGATGGAGAGAGAGGAGATGGAGAGATGGAGATGGAAATAGCAAAAGCTATTTGAAGTTAGAGAAGTCAATGTTGGAGATTTTAAAAATAGTTTCTAAAGTTATTAACAAAAAATTAGATATGGATCCAAAATTAATTATATTAGGATTATCAGAACATACTACAAATTTTACAGCAAGTCAGGTACATTTTCTTGATTACAGTCTAATAACTGCGAAAAAATTAATACTTAAATTTTGGAAAAAACCAATAACCCCCACAATTAAAATGTGGACTACGGAAATGACAGAGACCCTGCATTTGGAAAAAATAAGATTTTCCTTAATCGACAAACCTGAGTTATTTTTAAAAATATGGTCTCCATTTATTGAATTTTTAGAAAAGTAAATGGGTTTGGCACAGGACTAAAATAAAAAATTTAAATTAAAAGTTGAAACTTGAGTTAGGGGTTGGATGTACAACCGTGGTTATTGTCTCCCGGATCTACTCCCTTTAATTTTTATAGTTAGATCCTTTTTTTTTTTTTAACCCTCTTATTCTCTCTCCCCAAGTTTATAGTTTTTTTTTATTTTTACTTTCTCTCTTCAAAATTTTAAAAATTGAAGCTATGTAAGAACTCTGTAACAAATGTGTTTTTTAATTTCTATTTGTACATATGCTTTTCAAAAATTTAAAAAAAAAAAAAAAAAAAAAAAAGAAGTCAATGTTCATAACGCTGGGGTTTAAGCTACCCAAGTGAAATATGAGGTGCTGTTCCTCCAATTTGTGCTGGACCTCACTCTGACAATGGAGGAGGCCCAGGACAGAAAGGTCAGATTGGGATTGGGAGGGGTGAGTTAAAGTGCTGAGCAACTGGGAGATCAGATAGGTTAAGGCAGACTAAGCAGAGGTGTTCAGCGAAATGATCGCCGAGCCTGTGCTTGTTCTCACCGATGTACAGAAGTTGACACCTGGAACAGCAGATACAGTAGATGAGGTTGGCGGAGGTGCAAGTGAAGCTTTGCCTCACCTGAAAAGACTGTCGTGGTCCTTGGATGGATTTGGGGGGAGAGATAAATAGGCTCCTACCCCGAAGCCAGTTTTGATAACATTCAAGTGAGGTTTCAGGGTGCATCATTTCAAATTTTTCCCTTCACATTTTCTCACAGAAATCTGAGCATGTTTGGTTCAACACTCCTCTCAGGGTGAAATACAACATTGAGGCTGTCACCAGTCTGATTCTGTCCCTCTATAGGGATAGATAGCTTCCATGGATGAGGTGACCAAAATGAAAGTGTTCCAAATGTGAACTTGGTCTTGTGCATACTTCTTTCTTAGAATTTCTTTAGGTGTGTATTCCACCAATCTGGTTGGCATCCTTTTCTATCTGCAATATCGCTGTCACTTCAACAAATGCCAAATTCAAGACTATTTTGATTGAAAGATACCGCATGGGAACAGAGTAAAAAGGGTTTCACCTAAATAGTGGCAGTCCAATCCAAACATCTGTTTTCACTTGAGAGAATAGTTGATTGTTAGCTATGTTTCCCCCGTGTGTTTATGTTCTTAAAATGCTTGTCTATACTTAATTAGTCCTTCCATTTTCCATTGATCTATCCAATGTATTGAAAGGTACAGCATGGAAACAGGCCCTTTGGACCATCAAGTCCACACCGATGATTTCTTCACACTTATTCTTGTTATTCGCTTTTGCAGGCACTCCCTACCCATTAGCGACAATTTTACAGCAGCCAATTAACCTACAAACCTGTAAGTCTTTGGGATGTGGGAGGAAACTGGAGCACTTGAGGAAGCGTGCAAACTCCACACTACAGCACCCCAGATCAGGATCGAACACGGGTCTCTGGCGCTATGAGGCAGCAGCTCTATCAGCTGCGCAACTGTGCCTCTTCGCTCTGCTTGCTCTTGCCTGCTTCAGTAGCTCTTGGCAACAGCACTCACCCAAAAACAACATCACAAACTGAAAATCAACATTCAACTTGTTTGTGATATCCTGCCATGCACAAAGAAGACATATTTTATAAATAACTGGAATTGCTTCAATTCACTTTGTGAAGGTCTTGGCAACATTTCTAAGATATGTATTCAGGTAAGATATAAATGCAACTTGTTCAAGTAATTTGTCTATTTGATGCAATTTCTCCAAAGTAATTTATCTGTAATGCGGTAAAAGCTATTCAATCCACAAACAAATCATCCTGATGAATTGTGGTTAGTACTTTTTGTGGAGATGTCTATATCTCAGTGCTCTTTCTAATCTCTAAATTCATCCCCACAAAATTTCATTTTGGAGTGGTTTCATTGTTCATATTCACCTAATTTACTTTGAGTAAAAAGAGTTTCACTTAAATAGTTGCAGTTCAATCCATACATCCGTTTTCACTTGAGAGAATATTTGACTGCATTCATCGTTGGCCACGTTTTGCCCGTATCTTTTCGATCTGAACAGGCTGATCTATTCTTAATTTGTCCTCCCCTTTTCCCGTGAGCAATCCATCGTATTTCTTTCAACTCTTTCACCGATTTATAAGCACAGTGCCTAAATGTCATTAACATTTAGGCACTGTGCTTATAAATCGGTGAAAGAAGTTCAATTGAAACTGTTGTCAAAGAGCCTCGAACAGGTAAGAACATGCCCATGTAGTGTACATTGTCTTCTCAAATGTAGGAACATAAGCAACTAGAAGCACGTGTAGGCCGCTCAGGCCATCATGCCTGTCCTGCCATTCTATGTGATCGTGGCTGATCTGCCCCAAACCTCAACCCTTTTCTGTGCCAGTTCCTCATAACCATCAAATCCCTGATCTTAAACACAAGATGCCGGAGTAACTCAGCGGGACAGGCAGCATCTCTGGAGAGCATTTTGTGTCACCCATTCCTTCACTCCAGAGATGCTGCCTGACTCGCTGAGTTACTTCAGCATTTTGTGTCTATCTTCGGTGTAAACCAGCATCTGCAGCACCTTCCTACACAACACCCTGATCTTCTGATCTATTCCTCTTTAAATACCCTCTGTGATCTAGCCTCCACAACCCTCCAATCTAGAGAATTCCTTACATTCATCAGCATCTTCAAGAAGAGTTCCTGTACATCTTAGTTTTAAATGATTGCCACCTACTCGTGCAACTATGGTGGAAACACTTCAACATTTATCCCTTAGGAGACAATCTGTTTCAATAAGATCAGCCCTCAATCTAAATTCCAATGGATATAGATATAATATCTGTAGCCACTTGTGATAGGACAATCCTCGTTATTGTGATTAATTGTAATTGTAATTCAAGAGAGAGCTAGATAGAGCTCTTAAGGATAGCGGAGTCAGGGGGTATGGGGAGAAGGCAGGAACGGGGTACTGATTGAGAATGATCAGCCATGATCACATTGAATGGCGGTGCTGGCTTGAAGGGCCGAATGGCCTACTCCTGCACCTATTGTCTATTGTCTAATTTATTTATTAGCAAGTATGTAGACATACAAGGAATTTGATTTGCCAACAGTCATACAAAAAAGCTCCAAAATACACAACCACATGGAAAGTAAACATAAACAGCCACCACAACGGCGTGTGAGAATCCCCAGGATGCACAGCATAAGCAGAGACCCACAGCCATCAGTTCAATGTCCGGGCCACACACACGCTCCTTCACTGTGATGTGACCAGAGTTGTACCGACTGCTGTTACTCTCTCTGCAATCCGTGTCCCCAGTCAGAAAGCCGTCGGGGCGATCGAAGCTCCCACTTCGGGGCGGTCGAAGCTCCTGCGGTTGGAGCTCCCGCTCCCGATTCCGGGATGTCCTCATGGAGCCATGTCGCCGCAAAACACCGGGATCACTGCACTCACGGCACTCCCTCTGAGTCCTCACCAGCGCAGGCAGCACATCCATCTTGTTTTTTTCGGTGACCTCACATTCCCCACTGTGATGGAAGGCAAATAACTTATACCTTCTTTCCTCCTTTTCTCCCGCAGTCGGGGCGATCGAAACTTCTGCAGTCGGGCGATCGAAACTTCCGCAGTGGGGGCGATCGAAACTTCCGCAGTCGGGGCGATCGAAACTTCCGCAGTCGGGGCGATCGAAGCTCCCTCTTCGGGGCGGTCGAAGCTCCTGCGGTTGGAGCTCCCGCAGTCGAGTTCCTAACAAAGGGACCGCCAGCTCCACAAAGATAAAGCCGCAGTGCAGACGGAGATATGATGAAAAAGTCGCATCTCCGTCGAGGAAAGAGATTAAAAAAGTTTCCTCCAAACCACTCCCCCACCCCAACCCAACCACGCATAATACACAAACTAAAGATACATTCAAAACATACAAGTAAACACAGACCAAAACAGCAAAAGAAGAAAAAGATGAGACAGGCTGTTGGTGTGGCTGCCATGTACGGCTGCCATGTACTGACCTACTTATAGATACAGTTATACTATGAAATAGCCCAGTGATCTCCATTGGAGTACTTCAAATGCCAGTATATCGTTTCTTAAATGCGTGGTTCAAAATTGTGCAGGGTCCTCTCAATGTGGCCTCATCAATACCCTGTACACGGTAACAATACCTTCATATTGTCAATAATAAAGCCCTCGTATATTGTTATAACGCCCGATAACTACAACTACATCTGATCATACTTTGTACTTGGTACAATACAAGATACCGAGAGGTTAGTTACTACTTTACTTTGGATGCTTTTTAACATCCTCAACTGTTTGCCTCTGCTTTTACACTGCCCTGTATCCTAACACCCAGGCTGTCAACGTGTGGACATCAGACATTCTCTTGTATCTAAGTCCTGATGCAGGGTCTTGAACCAAAGTGTTGGTTAACCCTCTGCCTCCTCCGATGCTCCTCAAACTGCTGAGTTCCTCCAGCAGTTGGGTTTCTGCTGCAGATTACATTATCTCAGTTCCCTCTTTCCTGCTGTCATCCATGGTGCCACAACACCTGCTCCTTTCTGAATTGGCCTCGATGCTTGCACTTTGTTAATTTTTTGTAAAGCAGCATTTTCAGTTCCATGTGTCTACAATTTATCGAGGCACCATGGTCTTGATGCCTCCCGGAGCGCCCGTGGCCAGATCGCCACGTGGAAGCCCGGGTTGGGGCCCGGTTCGGTATCATGGAGGTGTGAAGTGAGGCGTCGACAGCAGTGAGGCCTCGGCGGCGGTGAAGCGGCAGTGGTGAAGCCTCGTGATGATGGGGCCTCGGTGGTGGTGAAGCCTCGTGATGATGGGGCCTCGGTGGTGGTGAAGACTCGTGATGATGGGGTCTCGGTGGTGGTGAAGCCTCGTGATGATGGGGTCTCGGTGGTGGTGAAGCCTCCTGGCGGCGGTGATGCCTCGTGGGTCAACTTGTGGTCGACAGTCGATGGAGCATGGTGGACCACTGTGAGGGAGGAGGGGAAGAACAATGGAGGACCCGGTGTGGGGGAACTGTTTGGGGGGGCGGGGGTGGTGGGGGACAAAAGGGGGAACCGGCGTGATTTGTAACTTTGTCTGTGCCGTAGGTGGCTGCTATTTGTATACATTGTGTATGTAAGCAAAGAATCTCACTGTGCCTGGTCACATGTGACAATAAAGTTTTCCTATTCCTATTCCATTTCCGCCATGGGCAGGTTGAGGGTGACAGAGGAGGCCCAGCAGCAGCCTGGGGCTCATCTGGATCAGGAGCTGCTCCAGTTCATCGAGCGCATGGACCGTACTTTAGACTTTTTGTAAATGACGCCAAAATATGGCAACTCTTACATGTATGATCTATGCAAAAAGAATTTCACTGTGCAGTGCACACGTGACAATAAAGCACCATTGAACCATTGAACCTGCCCACTCTGCGTGCACCAAGGCCTCTTCCCATACTATAGGTTCAGGTGGACAGGTGCCTGGAGAAGAGTGATGGTGCAGTCGAGAGTTGAAGTCAGGAGTTTCGGCACCTCAAAATCCAGGCCAAGACGTGGGTGGCTCGCAGTCGGTTTTGCGGTTGATGGTGGAGGGGGTGCACTGGTTGAGGTTACAAGGTCTGTACGTGAGGATGGTGCGGACAGGCTAGGGGGAAATCATGGTTGAGGGCCTGTGGCATCCAAAGATGGGCAACAAAATGTAACCTGCTTGGAAAATAAGCATATTACTTCAATGTAGATGGTTTCAAGTAGTTGGGTCAAACATATTCCAGTAGGTCGTCTTTAAATCTAGTTAAAGGAGATTTCAAATAAACAGGCCATCCACAGCCCAAATTCATGAAATTGTGTTTTGCAGAAGTGCCGTCCAAATGGATGTTGCCTGGAAGAGGAGATCATTGGGCATTTCCTATCACTACTAGCACAACAAATGCAAAAGGAAACCAGAGCATTTAGTATCTTTCAGGAACCGTGTTATAAGTATGTGTCTGAAGGAACTGCAGATGCTGTTTAAACCAGATAGACACAAAATGCTGGAGTAACTCAGCGGGATAGGCAGCATCTCTGGAGAGAAGGAATGGGTGACGTTTCAGGTCGAGACCCTTCTTCAGACTGTGTCTACCATGTAATAAGCTTTCATGTACAATTTCCTATAGAATTTCTTGGCCCTTATTTGGACATTATCAGCTTGTCGTCATTGAGAATTTATTAAGTGCAAAGTTGGCTGCCATGTTTCACTTCAAAGATAACTCACTGATGGCAATGCATTTTGAGAGGTTTCAAGATCATGCAAAGTATAATTTAAATATATCTCGCTTTACATTACTGAAGAGTCTCCAAAAGTAAAGCTGGAGATAATTGCATGTCAATTGCCTTGCAGTTTGCAAGTATCCTTAAAATCTACCCTGCGGTTGTAGGTTTTAAGCAGATTCCAGGATTATTAATTTTCATTCATGTGACAGACTTGCTTGCTTTGTAGTTAGTTTTTAGACTATCAGATTAGGCTGTTCTTTTTTTTTGCAATCACCTTATGTGTTAATGTATCTTATGATCCAGAACCTTTAGCCCCTCAATTTGCCTTCCAATTAGGACTCACAAAGTCCTATATTATAAGTGCCAGCCGCAGTCTGCTTCTATCGAAAGAACTCAACCTAACAAAATAGTATTATGTACAGAAATTTAACAAAGAAACATATATTTTGGAATTATACTTCAGCTGAAACTCCAGGTATATCAACTGGGTGGGTTTTGTACCCAGTGAACTTGACAACTGATTTGAGTTTGTTTGGTGTGCTCCATGGTGCATTGCCAGATGTTTTGGGTGAACAGTTTCTGTAAAGTGTGCAGTATGATATGGCAAAGGAGCAGGGTGCTTCCCTCTGCCCAAACAGGGAGGTGAACCAGTTACTTAAAATATGGCACGCTGGCTCACCCAGTCCATCGCATGTAAACGTGAAATAATCTCACTGCAGCAGCATTGCATACAATTTGGCATAGTTTCCATCCAGATATGCGATCTTGGTGTCAGTATATTTGATACGTTTAAAAGTAAGATACACCTCTGGTTAATGATCCACCTTGTATAATGGGACAACCCACTGTAAGGTCACAATGCAAGAGCACCATTTTCGCCAAGGTTAGTTGAAAAGGTATACGAAAAGCACGTGGGACTGCTTTGTACTGTTCTGAACTATTGTCTACCTCTTTGGTGACCCTCGACAATCCTTGATTGTACTTTGTTGGCTCTACCTTGTACTAAAGGTTATTCCCTTATCATGTATCTATGCGCTGTAAATGGCTCGATTGTAATCATGTATTGTCTTTGTGGGGACGAAACATCATGCAACAAAATCTTTTCACAGTACCACTGTACACGTGACAATAAACTAAACTAATTTATCACATCCTGATTACAATTGTGCAGTGGACGTAATGGCTCAGTGAATTTATTTTACTGGGCAGAACAGGAAGATCAGTATTCGTAATTTGTGGTGTTAGTGAGAGAGAAGGTGAGCGAGGGGATGTCATGCTGGTTCTTTGACTTTGGCAATCCCGGTGAGGTAAAGAGCAGGGTGCACTTCGACCATCCCTGGCATAAAAACACGAGCAAGCGTGGAATTGGACACAACCACTGACTTGCAGGATGCAGGAGTGCGAGTGTTGAGATTATGGTCATGGTTTGTAGGTTGGTGGGGTGTAAGAAACAGAAGCAGGAGCAGAATGTTCAATTCTTTGCACCTGTGCAGTCGTTGAACATGATCACGGCTGATTATTCATTGCAGCACCAGTTTCCCTCACGAACTCTAGAATGAATCAGGTTGCAGACCTCCCTCATAACCTGCAGCAAATTGGATTGCACACCGTCCTGTATTCTGAGCATAACCCAGCAAATTTGAAGTTCACCATGGTATGCTAGAGGTCATTTTTAGGTGAAATTGGTGAGAAAATGGAGCGGGTATTTCCATATGAGATTCAAGTTAAAATCTTCCTGACCTCTTGCAAGCACGTGCCATATGATGGTTTTATTTACATAAATCCAATTTCCACCCATACCACTATAAATTGTTATCTAAAGAAGCACTTTGGTGCCATTTGGTGACCTGACAAGGCACCTTCTCAACTCAGTGTCTACAGAATGTGCTACACCTAACCGAGCATGTGCTGGGAACACTTTTCCCTGCATAAAGCTGCTGAGATAGTCCCTGGGAGGTGAAAGCACCAGCAGCACTCAATGAACCGGAACCTTTTACTAAAAATTTGATTTCTCTTATTTGTTCTACATTTACTCTTTCCCCATACCCAAATCTTGTTTTAAAGGAAAGTTTCAGCGTTGCTTCTTTCTATGAATGGCCAGGGCCTATTCAATTGTCAAACCAATGTCGTTTCATGAAATGTCAATGGAAACCAGGGAAGATGTTAAATGTGTTACCATGGAAACCATGTGCTTCATTCAGATCGTTGCAAACGTCACAACGCCACTGGAGTCTGCAGGAGACACATGCTCCTGTTTCATACACCAAAGGCACATTGTTCCTGCGTCATGATGTTTGCTAAACAGTCATCATTTAAAGGAGGACACAAAGTGCTGGAGTAACTCAGCGGGTCAGCTGCATCTTTGGAGAACATGGATACGTGACGTTTCGGGTCGGGACCTTTCTTCAGACTGAACTTCAGACTTGAGTCTGAAGAAAGGTCCTGACCTGAAATGTTACCTGTCCACATTCTCCAGAGATGCTGCCTGACCCACTAAATTACTCCAGCATTTTGTGTCCTTTTTTGTAAACCAGCATCTGCAGTTCCTTTTTTCTTTCATTTAGAGGAGACTGGAATGCTACATTTATGGAGGACATTATGGAGGACATTATGGAGGACATTTATGGAGAACATTATTATTTGCGCTCTCATTTTGTAGCACTCAGCCTCAGTATGGTCTGCTGCACCTGATCTGACACGCCTTACAGTTTCCCAGTGGAACTCACTAGAACTCTTTACTCAAGAAGAAGGGACCTCCCCTATGCTATCTTCAATGAGGACAACATGGCTCCAGAGCAGGGGCCTTTGGCAGCATTACCTATCCATATTAGACTGTGGTAGACCACATTAATTCGTTGATATGGCCTCTGCTTTATAATCCAGAAACCTGCCAAAAGCCAAAAGATCTTCCACCTGCTCATATGGTTCTTGACTGAGAGGAATCTTCTCCAAATTCCTAGGGCCTTCATGAAAGTCAAGCACTTCCACTATGAAAATGTGACGTTTGTTTCAACAACCAACATTCTCATCACAAATGATCAAATATCAGTCATCTCTGTGGAGACCCCCCCACAGACTGTATTCTTCATCCCACATCATGGCTGCTTGAGGCTTCACCTCCATCCTAGTCTTCAGTCCATCAACAAGTATTTTTAGTATCAGTAAACAAGGATTTGAGGGGCAGGAGTAGGCCTTGCTATCTTCCCTCTGCTACAGAGTCTGCTGCCCAGAGTGGGTGAATCGAGGACCAGAAGACACAGGTTTAAGGTGAAGGGGAAAAGATTTAATAGGAATCTGAGGGGTAACTTTTTTACACAAAGGGTGGTGGGAGTATGCAACAAGCTGCCAGAGGAAGTACGGAGAGTGCTCCATTGCCACTTCAAGAGCTGAAGTCCTGGTGTGATTGGTATGGAGTTAACTGCTGACTGGAGCTTGCAATTCACATCTGAAACAAAGTGACTCAGGCTATTTCTTACAAATAGAAACGGGTTAATGTGCGGGGTTTGCTGGTCAGTGTGGGCTCGATGGGCCGAAGTGCCTGTTTCTGTGCTGTATCTCTAAACTAAACTACACTACACTAAACTAAACTAAACTAAACTAAACTAAACTAAACTAAACTAAACTAAACTAAACTAAACTAAACTAAACTAAACTAAACTAAATTAAACTAAACTAAACTAAACTAAACTAATCTACGAAGCCTGCCTTGTGCATTTGTTCTATGATTCCAATCTCAAATTCTAATCATATTAATTTTGCATCAGGGCAACTCAAAACAGTTTCCAAAAATGGTGCCAATGAATATCCAGGTAATGCTGCTTATTTGTACTTAGTTGCAGAATGCAAGCTGATGAAGTGTGCTTTACTGAATGGTGTAGATGAAGGAAACGTAACTGGGTGAATAATATTTGAGTTATATTGATGACAGGTAGTGTTTAATCTAATTATTCCACATTCTTCATGTGACTGATAATTCACTCCCTGGTGATCACCCAGTTGAAACCGACTGGCCTGATGTTGCTGTTTTTATCTTTTACCTATTTGTGTACAGTTGCAGTTCTCCCGTCCTCAGGCACTACATATCTACAGATGTTTGAAATAATAAAGTGATTATCTGTGTATTTCCATCGCCTTCTCTCAGCACCCTGGAATACATCACACCTGAATCAAGGTCATTTATCCACTTTAAAAATGGATCACCTCTCCAGCATTCTTCCTTTTATTAATGTTCAGCCCATCCAGTATCTCAACTACATCTTCCTTTGTTGAGAATCCACCAGCACCTGCTTCCTTGGTAAAAATCTGACGCATTTAATACTCTGCTTCCATTAGTCTTTGATCAGCCACTCCTTTCCTTTCAGTTCCTATTCCATATTTATCTGCGTAGAGAAGTCTTTGGGATCCCTTTGTAAGCATTCAACCAGTCATTTAAAGTCATACAGCATGAAAACAGATCCTTCAGCCCAACTCATCCATGCAGACCAAGGTGACTACCTTGCTAGCCTAATTTCCTGTGTTTGTGCTGTATCTCCCTAAAACATTCCTATCCATGTACCAGTCCAAATGTTTTTTAACCATAATTGTATTTGCTGCTGTCACATCCTCTGGCAGCTACTTCCATATAGCTAGCACCTTCTGTATGAGACATTTCATGTCCCCTGGGTCCCTCAGGTCCCCTTTAAATATTTCCCTTCTCACCTTAAACCTAATTCTTGATTCCCCACCCTGGGAGAAAGTGTGACCATCTACCCTATTTATGACCCTCTTAATGTTATAAATCTCTAGAACATTTTGTCTCACTTGTCCCCTCTTATTTTCTTCTTTACTTCTAAACCTTCTCAAATCACCCAGTTTCTCTTTGTGTTATCCATCTAACATATGTCTATCTCCTTGATCATCCAGGGAGCCAAAGCTTTGATTGTCCCATCTTTCTCCCTTGTGGAATATACCTGGTTATTTTTCACACTATCCCTTGTTGCAGGCAGATTCTCAAGTAAAATCCTGTCCCTTCAGGATAGTTAATGTGTGAAAGCAATTTTGAACATCAATGTATCAAAGGCACCTTGTTAAAATGTTGCTTTATGTATTAAATATTAAAGTAGTTGTTGCGGTTTATTAATAGCATAATTATAAAGTACTGCTAATAGTTCATACAAAACAGGGTGATAATTTAGGAGCACTAGACATGATGTAATTTAATGCATCTTATTGGACCATGTTCAATAAAGAATGTTCTTCATTAGTCAAGTCACATCAAATCAAGTTCTATTTTATTAAATGCTCTTAATTCTGTCACTGTTGTTCATTCATTAGCTGTTAATTCTGATTCAATCCGTATTTGTAGAAATTGATACCACAGATATTTAGCTGAAGACTGATGATTATAGACCAATAACCAATGTCTAATTTTCTTTGTTTCAAATCTTCCTTTCCCCTTTTGAGCATTAAATGTCACTCCATATCTGATCAACTGCATTTTTTACTTTTCTTCAAAGGATGGCTTGTTTACTCTGCTTCTCCGAAACTCCTCGGGTCATGTAAGTGCTTCAATTTAGGTAGAACTGGACACTGCAATCTGATAATTGTAATGATAATTGTAAAATGGTGCATTATTTTCACTAACACCACTGGTTTTCAGCAGGAAACGCATCCTACTCTGATCCAGGTGTTTGGAAATCCTTAACCTTACTGTTTGCCAAATGCGTTAAGACCTTTGGAAATTGTGCATAAGGTAAAGTTTACACCGATGAACCAAAACGTTATAGGTGAAGTGAATAACATTGATTATCTTGTTGCAATGACACCTGTCAAGGGGTGAGATATATTAGGCAGCAAGTGAACAGTCAGTTCTTGAAATTGATGTGTTGTATGCAGGAGAAACGGTCAGGAGTAAAGACCTGAGCGACTTTGACAAGGGCCAAATTGTTATGGCCAGATGACTGGGTCAGAGCATTTCTGAAACGGTAAGGCTTGTGGGGTGCTCCCGATCAGCAGTAGTGAGTACCAACCGACAGTGGTCCAAGGAGGGACAAACCACAAACTGGCGACAGGGTGTTGGGCACCCAAGGCACATCGATGCACGAGGCAACGAAGTCTATCCCGTCTGGTCTGAACCAACAGAAGGTCTACTGTGGCACAAGTCACAGAACATTTTAATGGTGGTCACGGGAGGAATGTGTTACAATACACAGTGCATCACACCCTGCTGTGTATGGGCCTGCGTAGCCACAGACCAATCAGAGTGCCCATGATGACCCCTGTCCACCGTCGAAAGCGCCTACATTGG
This sequence comes from Rhinoraja longicauda, assembly GCF_053455715.1. Taxonomy (NCBI): domain Eukaryota; kingdom Metazoa; phylum Chordata; class Chondrichthyes; order Rajiformes; family Arhynchobatidae; genus Rhinoraja; species Rhinoraja longicauda. The sequence goes on from NC_135962.1 coordinate 14,532,189, forward strand.
GCATGCGAGCGTCAGAACTGGACCTTGGAGCAGTGGAAGAAGGTCGCCTGGTCCGATGAGTTCCGTTTTCTTTTAGATCATGTGGATGGCCGTGTACGTGTGCGCCGTTTATGTGGGCAACAGGATGCTATGTAGGAAGATGACAAGCCGGTGGAGGGAGTGTGATGCTCTGGGCAATGTTCTGCTGGGAAACCCTGGGTCCGACCATTCATGTGGACGTCAATTTGACACGTGGCACCTACCTAAACATCGTTGCAGACCAGGTACACCCCTTCATGGCAATGGTATTCCCTGATGGCAGTGACCTCTTTCAGCAGGATAACGCGCCCTGCCACACTGCACACATTGTTCGGGAATAGTTTGAGGAACATGATGAAGTGTTCACGGTGTGGCCCTGGTCTCCAGATTCTCCAGATCTCAATCCGATTGAGCATCTGTGCGATGTGCTGGATTAACCTGCTGTTTTGTCTCCTATAAATTGTATTTGTTGCTTGACATTTTTTACAGCCATGGGAACAGACAAGACTGCTCAGTAGAGGTGACATGTTTCCATTCAATAAATCATTCTCATTTTATTACCACAGAATAACCACAGTGGGGACTACACAGGAGACAACATCCTCTGCTGTGATTTACCTCCCCATTTGCGACAGCAACAGACGATTTATCCTCATCATTTAAATTCCTCGGGGGAAATGTACGTGGTATTCATAATTGTCACATGCATAGTTCAACTCCTATGATTCAGAATCTGCTAAAAAATGTTATTCTAATATGTTGTTAAAACACGTGATAAGTTTTAATGGCACCGAGCAAAGAATGTGGAGACTTGCATTCCTTTTTTTTAGTAAGCGAAAGTTAAATTTCTACCAATCCTTGCTTCAAAATATGTTCTTGATTTCACTCAACGATGCCCTGGATCTATCTGTTTTTTTTCCCACATCAAATAGACTGCACTTAACCTGCGAAAAGGGTCAATATTTTTATAACAAGTAATTCCCAAGGTGGCTCAGATGGAATGAAATTTTGTCCCCGGGTCAAAAGATTATAGGTTCAAGTCCCTCACTGGAGTCCCCCAATGTTGGGGGAGTCCAGAACAAGGGGCCACAGTTTAAGAATAAGGGGTAGGCCATTTAGAACGGAGATGAGGAACAACTTTTTCAGTCAGAGGGTGGTGAAGGTGTGGAATTCTCTGCCTCAGAAGGCAGTGGAGGCCAGTTCGTTGGATGCTTTCAAGAGAGAGCTGGATAGAGCTCTTAAGGATAACGGAGTGAGGGGGTATGGGGAGAAGGCAGGAACGGGGTACTGATTGAGAGTGATCAGCCATGATCGCATTGAATGGCGGTGCTGGCTCGAAGGGCTGAATGGCCTACTCCTGCACCTATTGTCTATTGTCTATTGTCTAAGAGTGCAAAATAATGAGCACTGGAACTCCAGTGACGTTTGAGGGAATGCTGCAATATCGGTAGACCTGTCTTTCAAAAGTTTTTGTCCCACCCCCTCTCCTGACATCAGTCTGAAGAAGGGTCTCGGCCCGAAACGTCACGCATTCCTGCTCCCCTGAGATGCTGCCTGACCCGCTGAGTTACGCCAGCTTTTTGTGATACCTGCGGCCTTCATGGTACAATACACCGTGATGATGGTCTGGATGGAAGGAAGTGACGAGCCTGTGATGGACAGTGCTGTGTCCACCGCTCTGTGCAGGGTCAGGATGTCAAGAGCTGAGCAGCTACCATGGCACACTGAGTTGCATCCTGTCAGAATACTTCCTTATGAACTCAAGAGAATCATTATGGGCATGCCAAATCTCAAACACTTTAGAATGTAAAAATGCCCATTCTTAATTCCCACATATCAGTGCTTAGGAAGCTGGCAATATGGATACCAATTGGAACTTGAAGGTGTCAACCATCTACCTCGCAGCTCCATTGATGGGGAAAGAGTTGTGTTCACCATCCTTCCCTTCTGCTTCCTTAGGCTAATAACCAACTGACCCGAAACGTCACCCATTCCTTCTATCCAGAGATGCTGCCTGTCCCGCTGAGTTACTACAGCATTTTGTGTCTATCTTCAGTGTAAACCAGGATCTGTAGTTCCTTCCTACACATTTCTTTTGTCTTACTGTCGTTAAGGGCTAGTTTGTTCTGATACCAAAAAACAAGGTTCATGATCTCTTTCCCGTGCTCTGCCTCTTTGTTGTTGATCTGGCCAACAATTTATAAATTTAAATTGTTATAAATTGTTGATGCTATACTTGGCCACACAACCATTGGTATACAGGGAGTAAGCAGGGGACTTAGCACACAACCCTGAGGGGCATCGGTGTGAAGTGCCAGGGTGGAGAAAATGTTATAACCAGGGCTAACTGACTAAGGTTTGCCGGTCAGGAAGTCCAGAAGCCACTTCTAGATGAAAGCTCCAGAGCCAAGGTCCAGAAATTTAGAGATGAGTTTATTCGGTATTATGGTGTTGAAGGCTGAGCCAATAAACTGCATCCTGACATGAGTGTTCGTATTGTCAAAGTGATCCAGAATTGCGTGTAGTGTCAGGCAGATGGTGTCTTCAGTAGACCTATTATCCTGATGGCGCAGACCTGGGCAACGACCAATCTTTCACATCACTTCATTATAGTCCGTATTAGAACTACTGGGCGTTAATCAGCTCACTTTTCCTACGGACAGGAATAATGGAGGTTTTGGTAAGAAAAGATGGGATAGTGGAAGTTGTTGAAGTGCGAGATTGGTATCGGCGATGACTGTGGTTAGTTGATTGGCACGCGCATTCAGAACCCGACCAGGGACTCCGTTTAGAGAGTCACTTTACAAGACTTTACCTTCATGAAAGCAGATCTGACTTCCGCCATTGAAACAAATAGGACAGAGCCAATGGACAATGAGGGGATGGTCTTTGGTGGAATTTTAATTGTCTGTTCAAAATGGGTGTAAAAGCAGTGAACCCATCCAGTAGAGAGAGATCGCCACTATTTCAGCATGTTGCCCGTGACGGCAATCAGACCCTGCCATGGATAACTGGCATCTGCTTGACTGAATTTAGCCTGTAACTTGGTCTGGAATTCTCTTTTGGCATCCCTGATAGCCTTGGAGAGATCAGAATTGGCATTCTTGTCGACTATGGTGTCATCCTTCTTGAAAGCCTCAGATCTATATAAATTTCTCTGTTCAGCCAAGGCTCTTAGTTAAGATGAACCCTAATTGTCTAGGTCAGAATGCGGTTATCACTGTATTTCTCAATGAAACTGATGATGGCTGAGGTATTCACATTCAACCTGGGTGAAGTGGTCTTGAACATGTTCTACTCCACCGAATCAATGCAATCCTGAAGTAGACCCTCAAGGGCCTGTCCCACTTAGGCGATTTTTTAAGCGACTGCCAGCGACTGTCAAAGTCGTAGCAGATCGCCAAAATTTTATTTTACCCTACGACAATGACCATGACAATGCCAAGTCAGGTTGAGATTACACCGTCTTTGGAAACATCGCAAAATTCCTACACTTATCAATGCTTCTCCGGCGTCCTAATTTTCGCTGAAATCACTGACAAGTCTGTAATTACTTGAGAGTTTTGAAATATAACATCTTGCCCGGGTTAATTGAAAACCTAGCTTCACGGTAACAAGGCATAAACTGGATTGACTTCCAGTTTGCTGATAGCAGTATTAAGAAATTTAATTTTAAACGCAGTTAAATGGATTTTTGTGCGAGTGTGGGCATTCTATGAAAATGTACGGGAGATGCATATCTGGTTTCTGGGTTGCATATCTGGGTTGGGAGCCTACTTTAAAAGTAATCGCTGATGGCCATAAACATCACGAAGTTCCCACGCTTACCTGACCGTCAAACTGTCGCCTCCAATATACCTGTCAAATGTCCTGACGGTAAATAAATTGGTTAAACACAAGTATTTTATAGTATCTTCAAATGACTTTACTTAATTTAATATTACATGCTTCTAAATGCATGTGCGACAACCTAACAAACCTGGGGACAGCATGCGACAGCGCCCGCAATAAGCAACGATACCTGGTGACAAGCCAGCTGTCGCCGAGAAATTGAAATCTGGTTAATTTTTCAGCGACGCGCCGAGATCTACTACGATTTTTTGAAGACTCCTCACGATCATGACCGCGACACCCCGGTGAAAGGTCGGCGACAGCCTAGTCGCCGGCGGTCATCTTAAAATCGCTTAAGTGGGACAGGCCCTTAAGTCTCCTCAGACCACAGCTGCGTGACTCTGCATTTTGAATTTGATTCTAATGTAGTTACATTTTGAAGTTATGTTATTGTGGGATAGATTGGGGAGTTTGCAAATGGTAGAGTTTTCAAATGCCTGGTGCTCCTGTCCTTCTCAATGATAGAGGTCATGTATTTAGAAGGAATGGCTGAACAAGCCAGTGCATCTCCTCAATCTTGGATCCTTATGCCTGCTGCACACAGAATATGAGAACTCACATCTCTGAAACGGCACTTGGCAAAATCAAATTTGGCCTTACTTTGGAATCAAAAATTATTCAAAATAAATGTTGAAAATATTTCTCAGCAAAAATTTGCAGCAGACATCATTGTTTGGCTCTATTCATTTGCATATCTACAGTGCACCAGGTGGTTGGCTCCAGGTATCAATTTATTCCAATTGCAAGGCACATTTAAGTGCTGCATTCTTAAATAAATGGGCTTCCTATAAAATATGAGATTAATTTTCAGCTCCTGCACAGAAAGATAAATCGACTGACAGGCCAAAAAAAACAGGTGGAAAATTCAGTAGAACAATGTCCTTACATCCACAATACAACCTGGTATTGTAGCAGGTTGTAATGTAATGTCATGTTTTCCCTCAATAACTTTTAAGTACAAGCTGGAACGTAGATAACGGGCTATTTTGTGAAAGTGAATAATAGTGTTCTGATGAGGAGCCATTCTCTGCCAAAATTATCTATGTTGGTTGTTATCTCAATGACCGAAGGCAGTCACAACCTTCTATGGAAATCAAGACTTCACTTCTGTGCTGCTGTTTCTAATAGCTTGTGCACCCTGAATGAAGTGCCATCAAAACAAATGATTACAAATTGCAGCTCACAACATACTCGGGTCAATTCAGTGGATCAAACAGATGCTGTCCAGCCCGCTGAGTTACTCCAGCTTTTGTGACTATCTTCAGTTTAAACTAGCATCTGCAGTTCCTTCCTACACATCCTTGGGTCAATGTTGAGTAAGTAATCCTGGATACAGTGGAGGGAAAGCATTAACCTTACACACAAGAAGCAAGGGCAAATTGTCTTATTTAAGTAATATTTAATCGGTATTTATTGCCTATATAAAAACAAACTGCCGGAGATACCCCACAGGTCAGGCAGCATCTGTGCAGAGAAAAGGACAGACGGCTTTACAGGATTCTTCAGACAGAAGGCTGCCTGATCTGCTATGTTCTTCCAGCAGTTTGGGTTTCACTCATGATTCCAGTATCGACAGTCTCTTGTGTCTCCAAATTGCCTGTAACTTATGGTACAATGTCAGCCTGAACATTAATTATTTGCACATTCGCTGCATCTTGTAAATCTACATGTTTGTTGACCAAAGGTATCGAGGGGTAAGATCATGTGGAATGTAGGAAAATAGGTCACAGCTTGGCCACGATCTACCAGAGGACTATGATTGAAGTGCTTTTAAGCTCACTCTTGTTTTCCTGTTCTTTAATAATCTATTATTAAGTATTACGATTTAATCCTTTTGCTTCTTCATACATTTGTCATCTCACTTCACATCAAGAGAGAGAATTTTAGTTTCTCCAAAAGAATCGATGGCTATAAAATTTGCACGCACATTGTTTAGGTACAGATTTTATTTGTGTGATACCCAACCCGCATGAGTTATGCTAGGTTGCTACCATGTTTCCAATGTATACTTATTTAAAGTAAACAGACTGAATCATCAATCACAGTGGTGCAAAATTGGGGTTCAGTGACAGCTACTCCATGCAGCAAACTCACAGATCAAGGATGACTTGTGGGCAACACAGTGGCGCAGTGGTAGAGCTGCTGATTTGATGCGTCAGAGATCCGGGATCGATCCTGACTGCGGGTGCTGTCTGTACGTAGTTAGCACATTCTCCCCGTGACCATGTGATTTTTTTTAACATTCCAAAGACATGCAGGTCTGTAGGTTAATTGGTTTCTCTAAATTGTCCCTAGTGTGTAGGATCGAACTAGTGCACAGGTGATTGCTGTTTGGTGCGGATTCAGTGGGCCGAAGGATCTGTTTCCACTCTGTATCTCTAAACTAAACTAAATACATGTAGAGCAACTGGAATGGTCCCAGTTTTCACTGTTGAAATGGATCATCAGCATCTTTTGGACTGGCTGCTAAGTTTTATCTGGTAGTCATTATTTTTAAACTCAACCAGTGTTTGTTGCTTCCACACTTCTTTAAAATTGCCAAGGGAGCTACCTGCAGCAGGACTTGTGTCTTGACTTATGAACTTCCACAATTGCCAGGGGTCCTTGGGTATTCTAGGCCACAAACCGATCAAAAAGGAACGAGAAGCAGTGGAAAGAAAGGATCCTAGCAGGAGCTTATATACTTCTGGGGATACCAAGGATGTTTCTCCTCCCTGAATCTTAACAAGGGTTAATGCATCTTCACTTCAATAAAGGTTTTCAAAATACACTTCATTCATAAATATCCAAGCGTGTGCTATGCAGAATATTTAAGTCAACATTTTCATTGTGTCATACTACACCCATGCTTAAGTTATTTATATGCATCCTTTGAGTAAATAGTTCATGGGGTTTAATTACAGATCCCAATTAATTAGCATCCTGTGGCACATGATATGCCAGCACTGTGTCACGCTGCATACTCAGAGCTAAAATTGTGGATCCATATAAAGACACTTTGCTGCCCCTCTAAGGTCACGGTGGCCAGGCATTTTTAGGATTTACATCCTTTCCCGCTGGAAATTGAAGATTTTTGCCACATATCCCTGATCGATGTCCAGATTTGCATAGAGCCAACATATATCGTTCTCTGAAGATAGACACAAAAAGCTGGAGTAACTCAGCAGGACAGGCAGCATCTCTAAAGAAAAGGAACGGGTTGAGTTTCGGGTCGAGACCCGTCTGAAGATGGGTCTCGACCTAAAACATCACCCATTCCTTCTCTCCAGAGATGCTGCCTGTCCCGCTGAGTTACTCCAGCATTTTGTGTCGACCTCTGGTTTAAACCAGCATCTGCAGTTCCTTCCTGCAAATATCGTTCTCCCTTGCCTAAGAACTGGAAGCAGAATGAAAAACCAGCTCTACAAGTACTGTCGACTTCCCTGTGGTGCAATTCACCAATTATTGCACTCATGTGGCAGCCTGAATGTATATCATATGCAGAAAGTAAATTCCGCTCCCTCAGTGTCCAGCTGGTATGTGACAAACCAGAACACATCACGCAGTCCAATACTCAATACAATCTCCAGCAGTGCCACCTCCCATTACCTGTGTCTGATCTTAGGCAACAAATGTCAGGGTGGCCACAGGGTGGAAACTTGCTCTACATTAACCACTTTGCTTCTGGTATACAACTCATGAGCCAGCAAGTTACTGAAAGCAAATATACAGGTGCAAAACTGACAGGAAAGCCTTTATTTAAGAGGATTTGAGCGCAAGAGTGAAGTTATTGTTACTGCAACTGCATAAGGAACTGATGAAGCTACACCTGGTGCATTGTGAACAATGTGTAGGAAGCAAGTGCAGATTGGGGTTTACACCAAAGATAGACACAAATTGAAGGAAGCATTTAGTGGGTCAGACACCATCTGTGGAGGAAAAGGACAGACGATGTTTTGGCTCTGGTCCAGCACTTTGTGTTTTTGCCTCCTGCTGAGGTGGGAAGGTCTGGTTGTACGTGTCCAAAACAATGTTGGGAGGCACAAATAAAGTCATATAGCATAGAAACAGGCATTTAGCTGACCAACACCATGCTGGCCATCAAGTACCTACTTATACCCATTGCATTGTCCAATGCGTGGGGCCTTCCATACCCACTAGAGTCAGAGAGTTATAGTCAGACAGCTCAAAAATAGGCCCTTTAGCTCAACTCATCCATGCCAATCAAGATGCCCCATGCAAGCTAGTCCCATTTGCCCACAGTTGGCCTACATCCCTCAAATGCTTTCCTATCCATGTACCTGTTCAAGTGTCTTTTAAATTTTGTTATTGTACCTGCCTCAACTACCACCTTGGGCAGCTCATTCCATATACCCACTACACTCTGTGAAAAATTTGACCCTCAGGTTCCTATTAGAACTTTCCCCCCTCCACATAAAGCAATGCCCTCTTGCTTCTAGATACCCCTACCCTGGATAAACAACTCTATGCATTTAGCCTATCAATTACCCTCATAATTTTATGCACCTCTGTAAGATCACCCTTTAGCCACCTGCGTTCCAACGAAAAGAAGTCCTAGTCTGCTCAATCTCTCCCTATAGCTCAGGCATTCGAGTCCTGATCAAATCCTGGTAAATCTTCTCTGTATTCTTCCCAGCTTAATGACATCCTTCCTTTAGCAGGGCGACCAAAACTTAACACTGTATTCACCAACATCTTGTACAACTGCAACAGCCCTTGTGACCGTATTAACCCTTACAAATCTTCATAAGCACACTGGTTAGTCACACACACATTTTAGATGCTATCTGGTGTCTCTACATGTAGGAATATTCAGATTTCTCAGCCATTTGATGCAAGTAGCACTAAGGTACAATCTGTGCACGATTCACTGTCAGTTTATCCCTTCCACAAATCACACTAACTCAGACTATCGCCATGAATCTATTTGGATGGAGGATACATGTCTCCGATTTGATAACAATTGGCGGACACTCAGCATAACACTCTTCTGTACACCAGCCTTTCAACATAACCGAGGGAGTTTACAATAAAACTGATATAATCGTCCAAGGTCACGACTTTCAAGTGTTGTGTTGGATTAAGAATTGAACTGCCGCCTTTTAATGGGGTATCAAATTATTATCATACATCAGCATGCTGCTGAGGGTGAATATTACAGTGCTATTGAGATTACAGAGTCTAAATTTAAATGCAATAGGAAATATAGTGCATCATATCGCATCAAACACTTCAGGTGATTTGTTTGCTTCCAAAATCGCAGAGTAAATAACTTTAGCAGAGGACTGAAACAGCTTTCCAATGAGGTAGAAATTGTTTTTCGTGTCATTTGAGAATTAAAATACTTTTCTGCCAATAGCTTTATCCTTGCTTCTTTGCGGTTTTTTTTCTCTCTCTTTCTTATACACTTTCAATTGTTTTCTCTTCACCTTTCTCTCCAAAAACCTATTTCTCATTTCCTCAGTTTGTAAGCTTCTGTACTCTCCTGCTTTGTGCCCGTCTGTCTTGTACGCCTACGCCGACTTAATCAGTTTCCACCTTATGTCAAAACACTGCGTGCTGGAGTAACTCAGCAGCTTAGGGAGTATCTGGGGAGGGAAATGGACAGACATTTTTTATGGTTGGAATGTTCCCAATCCATTCCCTCCCCCAGACGCTACCTGAACCAATTGAGTTCCTCCAGCATGTGTGTTTTGCTCAAGCTTCTCGCAACCACAGTCTCTTGTATCTTCACCTTACATCCTTTCTTAAAGGTTATCTGCAGAAACGGGCACGGCGTTCAGCAGCAGGGAGGTAAAGGCCAGGGTAAAAGTTCTTGCAAAGCATGAGAGTGACAGAGAAACTGGGGAACCCGGCCTGATGAGGCTGTGACTGTGGAGGGAGGAAGGCGGGAAAGGGAGATCAACGTTTTGAAATGTAAGCAAAACGGAATCAAAGAAAACCAAATCAAAAGTAAAGAAATTAAAGTTAATATGTCTGCTTCTACAACAGAACATCATCCACAAAGTGAGGGGCTTTCTACATCTTTGTCTCTTCTCCTATCAGCATTATCTCAATCTGCATAGTAGATTGTCTATACCCTTTTTCCTCCACAGAGCATTTGCTGCTCTCTTCTTTCTCAACTCTTTCTCTAACCCTGACGATAGTAGCCTCTCAACATGCTCACTCTCCCCACCCTCCCTGTAGGCTCTTGTAGTTCCCTCTAACCAAACCGGCAGCATGGTGGTGCAGTGGCTGAGTTGCTGTCTTAGTGGCAGAGACCCAGCACTAAGACTATTGGCACACAATTTATATTTTCTTGCTGGACAACATGTCTCCTTACATATTCTTGGAAAACCCAGGCTTCCTTCCTCGAAAAACTTAATTAGAATTTTCTCACATTTAATCAATTTTTCTGATCCTCTCTCCCTCTCTCCCTCTCTCCTTCCCCCTCCCCCTCTCTCTCTCTTTGTTGCTGGCTTCAGTAGTTTTGCTGGCTTCTTTTTTCCCATTAACTATCTCAAAGGGATACACGACTTGCATGTCAAATTAGCTTCAACGTTAGATAGTAAACGCACTAATCTATAATAAATTATATTACAGCGTAATCCTGCATGAATCCAATTTACATTCCTGCTCTAGTTCACTTTTCCATTGAAAATGAATCTCATAATAGATTCATAAAACCTCCCCATGTCTATAACATGAGCTACAGCTCAGTAGATAACAAAACACAAAGTGTTGGAGGAACTTAACGGGCCAGGCAGCATCTGTGGAGGGAATGGATAGGCCACATTTTGGGTCGGGACATTTCTTTAGGCTGATAGTGGGGGGAAATTTGGAAAAGTGAGGTGGGGTGGGACAAAACCTGGAAAGTGATACATGTGAAGGGGGATTAATTGGTAAGTGAGTGGAGAATGTGTCAAAGAGTAGAGGTGAACCATATCAACCATAGCCTCACCCAATTAAAGGTATTCATTTGTCCAATCCATCTCTCCCCATCTTCTCTAAAGGTTTACAGATAGTTCAAATGAACTTTGCACAAAAGAATATTCTTCACAATCCCTGTGAATAGTTCAATATGTGCATAACAATGTACAACCAAGTATCTCAATGTGAAAGCCAAAACAATATTGTTTAAATAGCAGCCATCTCATTGCATAACATGTATATTGAAAAATGCAATCAGTCCAAATCATGAGCAGTATATAGATTTTGAATACCATCACAATTTTCTATCCTTAACAGCCATTGAATTTCACTATCCACATTTTTTCATTATAAAATTGACCTTGGGGCTCGAAAAACTGATAAACACCACTGATTCGTTGGTGTAATTTTATTCTCTATCACTTTAGCATCAGGATTGAATTACTGTCTTCTATTTCTGTCCCAATCTTCCATCACTGGATTTAGAGAAAGGGTTTATCAAAATGTCTGATATGCATCTATACAAAGAGTAAGGCACACCAATGATAAAGTGACATGAGTGAGTTCTATTCAGCCTTCCAAGCTGAGAAAGTGCTGCACACAATGGATTATTTCAGTCACGTTGCAGGATGCTTGCGATAAATGAATGAGCACGTCTGACTTTGTTGTGAATATTATCAGGAGATGCTTCTTTGTCTGTTATCAGGCAACTGAACCATCCTATCAACAACTGGAGAGTGGTCCCGAGCTACCATCTAACTCATTGGAGACCCTCGGACTATCTTTAAACAGACTTTGCTGGACTTTATATTGCACTAAGTATTATTCCCTTTAACCTTTATCTGTACACTGTGGACGTTACGACCCAAATCGTCACCCATTCCTTCCCTCCAGAGATCCTGCCTGTCCCACTGAGTTACTCCAGCATTTTGTGTCTATCTTCGGTGTAAACCACCATCTGCAGTTCATTCCTACACACCGTGGACGGCTTGATTGTAACCATGTATAGTCTTTCCGCTGACTGGGTATCACGCAACGAAAGTTTTTTTCACCGTACATCGGTACACGTGACAATAAACTGAGCTAACTAACACAAAGAGTCAATGGAAATGTAATTCTAGTTTTATTTCCCATGTTAATGTTAAATACGTGCTCTGATGAATCAATCCTTTTGACATATTTAGTCTTTTTTCACGATGGCTGCCAATGACGGAATGTGAAATATTCTGGTCTACGGTTACAACCCAGATATAGCAACACCAACTCCCAACTGCACCAGTCTGAGCTTTCCAGCTCACAATCTGGCCAGTTATTGGCCATTTTATGCACACATTTGTGCTTTGGATCCCTCCAACTGAGAGGAAATTATCCAAACTTAGATCACATTAATTTTTTTCAATGTAAAAGGGAGAAGAAGATCTTCATTTTTATGACAGTACATCTGGCTTAACCCAGATGCCAAAATTAAAAATTGAGTGTGTTATTCATTCCATGTACAAGTTATAGGAGTAGAATTAGGCCATTTGGCCCAATGATTCCACTCCGACATTCAAGCACGTCTGATCTCTGCCTCCTAATCCCATCTTCCTGCTTTCTCCCCATAACCCTTGACACCCGTTCTAATCAAGAATTTGTCTATCTCTGCCTTAAAAATAAAACACTTGGCCTCCACAGCCCTCTGTGCCAATGAGTTCCACAGATTAACTACCCTCTGACTAAAGTAGTTCCTCCTCACCTTTCTAAAAGAGCACCCTTTAATTCTGACGCTATGACCTCTGGTCCTAGACTCTCCCACCAGTGGAAATATTCTTTCCACATCCACTCTATCTATGCCTTTCATTATTCGGTAAGTTTCAATGAGGTCCCCCCTCAACCATTTAAACTCCAACGAGTAGAGGCCTCGTGGTGTCAAACGCTCATCCTATGCTAACGCCCTCTTGTAACCCACTCAACAATCATTCTGGTAAATCTCCTCACAGTACTCCAAATGTGACCTGACCAGCACCTTAAGAGCCTCAGGATTACATCTATATGTAGTGCAATCAGACTTGATAGTAACTATAAATCGAGGTTCTCACATCAGAGTCCAGCACTGAGGTAAACATTTGGCAATGCTATTAATCTTCCCATCCATCTTCAGTGTCAGATAACATTGGATGTGGCACAAAATTGATTCTGAACTCAATCTGTCTTTTTCCTGTGTATAATTTAACATAAAATTACCCCAAAAATACTTAAGCACCTGGAAGCATGATTCATCAAGAAATCAAACTTTTTCTTAGTGACCTATTGAGAAACCAATCGAAGCACACAAAAACTGAAGTGATATTGGCACGTTTTAATTTTCAGTTTGATGATACTGGCAACATAAAAACAATGTAATGAAACCTGGTAATTATACTTAGATAGATAGATACAAAAAGCTGGAGTAACACAACGGGTCAGGCAACATCTCTGTAGAGGAGGAATTGGTGATGTTTCAGGTCGAGACCCTCCTTCAGACTGAAAGTCACGGGAAAGGGAAATGAGAGATATAAACAAATGATGTAGAGAGATAAAGAACAATGAATGAAAGATATGCAAAAAAGTAACAATGATAAAGGAAACAGGCTATTGCTGACTGTTTGTTGGGTGAGAACGAGAAGCTGGTGCTTGGGTGGGGGAGGGATGGAGAGAGAGGGAATGCAGGGGTTACTTGAAGTTAGAGAAATCAACATTGATACCACTGGGTTATAAGCTGCCCAAGCGAAAAATGAGATGCTGTTCCTCCAATTTGCATTTAGCCTCACTTTAACAATGGAGGAGGCCTAGGACAAAAAGGTCAATGTGGAAAAGGGAAGGAGAGTTAAAGTGTTTAGCAAACGAGAGATTAGGTAGGTCCAGGTGGACTGAGCGAAGATGTTCAACAGAATGATCGCCCAGTCAAAGTTTGGTCTTGCCAATGTATAAGAGTCCACATCTTGAACAACGGATACAGTAGATAAGGTTGGAGGAGGTAAAGTGATCCTCTGCCTTAACCAGAAAGGGCTGTTGGAGTCAAGGGAGGAACTATAGGGACAGGTGTGGCATCTCTTGCAGTTGCTGGAGAAGGTACCTGGGGAGGGGGTGGTTTGGGTGGGAAGGGATGAGTTAACCAGGAAGTTACGGAGGGAATGGTCTCTGTGGAAGGCGGAAAGGGGTGGAGATGGGAAGATGTGACCAGAGGTGGGATCCCGTTGGAGGTGGCAAAATTGTTGGAGGATTATGTGTTGTATGCGACGGCTGATGGGGTGAAAGGTAAGGACTAGGGGCACTCTGTCCCTGATGCGACTAGGGGAGGGGGAGGGGCAGCAAGGGCGGAGCTGTGGGATACCGAGGAGACCCGGGTGAGGGCATCATCCATGATGGAAGAAGGGAACTCCAGTTTCCTAAAGAATGAGGACATCTCGGATGTCCTGGTATTGAACACCTTACCTTGGGCGCAGATGCGGTGTAGATGGAGTGATTGGAAGTAGAGGATAGAGTCTTTGCAGGAAGCAAAGTGGGAAGAAGTGTAGTAGAGATAGTTGTGGGAGTCAGTGGTTTGTAATAGACGTCAGTTATACTTATAATCAGCTTGAAAGCACTGATGATAGACACAAAATGTTGGAGTAACTCAGCGGGACAGGCAGTATCTCTGGAGAGAAGGAATGGGTGATGTTTTGGGTCGAGACCCTTCTTCAGACTGAGAGTCAGGGGAGAGGGAGATATAGAGGTATGGAAGGATAAGGTGTGAAAACGGCAGATCAAAGGGGATGTTGGTCAAGGAAAATGTAGAATGGTTCTTTGTTAGCTGAGGGGAAGGTGGCAATGAAGCATACAAATGGTAACATTTAATCAGGAGGACAGTGAAGCTAGTCAGAGGATTAGGATGGGGGAGAGATAGAGAGAGGGAAAGCAAGGGTTACAGTACTTGAAGTTAGAGAAAGCAATATTCACACCGTTGGGTTGTAAGCTGCCCAAGCCAAATATGAGTGAAATAAAAACACTGATGTTTGTATAGTCTTACCTTCTGTTTCATTGTGTGATTTATATCTTACATCTTATCAAGTGTTCAAATTTGCATAACGCTTGCACCTCTCTCATCAATATCTCATAAAGTGAAATGCTGTTATTGATGTTACTTTGGTGAAAGTGCCAATCACTTTGTATGCAAAAATAGAATTGTGGAGCTCCTTTTTCATTAGTAAATGTTGACTGGGATATTAGCAGTGAACTCCTGGCAACAACAATGAATGTCAGAAACCCAAGCAGCTTTAATCTAACATGAGTTAATGATAAATGACAGTCCAATAGGTGGAAAGATTTTAGTTATGCAGTGAGGACTGCTAATCTTGTTAGAACATTGATGAGGCAAAGGCTGTAAAATGCTTGCATAAATAAAATAAAATAGCATCACAGTATCTATGAGGTGCATGGACTAGTGTCTCTACAAAATTTAGTTTGAACATAAATAGAGTTTAAGACACATTCACTGCTTTGCAAGAATGTATAATCAGGATTCACATGTTAATAAAAACACAAAATGGAAGAAATGCTCATCAGGTCAAGTAGCATTTGTGGAGAAAAAAGCAGAGTTTATGTTCCAGGAATTGAGAAAAAAAACAAGTAATTTTTGAGTTGCAGAGAAGGCTTCAACTGAGCCCGAATACCAGCGATATTTCCTTGCTCAATCTTCTTCTAGTCTCTCTTCAGCTTATCACTAAATTGCTTCCTCTCCTAAGATAGACACAAAATGCTGGAGTAACTCAGCAGGACAGGCAGCATCTCTGGATAGAAGGAATGGGTGAAGTTTCGGGTTGAGACCCTTCTTCAGTCTGAGTCAGGGGAGAGGGAGACAAAGAGATAAAGAAGGGTAAGGTGTGAAAATGAGACATCTAAAGAGATGTAATTCAAGGAAAATGTAGAATAGATCTTGTTACCTGGGAGAAAGTGACAACAAAACAAACAGAAAGGTTTGCCTCCTCTCCTTCCTGGTTCTGAGGAAGAGTCTTCAACCTGAAACAGTAATGGTATTTCGCTTTCCACAAGTGCTGCCTTTCCTGCTGAAAGTTTCCAATATTTTCTGCTATTCCGTCATATTGCAAGTATCAGCAATTTTTTTTTGTGATTATAATTTGCCTGTTGCTATATTTTACATCAACTCATATGTTTGCAGTGTGGGATTAGTTGCATATTGTTTATGGAAATGCTAGCCAAGGAATGAAAAGTAGACTTGCCTGTGATGACGCTGGGAATCTTCGACAGAAAGCTCTTCACTGTTCGAATTGGCACTCCACCTGCTTTTTCATCCTGCATCTGTATAATGATGTTTTCTATCTGTCAGAGAAAGAAAAAGACTTCTTATTAATTTGCTTTATGTTAAGTGGGGGTGGCATGATGGCGCAGTGATAGAGTTGCTGCCTTACAGCGCCAGAGGCCCAGGTTCGATCCTGCCTACAGGTGCTGTCCGAATGAAGCTTGTACCTTCTCCCCGTGACATGTGTGAGTTTTTTCTGGGATCTCCAGTTTCCTCCCACACTCCAAAGACGTACAGGTTTGTAGGCTAATTGGCTTCTGTAAACTGTAAATTGTCCCTGGTGTGTGTAGGATTGCGTTAGTGTGCAGGGATCGCCGGTCGGCACGGACTCGGTGGGCCGAAAGGCCTGTTTCAGTGCTGTATCTCTAAACTACACTAAACTAAACTCAGAGTCCTCATCAAGCCTGGAGGACAAAAGACCTGATGTCTGAGCAGAGCAATTCCCAAGGCTGATACCAGCAAAATAATTTTAGTTCGGCAGGATTATCAGGACTATGGATCAAAGGTGAGTAAATATGACTGAGATGTATTTGCCCATGCACTCTGAACACGCATTCAAACAAATGGAACTAAACATGGATAATCATGTAAGGCAGCTACTCTGCCACTGCACCAAGACAGGGAAAAAGTAAAGGAAAAAACTATTAAAAAAAACCAAATATTAGTGAAAAATTATACAGTTAGAAAACAAGTCCATGGCCGTGCGAGGGGTGGGCTTGAGGGCATGTTGGGATGCTGGGAATTTTGGGCACGTTGGGATAGCTGGCACCCCTTGAGGCAGCACCTCAAGTAGATACTTTGATGGTGGATGGGTTGTGTCTGAGGTGGTCCAGGTGAGTCCATCACTCGCTGCAGCCTCTTGTGGTCATGTGTATTGGAATTGAGGTACCAGGCCATGAGGCAACTGGCCAGGATACTTGCAACAGCAAATGGTGTAAGGAATCTACAGTGCCATCTTGTCATACGATCAGTTATTCTCACTTTGTCCCACCTGAATCAGTTGACTCCAGGCATCATTAAGGTCGAGGATTCATTTAAACTGACTGATCTTGGCATCAAAGCAGAATTTAACTGAATGATAACTTAGTGAGTGGTTGAAGTACTGGAGCTAAAACTCTCCCCAGAAGAGTCACAATGAGCACAGAGGAAATTGGATGTGATGAGTATACAATTATTTCAACCCCAGAGCATCATTGTAGGGATTCCTCAAGGAGTTATCCTAAGTCCTAACACGGCCACAATTGTATCTCTCGATAACAAGGGCGGCTGTTTAAAGACACAGCAGAACATAGATCAGCTAGAGAGTTGGACAGGAGTAGATGGAATCAGTTAGGCAAGAGTAGAGGCAGACGGAATGTAATCTAGACAATTGTGAGATAACACATTTTGGGAGGTCAAATTCTATTGGGACATATTCTTTTTGGACATTCTGTAAGGACATATAGAGTGAATGACTGGGATCTCAGGAGCATTGATGTACAGAGAGAGACTTAGATGATAGTCCATAAACTCTCTGAAAGTGTTGACATAATTGCATGGGGTGGTGACAAAGGCATTTGGTCTGCTTGCCTTCACAGGCTGAGGCATTGAGTATATGAGATGGGACATAATGTTGCATTTGTACAGGGCTTTGTGAAGGCCATACTCTCTGTATTGTGAACAGATTTAGTTGCCACACTACAGATAGGATGTGGTAGCAATAGAGAAAATGCAGAAGAGATTCACCAGGATGTTTCCTGGAATGGAGGGCTGTAACTATAAGGAAAGATTGTAAAGGCCAGGTTTATTCCTGCTGGAAAATACGAGACTGAGAGCCGACCTTAAAGAGGTTCATGAAATTAAGAAGGGCAGAGGTATGATAGAAAAATCAGAGTCTTTCTCCTAGGGCAGAGAAGTCCCAAACTCAAGGGCACAAGTTTAAGGTGAGAGGAAAGAAATCTAAGGGAGATTTGAGGAGTAGGATTTTCACACAGTGGGTGGTGAATATTTGGAATGAGCTAACGAGGAGGTAGAGGAAGCTCATACTATTGCAATGCATTAAAGGCATTTTGGACAGGAAAGGAGTAGAGGAACACAAAATGCTGGAGTAACTCAGCAGGTCAGGCAGCATCTCTGGAGAGAAGGAATGGGTGACGTTTCGGGTTGAGACCCTTCTTCAGACTTCAGTAGAGGGATATGGGCCTAATATATACGAATGGGTTTAGCATACGTATGAATCACAGTCAAATGGACGAGATGATAAGAAACATGCTCTGCTCAATTTGTAATCTCAGGTTATCAAGTACTCGGCTGTTCTGAGGCTTTTATTCCCCACCACGCCACGGCTTAATGGATAACATCTTCACCTCAGAGTTAGCAGGTTATAGGTTTGAATCCCGCTTCTGCTTCAATTGCAAGAGCCAAAGCTGTTGTCTGGTGCAGAGGGAGTACAGCAGTGCTTTTTTGAATGAGGCATTAAACTGAGTATGTGAAAGGTAGCAAGGCACTATTCTGAAATTGATTGAGCTGTTTTCCAGTATTCTAGTCAATATCCAAGTCTTTACCAATGTCACAAAAACAAATGATCCGATCGTCATCCGAAGAGTCAAGAGTGTTTTATTGTCATACAGTAGGTCCCAGACAAAACAATGAAATTCTTACTTTCAGCAGCACAACGGACTATGTAAACATAGTACACTGTAAACAATATAATAAACGAGAGAGAAAACAAAGTTCAGTGTGTGTATATACACACATTCTCATAAATACACAAATATATAGTTTAGGAATACACAAATATATAGAAGGAATGGGTGACGTTTCGGGTCGACCCTTCTTCAGACTGAAGAAGGGTCTCGACCCAAAATGTCACCCATTCCTTCTCTCCTGAGATGCTGCCTGACCTGCTGAGTTACTCCAGCATTTTGTGAATAAATACCTTCGATTTGTACCAGCATCTGCAGTTATTGTCTTATATATATATATGTTTATATATATATATATATATGTTTATATATATATATATATATGTATGATTTGTACCCATTCATACCCATTCGTAAAGAAAAACAACAATAACTGCAATAATAACAATAATAGTCTGTAGTTCAGAGCTTATTTGAGGTTGTAGTGTTTAATAGCCGAATGGCTGTAGGGAAGAAGGTTTCCCATGTTACAACCATGACGAAAATCTAAATGTATTTCACTGATTGTAAAGCTCTTTGGGATGACCTGATGTTGTGAACAAGTGCTGTAAAAACAGAAGCCTTTCATCATTGGATCAGCTCTGTCTCTAGTTTAAAAAAATCAGTATTTTCAATCAATGCAGTTACATTTGGGGATATTTCGTTTAGCTTAGAGATGCAGCATGGAAAATAGGCCCTTCAGCCCAACCATTGATCACCCGCCCATGCACTTGTTCTTTGTTATCCCACTTTCTTATCCACTCCCTACACGTGGAATACAATTTTGCAAAGGCCAACTAACTTACAAACGCACATGTCTTTGGGATATGGGTGGAAACTGGAGCACCCAGAGGAAACCATCCTGATCACAAGCAAACTCTACACAGGCAGCACCCTTGGTCAGGATTGAGCCCAGGTCTCAGGCGCTGTGAGGCAGCAACGCCTCCAGCTGCTCCACTATGCTCTTGGCAACTTTTTGCAGAAAGGATTTATAATAAATGCTTTGCCTTAAAATATGGCGTTTTCATGCAAGTTTGAAGGAATAGACCAAGGCACCCAGTAATTAAGATGCTCAAGAAGCAGGTTTCATGTTTATTCAGAGAGTGTGTACGAGGAATTTGTCATCTTGTATTTGATAAACATAAGCATAATGTGCTGCAGAGCCTTTAGTTAGGATATTCAATGTATCAAATCTTTACTTCCTGACACCCTGCTGGCAAAGAGATTTAAAACTGTAGATACCGACAGTCAGTCAGTTAATCTGAGAGTGAATGCTTCCACACAGCCAGGCAACAAGGGGAATGGAATATAGGAGTAGTGATGAGTTCAAAATGAGCTTGTTAAATCACTTGACCTGCTGCTATGGGATTCAGAGCTTCTTCATTATTTGGTGTTTTAAAACATTTAAACCTATAAATTAGGCAGGAGCAGGCCATTCAATCCCTCAGGGCTGAACATTTTCTCTGTCTGTAACCTTTGCTCAGCATCCCATTGAATCACAATTTATTTTTACCCCTATCCTCATCTACACCTGTCTGAGAAATATTCAAAGACTGTCTTTGCAATGCTATTTTAGGCAGAACGTTTTGAACACTCACAATCCTCTGAGAGATGATGTTTCCCTTCAACCCTGTCTTATACGGGCACCCCCTTATCTTTAAACAGTGATCCCTTGGTTTTGCCACAGGGGGAAATATCCTCTCCACATCCAACCTCTGAAGACCCTACATTTCAGTCAAGTCTCCCTCACTCTTTTGATTGCCCCAAGTGAGTCGGTCCACAGAGGTGCTGTTGCTCCAGCTTCCGTGTGGCCTCACCCTGCCAATGGAGGAGCCCCAGGTCAGGAAAGTCGGTATGGGAATGAGGAGGGGAGTTAAAGTGATTAGCAACTGGGAGATTCAGCAGGCCTTGGCGGACCGAGCGCAAGTTTTCAGCTAGTCTATGCTTGGGTTCGCTGATGAAAAGGAGGCCACTTTGGGAGCACGGAGTTAGAAATGAGCTTGTTAAATCAAGTCAGATGACCTGCTGTTATGGGGATTCAGAGGTCGTTCATTATTTCATGCTTTAGACATTTAAACCTATAAATTATGGCAGGAGTGGGCCATTCAGTCACTCAGGTCTGTTCCGCCACATAAGAAGGTCACAGTTTCTCAAACGGTAACCTCAGCTCTGCATCCCAATGAACCACAGTAAATGTTCAGTCCTATGCTCATCAGGTAGTGATCTGCCTCTCCTTTAAAAAATGTTCAAAAACTCTGTCTACAGCTTCCTCTGAGGGAGAAAGTTTCAAACACTCTCCACCCTCTGAGGGATAATGTTTCCCTTCACCCTTGTCTTATACAGACGGCTGCTTATCTTTAAACAGTGAGCCCTTGGGCTCAGTCTGAAGAAGGGTCTCGACCCAAAACGTCACCCATTCCTTCTATCCAGAGATATTGCCTGTCCCACTGAGTTACTCCAGCATTTTGTGTCTATCTTCGGTTTAAATCAGCATCTGCATTTCTTTCCTACACATCCCTTGTTCTAGGTTCTCCCACATGGGGAAATATCCTCTCCATATCCAACCTGTCAACACACCACATTTTAATCGTCCCCTCTCACCAGTGGAAGCAGACCTGGCCTGACCAACCTTCTCTCATAAGAAGACCCACCCATTCCATGTATTGGAGAGTGAATGACCCAAGTGAGTCAATGCACAACTGGTGGCCTGTATGTTTGTTGAATGTATAATAAAACATTTAGCAACCTGTATCTGTCTTCTCACCAAGCCTTTGCTCAGTTTCACCTTGAATATGTTGTCGGAGCACATGAGCAAAAGCAAATGTTTTACGTTACTTTAGAGATACAGCGTGGAAACAGCTCCTTCGGCCCACTGAGTCTGTACCAACCAGCGATCACCCAGTACACTAGCACTATCCTGCACGCTAGCAATGCATTTTACAATTTTATGAAGCCAATTAACCTACAAGCCTGTACTTATTTGGAATGTGGGAGGAAACTAGAGCACCTGGAGTAAACCGACGTGGTCACAAGCAGAATGTACAAACTCCGGAGACAGCATTCATGGTCAGGATCAAACCCAGGTCTCTGGCACTGTAAGGCAGCAACTCTACCATTGTGCATCTGTGCTGCCCTATATATCCCTATATGTGTGCTTATAAATGTGCCGCCGCTTAAACCCAGTTTAAATTGATAGGAGGAATCACTGACGCGTGCACTTATCATGGCAGATATAGAGCAAAGCCTGTCAATGCTTCTGGAGCTGAGTTGCTCGGGTTTTTTTGTGGGGTCCCTGCAACCAAAAATGGGGATAAAATAACCTTTTGCACAACACTCAGCGTAGTTACTTCCAATACACAAACAAGCCGACAATTCTTTTTATGAAACTGTAATCACTCAAGTATTTTTACGATAACATTTTTCTGCAAAGTTATTGTAAAGCTATTGAAAAGCTGCTTGGACAGGCTTCAATGTTACGTCAACAGGAATTCCCAAGCTTTAACTGCATAGCACCTGATACTTTTCATTTTGGAAATCATAAATTAAAATGGTGAGGCACAGTGAATCTGATCTAGTTTTCAAGGCACTTCATCACAAAGATTTAATTGATAGTCAGCGGAAGTCGAGATGTCTTTTGTGCTTTCTTGGCCATAGCTGCACAAGTGTAAAGGGCAACGTACAGGTGGTGGTGTTCCTGAGGGCTTGCTGCCCCTGTTGTCCTTGGTGGCAGAGGTGGTGGATTTGGGAGATGCCATAGAGCGGTCAAAGTGAATTATGACTGTGAGTTTTACTGGATTCTACGCACAATGACACTGAAATGGTCCTGTAAAAGTGACTGTTTGGCAGAACTGCAAGCATGAAGACTGGGTGGACCTTAAGCCAAGGTGCAAACAGCAGGATGGTGCTTAAAACGACCTGGAATGATGAAGCTTAAACTCAGGTGAACCTGATAGGGGAGACAGCGAGATGGAGTTGACGCAAACCGGAAAGGGTGACGGTTTGGCCAAAGGGAAAGGGGAAAAGCAGGGTGGAATTCAACGTCGTGTGGACCTGAAAGGGAGAATGGATGGAGCTCAAGCAGACTTGAAAAGGTGATGGAACAGCAGACAATAGACAATAGGTGCAGGAGGAGGCCATTCGGCCCTTCGAGCCAGCACCGCCATTCAATGTGATCATGGCTGATCGTTCTCAATCAGTACCCCGTTCCTGCCTTCTCCCCATACCCCCTGACTCCGCTATCCTTAAGAGCTCTATCTAACCCTCTCTTGAATGCATTCAGAGAATTGGCTTCCACTGCCTTCTGAGGCAGAGAATTCCACAGATTCACAACTCTCTGACTGAAAAGGTTTTTCTTCATCTCAGTTCTAAATGGCCTACCCCTTATTCATAAACTGTGGCCCCTTGTTCTGGACTCCCCCAACATTGGGAACATGTTTCCTGCCTCTAAGATGTCCAACCCCTTAATAATCTTAAATGTTTCGATAAGATCCCCTCTCATCCTTCTAAAGGTGTAAGGTGAATCAGGAGGAGGTGTGGACAAAGAGAGAGATGTGCCTCAGTGTTTGGCTGCAGGGAGAGCAGAGGGTCGGGAGGATGGGGGGAGCCTGGGTGTACGAAGAAGTGAACCGTGAAATGTGAGGAGGGAGCAGTCACAGCAGGGTGAAGCTGAAGGCGGCCGTGTGAAGTGCCGGTAAAGCGGTCGAGGTGCAGGCGGGGCGGACTAGGTGGGCAAAGCAAGGTGGGACAGCGGGTCAGGCGGCAGGGCAAAGGACGATGAGGAATAGACTAGGTGAAGTGAAGTGGGTGTGGGCCGAGCAGGAGAAGAAGAAGGGAGCTGACAGGATGTTGGAGCGCACCAGGTGTGGGGAAGTAGGATCAGGCTGGGCTGAAGGATGCAGCAGCAAACCAAGAGAATCGAGGCACCATTTGGCAGCTTGTTGCAGACTGGACAAATTAATTAGAAAATGTATGGAAACTTCATAAACCTTTAAATTTTGGATAGGGGGCTGGTACTTTTCCACTTCATTAATGACCTTCATTTCATCACAAAGTGAGAAGTGGGGATACTCACCAATGAGAGGTGTTGAAGGATGTAAAGTGAAGGAATGGTGCTGGCCTTCATCACCCTGGTGGCTGGGGATCTGCCATGGGCATGTGACAGATGAAAGGAACTGCTTGCTTCATGGATCCATGGGGCCTTGGACATGCTTGGGCAATGTGGTTCCCAGACAACTCATGGGGTGAGCCACTCCTGGCCATAGCCTTGCATTCTGCCCCTCTGTTGGTTTCTACAGCCAAATGATCCTGCCATAGATTCTCTGAACAGGGTGGCATGGTGGCACATCGGTAGAGTTGCTACCTTACAGCGCCAGAGTCCCAGATTCAATCCTGACTATGGGTGCTGTCTGTATGGAGTTTGTACATTCTACATGTGACCTCGTGGGTTTTCTCCAGGTGTTCTGGTTTCCTCCCACCTGTACAGGTTAGTAGGTTACTTGGGTTCTGTAAATTGAAAGTTGTTCCTCGTGTGTATGGGTTGATTCCTGGTTGGCATGGGCTTGCTGGGCCAAAGCGCCTGTTTCCACGCTGTATCTCTGAAGTCTTAAGTGTTTCTGCTTACTACTTATCATGAATCAAGTCAACTCAAGAGGAGGAATGAAATAGAGACTGGGTCATTCCAAGCCTGACTTGCTGTGTGTGGCTCAAATTGAGTCGAAGTTATATATCTACAGCCGAATATGAGAGGACAGTCATCAACTGAGCATTTGACAGGTTGATTAATGTCTCCACTGTTTACTTTCCATGCGGAAAAGGTCATTTTAATCTTACAAGCTGCATGAGACGTGTTTTAATGTAGCAATCTCAAACTAACACGCCACACAAATGGGGAGCTGCAGCCCATAAAAGACATGTGTGACACAATTGAAATTTTAATCCACAGAATTTCATCGGCAACGCTATCTATTTCCAGGAACCTTCTCTCATTTCCACTTCTCTTTAATATTGGATTGCCACTTGCTGTACTTTAACTCACAACTCTGATCACTGTGCTGTTGCTTTTCCGTAATCACAATATGCTCGAACCCCACATAATTGGTGACTTGCCTTGGAAACATTTTATTTCGTGGGGGGTTTCGAAGTGGAATTCATTCAGTTGACTCTTCTCTTCTCCAACAAACATGGGATGTGAAGGTGAGGGAATTAGAACAACGTGTGATATACTCAGCCCTGACCTACCTCAAACCATACCATGGCACAGGAATACTTCACAATTAAATTTACAAAATAATTCTGCTGCCATCTTGTCATCTTTTCCATTTTATTTGGCTTAACTTCAAGTGAAGAGATTAGAGGGTGGGGTAGCATGATGGTTAGGTTATTGGACCAGCATCCAATGTTCCGGATCACGTAGGTTCAAATCTCACCATGGTAATAGAGGATACCTGGAAGATGGAGGCTGCTTGTGGCCTGTCCTGCCTTGCGGTAAATCCACGATGGATGTCAATATATGGTGCTGAACACTGAACCCCATCCTGGTCAATGGGGAACAAAATCATCAACTTCAATGACCAATCTGTCCTGCAAAACTCCCAGCCAGGTCTGACTCCATTCGACTCATTAAGCAGTGCTCCATCTCAGCCAATCTTTCCATTTCCCACATACCAGTAGTCACACACTCATCGGATTGCATGGGCTGAAACAACAGTCATTTCATCGCAGTATCACTGGCTATCCAATTAGTGGCATCTCCCATGGCTCCAAAAATGCATCTTTTTCAAGTTTATTTCCAGTCCCTATGTCTTCCTCTTAACCTTTGCGACTTTCATGAAATTGTAGTATTTGTCCATTAATTGCCAATTAAACTCGCTGGAGAATATTCAGTGCCACATATTCAAGCACAGATATTTTTAATGATGCAATTTATCTTCCTTGAAAGACAGTTAACCTTTTCAGAAACTGTGGGGTCCCATTTTAAAACATACATTTTAATACATTTTAATGGTAATATTTATTGTTTTTTCTCTCACTTTTCTTCCCTTCCCTCTGCCTGTATTTATTTGATCCTAATCTGACCCTGTTTTATTCATTGTTAACCTTCTGCTTCTTTCTCCACCCTTAACTCACATTGAATTAGTGACACAGGGAGATACAGCACGGAAATATGCCCTTTGGCCCCTCCATGTCCACTCTGACCAGCAACAACCCAGTTAAACTAAAAACGAATCCTACATTTAAATTAACTACAATCATGTCAGATCCTGACCCAAAACGTTACCTATCCATGTTCTCCAGAGAAGTTGCCTGACCCGCTGAGTTTTTTCTACATGAATCCCCTTTTTTATTCTACCCATATTCTCATCAACGCCCCACAGATTCAAACACGCATCTACACACAAGAGACAATTTACAGAGGCCAATTAACCGACCGACCTGCAGGTCTTCTGACTTTGGGAGGAAATAAGAGCACCCGGAGGGAAGCCACATGGTCACAGGGAGAACATGGACACTCCACATGGATAGCACCCAAGATCAGGATTGAAACCTGGGACTCTGGAGCTGTGAGGCAGTGGCTCCACCAGTTGCCACTGTGCTCAGTCTACAATTTGCTCTGGGTATACCTTATCTCCAGCAAATTAGGTATACTCAAAAAAGCTTTTAAGCTGAACGATGAAAGATGGAAAGTTAAAAACAATGCACACATTGCGTGATTCCCCAGGTCAGTAATTTGCAGGCCAGATATTTGGCAATCCATTGGAGTGTATGCAGGAGAAAAGAAGATAGGAACCAAGGGCAGAGATATGTAAAAAGTTTCATTGCTTCTTACAACATAGAATCTGACGTCACTGAAAAAATCATTCATGCATTCATTTCCTCCCGCCTACTCCCTATACACTGGGATCAGTCAATCATCCCTGTCCCGCCTACAATTGGTCCAAAACGCCGCAGCGAGACTCCTGATGCGTACCTGTAAAGGGGAGCACATCACCCCGATACTGGCCTCTCTCCACTGGCTCCCAGTAAGGTACAGAATCAATTTCAAGCTCCCCCTAATCACATATAAAGCTCTAAACGGGCTTGCCCCCCCTTATATCAAAAATCTTCTATCCCACCACTCTATCTCCAGGTCCCTCAGGTCGGCCGGTATGGGGCTACTCACTATCCCGCGGTCTAGGCTTAAGCTCAGGGGTGACCGCGCTTTTGCGGTTGCAGCTCCAAGACTGTGGAACAGCATCCCTCTCCCCATCAGAACTGCCCCCTCCATCGACTCCTTTAAGTCCAGGCTCAAAACCTATTTCTACTCCCTAGCGTTTGAGGCCCTCTGAGGGGGCGCTGTGAACTGTTTATGTATTGTGCTGTTATGTTTATGTGCCATTTAGTTGTTCGTTTATTAGTATCTGAACTGATGTACAGCACTTTGGTCAACGTGGGTTGTGTTTAAATGTGCTATACAAATAAAATTGACTTGACTTGACTTGACTAGACTAGAAGAGAGCCACTCAGCCTATATCGTCTATACCTACTCTCAGGGAAATCCCATCGGTCCCATTCCGCAGATTTCCTGGTGACCCACCTTAACTCACATCCCCATCAAATCCTCTTAATCTTCCTACCAGCCATCTGCACACAAGGGACAATCTACCATGATCAATTAGCCAACCAGCCTGCACGCCTTTGGGATGTAGAAGGAAATCGGAGCACTGTGGGGAAACCCATTCAATCAGAATGAGAACATGCAAATTACACATGGGCATCACTGAAGGTCAGTTTCAAGCCCCTTTCGTAGGTTCATTGGCCACTCTAAACTACCCAAAGAGAATAAATGTGTGATAACTAAAATTTGTGGGATGGGATGTGGGCAGTTGATGGGAGAATGGGGAGAATAAAATCAGTCAGGGGTAAGATTAATGTGAAAATGGGTGGGTGCTGGCCAGCATTGATTCGGGTGGGCTGAAGGGCCTGTTCTGTGCGGCCACTTTCTATGCCTCCACAAGCACCACTGTGCAGTCGATAAGTTCTTAGGCAAGCACTGCTGAAGGTTGCAATTTTTTATCATGTCATAAGTGATAGGTGTAGAATTAGGCCATTCGGCCCATCAAGTGTACTCTACCATTCGATCATGGCTGATCTATCTTTCCCTCCTAACTCCATTCTCTTGCCTTCTCCCCATAACCTCTGACACCTGTCCTGGGATCATTCTTGTAAACCTCCTCTGGACCCTCTCCAGAGCCAGCACATCCATCCTCAGATATGGTGCCCAAGATTGCTCAAAATATTTCAAATGCGGCCTTATAGAGCCTCAGCTTTGTTGCTAGGAGTGCTAGGAGCACAGGACATTTCATCTTCTCTTCAAGCAAACTATTTCAAGCAGAAGACCTTGGTGCATCGATTGGAATTGATTGAATTACCCCAGCTCAGCATAGATTTGGACAGAATAGGCCAAACCCTACCCTTCTATGACATTGATCTCAATACCTTCAGTATATTTCACAGGGACCTGACTGCCCTTTGCCTGGCACACCAGTCTCAGTCTACAGTAAGGTACATCTGCATGCTTCTCCATGCACAATCCATACAGTCACACATTATGATGCTTACAGATGCATGACGTTTCAATATGTAGATTAAAATAAAACAAGAAACTGCAGATGCTGGAATCTTGAGTGATAAACAAAGTGCTGAAGGAACTCAGCAGGTTTCCTATCAGTCTGAAGAAAGGTTCCAACCCGAAACATCATCTACCCATTTCCAATCCACAGATCTGCCTAACCCATGGAGATTCTCCAGCAGTAGAAAGAAGCAACTGCAGATGCAGGTTTACAAACAAAAACACAGTGCTGGAGTAACTCAGTGGGTCAGGCAGCATCCCTGGAGAACATAGACAGATGATGTTTTGGGTTGGGACCCTTCTTCAGTTTGATTGTGGGGATAAAAGGGATTAAACATGAATATATGATCAGGCAACCCAAGCATCCGCTAAGCTTGATTATGAATGGAGAGGTATGCCTGCTAACCTTTGGTGAATCACCCACCCAGGACACCAATATCCCTCTGCATCTCACTTCAGTACTACTGATTAAGCTGCACACTTCCTTGAACCCTGATCCAGCACAATCCTGTGAAATGGCTGTGAGGCCTTGTATATGTGCAAACTGGCAATGCACAACTCGTTTACAAATGTTAAGAACCAAAGAGCAAAGTATATCTCCTCACATTGCTTTAAGTCCAATATGCCTGGCTTTCATCGGCATGGGCATTCCATTCGCAGTAGCTCCCCCAAATAAACCTAGATAAGGAAGGGCTGGCTTGCCAACACAATGTTCCTGTCCAGCCTCTCCTTATAAATCCAGACCCAGTATCATTCTCATAAATCTGATGGGAATTGTTGTCGACACATCTAATTCTGGCAGCAACGCAGGTACTTGGAGTGATGTACAAAATCAATGCTGTCTTAGAGAAATGTTGATATCCAGAAAGTGACATCCCTGACTGCACTGAATGGAAGTTGTCTTTACTCATGAGGTGGTTCATTCTGGACTCCCAGACTGTGCCGAGGAGGGGGTAGGCATTGCATGAGGAGGTGGATTGTTTGGAATGGTGTGCTGTCCTATTGCCTGTGCCTGGCCTCTGTGAGATTCAGGGTGCTCATTACATTTCTGGATATACTCCTTCACTTTGAGTGGTCACAGCCCAGGGATACACACGGGATGGTGATGGTGTAGAAATTTTAGAAAGTCCCCGAAGCAATTTTTCTTCAGTTAACCAATATATGTGAATACCAACCTCAGATTCAGTGTATCATTTGAACCTCTATCAATTACACTTATTCCCTCGAAGATACACACAAAATGCTGGAGAGAAGGAATGGGTGACGTTTCGGGTTGAGGCCATTCTTGTCTGAAGATGGGTCTCGACCCAAAACATCGCCCATTCCTTCTCTCCAGAGATGCTGCCAGTCCTGCTGAGTTACTCCAGCTTGTTGTGTCTATCTTTGGTGTAAACCAGCATCTGCAGCTCTGTCCTACACACTTATTCCCTCTTTGTGCCATTATGACTGTTTTACACCGCTGAATCTCACCGAAAAGTTATTAGCTAATGATGTTGAAATTAATTTCTTTCAGAGCACGTGCATTCCATGAGCGTGAGCTGACTTGGAGCTGGTCCGACAAATAAAAGACTACATTGTAGATTGTCACATCATCCGTTCGTGGCTGGAAGCTACTAATGATGAAACATTTATAGACCAGCTCCCTGCAAACTGCCGACAGTTGAACAGTTGATCTTCAAAGGAGCCACAGGGTTCCAATCCAAGAGATCACACTGTCATGCTCTGAGTCCATGAACATCTCCTTCAGAAGTGTGCGTCGGCAAAGTTTTTGATCCTTGCTCCTTTCACTGATGAACAAAGAGGACCTCAATTCCAGCAAGCTTTAACATGCTGGCAGAAAAACGAACAATCTTCTACATCACGATGAGTTTAAAAACTGGCGATGCAAACTAATACAACCAGAAAAGCTAGCTACTTGAAAGCCTTTTGTAACTCAGTCTGAAGAAGGGTCCCAACCTGAAATGTTACCTACCTATGTAATCCACTGAGTTACTCCAGCACTTTGTGTTTTTTGTAAACCTGAATTTTCACATACAACCATTCATTTGTTTGTTCATGCAACAAAAATTGGAAATTAGTAAGGGGTCCGCCCTCATTGAAAACTCCCACACTGCAAAGAACATTCCATCAGCTGAGACATCAAACTTACAGAAATCATGCAAAACACAAAGCGTTGGAGGAACTCAATGATCCAAAACATTGATGGACCATTGACTTCAAAGGTGCTGCATGAAACATTGACCGTGCATTCCCTCCACAGATACTGCCTGACCTGCTGAGTTCCTCCAGCATTTTGTGTTTTGCCCATGATTCCAGCAACTGCACTTCACGACGTCTCCATTTTGCAGCAGTCCAGCTCTCGCTGCAGCTCAGCTGCATTTAGACTTTAGACTCCAGAGATACAGTATGGAAACAGGCTCCTCGACTCACCAGTGATCACCCCATACACTACACTATGCTACACACTAGGGGCAATTTACAATTTAAGAGGTCAATTAACCGACAAATCCTGTACGTCTTTGACGAATGGAAGGAAATCGGAGCACCCGGAGAAGACCCACACAGTCACAGGGAGAACAGACTCGAGGGCCTAAGCTATAGGGTGAGGTTGAGCAGGCTGGAACTCTATTCCTTGGAATGCAGGAGGATAACAAGTGATCTTATAGAGGTGTACAAAATCATGAGAGGTAGATGCACAGATACCCAGAGTAAGGTGAATCAAGAACCAGAGGACATGGGTTGAAAGTGAGGGACGAAAGATTTAATAGGAACCTGAGGGGTAACTTTTTCACACAACGAGTGGTGAGTGTATGGAACAAACTGCCCGAGGAGGTATAAGAAAATAACTGCAGATGCTGGTACAAATCGATTTATTCACAAGATGCTGGAGTAACTCAGCAGGTCAGGCAGCATCTCGGGAGAGAAGGAATGGGTGACGTTTCGGGTCGAGACCCTTCTTCAGTCTGTCACCCATTCCTTCTCTCCCGAGATGCTGCCTGACCTGCTGAGTTACTCCAGCATCTTGTGAATGCCCGAGGAGGTAGTCGAGCAGATACTATCTCAACATTTAAGAAACATTTAAAGAGGTACTTAGATAGGACAGGTTTAGAGGGATACAGGCCAAATGTAGGCAGGACGGATTACTGTAGATGGGACTTGTTGGCTGGTTTGGGCAAGCTGGGCAGAGGGACCTGTTTCCACACCGTAAGAATCTGTGACTCTATGACTCTAATGGTCAATGGTGCTTTTTATTGTCACATGTGTGAAGTGTTAACACAGTGAATTTTTTTATCTTCCAAACTGTCCAGCAGAGTATTGCCATACCCCCAATTAGCAAGTATACAGAAATAGTCTATTGAGCCTGCTTGCAAGAGGTGCCATGTTTTGAAACTTATTTCTTAGGTAAGGAGACCAAAACTGTGCACAATGCTTTGGGGCAGTCTCACTGAGGCCTGCACAATTGCATTAAGATCTCCTTCCTCCTGTAATCAAACCCTTATTGGACAGACCATGTTGGAAACGGTCTGTGATTTGGATGATAACTTCAATGCCCAACATCGAGAATGCCCTATGGTATCAGGGAAGCGCAAGCTTGCCAAGACTTAGGGGATCTGGCTGTAACTGAGGCTGGAGCACTGGGTGCAGTTCTGGTTGACACATGTTAGGAAGGACGTGATTGCACTGGAGTGAGTCTGGAAGTGATTCTCCAGGACACTGCCTGGGATGGGAAGTCTCCTTTATGGGGGGAGACTAGAAAGGCTGAGTCTGCTCTCCTTGGAGCAGAGAAAGCTGAGGGGGACCCTGGTAAGGATGTGGAGGCACAAAGGTAGAGGAGATTGCACAAAAATGTAACCATTGTAGAGGTGTCTACAACTGCAGGGCACAAGTTTACAGTGAGGGATGAAAGATTTAGAGTAGATCTGAGGAAGAGATATTTTCACCAGAAGGTTGATGGACACTATAATACACTACCTGAGGAGGTGGTGGAGGCAGGTACTCTCACAACATTTAACGAGCATCTGGATAAGTACTATAGTCACCGAGACATAGAACTACTGACCAAGTACTGGTAAATGCATTCAGTAAAGATGGATACCTTCAGTAAAGGTGGTCAGCATGGACATGAACATACAACAGTACACCACTTGACCAAGGCCCTTCAGCCCATCATGTATGTGCTGAACATGATGCCAATCTAACTAATCAATTTTTCAATAATATGTTGTGGCCAATGATATCAAAAATGCTGAAAATGTTAAATAATGTAGCTCAAAAGGACACAACGTGCTTGAGTAACTCAGCGACTCAGGCAGCATCTCTGGAGAACATGGATAGGTGACGTATTGGGTCAGGACCCTTCTTCAGAGAAGTTCCAGGGGAGTCACTCCAGCACTTTGTCTCCTTTTGTGTAAACCAAAATCTGCAGTTCCTTGTTTCTAAATAACATAGCTCATCTGGGCATCTTTTAAATTAGTTCAAAATCTGTAATGCAGAAGATTTCGGAGATTGATTTTAAGATGTCCAACAATACATCAAATAATGTTTCAATTATCGAAGATTTGCAGTGATGGCAGTCTTATTGAATCCCAATCCACAATCCCTGAAATAAATCTCACAAGGATAGCACTCATGTTTCGTTCAATAGCTGTGAAGGTCAAATGTTTTTTGTATACTTCTGCTTAGAAATTCTTACACCTGAAAATAGAAACAGAGAAACAGAAAATAGGTGCAGGAGGAGGCCATTCGGCCCTTCAAGCCAGCACCGCCATTCATTGTGATCATGGCTGATCGTCCACAGTCAATAACCCGTGCCTGCCTTCTCCCCATATCCCTTGATTTCACTAGCCCCTAGAGCTCTATCTAACTCTCTCTTAAATCCATCCAGTGATTTGGCATCCACTGCCCTCTGTGGCAGAGAATTCCACAAATTCACAACTCTCTGGGTGAAAAAGTTTTTCCTCACCTCAGTTTTAAATGGCCCCCCCTTTATTTTAAGACTGTGTCCCCTGGTTCTGGACTCGCCCAACATTGGGAACATTTTTCCTGCATCTAGCTTGTCCAGTCCTTTTATAGACAATAGACAATAGACAATAGGTGCAGGAGTAGGCCATTCAGCCCTTCGAGCCAGCACCGCCATTCAATGCGATCATGGCTGATCACTCTCAATCAGTACCCCGTTCCTGCCTTCTCCCCATACCCCCTCACTCCGCTATCCTTAAGAGCTCTATCCAGCTCTCTCTTGAAAGCATCCAACGAACTGGCCTCCACTGCCTTCTGAGGCAGAGAATTCCACACCTTCACCACCCTCTGACTGAAAAAGTTTTTCCTCATCTCCGTTCTAAATGGCCTACCCCTTATTCTTAAACTGTGGCCCCTTGTTCTGGACTCCCCCAACATTGGGAACATGTTATCTGCCTCTAATGTGTCCAATCCCCTAATTATCTTATATGTTTCAATAAGATCCCCCCTCATCCTTCTAAATTCCAGTGTATACAAGCCCAATCGCTCCAGCCTTTCAACATACGACAGTCCCGCCATTCCGGGAATTAACCTAGTGAACCTACGCTGCACGCCCTCCATAGCAAGAATATCCTTCCTCAAATTTGGAGACCAAAACTGCACACAGTACTCCAGGTGCGGTCTCACCAGGGCCCGGTACAACTGTAGAAGGACCTCTTTGCTCCTATACTCAACTCCTCTTGTTACGAAGGCCAACATTCCATTGGCTTTCTTCACTGCCTGCTGTACCTGCATGCTTCCTTTCATTGACTGATGCACTAGGACACCCTGATCTTGTTGAACTTCCCCTCCTCCTAACTTGACACCATTCAGATAATAATCTGCCTTTCTATTCTTGCTTCCAAAGTGAATAACCTCACACTTATCTACATTAAACTGCATCTGCCATGTATCCGCCCACTCACACAACCTGTCCAAGTCACCCTGCAGCCTTATTGTATCTTCCTCACAATTCACACTACCCCCCAACTTAGTATCATCTGCAAATTTGCTAATGGTACTTTTAATCCCTTCGTCTAAGTCATTAATGTATATCGTAAATAGCTGGGGTCCCAGCACCGAACCTTGCTGTACCCCACTGGTCACTGCCTGCCATTCCGAAAGGGACCCATTTATCCCCACTCTTTGCTTTCTGTCTGTCAACCAATTTTCTATCCATGTCAGTACCCTACCCCCAATACCATGTGCCCTAATTTTGCCCACTAATCTCCTATGTGGGACCTTGTCGAAGGCTTTCTGAAAGTCGAGGTACACCACATCCACTGACTCTCCCTTGTCAATTTTCCTAGTTACATTATAATTTTATATGTCCCACAAGTAATTTCTTGTATATTTGCTTTTCACTCTTTCTAAGCTGTTAAGAGTGATTAAAATAGGTTTATTAAACACTTCATGTAGATTGCAGGCACGGTTTAGTGTAACAGGCTTATCTGCGCAAATGATTATAAAGAATTGTTAACTAGGCAGGGATTAGCCTTTTGTTCCCCTCTTTGCATATGCTGGTTTAACAAATCCATGATGGACTGTTGATGGGATTTTCCCATTAACTGACTGGAAAACAAATGCAAGACTTTTTTCATCACAATACCACAAAGTTTCATGCATGAGAGAACATCGTAATTGGTCCTGCTTCACATAACAACTTGAAAATTTACAGCATAGAACTAGGGAAGGAGAAGTTATACAATAATGTCACAGTCATTGAAAGAAAACAAACCGGTTCGACATGGAAAAAATATTGCAAAGCCAAAAATGGAATGGAATGCAAAATCGTGTTATATCTGTACAAATCTCTGATTCGATCCCATTCGGAATACTGCTCTCAGCTTTGGGCATCAGATTGTTGGGATATTTATAGGCAAGTAGAATTGGAGTAGATGCACAGCAAATTCACCAAAAATGTACGGGTAATTGAAATGCCTCACAACAGTCAGAGATTATATCTCTAGGTTAATTCCCGGAATGGCGGGACTGTCGTATGTTGAAAGGCTGGAGCAATTAGGCTTGTATACACTGGAATTTAGAAGGATGAGGGGGGATCTTATTGAAACATATAAGATAATTAGGGGATTGGACACATTAGAGGCAGGAAACATGTTCCCAATGTTGGGGGAGTCCAGAACAAGGGGCCACAGTTTAAGAATAAGGGGTAGGCCATTTAGAACGGAGATGAGGAAGAACTTTTTCAGTCAGAGTGGTGAAGGTGTGGAATTCTCTGCCTCAGAAGGCAGTGGAGGCCAGTTCGTTGGATGCTTTCAAGAGAGAGCTGGATAGAGCTCTTAAGGATAGCGGAGTGAGGGGGTATTGGGAGAAGGCAGGAACGGGGTACTGATTGAGAGTGATCAGCCATGATCGCATTGAATGGCGGTGCTGGCTCGAAGGGCTGAATACAATACAATACAATACAATACAATATATCTTTATTGTCATTGTACCCAGGGGTACAACGAGATTGGGAATGCGCCTCCCATACGATGCAATAATTTAGGTAATTTAGACAGCAGCAACCCAACGAAATGAACAGTTGTAACAGTTTTGGACAGGGTAAAGTGCAAGTTGATCTATGTGTTGTGGCCATCCGGCTCAGCAGGACCGGTTCATAGCAGCTATGGCCCTGGGGATGAAGCTGTTCCTGAGTCTGGAGGTGCGGGCATAGAAGGCCTTGTATCGTCTGCCCGATGGAAGGAGTTCGAACAGACTGTTGCAGGGGTGTGAAGAGTCTTTGTGGATGCTGGTGGCTTTTCTGAGGCATCGTGTGTTGTAGATGCCCTCCAAGTCTGGTAGCTGTGTTCCGATGGCCCTCTGAGCTCTATGGACTACCCGCTGTAGAATGGCCTACTCCTGCACCTATTGTCTATTGTCTATTGTCTATTGTAATTATGATGCAGGAACTAGCCTTCCTGACCCCAGAGATCCACCATCAGCTATTCCCACTCAGATGAGCAGGCCAGCCTCCTCCAGAGCCTCTCCTCATCCTTGGGCTGAACAGGACTATCCTCAGCTGGTTCCATTCCATGCAGTCTGGTCATAGCTAGAACACCATCTACCAAAACCTGTCTTCCCACAATTGTCACCCCATTAGGAGACTTTGGAGAGGTGCACCTTTTGCTCAATTCTTCTGTATTGAATGGTTAATAAATACTTGATGACCATTATTATCAGTTATTAAGATTATACATGGAGGATGTACAAATACCTAATTGGCAAAGGTTTTGGACTTGTGGAGCCGCAGGCCCCAAAAAAGTGGCTTCAATATCCGCAATATTTACTGGGAAAATTGTAGGTTAGTCAAGAACGGCAACCAAAAATGCAACGGTGAGAGGCGGATTTCAGAGGGTGCCTTCAGAGGATGTTGCCAAAGAGCAGCATGATGTTGAGAAAGAGATGAATGTTTAAAGAGAGGCCTGTAGAGGTCCCCAGAGCTAAAAGCAGCTGAGCAGGTGCTCCAAATCAGCGTTGGTCACATGGTGGAAGTCTGCAGAGCGTCGCTATCTATATACTAAAATTCTCGTTTGTTTGTTTGTTTGTTCCTGAACTACAGCCAAAACAGTACATGATAGCGCGACAACTTTAGCCCCACCTTACTCACCGACGTCCCTTTGGTGCTAATGGAAGAGGTTTAATTGAAATCGGTGTTACATTTTTAAAGTTATTCACATTTTAAAGTTTAAATCCATCTCCTAGGGAGGGAGGGGGAGGGAGGGGGGGAGGAGGGAGGATAAGGCGGGTTGAGGGGGTGGAGTGGGGGGAGGGGAAAGGGGAGGGGAAGGGGGTGGGGAGGGGGAGGGAGAGGGGGTGGGGGAGTGGGGAGGGGGAGGGGGAAGGGGAGGGGAGGAGGGAGGGGGAGAGGAGGGAGGAAAGGGAGATGGGGGGAGGGGGGAGCGGGAGAGGAGAGGGCGTTGCACCAATGCAGGAATTGCTGGAGGAGCTCAGTGAGTCAGGTAGTATCGGTGGAAGGAAATTGACAGATGACAAACAGGTCGGGACCCTTCTTCAGGCAATGTTTCACATCAGGATCCTTCTTCAGACCGATAGACAGTCTTAAGGCTCCAACCCGAAGCATCATCTGTCCTTTTCCATCCAGAGATGCTGTCTGATCCATTGACTTCTTCCAACAGTTTGTATTTTGTTGAAAGGTATCAGCATCTGCATCTTTTGTGTGTTGCATCATTGAAATACAGCTCCATTCCACCTTGAAATTGCATATTAAAGCAAACCCAATGTTTTACAGTTGTGACCAAAGATACTAGAGGAGCAAGATGGACCACTCCATCGAAATCGCCTATACTGAAGTGTAGTACGCAAAGGAGCGGAACGTCCGCCATTTAGTCGTTGCAAAACAAAACTTTTAATTTTTGTCTAAAGGGCCTGTCCCAGTTACATGATTTTTAAGGCGACTGCCGGCGACTGTCAAAGTCGTAGCAGATCGCCAAAATTTTCTTTTACCCTACAACAATGACCACAACAATGCCGAGTCAGGTCGATACAAGTTACTTCTTTTGTGAAACTAGCACCTGGGTAAGAGATTACACCGTCTTCTGAAACATCGCAAAATCCCCACGCTTACCTGACCGTCAAACTGTCGCCTCCAATCTACCTGTCAAATGTCCTGACGGTAAATAAATTGGTTAAATAAAACTATCTTCTGGTATCTTCAAATGCCTTTTCTTAATTGAATATTACGTGCTTCTAAATGCATCTGCAATAACCTAGCAAACCTGGGGACAGCATGCGACAGCGCCCGCAATAAGCTACGGTACCTGGCGACAAGCCAGCTGTCGCCGAGAAATTTCTATCAGGAAAATTTTTCTGCGTCGCGCCGAGATCCGCTACGATTCATTGAAGACTCCTCACGATCATGCCCGCAACACCCCGGCGAACGTTCGGCGACAGCCTAGTCGCCGGCAGTCGCCTTAAAATCGCCTAAGTGGAACAGGACCTTTACTCAATAGGTACAACAATAATAAATCTAAATCTAATCTTAAAAAACCACATAATTTCAAACCCCAATTATCGCATCTCCAATCTGCAAGCACACTTCACCACAGACTGGAATAAGCATTGTCAGTTCAGAATATCTCATGTGAGCTTGCTGTATTTAATATGGAACAGGAGTGGGCACATAGTAGTCCCGAGACATCAGTGCTGTATATCATTACTTAGACTTGGGTATCTGAGGCACGATTTCAAAGCCTGTAAATGACTCAAAGTTTGAGATCACATGGATCTTAGAATGAAACATACTGCTTACAAGGGGAGGCACAAAGGAGATGGCATTCAAAGCAGAGATTTGTAAAGAGATGCATGTTTGAAGATAGAATGAGGGGAAGCAGTATTAACTGTATCACATTATTTTAAAGAGATTGTAAGGGACCCCTGGCTTTACATAAGTAAATATTTGAAGGCAATATTTGAAGAACTAGGGAAGGAGAAGTTATACAATAATGTTAATAAAGCATCAATAATTGTACAGTATTCTAGAGCCTGCAGACTTTAACATCGTGGAGCTCGTGGTCTCTGGTTAGAGACCGACTTCAGGAGCTCCAAGCCGCAGGAGCTTCATCCGCCCCAACGGGGGAGCTTCGACCGCCCCGATGTGGGAGTTTGTCTGCCCCGGCGCGGGAGTTTGTCCGCCCCGACGCGAGGGCTTCGACCGCCCCCACGCGGGAGCTTCGATCGCCCTGACATGGGGGCTTCGACCGCCGGCTGCGGGAGCTTCGATCGATGGTTCGATTCGCCCCGACGGATGGTTTGACTGCCCCTACCGCGGGAGAATAAAGAGGAAGATTGGACTTTATTGCCTCCCTTCACACTGAGGAATGTGGGCAATCCGCTGTGGTGGATGTTTATGTTAGCTTTTATATAGTTGTGTGTCTTGTTGCTTTTTTTTAATATGACTGTATGATAATTCACATATCAATGTACCTTAATTGGTACACATGACAATAAAAGACCCTTGAAACATTAATGTGGAAGCAGATTTAATACAATGCAAGTTCATGGCTAATACATTGCATGGTTAATGGACAAAAAGTAAGGGTGTGGACAACTTGGATAATATTTTCAAAGAGCTAAAATAAGTACAATGAAAGGTGTTTGTCCATTTATGCCCAAAGGCATCCACAGAAGGAGAAAAGCAAAGTCAACATTTCAGATATGTGACTTTCATCAGAACTGGAAAAGTAAAGAGTGGAGAGAACAAGAGTAATATCAAGGATGGGATGCAGACCGAAGTTGTAAAGGTAACAATTATTTCACAATCTGTCAAGAAAAGAAAAAATAGAAACTTATTAAATAAAGCGCAACAATATGGCCATATAGATGTTCATCTGAAAGGAACAGGGCTCCAACATGCTCAGGTAGATAATGAGGTGTTGTTTCATGAGCTTACATTGGATATCATTGCTGCCATATAAGAATCTATATATGGACAGGTCAGCATGGGAGTAAATTGGACA
Source organism: Rhinoraja longicauda (assembly GCF_053455715.1). NCBI lineage: Eukaryota > Metazoa > Chordata > Chondrichthyes > Rajiformes > Arhynchobatidae > Rhinoraja > Rhinoraja longicauda. The sequence continues at coordinate 14,572,071 of NC_135962.1, forward strand.
ATTAAACCTATAGCAATGGAAGTTACAGGTCAGCTTGTAGACTGAAGGTACTCATCCAATTTGGTTTAATCTGCTACCTATCCCAAGCACTCCCTCTCCCCCTCCCATGCACACCCTTCCCCACTCCTTCTTTGCACCATAAAATTATTTATTTTGTCACTCCTTCCAGTTCTGATGAAACGTTCCCAACCTGAAACATTGAGTCTCTTTCTCTTTCCGCAGGTGCTGCTTGATTTACTGTGGATTTTGGGAACTTTCTGTTTGTGTTTTGGATTTCCTGAACCTGCAGCTTCTTGCTCCAATCAAGAGTAGCGTGTAACGTACTAACTCTTTGTATTGTGAGCTAATAGCACATTGTCAATTTCACTGGTTTAATACAGATGCTTTTGTTCAACTTGGATACCATTTTTTCAACACAAGGAAACAAAGCTGTTAATCTGCACGTTTCTCGTTTACTATGTTCAGTATATTCAAGAAGCAAGTAGGCCAACATTGTTGGTGATTCAAAGCGTTCCTGGATACAAGGTGTTCTGGAAAGACAGGGAACAGAAGGGGTCTCAACCCAAAACGTCACCTATTCCTTTTCTCTTGAGATGTTGCATGACCGGCTGAGTTACTCCAGCTTTTTGTGTCCATCTGTTGATTCTTAAATCCCCTTGAACTCAGTGTCTAGCTAGGGAAATCATCAGTCTCCTTATTCTAGGAATCATGTTGTATCTGCCCCAAATCTCATGGACAAGATGGGTTTTTACAACAATCTGGTAGTTTCACGGTCACCATTACTAACATTTTAATTCCAGAGTTAATTGACTGGGATTACACACTTTGGTTGTTTGGGATTGAATTGAGGTTCCTGTGTTACCGGTCCAAGTCTTGTATTATTTGACCAGTATGCATATGTGTCCATATCGTGGACTACTTTTAACATCAGGATGTCATTAAATACTCTGCTTGTGTTGGTCGCTTTACCTTCCGTCAACTCCCTATGTACGTCGTAATGCAGAGAAAAGGGCCTTCAATTGTCCACGTGCACACAAGATAATGAGAGGTAATGTCAGTGTCAGGGGAGACGTTCCACATTCGACACATCAATTAGGCTTGATTCCCCACAGCAGCAGAATTCCTGCCACTTCAGGGAATCATAATGTCTCTATATATTTTGAAGTTATGGAACACTTGAAAACATACAAATATCAAATGCAGCAAGGCAAAAGGAGCCGTTGGTGTCGAAAACAGTATGATTATTCAAAGCTGGAGGTGTGCGGGCAAATGGTATGACACTTCAGCATAAACTGACAGACCCTGTGCAAAGGTCTCTGCTTTGTATGCAGTTCACAGAACAATCAGAAGAGGGGTCTTGACCCGAAAAGTCATTTATTCCTTTTCTCCAGAAATGCTGCCTGACGCACTGAGTTACTCCAGCATTTTGTGCCTATCTTTGGTGTAAACCCACATCTGCAGTTCCTTCCTACACGAGACAATCTATGATAAGTTTACAGTGTATGTCTGGAAATGCACACAGTGTATTAAACAAAGTTGGTGTGCTTCAGGTTCAATCAACCACGTGACAGTACGATATGAGAATAAGAGACCTCTCTAAAAAGAGCGGGGAAAGGCTTCAAGTTGTCCAGGAAAAATAGGGAAGAGAATTTCTTCCCTATAGGGAAAAATAGGGAAGAGAGATGAGCAGTATTGATGAAGTGGAGAGATAGACAGAGAGGATCAAGGACAAGTGCAAAAGCAATGAAGGAGTGATAATGAAGGACTTCAGCTCTCTATCGTTAGCCATAAGATAAGATGCAAAGAGGGAAAGCAGTTTCTAGAGTATGTTCAGGAGATCCTTCTTGATCAGTAAGTTTCTAGTCCACTGAGGGAGCTAACATTGCTGGACATGTTCAGGAAATAAACCAGGCAGAAGTATCAGTAGGGAACATTTAGGAAGCAGCCATCATAATATCATAAGCTTTACAATAACATTGAGAAAGGATATAGACAATTCCAAGGAAGAAATAGATATGAATCCAACTTTTGACTGCCACAATTAAATCTGTCTCACCCAGACCCTAACCACTTTGGCCCACAAGAATCTAATGATCCTTGTGTCATAGACTGCCAGGGTTAGTTACTATCAATTATCAGTCCCAAAGGGTCCCTGGCACCCAATAATACTGATGGTATCTTACGAACAGCAAACCCGGAAGTGTAAAACCCAATTTTAAATCAAAGCTTTGAGGATTTTACAAAGCACAAAATAAAGGTTAGGACATAAATGTGGGATTGTGGTAGAAGCATAAATCGATGTATATATCAATTTGTCACAGCTGAAATATTTATCTGAGGAAATTAAATCCACACATATGAACTTTGGTTTCAAGGCAGACATTGTTAATTATGATTTTTTAAAACCATTGTAAACTAATTTATCTATCAGCCAACATTTAAAGTATTTTACAGTGAAAATTGTGTCTTTTGACTTTTAAGTTCACATGAAATAACTGGTTCCTGATTATGATGTTGGAGAATACCCCCTACTGAGGAACTTAGAAGCACAGAGAGTAGATGGGTCTGAAGAAGGGTCTCGTCCCGAAACGTCACCCATTCCTTCTCTCCAGAGATGCTGCCTGTCCCACTGAGTTACTCCACCATTCTGTGTCCACCTCTGAGTAGATGGGAATCTTTGTCTGGCTTCTTATGTATACACTCCAGACATTGTAATCAGGTGTTATACCAGTTCCACCATCGCAACTTTGGAATCCTTTGCGATGTCTGTTTGAGAAGAAGGTGAATGATAGGTTGACTTTCATCAATAGGGAAAAGCAAATGTTTAGACGAGGCGCTGTTGTAAATAAAAGATTGAACTTCCATCCTATCATCAAAGGCCCACACAAAAGATATTCAAAGGTAGAAAATGTGATCTGGAGAATGGTGCTAAATAACTGAGCACATCTACCAGGATTATATGGCCTAACCTGTGGTTTATATCATGGAAGCTACAAACACCTCTCAAATATTAGCGCACTCTCAGCGTCCTTGTCTACATTTTTACCCAATGCAGCTTGCCACAATTGCACAGGAAACATCTCCTGCTTGTAAGCAGCACAAGAAAGTTTATCATAGTTGAATATGTCAAAAATAGGGTAAATCAATCATTTAACCACAGAGTGAAACGTAACGAAGATGCAGAAGTTCTCCAGAATTTGGTCCTCATGACTCAGGGTTGCAAATACATGGACGATTAGGAGTAGTAATGCATGTTAACAAAGGCAGTATACAAGTACATTCTAGAGGAACAGAATGCAAAAACTGTTAAATCCTGTTAAAGTTATTAGTAACCTTGCTGAAGTGATTCTGCACAGCTTTGGTCTCCATATTACTAAAATGATATCGAAACATTGGTAGAAGTGGAAAAAAAAGATCCAAACCAAAAGGGCACAATGTGGGAGTCCAGAAAAAGACACGGAGAACTGCACAGATTGACCGCTCATTAAAAAAAGTGATTAGATATTGGATTTCACCTATTTTTGGTGTGCTCAAAAAATTGGTCTATTTAGCATTAATGCGTGACCCACATATAATCACAAAATTGTTCAAAAATAAACTTGAAAGAGCAATAGGGTGATTTATCGCGAGGAAGAAGTGCACCAAACAGGACTAGGTACAACTGCATGCAATCTCCGCGATTCTGCTGCATAGCAATGAGGGGGATTGTTGTACTTCGTGGTCCGGTATCTGTTGTACCTTTGTTATGACCCTGGACGGACCACGAGTACACGTGTTTAAAAGGTTATAATGCTGGAGGTTAAATCCAGGCTGTTTATTCCGTGGCCACCTGGAACCAGAGTGGCCACCTAATCACCTCATTCTCTTATATACACGTTACTACACAGGCAAACAAAGTAGTCCTTATGATACAACAAAGTAGTCCCTGCAATATCACAACAGGGATCACCCCACATACAAAAGCCCACACCAGACTAACACACATTACGGCTGCCTTAGAGGAGGCAGGACACTCCAGGAATGGGAGTTCTCATATTTATGGAGAATAAGTGAGACAAGTGGGAGAAGAGAAGCCACACCAGGCCACAGTTAGGATTGCTTATCACAGTTAGATGTACTCATGTACTTAATGATTTGACTGGATAGCACACAGACAGCTTTTCACTGGATGTGGAGAAGATGCTTCCAGTAGTGGGAGAGTCTAGGATCAGAAGCTATACCCTCAAAATAAAAGGACATACCATTAGAAAGGAGACGAGGAGGAATTTCTTTAGTCAGAGGGTGGTGAATCTGTGGAATTCATTGCCAGACAGCTGTGGAGACCAAGTCATTGGGTATTTTTAAAGCAGAGATTGACAGGTTCTTGATTAGTACAGGGCGTCAAAGGTTGCAGGAAGAAGGTTGGGGAATGGGGTTGAGAGAGAAAGATAGATCAGCCATGATTGAATGGTGGAGCAGACTCAATGGGCCAAATGGCCTAATTCTGCTCCTATGACTTATGAAGTTATGAAATTCACTGTATCTCAGTACACATGACACTAACACACCAATACCAAAACCAAAAGGGCCTGATGGGAGGTGATATTTCCTGCAGGAATGAGAATCTCTGTAATCAACAACAATGTCTTACTAATCCATTTGCAATCTCCACCTTAAAAATATCCATTGACTAGGCCTCCACAGCCTTCTGTGGGAATGAATTCCACAGATTCTTCACCCTCTGATTCAAGGAATTCTTCCTCATCTCCTTTCTAAATATATATCTTTTAATTCTGAGGCTATGGTCTCTGGTCGTAGACTCCCCACTAAAGAAAACATCCTCTCCGCTTCCACTTTATCCGGGCCTTTCAATGTTCATTAGATTTCAATGAGGTCCCATCCCCCTCATCCTTCTAAACTCCAGAGAGTACAGGCCCAGTGCCATCCAAAGCTCATCATATATTTTCAATGTTAAGGTGCAACAGGAGGGCGTGTTTTGCTCTGCAATAGCTGGGAATGCAATATATTGCATGCAGGCATGGTAATAAATATTTCCTTCCGTCTTAGGTGTGGCCCTGAATCAAATGAACATCATTGTTTACTCTCTGACCCTATGGGATTTGAGCCAGCATTCCCATGGGAGGACATAACAACCACAGTGGGATTCGCAGCACGATGTGGTTTAGAGTGATCTATCAAAAAGAGATACAGCCAGAATCTCTTTCTTTAATTTCCTTTCCATTGCACCCTGCTGGATTTAATTTGCACATTTCTCTCCTCCAACTGAGATTCCTCCAGAGCTGCCAGTATTTATAGTTTCTCAAGGTCTGTTATTGCTCTGTTGATAATTTGACCCAAAAGCTTAATTAAAAACCTGCATGGTCTGGTATGGTGCAAACCACGTTGATAAAGAAGGCACAACAGAAAGTGCATTAGATTGCTTCAACTCAGGTAGGGGTAGGCTCACCTCAAACTGGGTTCAGATTTCCCAGTCCAGAGTGTGAGGAACAAATCAGCCAGAGATTTCCCATCTTCAGTCACTAATCAGCCGCCTGACAGCAAATGCAGCGCCGGAGACTCAGGTTCGATCCTGACTACGGGCGCCGTCTGTACGGAGTTTGTACGTTCTCCCCGTGACCTGTCCGAGATCTTCGGTTTCCTCACACACTCCAAAGACGTACAGGTATGTAGGTTAATTGACTGGCTAAATGTAAAAATTGTCCCTAGTGGGTGTAGGATAGTGTTAATGTGCGGGGATCGCTGGGCGGCGCGGTCCCGGTGGGCCGGAGGGCCTGTTTCCACGCTGCATCTCTAAAAATAATTAAATGACAGGCTGTTGTCTTTACGGTCCGTAACTCTTTTTTTAGTTTAGTTTAGAGATACAGCATGGAAAACAAGCCCTTCGGCCCACTGAGCCATGCTGACCAACGATCCCCGCATATTAACACTATCCTACACACACTAGGGACAATTTATACATACACCAAGTCGATTAACCTATATACCTGTACGTCTTTGGAGTGTGGGAGGAAACCGAAGATCTCAGAGAAAATCCACGCGGTCATGGGAAGAATGTACAAACTCCGTACAGACAGCACCCGTAGTCGGGATCGAAGCCAGGTCTCCAGCACTGAAGGCGCTGTAAGGCAGCAACTCTACCACTGTGTCACTGTGTCACTGTGCCACCCTATGTTGTTTAATCTCATATAAACAATGGACTCCTTGGCAAAGAACAAGGCAGTCAGCAGCTGAGGAGCAACATGGCCAGTGAAGATCACAGAAGTCAGATGAGATTGGGTGGGAAGAGACCAGCGGCAAGAATGGCACTTAAAGAGTATTATTCACATTTTGAAAAATGATAATAAATTAGGTGCAATATATGTCTCAAATCATGGAATATCAAAGTTGGATATGGTGTGAGATAGGACATCAGCCTTAGAGGTTTACTTTAATTACAATTTACCCATGGTAAAGGTTGAGACAGATGGTGTCAGACAGTTATGGATTAATGAGTCTCAGAAGCAGATGTTGGAAAGGCAGAAATAGATAGTCTTTATAATGAAATCAACAGGAAGGTGAAATATACAGCTCTGATCAAATAGGATATCACGAATATCCTTGTTGATTTGGTCTAAGAAGACTGATACGAAGAGGGAATTGAATGCTAGGATGATGCATAATGAAGATGCTGGCTTTAGTGAGCAATTACAGTTTAACTATCAGAGAAGTAGTTTGAGAATCTGAAGGCAAAGTTGTATAAAAGTTTAAAACCTTTCTCCAACTGTTTTGGGTGGTTGGTGAGACCACACTGTGTAATGTTTAGGTCTCTTTATTTAAAGAGGTTAATATTTGCATTGGAAGCATTTCAGAAAAGGTTCACTGGGTTGATCCTTGAGATGAGGGGGGGGGTCCCAGGTTTTGTCTTAACATTTTTGGAATTGAGAACAATGAGCAACGGTCTTATTGAAACATGCAAAGCCAGACCAGCTATGGTTTTATTGAGTGGTAGGGTAGGATTAAGGAGGTTCAAGATCTACTCTTGCTCTTCCTATATTTCTATGTTCAATACCATGATCATTTTGTTATGAGACTACTGGTTTGTGAATGAGATTCCAAGAGCACTGTGTAGATCAGGAAGATGCCAAGAATAGGACTATGGAGACAACAGTGGATGACAAGCCATTTATAAACACAACTGAATTCTGAAGGAGTATCCCGACCCAAAACGGGATACTTATTCATGTTCTCCAGAGATGCTGCCAGACCCATTCCACTACTCCAATATTTTGTGTCTTTCTTTAGTATAAAGCAGCATCTGTAGTTCCTTGTTAAGACAATTTGGGCTAACAGTTCCTGTTGAGACAAATGGGCTACTTTGAAGCCAGTGAGGACAGTGAGCCCTCTACTGCTGCCGGGCAGGAGGTACAGAAACCAGAAGTGCCACACCACCAGGATCAGGAATAACTACTTTGCCACAACCATGTTCTTGAACCAGACTGCACAAACCCTAATCATACCTCAGCAGTGCAACACCACAAATCATCTCGTGCACCATCATGGCCTTGTTTCTAACCGATTTTTTAAACCCATGTCTTGTTTTACACTGTCTTTTTCTTTTCTGAGTTTTTAATAATTTATGTGTCATTTATGTTTTTGTGTGTTGTCTGAGTCTATATGCCCATGATGCTGCTGGAAGCAAGATTTTCATTGCACCCTGCACCTGTACTTGTGATATGTCTGAAGAAGGGTATCGACCCGAAACGTCACCCATTCCTTCTCTCCAGAGATGCTGCCTGACCTGTTGAGTTACTCCAGCATTTTAGACAATAGACAATAGACAATAGATGCAGGAGTAGGCCATTCGGCCCTTCGAGCCAGCACCGCCATTCAATGTGATCATGGCTGATCATTCTCAATCAGTACCCCGTTCCTGCCTTCTCCCCATATCCCCTGACTCCGCTATCCTTAAGAGCTCTATCTAGCTCTCTCTTGAATGTATTCAGAGAATTGGCCTCCACTGCCTTCTGAGGCAGAGAAGTCCGCAAATTTACAACTCTCTGACTGAAAAGGTTTTCCTTATCTCCGTTCTAAATGGCCTACCCCTTATTCTTAAACTGTGGCCCCTGGTTCTGGACTCCCCCAACATTGGGAACATGTTTCCTGCCTCTAACGTGTCCAACCCCTTAATAATCTTATACGTTTCGATAAGATCCCCTCTCATCCTTCTAAATTCCAGTGTATACAAGCCTTGTCGCTACAGTCTTTCAACATATGACAGTCCCGTCATTCCGGGAATTAACCTAGTAAACCTACGCTGCACGCCCTCAATAGCAAGAATATCCTTCCTCAAATTTGGAGACCAAAACTGCACACAGTACTCCAGGAGCGGTCTCACTAGGGCCCTGTACAACTGCAGAAGGACCTCTTTGCTCCTATACTCAACTCCTCTTGTGATGAAGGCCAACATTCCATTGGCTTTCTTCACTGCCTGCTGTACCTGCATGCTTCCTTTCAGTGACTGGTCATTTTTGTGTCTATCTTCCATGTAAACCAGCATCTGCAGTTCCTTCCCACACAATAAACTCAACTTGATTTGACTTGACACTCTCTCATCGGAGTGGCACCATATTAAAGGCTGGAAGGAATGAAGTGGTAATGTTGCCCACTGCCAGACATAGAGAACATTTATGATCTTGATTACAGCCAGTTGGACGTCACAGAAGGAACATAAACCTTGTCCAGGATAGAAACCAGCTGTTTGGAGGATGAAATCATGTACACATGTGTAAAGGAAGTAAATTGGAAGATGTATTAGTAGTTTCCAGGAAATCACAGGTTTGACTTATTGAGGAAGTTGATGGTGTTGACATGAAATGGAGTAGAGGGAATGCTTTACAACTACAGCTGATCAGTGGGATAGTAAATTAGCAACAAAGGGAAAGGGAATGGGTAATTGCATATATTGCATATATTGTAGAGATATGATAGGTAGGAGAGAGAGAGGGAGTTAATGTTTCAGATCAAACATGCTTGAGCAGGACCTGAATGTTTTTATTTACAATTTCTCCTTGTTCTGAAAAAAAAATCATTGACTTGGAATATTGGATCTGTTTCTCTCTCCATAAATGCAGTCTGAGCTGTTGAGTTTTCTCCAGCATTTCCCATTTTATTTCCGATTTTCAGCATCTGCAGTCTTTTGGTGAAGATGTTACTGGTGGTTGCTTTAATGTTTTTAATCTAGAAAAATATTACATCCTGCATCATTCACGTTAAGAAGGCTGTACGTGATCCCCAACATTAAGGATGTGGAGCTGCAGTGCACAAACTATAGAGGTCTGTGGACTATTTCAAAAGAGTACTCGCACCTCCCCTTTTCCATTTTTTTAGAGTAAACAGCATCTGGAGTAGCCCATTCTGTCATTTGAAATGGCTCCGCCATTCAATATAATCACAGCTGATCCTCTATCTTATATAATAATCTAATGCTCTCATCACACTCCTTGATGGCTTTAGTGCTGTAATGTAGTTGAATGGAATAATTAATTCTGATTTGTATATATGTTTTTTTTTAAGAGAAACATTTTCATCATTATAGCGCTTTTCACAACCTTAAAATGTTATAAGTTACTTTGCAGTTGATAAAGAACTTCTGAAGCTACCACTGCTGTAAAGCACGAAATTCAGTCAGCAACTTGCTCATAAGTTCATATGTTACAGGAGTAGAATTAGGCCATTCGACCCATCAAGTTTACTCTGCCATTCAATCGGGGCTGATCCCTCTCAACCCCATTCTCCCTGTCTTCTCCCCATAACCCCTGACACCCGTACTAATCAAGAATCTGTCTCCGCCTTAAAAATATCCATTGACTTGGCCCCCACAACCATCTATGGCATCTGGAACCTAAAAGAGTAGCAATAAAAGCCTGATAGTCTGCTTTCATTGTATTGGTTGAGGGATAAATATCTAAACATAAATATACAGTACAAAAATGGGTCCAACGGCCGATGTTTTTTACCTATCTACAGTAACCTTATTTGCCTGCTTTTGCCCACTTTCTTGGAATCACTGCTGTATTCCGTTCTATTTACTTTGGAGAGCAGTTGGGGCCTTATTAATATTTCATCAAAAAGACAGCGCCTCTAACAGTTCAGTTCTCTCTCAGTATGAGCAATGTCTGCCAAAATCCATCAGGCTAAATTAATTATATTTCCTCCTGAAAGTTTATGACTAATCTTCATTTCCTATGTGCGTTCCGACATCCAGTGCCAATTTACTGTTCATTCATGATAAATTATTCAATTGGGGAGCTTCATGAAAGAGGATCACTTAAATATAAAGATACATAACTCGGCACAAACTACCAGAATCTGAGAGATAAAATCATGCTCCAACTAGAATTAACTCTTAACATGACTTAATTGGTCTGAAGAAGCATCTCGACCCGAAACGTCACCCATTCCTTCTCTCCAGAGATGCTGTCTGTTCCACTGAGTTACTCCAGTATTTTGCTTCTTTCTTCAGCTTTCATTGAAGTTAGGTTGTGCACATTCAGGAAAGCTTTCCAAGTGTGTTAGGCTGTTGTCATACATCAATAAAAACACAATACAGGAAGAACAGTGGAAGATTCATCCCCATCTAAATGTTATCAAGTAGGTGCCCAAAGAAAGGAAGGGCAAAAAACATGTTACAGAGCATTGACCCAGAACCTTGCAGTGATTGTTCTGGTCCTTACTGGTTTCAGCAGTGGGAGTTATTTCTGTTTGTTACAGAGAGAGTGTTGATGACAAACAGATCCTGCAGCAGCACTTCATGCTCCATTGAAAGTGAGGATGTAACTCTTGTTAAGAACACTGTTTCGATGTCTGTATGCATCTAAAAGCAAGTCTAACAGAGCAGCGAGACAATACTATTAGATGTATGGAGCAAACCTACGGACTGAGTTGAGGTTGGCTTGGCACTTGTTGCATACATTCTCCCTCTGCCAATTGTTTAGTGACTCCAAATCAGCTGTTATCTCCTAAGCATTACTTTAAAAATAAGTAAGTTTGCTTTCTTGATTTCGAGGTTCGTCAGGTGGGACACAAGTGGGCAGCACGGTGGCGCAGCGGTACAGTTGCTGCCTTACAGCGAATACAGCGCCGGAGACCTGGGTTCGATCCCGACTACGGGTGCTGTCTGTATGGAGTTTGTACGTTCTCCCCGTGACCTGTATGGGTTTTCTCCGAGATCTTCGGTTTCCTCCCACACTCCAAAGACATACAGACATGTAGGTTAATTGGCTTGGTAAATGTAAAATTTGTCCCTAGTGGGTATAGGATATTGTTAATGTGTGGGGATCGCTGGTCGGCACGGACCCAGTGGGCCTACAGGGCCTGTTTCCATGCTATATCTCTAAACTAAACTAAACTAGAAATCTCAAAGCCACTCACTAACCAAGCTAGCTCAAACCCACCCTCCTATGGTGCAAATGGTGTCAGGACATGAGAGGTGTGGGGAATGGCAATTTGCCTGGTTTTATCAGATGGCTGCTGTTAATTAATAGATGAAGGAAAGCAAAATTGCAATCTACCTTTTTGTACGATCAAGAGGGAGTTTGGAAACATAAAAGAAATAAACATCCTGATTAACAAAAATGCATATCCTAAATAAGAAATCAGTTTCTAAGTCATCATATTTCATAATAAGAGATAAATATCGGCCAATGCAGTTACAATATGTTTAAGAACGCGTGTTGTACACAATTAAAGATATTAAAATTGTCTCCACAAATGTATTATGTTGTGTACAGACCAAAATGTTACAGCAGTATGAAAATAGAATCTGCTCACTCAAATCCATGCACCTATAAAGTATAAAAAGTGTAGGTAGCTGCTTAAAAAGGAAATTAGGAAGACACAGATGGGTCACTAGGGATAATTTGTTACAGAGCTAAGGGAAATGCAAAGTATAATAAGTATATTAAGGGCAGAATTATAATGAGGGAAAGAATAGGCCCATTAGAGACAACAGGAGCAGGGCCGTTTTAACGCATGGGCCTGATGGGCACTTGCCCGGGGCCCCACGAGCATAGGGGCCCCATGCTGATCTGTGTATGTTAAGTGACTTGCAATAAATAAATACTACTTTAAAAATGTAGGTTCAATAAGTGCTTTTTTCACAACATTTTCGGTCCCTAAGTGCTTCTCACAGCGATCTGTAAGTGCTTTTTGCAACAATGTAGCACCCTAAGTCCATCGCTAAGTGCTTTTCGGTAAGTGCTTTTTGCCGGCACGACAGGGGGGGCTGGTAGGGAAAGGGGGGTGGGGGAGAGTTTACCATTTACATTTTTATTCCTGTGAGTAGTTGTCGTAGGGGCCCCAGTACACTGCTTTGCCTGGGGCCCATAATGCTGTAAAGACGGCCCTGAACAGGAGTTATCTGTGCATGAAGGCAAAAGGTATAGATGGTGTCCTAAATGAATACTTTTCACGTGTTCTCACAAAGGGACAAGACTTTGAGTTAGAGGATTCAGCAAAGGGGAAGGTGGAACTGTCGAGCAAGTGTAGAAAAATAAAGAGGAGGTACTTGATGTCAAATTGGAGCTGGCTGAGTTTTATCTGAGACACTTATGGGAGGCTAGAGAAGTGACTGCTGTGGTTCTGGCTGAGATTTCTATATCTACACTAGACAAAATTAGGTACCAAGTGACTGGAAGACAGCAAACATGGTCCCAGATTTCAAAGGTATTAAAGAAAAGCCTGGCAATTACAGGCTGTAAGCCTAGCACCAGTAGAAACAAATCTGAGGAATTAAGGATCACTTAGAATGGTCGAGATAGTCAGTGTGGCTTTGTCAAAGGCAGATCCTATTTGATTAATCTAATTAACTTTTTTGAAGAGGTACCAAAGTATATTTTTGCAGTGCAGTGCATGCGGTTTCCATGGTCTTCAGAAGACTGGTCCAAAAAAGGATCCAGAAGAAGTTGATAATTTGTATCTAAAACTGGCTGAGCGTGAGAAGGCAGAGTTTAGTTTAGTTTCGTTAGTTTAGGATACAGTGTGGCACAGGCACTTCAGCCCACCAAGTCTGTGCCCGACCAGCGATCCCCGTACACTAACACTATCCTACACACTAGGGCCAATTTACAATCTTTACCAAAGCCAATTAACCTACAAATCTGTCCGTCTTTGGAGTGCGGGAGGAAACTGGAGCACCCGGGGAAAACCCACGTGATAACGGGGAGAATGCACAAACTCAATGCAGACAGCACCCATAGTCAGGATCAAACTCAGGTCTCTGGCACTATGAGGCAGCAACTCTACCGCTGCACCACTGTGCCACCCACATCGGTGGTAGTAGAGGATTGAGTTTGAGATTTGATGGCAATGACTAGTGGTGATCCATAGTGATCGATGGAGAACTCATTGCTATATGTAATATATGTGAATGAGTTTGTTGTGTATATAGGAGACATAAGTTTGCAGATGACAGGTGGAATTATTGACTATCTGAGGGGGGTAGTTTAGGCTACAGGGTGAGATCGATGTGCATGTGAACTGGGCTGAGAAATCACACAATGCGGTTTAATCCAGATAAATGTGAGGTGATGCCTTTTGGGAATACTAATGGACAGCATAATTGGTAGGGTCCTTGGGAGTATTGAAGGACCATGGTGTACCAGTCCACAAGTCCTTGAAAGTGGGAGTGCAGGTAGATAACCTGGTAGGTAGAGTGCAGGTAGATAACATGTTTAAGAAAACATATGGATGCTCCAAACTCCTGGATAGAGGAATTAGTTTCCCCCCTCTGCCATTGGATTCTTGATTTACTGACCCACAGACCACAATCAGTAAGGATGTATCATCACCTCGTCCACAATAATGCTTGACACCGGTGCCCTGCAAAGAAGTGTTCTCAGTCCTCTACTGTAATACCTATACATTCGCAATTGGATGTCCAAAGTAAGTTCTAATTCCATCTATCAGTTTACAGATGGCACCACTGTGGTGTGCTGAATCAAATACAATGATGAGAAGGAGTACAGAAAGGAGACAGAGAAATTAGTGACAGGCCAATAACCTCTTCTTCAATGTCAGCAAGATGTTGGAAATAGATGGTGACTTCAAAAATCCCAGTGGAGTACAGGCTCCAATAAGCATCATTGGTGCAGAAGTCGATATGGTTGAGAGCTTTAAGTTCCTTGCTGTTAATATTATCAATGATCTATCATGCACCAACCACACTGATGCGACATCCAAGCACACCAATGCCTCTACTTCCTAAGGAGACTGAGGAAATTTGCCATGACTCCAATTATTCTTGTAAACTTCTACCATAGAAAGCAATCTGTTGAGTTGTATCACTGCTTTTTTTGAGAACAGCTGTGTCCAAGACCGCAAGAAATTGCAGAGTTGTAGATGTAGCCCAGTCCATTACACAGATCAGACTTCCCAACTTTGACTTCATCTATACCAGACATGTCCAAAGTCCGGCCCGGGGGCCAATCGCGGCCCGAGGTCAGATTTTATACGGCCCGCAGCTTCCGTCTTAAAATTTATTATTTATGGCCCGCCAGCACTGTCTAACAGAATGAAGGTAGGGGGAGGGGGAGAGGGAGAGGGGAGGGGAGAGGGCGACTACACCTCCCGGCGGTCAGCGCTGCCCGACCTCCCCCTCACCCCCCGCCCCGAGCGGGAGAGGCGACGGCGACTACACTTCCCGGCGGCGGGGTTGAGGGTGTGCGGGGGACGGGACGGGAGAGCAGCAGCAGAGCTGTCCTCACCCCGCACGCTCATTGGCAGGCGCTCCCGTCAGTCGGGCGGGTGCCGCATCCCCCCCCCCCTCCCAGCGGGAGAGGCGACAGCGACTACACCTCCCGGCGGTCAGCGCTGCCCGATCTGCAGATTGTCAGACGCGAGGTCCGGGGTGGGGGGGGAGCGCATTAGTTAAAGGTCCGGGGGGGGGAGGGGGGGAGCGCATTAGTTAAAGGGGCCATTGGCCCTTGGGTATTTTCACATAATCAAATCTGGCCCTCTTTGAAAAAAGTTTGGACACCACTGATCTATACGTCACGCTACCTCAGAAAAACAGCCAACATGATCAAAGACCCAGGTCATTCCTTTTTCTCCCTTATCCCATCTGACAGATGGTATAGAAGCTTGAATACGTGCACCACCAGGTTCAAGAATAGCTTCATCCTCTCGGTTAACAGGCTTCTGAATGGTCCTTCTATAAGCTAGGGTACTGTCCAATTCATCTTTACTCTATTGGGAACATTGAACCTTCTCTATGGGACTAATGAATGATGATATTCTACTTTTGTTTGTGTTTTACTTGTTTGTATCTATGAATGATATGTCTGGACTGTTTGGATAGCATCCAAAATGAAGTTTTTCAATGTACCTCAGTACATGTGACAATAATAAACCTAAACATCTCACCTGGAATACTGCATGCTCAACACACTATAGGAAGGATATGACAGTGCTTGAGAGAGTGCAGAGGAGATTAATCAGGATATTGACCGAGATGGGGAGTTTTAGATATGAAGAGAGACTGAAAAGGCTAGGTGTGTTTTCCCTGGATGGAGGTGAGGAAGGGATGATTAAGGCACATAAGATTATGAGGGGCATAGAAAAGGTAGGCTGCAGGAATTATCTCCATTTCAAAGTAAAATAAAACTAGGGCACAGGAGCAAAGGGCAAAAAAATAGAAGGATCTGAGAAGGATCTTTCCACCCAGAGTGTGGTGAGTGGGGTGAGTACCCTACCAAAGAGAATGGTGAAGCAAAGTCTTGGACAACATTTAAGAAGTGTTTAGAGGAGTACTTGAATTTCCTGGATATAAAAGTCTAAAGGCCAAATGCTGGAAGATGGAATTAATAACGCAACATTGTGTACAGAACGTTTCGGAGGCAGTCGGTGAAGAGTTGTGGAATAAACTTGTGCTGACTTTGTTTAAGTCTTCAAGTCTCATGTATCGGCTTGCACACTCTGTCTCTTGTGTGCTAGTTGTTCCTTTTGCCGTACGGCAGGAGAAGTAACATGGGTGTAATTTTGAACCACACCCCCTTTACTGATGACGAACAACTCCCAACTCCTAATGCAGAATTGTGTCAACCAGTCATGCAAGTTAAAGGTAACAAAATATATTCTCGACTCTGCATTGGACATTATTAGAGGTTAAGAGGCCAATGAATGCACATCATCTACAATGGAGATGACAAGGGGGTGGTGAAGAATCACAGCCATGAGAAGTTCTAAAGTCATCGAGGATGTCAAATAATGACATGACTGCAATGGTGGTGTGAGTCTGAGAAGCTCTTCACAAGTTGGAGCAAGTCTGAGGTGCAGACTTGAGCATGAGGAAAAAATGACAGTGCCTAACCATATGGAAGGCACCTGATATTATCGTTGAATTTTTATAAGCACATGTTACATTGATTATATTAACCGTTTATGATTTAATAATTTATTTTACACTGGTATCTCCTTGTCGCTCACTTTTAATGTTTTGAAGATAACAATAATTAATAGATTAACAATTTTTAACGAAATATATTGGACTAAATTAAATTGTAATTGTTGAGGTCAACTATCTATTAAATTGTTAAAATCGAACTTGATAGTGCAACTATAACTAAATTTTAGTAATTAAAATTCGTATGATGCTCTTTCATTCTGGACTTGAAACTTTATGCATTAAAGTTGCCAGTATTAGATTTTGTAAATGTTTAATGATTTGAAATAGAAATTGCTATCTCCATGGCAACAATCTGGACTATATTATTTAAGCAAAGTAATTAACCTTATTCTATGAGGTTCGAGACTTGATAAAGAAAAGTAAAATGCCATTTAGTTCTTTCTCAATTGGGATTTAGTTTTTGAATTATGTGCTTGCATGTGATAATTTGTTCTACCTCAAAGAAAACTACCAAAGTGATAACCCTTACAGCAGACAGCTGGTAGAATGCTGTAAACAATAATATTTGGATGATTGAATTTAAAATTATATCTGGGCCATTACCGCATTTTCATTTCCTTCACTTGAGTGAATATTTCAGCACAAAGACACAAGGAGATCACAAGCGATCTCCTTGGGATATATATATAGAGTCAAACAGATGTTATTTCTAACAAACAATAGATAATGGCTTTCAAGACCAATATTAATTGAATGGTTTAGCAAGATTTCTTTTTAGTTTAATTTAGGAATACAGCGTGGAAACAGGCCCTTCGGCCCACCGAGTCCACACTGACCAGTGATTCTCGTACACTAACACTATCCTACACACTAGGGACAATTTACTGAAGCCAATTAACCTGCAAACCTGTACATCTTTGGAGTGTGGGAGGAAACCAGAGCAGCCAGAGAAAGCTCACGTAATAATAGGGAGAACGTACAAACTCCGTACAGACAGCACCCTTATTCAGGATCAAATCCATGTGTCTGGCTCAGTAAGGCTGCAAGGTACTGCACCCAAGAGATTCAACATTTTTTAAAAAATTGTGGATATCTTCAAATATCAATGCAAATGATGACAGCTTGGACTTCAGCCAAGAAACTGGATCAAGGAGCACCAATTTTGAAAATAGTTCAAAATAGTAGTTTAACCCAATCTATATGTAATCTATATTCCCAGGTAAAATTTACCCCCATCAGGAAATTGGCCCAGGAAATTCCATACACGATTCACCGTGGCAAGGCTAAAATTGTACCAATGCCAGTTGTATACCCAACACTGTTGTGCTCTGTCCATTTTTTTCCTGTCTGCCATTAACTGGAGTTTCCAGGTATAATCCATGAGCTCTGCTGAACAGGTGCGAAAGTTAAGATTGCATTGCTGGGATTAACATTGAGATCTGACTGAAGCCTTGCAGGCAACAACTATCAACCTCAGTTTTTCAATGCTAGAAACACTCAAAATCTCATCACTGGTTCCTCCATCGTTAAGTGTAGCCTCTAAAAATTAATGCCAGGGACTACATGCTCCTTGTGTGGGTTAGGGGACGTTTTCTTGGAAACATGACTTGATTTTGGCAAATAATCGTGTGGAGAATGGACGCCCACTCAGTGAAAATCACTGCCTACCCACCCTTGGGTTTTTACCCTCTGCTTTCTGGCAGCCTTTTAACCAGCTTGATGTGTGGCTGCCTTGGAGAGAGTTCCTTCCAGGTCTAACGTCCCTCTCAGTGATCAGTGCAGCAACGACTTGTCAGATGGGATGTTTCCACGTGGCTCCTGCAGGAACCCCATCATTTAACATTTTGGCACAGCACAGTAAACGTCAATAGGTTGCCAGTGTACAAATATCAATACACATTGGGCGGCACAGTGGTGCAGCAGTACAGTTGCTGCCATAAAACGCCAGCGATACGGGTTCAATCCTGACCATGGGTGCAGTCTGTACGGAATTTGTACGTTCTCCCTGTGACCACGGGGGTTTTCTTTGGGTGTTCCGGTTTCCCCCCGCACTCTAAAGACATACAAGGTTGTAGATTAATCGACTTTGGTAAGTTGTGAAATTGTCCCTGATGTGTGTAGCTTGGTGTATAGCGTGATCACAGATCGACTCGGACTTGGTGGGTTGAAGGGCCTGTTTTCACGCTGTATCTCTGAAGTCTAAAGTAAAGACTAAAGTCACATGAGAATCTTATTATGGGCAGCCTCTTTGGCACAGATTTTAATTGAGAGTTCATTGCACATTCCACATTTTCGAGTAATCAAATTTAAATTCTTAGGCATTAATTCAGTCCTGGGCCTACAAGTGCCAGTCTTGTTTGAGCTACTAGATCGTGGGTTGGGTTGGATGTGTGCTTGAGAAGGTAGGATTGGTATTGAGTATCCCAAAGCAAAGAAAGCGCAAGATTGGCAAGGTGCGACATCTCCCTCAGCTTTCAGACTGAATTATATTGTGGCTGTCCATGGAAAGCAGGACGGAGGGAGGAGCCAGTAATAACAATGTTGTGCCTTTGATGCAGTAAAAAGACAGGGATGTGCAGGTTGATCATTTAGTTGGCTACTATAGATTGCCCCTAGTAGGTAAGTGGGTGTTATAATCTGGGGGAGGTTGAAGGGAATATGGAGAAGTTAAAATAGCATTAATATGAATGGGTGCTGGATGGTTAACATGGACAAATAATTTGTTTCCATGCTGTATGACTCTATAATAATAATTCTTTACGTAAACATCAAGGTGGCTCTACATATTTTGTACAGTTTCATGTTTAATTTTGTGGGAGTGCTCACCTGGGCATTAAAATCAAATAGTTGTTGTTTAGTGCACCTAAGGAAGGTGACATCCAATTTCCAGGCAAAAATGTAATAACTTGGATTTGGCCCATTTAGAGGTAGCTCATTATTTTCATTACCGCCACCCCTACTCCCCACTCATACAGTCTCCTCTTAGTCCAAGGATGTCACATGAGACCCCACTTGTGGAGGTTTGCTGGGATGCTGGAGGCCAAATAGGGTTCAAGAAGAAGGTTCTTGACCCAAAACGTCACCTATCATTGTTCTCCAGTGTTTTTTTTTACTACAACTTCAAAATAAGCTCATATGATTTAAGTTTTCCTTGGTTGCTAATCCAAAGACTGAGCTGGGACAAAAGAGGATTTTATAATAAGCATAATTGTTGCATGCCAATGTTAAGCTCAATTGGCTGTACCTTTTGAGAAGGCTCCGCTCCTTCACCATCTGCAGTAAGATGCTGCAGATATTCTGCCAATCAGTGGTAGCCAGTGCCATCTTCTTTGCTGTCGTGTGCTAGGGCAGCAGGGCGAAGGTCGTGGATGCCAATAGGATTAACTAACTCATCGGGAAGGCTGGCTCCATCCTGGGGATGGAGTTGGATTCATGGGAGGTGGTCTTGGAGGGGAGGATGCTCCTCAAACTGTGGAGCATCCTGGACAATACAGCTCACCCCTCCATGACACACTAGTTAACCTGAGGAGTACCTTCAGCAACAGAATGGTTCCACCAAGGTGCAGTACAAAATGCCACAGGAGATCCTTCTTCCCTGTGGCTATCAAACTGTACAATTC
This sequence comes from Rhinoraja longicauda, assembly GCF_053455715.1. Taxonomy (NCBI): domain Eukaryota; kingdom Metazoa; phylum Chordata; class Chondrichthyes; order Rajiformes; family Arhynchobatidae; genus Rhinoraja; species Rhinoraja longicauda. The sequence continues at coordinate 14,592,072 of NC_135962.1, forward strand.
CTCCCTCTTCTGTCGTGGGGTAGACTAACTCCCATTCGCCCCCCCCCCCCCCCAATCTTTGCACATCCCCAATCCTTGCAACTCATCACTTAAGTTTCATGTTTTTTGTGTTTTATGACCATTGGCAGATCAATTTCCCTCCTGGGATAAATAAAGTTATGTTGTATCATATCGTATATCTTTTCTTGTTTTTTTCATTAATAGGATAAGGGCATCACAGGCAAAGCCAAGATTAATTGGCAATCCCTAATTGTTCTTAAGTGTTTCTTCAACTGCAATGGTCAAGATATTCCTTTGAGTGCTTCCAGATGAGGACCTGGTGATGGCAATGATCATTGTGTCACAAGGGCAGTGTTAGACATGCTTGTTATGGACAGCCATTTCCTGGCATGTACCATAACTGTTTCAACCTCTTATCATCCCTGGTTTAAGTACGTTTTATAAACTTGTGATGTAAAACGTGCTTGTTTGACCCACGGCCTCCACCTAAAAATCATAAAACAAAACTGAAGTGATTTTAAACAGTTCACCACAGTTTTCTATCTCATACTATAACCAATGAAAGGGATAAATCTCAGGAGGGCACTGTCAAACCGCTGAAATGGGAAGAAACATGGAAGATTTCACTTGATGCAGATCAATGAAAATATTGCATTTTGGAGGAAGAATGAAGATGGAATTACCAGCAGAGGGTGGAAAATTGTGCGCCACAAAGTTGTGAGCAGATGCCATTGTTATTTGTTATGTTCAAAGTGATCCAGACCTGGGAATGATAAGAACTGAATCAAAGTTGGTGGAGGAACCAACTTGAGATGCATAGTTAAATGGAGGACCCTACTCATAAGTAATCAAAATGCAGGCAGGCCCTATGGTAGGCGTAAGAAGCTCCTTGGAAAACAAGAGCTCATTTGGAAACAAGAGCAAATGTACCCAGTGATATATATTCTGACATGAGCAAGGCTGGTAACAAAATGGTAAATATATATGACGGGGGGGGGGGGGGGGGGGGGGAGTTCTCGAGGCACAGAATACAAAAGCAAGTAAGTAGCTTCAAACATATGTAGAATCTTAGACCCTTTGATGTACAGTGCAAAGTTCTGGTTTCCATATTACAAGGATATAAATACATTAGAGAAAGTTAAAATATATACATATATATATATAATCTATATATATATATATATATATATGTGTGTGTGTGTGTGTGTTTGTGTATGTGTGTGTGTGTGTGTGTATATATATGTATATATATATATATATTAAAATATATATTTATATATAAATGGTGTGATATTTAAGCAGCTCCTTTCTCTTAGACAATAGACAATAGACAATAGGTGCAGGAGTAGGCCATTCAGCCCTTCGAGCCAGCACCGCCATTCAATGCGATCATGGCTGATCACTCTCAATCAGTACCCCGTTCCTGCCTTCTCCCCATACCCCCTCACTCCGCTATCCTTAAGAGCTCTATCCAGCTCTCTCTTGAAAGCATCCAACGAACTGGCCTCCACTGCCTTCTGAGGCAGAGAATTCCACACCTTCACCACTCTCTGACTGAAAAAGTTCTTCCTCATCTCCGTTCTAAATGGCCTACCCCTTATTCTTAAACTGTGGCCCCTTGTTCTGGACTCCCCCAACATTGGGAACATGTTTCCTGCCTCTAATGTGTCCAATCCCCTAATTATCTTATATGTTTCAATAAGACCCCCCCTCATCCTTCTAAATTCCAGTGTATACAAGCCCAATCGCTCCAGCCTTTCAACATACGACAGTCCCGCCATTCCGGGAATTAACCTAGTGAACCTACGCTGCACACCCTCCATAGCAAGAATATCCTTCCTCAAATTTGGAGACCAAAACTGCACACAGTACTCCAGGTGCGGTCTCACCAGGGCCCGGTACAACTGTAGAAGGACCTCTTTGCTCCTATACTCAACTCCTCTTGTTATGAAGGCCAACATTCCATTGGCTTTCTTCACCGCCTGCTGTATCTGCATGCTTCCTTTCATTGACTGATGCACTAGGACACCCAGATCTCGTTGAACTCCCCCTCCTCCTAACTTGACACCATTCAGATAATAATCTGCCTTTCTATTCTTACTTCCAAAGTGAATAACCTCACACTTATCTACATTAAACTGCATCTGCCATGTATCCGCCCACTCACACAACCTGTCCAAGTCACCCTGCAGCCTTATTGCAACTTCCTCACAATTCACACTACCCCCCAGCTTAGTATCATCTGCAAATTTGCTAATGGTGCTTTTAATCCCTTCGTCTAAGTCATTGATGAGGGATTGTCAAGTGATCTGAAAGATGTTACTGAAATTGTTGAAGTTCATTAGGTGAAAGATGTTTCTACTTGTAGAAACCCCAAAGCTGAGGAGCATTAAGGGAAATTGAAAACAAAAATCATATGGCGAGAGAAGGCTTGTGTGGAAAAATGTTTGCAATCTGAGACATACTGAGTCAAATGGTCAGTTTTTGGGCTGTAAATTTTAGGTAAAATGATTGTCAGAGACCTGATGATTTGCAAACACAAATTACAGAAGGTGATGGGATAAGTTGATATGTTAAAATGGCGGGGGTTCTAGGAGTTATAAATAGAGGGATGGAGTTTAAAAAAAAGGAGATAAACTTTCTAATCACTTTTTAAGAGTCAGCTAGAGCTCTCCATCCATTTCTGAGCATCTCCCTTTAGAAAGCATTTGGGTGGTAGATAGATTTACCAAGGACATTGTCCGCCAGCTGCATATTGATCTAATGGAGGAGACTCTTGACTCCCGCAGAAAATGCTTAATTATCATTCCACTGATTTCCATACACAGCAAACAATCAGATCTCCTATTTGTCATGCATTTTACTCCCCTTCCCTTTCCTGTAATGACCTTTCTGTCCTGGGCCTCCTTCACAGTCAGAGGGAGGCCAAATGTAGATTGGAAAAACAGCGCCTCATATTTTGCTTGGGCAGCTTACAACCCAGAGGTATGAATATTGATTTCTCTAATTTCAAGTAACCCTTGCACCTTCTCCCTCTTCCCTCTCACACTCTAGTTGTCCTGTTAGTTTCACTGTCATCCTGCTAGTTTCACTGTTCGTATTCCTTCAATATCACCTCGTCCACAGCCAATAATGGACCACCTTTCCTTGGTCAGCGGTATTGGCTCTGATTTGTCCTTTTCATACCTTTCATTCATTTGTTCTTTGTCCCTTTTCAGACCTCTAGTTTCCCTCTCACCTGTCTCTCGGTCTGAAGAAGGGTCTCAACACAAAACATCACCTACTCACTTTCTCAAGAGATGCTGTCTGACCCTGCTGAGATATTCCAGCATTTTTTGTCTATCTTTTGTGTAAACCAGCATCTGCAGTTCCTTCCTTGCACAAAGAATCTGGATTAATAGGATAACTAGCTGCTAAGGTTAATAAAATGATGAAGGCATATTCCTGCTACAGCTTTTGGAATTATTTTGTAAATTCATTGGACTCTTGTTCCAGTTGTGCAACTTAAAACAGAGGCTAATGATTCAAGGGTTGGAAACAAGTTTGTGCCCACTGCTAATCTGCTTTCTCGTTGAGAGTTATGGGTTCTGATTGCTCCAATAGTTGTTCCCAGACGCCTACTTCTGCCTCTGTGTCTAATCACATTGTGGGACATTTCACATGCATCCAACCCACCAGTTCACACATTAGGGCATCTGATTCAGCTCCAGCAGTTATGGTAGTAGATACCAATGAGAACCACCACTTCAGCAACTCCCACCACAATAGGAGTTTGAATTGTTGCGAGAATCCCCAGGTTATACATGATCGCTCTGCTGAAGACCTTATAATTGCGCTATTTACATGCAAGACTCTTTGCATGCTGCGTACATTAAAAGTCCCCTCTCTAGGACTGGAATACCACGTAGACCTTTTGTGCTGTACCACATATTTCTAAGCACCTTATAATTTCTAATGTATTTCTGCCTCTCAATCAAATAGCTATGATCAAATTAGTATAACCAGTGCTGTTTAGCTCTGCAGTCCTCATGGAATACAACACAGCATTCCTGAAATAACATGGGAGCAAACGTCTTCATTTAATGGGAGTATTAAATGAGTCATGGCAGGCAGATAACACAAAGCTGATTTTTTTTTTGTATTTCACAGTAAAGCTGCATTTGGTCTTGACAACTGGGAATTAGGAAAATATATTAAATTTACTTTGCACTTTGCTTTCCATTAGCACCCTGCAACACAGAAAATTAATGTCCCTGCTGCTGCAACTCATTTCTGCATTATACACAGTGACTTTTTAGCGTTCATGTAAATGAAAATAAAAAAGTGGTGGAGATGTTTAATGTTACTTTGTGTTAATACACACATCGGAGGAACTGCACGGCGTCTCAGGCATCCTGATAAAGCTGATGCCGAATGAAGCATAAGGACTTACCATAATTGACTGAAGGAAAAGAACAGCAGAGAGGATGTTGACATTGATGGTTTGCATACGAGGGTTGTGAATGAAAATTATAATAAATCCTTAAACCACAATCTTCCAAAGTTCTGCTGATTCTGAAATTATTTATTCAGATTGAAAATATCATGCTGTACCTATTTATGAAAGATGTGAAACTGAAACCAAGGAATTCTTCACTAATCTGCCCAACGGGTAATATCAGGAAATACCTTGGTGAAAGAACTAAATGGTGAAAGAACTAAATGGTTGGCAAGTGGGAGAAGATATGTTATAAGGGAAAAGTGAAAGGGACTGATGTGAGCTGCCATGAATCCAGTGGAGGCAGATCTCCTTTTGTGGCTAACCACCCCATCCCCGGGCACTTTCCCCTGCGACCGCTCGAGATGCAACACCTGTCCCTTTACCTCCCCCTTCAACTCCATCCAAGGACCCAAGCAGTCTTTCCATGTGAGACAGAGGTTCGCCTGCACCTCCTCCAACCTCGTCTATTGCGTCCGCTGCTCCAGATGTCAACTTATTTACTTTGGCGAGTCCAAGCGCAGGCTCGGCGATCGCTTCGCTCAACATCTGCGCTCGGTCCGCGTTGGCCAAACTGGTCTCCCGGTGGCCGAGCACTTCAACTCCCCCTCCCATTCCCAGTCTGACCTTTCTGTCATGGGCCTCCTCCAGTGCCATAGTGAGGCCTACCGGAAATTGGAGGAGCAGCACATATTTCGCCTGGGCAGCTTGCAGCCCAGTGGTATGAACATCGACTTCTTCAACTTTGGATGGTTCCTCTGTCCCTCTCTTCCCCTCCCCTTCCCAGATCTCCCTCTGTCTTCCTGTCTCCACCTGTGTCCTTCCTTTGTCCCGCCCCCATGACATCAGTCTGAAGAGGGGTCTCGACCCTAAACGTCACCCATTCCTTCTCTCTTAAGATGCTGCCTGACCTGCTGAGTTACTCCAGCATTTTGTGAATAAACACCTTCCTTTTGTGGCTTGATAGATAAGTAAATGCCAATTCCTGACTGTAAAAGAAACCAGTGTATGTGGTACCATGACCCCAACAGAGATCAGAGTATGTAGAACCATGACCCATTGAGGAGTCAGTGCATTTTGTATCACAACCCAATGAAGAGCAACGATGAACCAACTAGGAGCTAGTGCATGTGGTACAAAGATCCATTGAGGAATCAGTGCATGTAGTGTGAAAATTCAATAAGGAGAGTGCATGGGTTACCAAGAGCCAACCAATAGATAGTGTGTTTTGAACCATGACCCTAACAGGAACTGGTGCCTAAGATACAATGACATTAATTGGACCTAATGTTTTCTGGCAATAACCCTAACAGTGGCTAGTTTTAGTTGAGTTGAGTTGAGTGAGTTTAGAGACACGGTGTGGAAACAGGTCCTTCGTCCCACCAGGTCCATGCCGATCTCAATGATCTGTACACTAATTCTATCCTACACACTAGAAACAATTTACAGAAACCAATTAACCTACAAGCCTGCACCACATTGGGATGTGGGGGGAAACCGGAGCATCTGGAGAAAACACACGAGGTCACAGGGAGAATGTGCAAACTCTGTACGGACAACACCTACAGTCAGGATTGAACCCGGGTCTTTGGCGCTATGAGGCAGCAACTCTATTGTCGCGCTGCTGTGCCACCCGTTGCAGGTGGAATCATAATAGAACTTTGTCCTTTGCTCCAAGGGAAGGATGCCATTTTGCAAAGGTTTGTGCTGTGGAAAGATCTTGGAAAGATCTTGGAAAGAGCTCTGTGTTATTTAATCAGCCAATTTACAGCATGGCATTAAAACATCAGTGAAGAGATAAACAGACGGGGTGAACTATTAAAGTTAATTACACCTTAATTACTATGTATGCAATTTCTCCTGTCAAACTGAAGAATTACACCAGTGCACATTTGTGGACACCAAATAAATGTAAAGCAAGTTATTTCCACTGTTGTAAATTCTAACAGAAAAGACAAACTGTTACCCTTTGCTAACTTTGTCCTATATCTGCAAGATGGCAGCCAAGTAAAACCATCTTGAAAACAAATAAAGGAAGCATTGTGATTATGAATTCCTACTAAGAAAATGTGCCTTTCAAGGCTGGCTTACTTTCTGCAATTCACATTTTGAACTTTGAACCATTCTCAATTGATCTGGTAATGCTGTAATGTGCTCGGTGGTGACGATTAACCTCAACACATTGCAGCTGCAAGATTTCCAATATAAGGGCTTTGCCTTAATTGTGCCCTGTATGTCTCTTGACTCAGCACCTTGGCAGTATGCAATGCAGAAACCATTCCAAGCCAAAACAAATCTGTTCGTTTATTTCTTTTTAGAATTTTATCTTTCTTATTCAACTCTTTTGTTTCCACCTTTCACCCTCTCTCATCATTTGGGGGGGGGGGGTCGTTATTGAAGCTCATGGTTCGTGGTGTGAACCTCAGCTATGGCTGAACCTGTTTGGATCAAATGCAGGTAAATGGGAATCAGTTTAGATAAGTATCATGGTTGGCATGGACATGATGGACCAAAGGTCCTGCAGTTGAGCTGCATGACTCTATGACACTCAATGTTACGGAGATGTGTTCAGCATGGGGATATGGTGAAGATAGTGGTAGGACCCATGGCCAGAGTTGAGGTGGAGAGTCATGGCTGAGTCAGTGCAGAAAATCATGGGCAGGGGCAAGATCAGGAGCCATGACCAGGCTTGATACAGGGAGCAAGGCTGAGATTAGCACATGAAGCCAGGACTCTTGATGCAGTCGCTGACTATAGCTCCCAGTATGGTCTCCACTGTGGACTTAATTCTGTCTCTGCCATAGCACATATTTACGAGGATGTTGCCAGGACTCAAGGGCCCGTGCTACAGGGAGAGGTTGAGCAGGCTAGGACTTTATTCCATGGAGCGCAGGAGGATGAGGGGTGATCTTATAGAGGTGATAAGATCATGAGAGGAATAGATTGGGTAAATGCACAGTCTTTTACCCAATGTAGGGGAATCAAGAATCAGAGAACATCGGTTTAAAGTGAGGGGGAGAAAGATTTAATAGGAACCTGATAGGGCAATGTTTTTACACAAAGGTATACGAAATGAGCTGCTGGAGGAGGTAATTGAGGCAACTACTATTGCAAAATTTAAGAAACATTTAGACAGGTACATGAATAGGACAGATTTAGAGGGATGTGGGCCAAATGCAGGCACGTGGGACTAGTGTAGATAGGACATGTTGGTTGGTGTGGGGAAGTTGAGCAAGAGGGCCTGTTTCCACACTGGATTACTCAATGCCTATCTTCTTGCTAGCATGTTCTATGCTCTAATCTGGCATTTGTGCTTGGATGAGAAGAGTTGGAAGCCTGTGGAACAATTCACTCGTTGATCTTCCTCTCCTGTCCATCTAAGGCACAGCTGCTAAGTGGGTGGAAACTCATTCCTTAAATCAGAACACCGAACACAGTTGGACGAGAAGCAATTGACACATTTAAGGAGAGCACAGATAATTCCTTTCTTCAACACTATGCTGCAGGAATTAACCCCATGGTCAAAGTCAGCGGGGTTAAATGAAAATCAGGTCAACATAATGAGAGCAATTCTAACCTCAGGATAGCTGGGATCATCTGTGCTGCAGCTTAATTTCTTTTTTTAACCACAGCACCTTTTCATTGATTGGGTGATTGTTAAACCATCTGCAGTGCGTGATGTCTGTGAAGTCTTGATGTGGGAATGAGTCACCGTGATGGCCGGGGATGTAGAATGTGGATGGAAAATAGGACTTAAATAATGGAACAAAGAGAGAGGGAATCAAAATAATGTTAAATCCACCACTACTGAACAGGAGGGGGATAAATTCCCGCTGTGGCTCGTGTGCCTCCTGGATGGCCTTCATAATTAGGAAGTGTTTTACTTGTGATTATTCTGTCCCCTAATCAATCTCATGCCTTCATTTTCAAGGGGTGGGCACAATGCTATGACATCAGTGTTGCCATGTTAGCGACAGAACATGTCTCTCTACGCCTGAGCTAACTCGACTGACTCATTGCTGTGGGCTGTTTACACAGAGCACGTGAAACTTTGCTTCCACAATAATCAGCTAGCAAAACTCCTTCAGTTCCTCCATCACCCAAGCTTCCAGATTTCGCTTTTCCCAGAACCCACGGAAAGAAAATGCTGCACATACTGTAGAAATTTCAAGTTGGGTACAAGATCTGATGTTAACAGCTAATCCTTTGTTATTTGGGGCATTCAGCAGAGAGCTTGAGATTTAACTCCCAATCTAATAGGATTCCATTAGTACTGAACTGCTGCGTTCATCCATGTATAGGCTCTGCCTACTAAAGTGAACTGTAAATGTTCTCTCCAGCATTACGCAACTGAAAGTCAATTATTTTCCGAGTGAAATATAATAACAACTATATCCTTTTGCATGACACTGGAAATTTGCTCTGGCACTTTCCAACACTGAGTCATTCTTGTAATGGTGATGGGATTTTTATATTGCAGGGGACACACTACATGATATTACATCCCACACAATATACCTTTTGGAGCTCCTGGGAAGAACGTGCACCATGCTGTCCTGACCATCGTTAGGTACTCCTGGGAAGGAGGGCACAGTGGTTCTGCTATTGGAGTTGCTGCCTCACAGCTCCAGTGGCCCAGGTTCAATCCTGCCCCGTCTGTGTGGATTTTGCACATTCTGTCTGTGACTGGGGATTTCTCCAGCCTCCTTCCACATCTGAAAGATGTGCGGATTGGTATGTTGATTAGCTTTTGATTTGCCCCTAATTTTTAGGTAAGTGGTAGAATTGGAGGAAGTTGATGAGAATGTGGGGAGTATAGATTAAAAAGAAAATTAGTGCAGTAATGGGGTTGGTCTCTGAGCAAGCACTGATTCAATGTCCTGAAATGGCCTCTTTCCATATTATAAGAACACGCGGTCATATTGACCTGAGATCAGAACGTATGATGCCTAAATAAGTTATTCTCAATCACCAGGCCAACCCCTTGAATACTGCAGCCTCCCCACCCCCACTGCAAATTCCATTCCCCATATGAATGAGATGATTGCCGTGATCCCAAAACATCCTCTCTCCTCAGTCCCAATTAATTAATGGTTTCAATGATCCAATTTACTGTTCCACCAAGCCATGATCCCAATCTACTTCTCCCCACTCCAACACTCTCACTCTCACCAACACTTGCCAATCTCGCACCTCCGACCCCGATCTCCCTCCCCCACCATCACAACTCTGAACTTAGTCTCCCGTATCCAATCCCAATTCCACATCCCTGTGCATTAACACCAAATGCCAATTTCCCAATCACAATTCCAGTCATCTTCTCCCCCCCCACCAACCCCACACTAACACTGAGTGCCAATCTTCTGCCTCTGATCATAATCTTATTCCCCACCATTTTGGGAAGTCAAGCCAGGACCTTCACAGTGAATGGCAGGGCTCTGGGGGAGGGTAGTAGATCTTGAAGTGCAGGTACATAGTTCACTGAAAGTAGTGTCGCAGGTAGATATGGTGGTCATGAAGGCTTTGGGCATTCATTAGTCAAAGTATTGAATGTACAAGTTGGGTTAGACACGAAAAGCTGGAGTAACTCAGCGGGCCAGACAGCATCTCTGGAGAAAAGGAATAGGTGACGCTTCGAGACCCTTTTTCAGACTGAGATAATAAGTGCTGTCTGAGCTACTCCAGCTTTTTGTGTCTATCTTTGGTTTAAACCAGCAAATGCAGTTCCTTCCTATACAAGTTGGGATGTTATGTTACATTTGTACAAGATGTTGGTGAGGCCAAGTTTGGAGTATTGTGTCAGTTTTGGTCAGCCTGCTTTAAGAAGGATGTCATTAAGCTGGAAAGAGTGCAGGGAAGATTTCCAAAGATGTTGCCAGCTTGAGGGCCTGAGCTGTGGGGATGGGTTAAACAGGTTAGGACTTTAATCCTTGGTGTGCAGGAGGCTGAGGGGTAATCTTATTTAGATGTAACGGATCATGAGGGGAATAGATATGGTGAATGCACAGTCTTTTATCCAGATTAAGGGAATCAAGACCCAGAGGACGTAGGTTTAGGTGAGAGGTGAGAGATTTAATAGGAACCCAAGAGGCAACTTTTTAACATTATATTTGGATGATATGTGGTGGATATATTTGCTTGAGGCAAAATGTGTAGGAAGGAACTGCTGGTTTATACTGAAGATAGACGCAAATGCTAGAGTAACTCAGCGTATCAGGCAATATCTCTGGAGAAAAAGAATAGGTGACGTTTCAGGTCGGAACCCTTCTTCAGTCTAAGGAAGGTTTCCGACTAGGGTTGCCAACTTTCTCACTCCCAAATAAGGGACAAAAGGTGATGTCACCGCCCGCGCCTCACGTAACGTAACCAGCCAGCAGCCACGTGCTCCCGCTCCACCAATGGCAACCGCCTGGGCCGGGAGGCGGGTTGCTATGCAACCTCCGTTAGGCGGCGCCCGGGCCTCCGGGCCTACACCGGCCCCCAGGCTTATAGTGTCCGGGCCTACACTGTCCGGGCTTTTACTGTCCGGGCCTACACTGTCCGGGCCTATAGCGCCCCCCCCGGGCCTAATACGGGACAAGGGCAGTCCTGTACAGGACAAACCAATTTAGCCCAATATACGGGATGTCCCGGCTAATACGGGACAGTTGGCAACCCTAGTTCCGACTCGAAATGTCACCTATTCCTTTTCTCCAGAGATGCTGCCTGACCTGCTGAGTTACTCCATCATTTTGTGTCAATCTTCAGCTGAAAGGAAGTGGCTGTTAGATTGCAAATTTAAATCCTTCATCTGGAAGCTTGGCTAAAGTGAAGAATTTCCACTGACTAAAGATACCAGATATATTTACACTTTTGTCAATTTCTTTTAACTTCAAAATAGACTGCAGAGGGCCCAGGTGCGAAGGGAGGTGCAGAGAGGTGCAGCTGTTAGCATTGTGTCACTTATTTCCTCAGCTGTGGGCAAGATTTATTATTTGGCTCAGGAACATTCACACATTTTATAAAACTTGATTTAAAGTATTTTTAAATTTGTGATATCCCACATGCACATCACTCTGTGACCTCCACATTTCAATTGTCTGAATTGAAAATAAACTTATCAAAAGCAAGACTGCAAACAAACAAGCATCAGGAGACAGCAATCCACCTAAAATAAAACCTGTGAATTATTCTGACAGTTTCCTACAGTGCTTTATTTTGGGCTGATCACCAGCTTCCATTGTATTTATAGGTTTTTGACTTCTGCTTCTGTCAAATATTTATATAATGCTATATTACAATATGGTGATATTTAGAGCAGTTTTTAAGCTTTAGTGACTCTCATGTAAAATTATCTATTAACTACATTGTTACACTGTCCTATTCGTTACCGACGAATGTGAATTTATCAAAGCTACCAACAGTAACCAGACTGTAGCAGCCTAGAATTTCTGTTGTATTGTGCCAATGTTTTTGTGAACTATGTAAGGGAATTTAATTAGAAATTTGGCCACTGAACTTGATCTGGTATTTCATTTGTAATTTAGAGGTAGACAAATTGTTCATAAACATCTGTACAATTCCAATTATGTGTTGTGCCACTATTCGAAAATCGCAATGGTTTGTTGCTGATTCCAAAACTCCTTTCCCATTACCTGGATTCTGACACAAAATGTCACCTATTCCTTTTCTCCAGAGACGCTGTCTGACCCATTCAGTTACTCCAATATTTTGTGTCCATCTTTGGTATAAACCAGCATCTGCAGTTCTTTCCTACACATTTTCTCTGCTCCACTGGGATTTGATGATTTCAGCTTGTTATCCCTCAAAATGTACCTGGTTCTGTTTCCCAAGATATCTGCATGACCCACTTTACTCCAGCACTCTGTGTCCTTTTGTCTTGAAACTCAGCAAACTCTGCTTCCTGAGTTTTAACTTACTGAGTTCACTGAAATATTTATGTTTGGGTAAACCAGCATCTGCAATTCCTTCCTACAAAGTATTTTCAGATCCTGACACCTCGCATTTCTTGCAAGAAAATCTAGCCCCAACATAGACACTCTAAAGTATTTCAAAAACAATATCCCCCAGAATCTTGAAAAAAGGCAAAATAACTAAGTTGTATCAATTCCCAGCCTTGTTGGTAGTAGCACAGAGTGCAGAGGCTGTGAGGAATCCCAGTGTGCTGGGATCTGGTGCCAGTGCCCCAGTGATAGATGGAAGTGACCACCACTTGAAGGGCAGGATGATCAAAGCTGAGCTCACAGCTCAGGCCATTGTCAGATTCCAGTATCAAATGATTTTATTTGCATGCACAACTTGACATTCAGTAAGAATTGCTGTAGGAGCAACAGAAATTACAGGCTGTCAGGGGAAAGCAATTGTCCGAAATCCATTTCCAAATGTTCTCCGACCTATTACACTTTAACATGTTTGCTCAACAAATACAAGTTATAATTAAAATGTACTTTTGGGGACATCCATCTGTGTCCTTTCATTATTCTAAGCAAAGCTTCAATGTAAAAGCTTATTTTAATGTAAGGAAATAGATGTTTTTACACTTATTTTATTATTGACAAGTAATTTCCTTCAGGTATCCAAATAAAACATCAGTTCTGCAGCTGTACCTTCCATAAAAATTGCTATTAGTCACTAAACCATCAGTATTTGATTAGTCACTTTAATTTTGAAATGAAAGAGAAGACTTCTAATAAAAGAAAATGTGAAATTCATGATTATGATGTCCTCTGTGAAGAAGTGTAACTATTACACGCCAGTCATTACCCAACACCTCCCAAGGTGAAATTGCTAAAATTATCCTTCTGGAGTAATAAAAATCTAATCTGAGGTCTCTGTCCATCTGGTTTGCTTCTTTATCAAATTAGAAGAATATGCAAGTCCAGATGTCATACTAAAGTTACCAACTGCCTCTGGCACTGCACAAAGTTCTTACACATACTGCAGTATCAATTGCAAATCTTTCCACTTTCTATTATTGCCTCCTCTGATAGGAAGAACATGCATACTCCATTAAGACAGCACGGAAGCCATTGGCAGCAATGAAGGTCAGAATCAAACCTGGGTCTCTGAGAGTATTATTTCGTGGCACTGCCTGCTGCATCTCTGTCTTTCGTTGTCGTATGCATGTTTATCACGTGTTCATAGCAGTAAACAGCTCAAACTCCAAATGTGTTTAATCCAAAGCTATGCGATAGAATTAGTTACTAATCCTTACCAATGACACATTACAAGAGATATCCATCTCCCTCTCCTGTTCTTAAGTTGGATCAGATATACATATTTAGGCTTTTAAAACCAGGTTTATTAATCAGAATAAGTAAGCCACAGATTCTGATAATAAAATGATTTAAAAACGAGGCTACAGGAATCATTAGACCAAATTGATAACAATCCATAGCAAAAGCAGTGTTGACTTAGTGATCAGAATCTTCACCACCCTGGAATAGTCTATAGCTGTTCAGTAAGAAACTGGGTATATGAGGCCATTACCTATAAAATCCTAAGAGTATAAGCAAGGGACTGCAGATGCTGGTTCACCAAAAAAGACCCTAAGGGCTGGAATAACTCAGCGAGTTAATCAGAATCTCTAGAGTCAAAGAACAATTTTGGCTAATTCTGATACCTAAAGGATGAATATTCAATGTTGTGGAAATCTTAACATTCATCATTCTGATTCTAATGTATTATCTGAGTTATTGGGATGTTAAAGTACTTGAAATAGCCTCTCTTGATTTGACCTAAACACCATGCTCCAAATCTGAAGGTTTTTTAAGAATAAAACAAACGTAAAGGATTTTATTTCTCCAGATTTATCTAAGAAATTAGTGCAGTCTAGTCAATCTATTTTAAGGATGCTTGGCATGAGGTTAATAATCACGTTTAATTTTTAGCTCTCAATTAGCCCATAATATTTTGGTATGGCGCAGCAGTTTTTCTAGCATTCATTTACAAATCTGGGCAATTTTTCTTGCGTCGTCTAAAAATATCATCTTTAGGCTTTGGCATTATTTTTATCAGAATAATTATTTCTAACCTATTTCTGCCTCATGTATAAAATGCATATGTCTTGCAAATGTGAATCTATGGTAAAGATCCCTTTCAATCTCTTGGGTATGTAGCAGCTAAATAAAAACTGGGCGAGTTTCTCCCAGACAGGGTGAAGATGGAGGAGCCTTAGTGAAGGATCAGTGCAGATTTCAACAGCAAACTCAAAGGCAAAAACAAGCAGCATTATGTTTGGGAGAATGTTGTGTACATACCGTATAAAATGAATTTAAAACAACTCTGAAGCCGGCATTAGAAATACACTTGATTTAGTTAAAGTGTTAACTATCATGGTATGTCATCTCACTTGCAATATATTTTTAAAACTTAAATATTTTGTAACTCCCTTTAAAGAAAAACAGTCATAAAAAATAAGTTAAAGCCACAATTCCGAAACAACTGGAATATTAAAGAAATAGGATTAGTGGAATGAACTGGAAAGTGGAGCACAAGGGATTATCATATCAAGGCAGTTTCAGGATTAATTTACCATTTGTCATTATTTTTTAAATCTATATGGTAAACTGGCCACATGCAATCTGGGCATATAAAAGACCAGTTAATATGCAACTTTTCTCCATTAGCTGCGCCCTCTGACATGTTCAACTCTTTTAATGTAAGGAGTCATGCTATTAATTGAAAAACAACACTACAGATTGCTTCATATCTTACTCCTTTAAAATACAGTCAAATAGTTTGAAAGAGACTAATGGGAGTGTTGTATACAATTTCATGTTGAGAAATTGAAGGATTTTTGACCTAGGTCTCAGGTCCGTAGGAGCAAAATTAACACCATAAAATATATGCACAAAACCAAGGGATCAAACTAACAGTCAATGGCTTTCATGTCATCATCATAGAATCATAAAGTTGAACAGCACAGAAATGGGCAGTTTGGCTTTTCCATGATGAGATGCCTTTCTATGCTACTCCCATTTGTTTGCATTAGGCTTGTATCCTTCTACTGCTTTCCTGTCTAAATACCAATCCTAATGCCTTTTAAACACTGTAATCGTATCTGCCACTACCACTTCCTCTGGCAGCTGTTCCATATAACCACCATACTTCTGCATGAAAAAGTTGCTCTTCACATCTCCCTTAATTTCTCCCCTCTTACCTTAAAGCTTTGGCCGCTATTTTTATACTTGAATATCTTTGGAAAAAATTCTGACCCTATCTATGCCTTTCATAATTTTGGAAACCTCCATTAGGTCATTATTCAGCCTCCTGTGTTTCAGTGAGAATAAACCCAATATATCCACTCCTTATTAATGAAGCCCTCCATTCCAGGCAACATCCTGGTGATTCTTTTCTGCACTCTTTATAATGGAGGGGGGGGGAGGAGGGAGGAGGGAGGAGGGAGGAGGGAGGGGGAGGAGGGACGATGAGGGGGGTTGAGGGGGATGGAGTGGGGAGGAGGGGAAGGGGGGGCAGGGCAAGGGACGGGTAGGGGGAGGGGGTGAAGGGAGGGGGAGCGGAGGGGAGGGGAGGGGGCAGGGGGGAAGGGGGGAAGGGGGAAAGGGAGGCAGGGGGGGCAGAGGGGAAGGGGAGCAGCGGGTAAGGGGAAGGGGAAGGGGGCAGGGGGAAGGGGGGAGGGGGAAGGGGGGAGGGGGGAGGGGGAAGGGGGAGGGGGCAGGGGGGAGGAGAGGGTGCTGCACCAATGCAGGAGAGATTTGGGCCCAAAGGGTCCACTTGGTCTAGTAAGAGATAGATTTTATAGATACTGCATGGAAACAGGCACTTTGGCCCACCAAGTCCATGTTAACCAGCGACCACCCCTTACACTGGTACTATCCTATGCACTATGGACAACTTACAATTTTACCAAAGCTAATTAATCTACAAACCTGTACATCTTGGGAATGTGGGATGAACCCAGAGAAATCCCCAAAATCACAAGGAGAACATACAAACGCCGCACAAACAGCACATGTCAGGATCAAACCCAGATCACTGGTGCTGTAAGGCAGCAACTTTACCACCACGCCACACAGCAATCTCTTTCCTTGCTCTCCATATTACCCTGCAATAGATCCCATCAGGTCCTGGGATTTGTCCACCTAAATGTGTGGTCACTTGTGTGCATTTGCTCCTTCCTGACGGTGACATGTACTAGAATATCAGCAGACCCCTTCCTTAACTCTTCATTCACATCCTCTTCGCCTGAGAAGTATATTGATGAGGAATGTTCATGCAATAAATTGTTTTCATGGGCGATTCCTATAGAGCCTTATCTTTGAGAGTGTCTATGCTTGTAGATTCCTGGGCATATGGACTATATGCCCAGGACAGTTTTTACCCCAGGGCCATACGAGAACTGAACACTACCTTTGCACTAGGCAACACCGTTAAAAAATCTTGTACTTAATATAATTGTATTTAATTGTATTTATGTATTTATTTGTTTTTGCATTTATTGCATATATGTTTGTACGCACCGTCAGGATTGGCTATTTTTTAATTTCGTTGTACTCGTTGCAATGACAATAAATGAATATTATTATTATTATTATTATTATAAATTCTGATCAGTAATTGCATCTAGCTGCTGGTTTACCTGATGTTTCAACATTTCCTCAGTCCCATTGACTATTGTAAAACAATGACAATAACAATATAACTTGTCCTTGAGAATCATGGAGCCATATATCAGGCCTTATTTCAATTTGTAATTCATTGCACAATTGATAAAGTGCGTAATCTAAAAATCATGTAGAAATTTATTGCAGAATATCATCAAACTCAAGTCAATCAAGAAAAATCTAAATTTTGAGCTAAATTTTAATAGATGACATTAAAATATTTGTTTTCTTTCTGGTCTATGCATCTCTTTTATCTGAAATGCTCATACCTTCCTTTCCCTTTTGATTGATACTTTAGTCCCACACTTGTTCTTCATACACAGCACCATTTGATTAAACATGCTGGGATAGAGTTACTGCCATTCCATGTAGTAATTGGAATTTACTACATTGGAAGTTTGAAATATAACCACGCAAATTCAAAAACAGACCAACCGCAAAAGTCTGTGTGTATTGGAAAATCTGTGTCCTCTCCCCGTCAAGCTTATTACCATTGTCACCATGACAATATCAGTCATGCACAAGCATATTCATCGATTCTTTTTTGACTGCTCTGGGAATCATACCATTACAAAAGCACAGAAAGAGCCTATTCATCCCATCAATGCTATGTCAACCCTTAATAAAGTAATTCTATCAGTCCCGACCTCCTCACACCCTGCAGCTCTCCAAGTTATTCTCTCTCATGTGTCATTTTATTCTTGACTGAAGATAGCAACTGATTTTCCACCAGTGAAGTACAGCAGTAGAGCTGCTGCCTTACAGCGCCAGAGACCTAGGTTCAATCCTGACTACAGGTTCTGTCTATACAGAGTTTATGCATTCTCCCTGTGACCGTGTGGGTTTTCTCTGGGCTTCCTCCCACATACCAAAGGCGTGTAGGTTTGTAGGTGAATTGGCTTCTGTAAATTGTCCCTAGTGTGTCGGACAGAGCTAATGTTGGGGTGATTATCAGTAGACACGAACTCGGTGGACTGAAGGGCCTGTTTCTATGCTGCACTATGTCTCTAACCTTAACTAAACTAATCCTAATGAAGCTGTGAGCAAAGGAATTTCTAATCCGAATGCATCTTGTATCTTCCTATCGCTTGTATCCATTGGCCAAAACCATCCCAATTCTTGCAAATTCTGCTGTTTTGCACTTGTTAACTTCATGTACAGTGTTTAGTCTGTGAGATTCATGTAAACAAGGAATTTAATTTCACTCTGGTGAATATGACAATAAACAAATCTGAATCTGAGTTTGGTTCCTCATTACTAACCTAGACACTTACTTCTTGTACAACTCAGTTTTATCAAAACACAACTTAGCTTGAAGGTCATTTTAACAGGATCCTTTATCTGTCTGTTGCAGAGGTACCTGTGGTAAACTTGCAACTTCGAGTAGCTGAAAGTGATGTTGGAAGTAATTACTCTTCTGTTAAAAAGCCTGTCTAAATATAGTCAGGTGATGTCATTCAATCTTCCCCTATAAAGAAAAATAGAAGTTTCTAATGAGTATCTGTTTTCCACTAAGCACAAATGGTCCCGTTGGAGATCGGTGATTGCTTTTCTGGTGGCAGTAAGACAAATGGGGCCGTCAAACAAACCCAAAAGATCGAAGTCTTAATCAGAAAACAATTGGAGAACAGTAGGAATAACAGTGTGCCTATGAGCCATAATCAATCGGTGAAATCTCCTTGGCAGTTCAAAATCCTTAATTATGTTTATTAGCAATATTTGAAAACTGGATCCACAGTTGCTGCTATAGATCCCAAACCAATTTTCGAAAATATATCAAAGCTTTGTGCTCACATCAACAGCACATATACTAAAACTGGAAATTGACAGAAAAAATTAACATGGCCCCTGCACATGGATGGGGGCAGCATGGTGGTGCAGCGGTAGAGTTGCTGCCCTACAGCACCAGAGACCTAGGTTTGATCCTAACTATGGGTGCTGTCTGTACAGAGTATGTACGTTTACTCTGTGACCGCGTGGGTTTTCTTTGGGTGCTCCAGTTTCCTCCCACATCCCAAAAACATTTGTAGGTTAATTGGCTTCTGTAAATTGTCCATAGAGTGTAGGATTTTTAGATTTAGAGATACAGCGCAGAAACAGGCCCTTCGGCCCACCGGGTCCACGCCGCCCAGCGATCCCCGCACACTAACACTATCCTACACCCACTAGGGACAATTTTTACATTTGCCCAGCCAATTATCCTACATACCTGTACGTCTTTGGAGTGAGGGAGGAAACCAAAGATCTCGGTGAAAACCCACGCAGGTCACGGGGAGAACGTACAAACTCCTTACAGATGGCGCCCGTAGTCAGGATCGAACCTGAGTCTCCAGCGCTGCATTCGCTGTAAGGCTGCAACTCTACCGCTGCGCCACCATGCCGCCCCGGATAGAACTAATGTATGGGTGCTTACTGGTCGGCAGGGACTTGGTGGACTTGCTGTATCTCTAAATCTAAAAGTAAAAAACTATAACTTAAACATGAAGCCCACTGCTGACAGTAGCATGCCGATATGATTCAAAACTGTACAAAACTCAGGATTCTTGCAGCCTGTGACACATATTGCAAACTCTTAGCACCAAAACATTGTCTAATATGTCGTAAAACATTTTGCAAAGTAGCTGATTTTGAATATAATAGCATATCATTAATCACTGCAAATTAAAGATAAAAGCGCAAAAGAGAAGTCACTCTGGCTGTCAGCTGGAAATATTGGTGTAATGAAGCAATTCTTGCTGTAAAGCAGGTGCTGTGAAGCAGGTGCAGAGACAGCACTGTGGCTGAGTTCCAACACCATGTGGGGAACAGAGTTCTTCATAAATATTAGCATGGCCAAATAGTAAGTAAATAATAAACTTTGGACTAGATGGCATCAGCTACAAATTCCATCCAAGCATGAACCAGTCCATGGACTTGACCTTGTTGCTATACATTGGACACTGGTGAGGCAGTGATACGGAGCATGTGTGCTTTAGATAGGGCAGCAGATAAGGATAGCACAAAGTGCCAGTTCACAGACACACAGGAGCACTGGTATGGAGGTAGAAAGATGGTTAAGGGCCTGTCCCACTTAGGCGATTCTTTAGGCGACTGCCGGCGATTGTCAAAGTCGTAGCAGATCGCCGAAATTTTCATTTACCCTACGACAATGACCACGACAATGCCGAGTCAGGTCGAGATTACACCGTCTTCGGAAACATCGCAAAATTCCCACACTTATCAATGCTTCTCCAGCGTCCTAATTTTCGCTCAAATCACTGAGAAGTCTGTAATTACTTGAGAGTTTTGAAATATAACATCTTGCCCAGGTTACTTGAAAACTAAGCTTCACGGTAACAAGGCATAAACTGGATTGACTTCCAGTTTACCAATAGCAGTATTAAGAAATTTAATTTTAAACGTGGTTAAATGGATCTTTGTGCAGAGTGTGGGCATTCTTTGAAAATGTACGGGAGATGCATATCTGGTTTCTAGGTTGCATATCTGGGTTGGGAGCCTACTTTAAATGTAATCGCTGATAGCCATAAACATCGCGAACATTCCCTCGCTTACCTGACCATCAAACTGTCGCCTCCAATCTACCTGTCAGATGTCCTGACGGTAAATAAATTGGTTAAACAAAAGTATTTTATGGTATCTTCAAATGACTTTACTTAATTTAATATTACGTGCTTCTAAATGCATCCAAGACAACCTAGCAAACCTGGGGACAGCATGCGACAGCGCCCGCAATAAGCAACGATACCTGGCGACAAGCCAGCTGTCGCCGAGAAATTTCAATCCGGTTGATTTCTCAGCAACGCTCCGAGATCCACTACGATTCTTTGAAGATTCCTCACGATCATGCCCGCGACACCCTGGCGAACTGTCGACGAAAGCCTAGTCGCCGGCAGTCGCCTTAAAATCGCCTAAGTGGGATAGGCCCTTAACACACAATGAAATACTTGGCACATTGGAAGCCAGTCAGAAAGCCTACAGGGAGTATCAAGGAGCATGGAGGCATCTATCACCAACTTAGCAAAGTGCTCAGAAACTATTGTGTGTAGGAAGGAACTGCAAATGTTGGTTTACACCGAAGATAGACAGAAAAATGCTGGAGTAACTCAGCGGGACAGGCAGCATCTCTGAAGAGAAGGAATGGGTGGCGTTTCGGGTTGAGACCCTTCTTCAGACTCAGAAACATAGAAACATAGAAAATAGGTGCAGGAGTAGGCCATTCGGCCCTTCGAGCCTGCACCGCCATTCAATATGATCATGGCTGATCATCCAACTCAGTATCCCGTACCTGCCTTCTCTCCATACCCCCTGATCCCTTTAGCCACAAGGGCCACATCTAACTCCCTCTTAAATATAGACAATGAACTGGCCTCAACTACCTTCTGTGGCAGAGAATTCCACAGACTCACCACTCTCTGTGTGAAGAAATGTTTTCTCATCTCGGTCCTAAAAGACTTCCCCCTTATCCTTAAGCTGTGACCCCTGTTTCTGGACTCCCCCAACATCGGGAACAATCTTCCCGCATCTAGCCTCTCCAACCCCTTAAGAATTTTATATGTTTCTATAAGATCCCCCCTCAGTCTTCTAAATTCCAGCGAGTATAAGCCTAGTCTATCCAGTCTTATTGTTTATTGTGCAGGTGATTGCTGGGTGGTCTGGGAAACGTCAAGACAGTTCTTAAGACTGTTAAGGCCGGCTTGGCACCATGTCAGTTAAGAGTACAGATTAAAGGCTGCTGAGGGGCTTGCAAAACATTACAGCAATCCAGCAACTTGCGTTCCCTAGTATCACCTGTACGGCTGAGACACTGCACTAGGAGGGAATGGGAGTGATTCCGTGTTGCCCTCTCTCAGGAAGATAGTACTTGTGCTAACAGCCTGACCAGACAGCACAA
This sequence comes from Rhinoraja longicauda, assembly GCF_053455715.1. Lineage (NCBI taxonomy): Eukaryota > Metazoa > Chordata > Chondrichthyes > Rajiformes > Arhynchobatidae > Rhinoraja > Rhinoraja longicauda. The sequence goes on from NC_135962.1 coordinate 14,614,066, forward strand.
AAGGCTTATCACCTGTATCCTTGCTGTTGTTTAAACGACCAACGAGCTAACAATGGGTTGAGGTTGCGGAGAGATTTCATGGAAGTGTACAAAATTATGAGAGGCATAGATAGGGTAGACAGTCAGAACCTATTTCTTTGAATGTAAATATCAAATATTAGAGACCACAACTGGTCAATGTTCTACAATGCATCAATCACAGCAAGAGGGTGTAGTCTACATCCAGCCTAGAGCTGTTCAATGTTGACTTCAATGTGTATCTCCGGTCTCTTTCGACGAAGGTCAACAGTCTTCCAGCAGCCATTGGACATGGGCATTTGGGTAGGCAAAGGCACAAGTAGGTAAGTAGTAAGAGAATCCACAAGGGATATTTCTTTACAATTAGGCATGGTTTCATTTCTAATTTTGATCAGGAATGTTGTGATGCAGCCCAGCACTGGTGTTAGTAGTTTTAATTAGCGATAATTAGTAGTATTACGGTTATTGATTTATTGATTCTTTTGATTATTATTGTGTTTATTTTTGTGTATCACTTTTATGGACATGTTTTGTTTAGTTTCGTTTCGAGATACAGCATGGAAACAGGTGTCTTGGCCCACCGAGTCTGCACCAACCAGCGATCCCTGGACATTAGCACTCTTCTACACCCACCATGGACAATTTTACATTTTACATTCATACATTTTTACCAAGCCAATTAGCCTACAAACGTGTGCATCTTTGGAGTGTGGGAGGAAACCGAAGATCTCTGACAAATCATACGCAGGTCATGGGGAGAACATATAAACTCTGTACAGACAAGCATCTGTAGTTAGGATTGAACCTGGGATCTGTAAGGTAGTAATTCTGCCTTATGCCATCATGCCGCCCTCTTTTGTTAAATGGAGCATTGATGTTGACTTTTGCCAACTGTCAAGTTAAACTGCTACAAGTAAGAAGTTCATTGTCCTGGTAGCAGCATGTATAACAATTAAAGACTCTTGACACTTGACTCAAGGATGGTTGATGGTTAATAATAGAGTGTTGGGAAATAGCGAGCTGTGGTGGTCATTACCAATATACATGGACAGCCATGACAGAAAGGAGATGACTAAGTTACCCTTTCACTTTGCTTCTCCTCCTCCTCTTCATGCTGTTACTACTCATGCACTTATTGTGAGGCAAGGGCTTGGTCTCACAGTTCTGAGGATGGCGCACAGCTTAACATCTTCTATGTCAGCGCAGTCTGAAGAAGGAAACGCCCCCCATTCCTTCTATCCAGAGATGCTGCACAAATACTCCAACATTTTGTGTCTATCTTCGGTGTAAACCAGCATCTACACTTTCTTCCTACAAATTTCATGTGGTTGGCTCTGTTTGAATAAGGCTGGAAGAGCAACCATTGAATCCTCACACTGAGCCCTTGTGTTACCAACCAGGGAATCTGTCGCCATATGGTGGATGACCCCATTGCAATCATTCAATGGAAGCTCTTCCTGCCCCATCCAAACAGTTGTCTGTTGCTGTCAGTTGACCAGGACATTACTTGCATCATTCAGTGGCCATAGTCACAAGCCAGTTGGAGACTGAAGGAGTGGTAGTGTTGTAAAAACCCAATAGCCAATGGTACATTGCCTGATTTAGGGAGCTCACGACTATTTTGAAGCCTTGTGTCCTCTCGCTCCCTGTTAATAGGGAATGAAATGCATTCATCACTCTTTGAATGGAGTCCCAGTATATGCAATAATGAGTTGCAAACTGTGAAGGTCCACAAGTATATCTAGAAGTGGGCCAGAGTTTATTACGTTGATTGTGTTAATATCAACTGGCAAGTTAGTCCTTCCCTGGCTTGGAAATTGCAGTCCTGGTTGCATCAGATGTTTGATTTTGGAGAGTAGTGTAGATGATCTCACACACTGTTCTTCACTGAGACAAGAATTTCTTACTTATCAGCTTGGGCAGATAGTGAGAGCCTTCTCCCACTTTCCCTTATCCCTTTTACGGCGAGTCTAAAGTTGAAAGACCTCCGCTTGGTATCAGTCATGACATATTACAGTTTGACGTCTGCTAAGGAATCCATGTCCAGGAATAATCAATTTGCGGAAGAGCCTGCAAAAGGTAATTCCCACCAGCCAACCATTCGCTACAGACTCGCAACTTGAAACAACCAACCATAACAACAAACACTAATCCTAGAAAATCCTAGAAAGAGCTGAAAAAAATCCATGAGTGACAACACACTCATAAGCAATTTTATTCCTTTTAAAGGGCACTGCCGTGGTATCTTTCCTGCTGACAAATGCTTCTGCAGGAAGAGGGGGAAGGTTGAAATGTTGAGCTGTGAAGTGGCATCTCACATCAAGTTGCCATTGCACATTGACAGCATTATGATCTACCCATGATGCACACTTCTGGCAATACACTGATGCCTCGTTTTGCATTCAAAGATCCTTTTCTAAAAGGTTCCACCAAACTTTGAACCTGATCTCAATATCTGCAATACTCTCCAACATGCCCACAGAGTTTAGCTTGTAGCAGCATCCAAACCTATTAATTCCAGAAATACTTTGAGATGTCAGATTTTTAAAATTCGCTAAGAATTTTATTAAGATATGCAATTCAGTTCCCCTTAAAACAATCTCAACATTTGTACATATCCAGGATTGTTTGGGAGCAATTACTGTACTTTGCAATTTATGATATCTGATGGAGATGATCAGAGAGGGCTGGTTTAACTGACAAAATGGAAACAAAATGCCCCTCACATCATCTGTACAGAATTAGACAGAAAGAACAGATGATAGGAATATGTAGAACTGAGAAAGCTCCGGCCCATTTACTTGTCATCCCAAAATTATTGCCTGTTCTTATCTACTGAAACTAATTATTGTAAATGACAGCTTTGCCCCATCTCACTGTGACAACAGAACGTAAACCAGCCAGCACTGTAATTTGGAATAATAAAAATCAAATGTCCACAGAAAATAGAAGGTTTACATTTTTTGAGTAAATTTAACGAATGCAAGGGATCAGGAATTAATTAAAATTTTATCTTTCTTTAGCCAGAGGGTGGTGAATCTGTGGAATTCTTTACCACAGAAGGCTGTGGAGGCCAATGGATATTTTTAAGGCAGAGATAGATGGATTCTTGATTAGTACAGGTGTCAGAAGTTATGTGGAGAAGGCTGGAGAATGGGGTTAGGAGGGAAAGATAGATCAGCCATGATTGAATGGCGTAGACTTGATGGGCCAAATGGCCTAATTCTGCTCCTAGAACTTATGACCTTACGACCCTAAACTTTCTGTTTTCTAATGAAGCATGTTATTTTAACAGTATTGCCTTCCCATCTATGATCTCTACCACCCAAAATCACAAGGGAATTAATCTCACTGAACAGTTTACCAGCCTCGAACGAGCACAATAATCAACATTAATTGAACAGAGTGGATCAATGGGCAGGTGGGTTGTTCAAACCGTTTAAAGAAACAGTTCACCTTCATTTCAATCACAGCTGATCAAGTTATTTGAGCCTCAGGAAACCTGGCAGGTAAAATGAAGCTAGAGTGATTGAATCCTGCTGGTTTGTAGGTTAATTGGACTCAGTAAAATTGCCCCAGCAAAAGTAGCAGGATAACATAGAACAAGTGTAAACGTGTGATTGATGGTCGGCAGGGAGTCAGAAACCTGAGGGGCCTGTTTCCATTCTGTAACTTTAAACTAAACTACACTAAACTAAAAGCCCTAACAGAATTAATTATGTGCTCGAGGAGGAAGGAATGTCTCCTCTCAAGTTGCCAAGGTTCGCTGGAAATGACTGATTCCTGCGTCATTTTGTTTCCCTCAATCATCAGCAGGGATGGCAGGTAACTTAATCATTCCTAGTAAGCAGTGCTCATCAGTAACCTGTTCATTGATACTCAGTTTTGGTTCTACCATAACTAATTGGATGTGGACACAAAAACCTTGATCCAAAGATAAACGCAAAGGGCTGGAGTAACTCAGTGGGTCAGGCAGCTTCTCTGGAGCATATAGGTAGATGACATTTTGGGTCGGAACCCATCTTTAGACTGATTGTAGGAGGGGGGGAGGGGGGGAGGGGTGCAAAGGAAAGATATCTGGGATCGAGATTGTTTCTTTCTCTATGTCCTCAGTCCCCTCAATGACCAGTGCAATTTTCTGCTCAATTCCACTGGTGATTTCGAGTTGAAGAGGGCTTATTGGCTGATTCCACTGGCTTTTACCTTCCCCAATTGTTCTCAAGACCATGTGCACTGAAACTCCCTTCAATGGATTGAATTTATGAAAACGGAAAATCAAGAGATAGATGGAAAGGGATAGATGGAAAATTAAGAGATAGACGGAAAGGCATGAATGAAGGATGCGTTCAGGAATTCAGACCAGAGCCAGGTATTGAGACTAGAGTCAAAAGTCAAGATTCATGTTGGCAATGGAGACTTAAAATGCTCTATTTAAATATGTGTATTTGAATGTGCAATCTTTGGCTGTTAGCGCCCCTCTTTCAAAATGTTTCTTTAATTATCTGAATTCAAAATGTTTCTTTAATTATCTGAATTTGGGCCAACTTTTCAGTTGGAAGTATAAGAGCAAACTACTACTTAGAAGCAGTCCCAGAGCATGGAGAATAGCACTAGGCTCCCCTTTATCCAACATTGTCACAGTTTCTCTCCTATGGCTAAGTCTATTCCCAAACAGTGGTGCAACAATCGCCAAGATTTATTTGGTGCTCGAACGTCTGGTAATTGGTTCTTTCTCTGGAATTACCAACAGTGTGCAGCCCTGGTCCTGTGTGTGTCACAGCCATTAGCCAACTCAAATGAGAAAGAAATTACTTTTCTGAAATGGCACAGCTTGCATTAGTTTTCATTTAAATTTATTTTCATTCATGTTAAGGACTCACTCACTCACAATCTCGGCACTAAGCTCTCTTATTGATGTGAACTAAATAATTAAGAAGACGAATCGGCCACTTGGCCCTCAAGTCTTAATAAGATCTTGGCCGATTGATTGTACCCTCAACTCCCAATATTCCCATCGACCTCATGGCAACCTTTCTCAAGTGTCAATCAACTTTTGACTTAAATATACTCAAAGATTCTGCTTCCACCATCCTGTAAGGATGAGAGTTCCAATGGTTATGACCCTGTGTGAGAAAGAAAAACAGAGATCAAAAAAGACATCTATCACTTTCCTTGGTGCTAGTGAATCTTTTTAGAACCAACTTGGGGAAGTTTGTTGCTTTCACCGATATAGAGACAGTAATATATTATATAGGACATCTGTGCAGCAGCTCGTTATCGTGTGCCAATTAACTGCAATACTGCAGCAGGGGAACACTGGGCTAGAAAAAAATCAAAGTGAGACTGTGGGCAACTGAATGTAACATGAAAGACTGTAGCCATAAATGAAATGAAATCTGCCCAAGAAAGCCAAGAATATCAAACAGAGAAACTTTAAGCATTACCAAGAACTGGAAAAAAAGACAAAAAGTTATGAAGAAAAATAAAAAATAATAAAATACAGTAAAACTCAAATAATCCAGCATTCTCAGGAAATTTGGTGATGCCTGACTGGCAGATTTTTCACTACATTGGATGCTATTACACCATGACACCTTTATTTCAATTATTCTTTGCATATTACAGAGGAGTGTAATAAACTTCCCAGTGAACTCAGTGACTGTAACAGGAGCACAGGAAGCAGGGCCATAGAGTGAGTTGAAAATGAGCACGGTTCAAATAATTAAAAATAAAATAATTAGAATAACCCTAATCCAGAGAGTATGGCGGGGTCAGTCTACGGTTGACTACATTCAAACCAATATCAGCAAATTCTTAGGTATTGATGAATCATGAGACAAGGTCTCAAAGTCAGTTTATTGTCACATGTATCAATTAAGGTACAGTGAAACTTGAGTTACCATACAGCTATACTAAGTGAAAACCAACAAGACACACAAAAGTTAACATAAACATCCATCACTGTGGATTCCACATTCTTCACTGTGTTGTAAGGCAATAAAGTTCAATCTCCTTCCTCTTGTTCTCCAGCAGTCAGGGCAGTCAAACCATCCGCAGTTGGTGCGATCAAAGCCCTCGCAGTAGATGATCGAAACCCCCGTCGGGGTGATTGAAGCTCCCGCATCGGGGCGGTTGAAACTCTCGCCGTGGCATGGAGCTCCCAAGTCAGCCTCTTCTTACCAGAGACCGCGGGCTTCACGATGTTAAAGTCCACAGGTCCCGCGGTTGGAACTTTGATCCCCAGTGAAGGGATCGCAAGCTCTGCGATGTTAAAGTCCTGCAGACTCCCGCGGCTTGGAGCGCCCGTCGGTCTCCAGGACAGGCTGCCAACTCCACGAGGCTAGGCCGCAGTGGGGACGGAGGTACGATACGGAAAGAAAAAAAAATCGCATCTCCGTCGAGGTAAGAGATTGAAAAAATGTTTCCCCCAACCCCCCCCCCCCCACCCCCACCTCCCACATAAAACAAACCAAGGAACACTAAAATACTTTTAACACATACTAAAAATAACAAAAAGAAGAAAGGACAGACAGTTGGCGAGGCAACCACTGCTGAGGGTAATATAGGGAAGAGGCACTTAGGTTAAAAAGTTTGTCCATGATTTTAGTAAATTTAGCACAGCAAGGACGATGGGCCAAATGACCTCCTCCTGCTTCTGCTACGTCGCGGACATTTCACCGTCCGGCGCGGCCTAAGATAGGCCGCGGGATATTTCTCTGCTGGGCGGGGGCTTCAATGTCGGGAGCCACGACCGCCCCGACGTGCAGCAACAGCGGCAGCAGCAGCGTGTTCGCCTGCCCCGGATCGGACTTATCATCGGCGGAGCCGGCCGTCTTCGGAGGCTGCGGGAGCGGCTGCGACTCGCCTTAGGCTCGGCCCGCTGCGGACCGTCCGGCGCGGCCTGCAACCACAACAACCTGACCGCGGGAGGGGACGGCAGGAGAAGGGGAAAGACATTGTGGCCTTCCATCACAGTGAGGAGAGGACTGGAGGAGACTCACTGTGATGGATGTTTTCTTGATGGATGTTTCTTTTGTGTGTTTTGGGGGTTGTGTAATTTTAATGCCTATTTTGATGCTTTTGTTGTTGGACTGTGGGTGACTGAATTTCGTCCAATTTGGATGACAATAAAGCTATCTTGAATCTTGAATCTTGAATCTTGAATTATATGATGATCATATGATGAGGGGTGGCACGGTGGTGCAGCGCCAGGGACCCGAGTTTGATTCTGACTATGGATGCAGTGTGCACATAGTTTGTATGTTCTCCCCATGACCGCGTGGGTTTTCTCCAGGTGCTGCAGTTTCAAGTTCAAGGGCAATAACACTGAGAATCGAAAATAACAACAGAGAATGCTGGAAGTGATTGTCAGGTCAGGCAGCAGTTGCAGAGAAAGAAACAAAAGTTAATGTTTACGTTTCATGATCTTTGATCACACAAAGTCAATTCAGAAATTGAGCAACCTTTCCTGGAATTTGCACTGCTAAATGTCATGAAAATTAAAAAAAGAAATAATTTTTGTTTCATTTTTCGTAATATTTCATTTATATATAGCACTGCATACAGTTGGTGAAAGTACTACTGCAATGTAGCCACTGTTGGAAGGAAGAAAAACATGGTGGTGAATTTGTGCACAGCAAGATCCCATGTGCAGCTCTTCCCCCCCAGGAAGCAAGAGGTAATGGGTGGGCAAAGAGACATGGAGAGTGATCAGGATGGCAGCTGAGCTAGTATTTGGTAAGTGCCCTTGCAGCATCCGATTGTTTTAACATAAATCAACATTCAGAAATGTACCATTTAGACTTTGCTTGAAGTTTGGGGCCTTCGATGACCCTATTTAGGACTGCTGCTTCAGTTCCATGGAGAACTGGTTCATGTGAAAACATAACTGGTTCAACGCATGCCAGCAGCAATCAGGGCAACAGGAGGCTCCAAGCCAGTGTGCAATACCTTACTTTTATTTGCAGATGTTCTAGACTTGTTTTGAGCCTGGCCCTTCATTTTTGCCATCATCTGGGTGGTAGACAACATACTTCTGGCCCACAGTGAGTCTATTTGTTTGCACAGACCCACAATTCCGACAATTGCCCAGATCGACACACGCACACAGGGGGCGACTCAGGGCTGATTCAGAGGGACATGTCTGGCGGGTTCGTTCCTGATCTCTGGTGTTGTCTGCGCGGAATGTTCATATTCTCTTTGTTACTATGTTGGTCTCCCTCCCAAATCCCAAAGATGTGTGAGTGATAGGTTAATTGACCACTGTATATTGTCCCTAGTGCATTGGTGAGTGGTATAATCTGAGGGAGGGAGAGGGGATGGGTGTGGAGATGATGGGAAAGTGGGGAGAATAAAATGGGATCAGTGTGAGATTGGTATAAATGGGAGCTTGATGGGCAGTGAGGGTTTGATGAGCCAAAGGGCTTGCTGCATTACAGCCTGTGGTACTGTTTTTGTAAAGTTCTTAACGTAGAGCTGGCACCCTCTTTAGATGCAAAAAATGAAACAAGTTTCATGAGGAAACATCATGAAAAAGGGTCTCAACCCAAAACATCACCCATTCCTTCTCTTCAGAGATGCTGCCTGTCCCGCTGAGTTACTCCAGCATTTTGTGTCTATCTTCACAATAAACTTCAAGGCCTTTTGTGTTCCTCCTCAATGTGCACATGGGAAAATTCTTTGTTAAGCCACCATGAACAAGTGCAATGCAAATGCAAACTAAATCCAATCCAAAAAGTAAGTTGGGGTGTTAAATAAAATTAGAACCTTGTTCAACCAATCTGGACCAACCTATCTGTTGAGTAGCTTTTCAACTGTGAAGCTAACCAGCAATAAAATAAGAATTAATTTGCAACACTATGTAGAGCAACCATGGATCCAGTTAAAATTATTTGTTTAATTGTTTCATATTTAATTGTTTAAAGGATTTGCTGTATTGATCAGCTATGATTTCTGGTTGGGAGTGAGTTAATGCTAAAATTATTTCACCTTATCGAGAACCTATGTTACCCAAGTAGACTGAAAGAATGTGGGTGCCCTGATTTCTAAGTAACCGCTGATAGCTGAATTGCACAGACTTCTAAGTGTTTGAAGATAAGCCATTGGAATCTATGACTCAAGCTCCAGAGTTTCATAAACTAAACGACAATCTACACCCCAGACAACTGTCTGCCTCCACATTCATTTGCTTGTCATTTTCTGTAGCATAGAAAAGTAGATCTGCCTGCAGGTAATTCAGAGATAATTTAATGATCTTCATTCAAATAATCTAATGTCCAAGATGCCTCTTCTGAGCTTTCATGTTCATTCCAACCATTAAGTTTCATTTAATAAAAGAATGTAGGTGCTGTGCATCAGGCTGCAAATTGGAACAAAACATACTTAACATTTCAGACTTATCTCCATTGGAACTGGAAAATGTTTTAATGGGAATTTGTCATTGGGGAAGGCACGGTGGCGCAGCGGTAGAGTTGCTGCCTTACAGCGAATGCAGCGCCGGAGACTCAGGTTCGATCCTGACTACGGGCGCTGTCTGTACGGAGTTTGTACGTTCTCCCCGTGACCTGCGTGGGTTTTCTCAGAGATCTTCGGTTTCCAAAGACGTACAGGTATGTAGGTTAATTGGCTGGGTAAAATGTACAAATTGTCCCTAGTGTGTGTAGGATAGTGTTAATGTGTGGGGATCGGTGGGCGGCGCGGACCCGGTGGGCCGAAGGGCCTGTTTCCGCCCTGTATCTCTAAATCTAAAAAAACATTTATGCACACTACACCAATGAAATTCTATGCCTTTAGACTTTAGAGATACAGCATGGAAACAGATCGCACTATTTTACACACAGGGACAATTTACAAATTTACCAAAGCCAATTAACCTACAAACCTGTACATCTTTGGAAACCGGTGCACCTGGTGAAAATCCACATGGTCACAGGGAGAACATACAAATTCCGTACCCCATGGTCAGGATTGAACCTGGGTTTCTGGAGCTGCTGGACAGCTACTCTACCGCTGTGCCACTGGGCTGCTCTAAGCTTATACTTGTCGAGGTGTAGAAATTCAAAAGTGTGGCCCATGTTACATTGTGGTCCACAAATGAATTTCAGTGAAAAGACTGCACACATCACATAGAGTTTCCTTCCAGAGGTTTTGATGCGTCGTCACTCTTATTTGCCTGAAACATCGCATCCATGACTTTCATCTATAAATGGATAGCAGGAGCCACATAAGGTCATAGGCCTCCGCTTTTCACTTCCCCGCCTTTGTTGTTATCTCCACCATTTCTTCCCACAGGTAACTAGAACTGCCAATCAACCACTCCTCACCTGGATCCACATCATTTGCTAGCTTGTGCCCAATCTCATCCCAAAATCACTACTTCCCTCTAGTTCAGTATAGATGAAGGGTCCCGACCCAAAATGTTGACTGGCCATTACCATCCACACATGCTGACTGACTCATTGAGTGCCTCCAGCACTTTGGGGGTTTTTTAGGCCATTGCCTGAAACTGAATTCACTGTTGAGTTCAGAAGGCCACAGTGTGCTTGCTTTAATATTAGATGTTATTCCTAAAAAATGACTGCATTTCTATTTCAAATAGCCCTTGCTTTCCCTCTCTATCATCTCCCCCTTCCCAGTTCTCCCACCAGTCTTACTGTCTCCAACTACACTCTATCTTTGTCCCGCCCCTTCTCCTGACACCAGTTTTAAGAAGGGCCTCGACCCGAAACGTCACCCATTCCTTCGCTCCAGAGATGCTGCCTGTCCCGCTGAGTTACTCCAGCATTTTGTGTCTACTTTCGATTTAAACCAGCATCTGCAGTTCTTTCCTACACACTAAATTTCTATGTTGGTCTTTTCATTCAAGGTCCCATGTGCCCTGTTCACCTCACTGCTCTGTTGTCAACACATGATCCTTGCAACTTCTGACGCTGAATAAATTGAAGTTTGCAGGCGAGGAAAAGAAATTAAAACATCTCATGAAAAGCACTGGTCCAGTTTATTCAAAGTCATATCATTCTAACGGCAGCTCCTCAATTCACCAGCTGACCCTTTTTATCTATTCTCCTTTTCCAGAGACATGATTAAACAGGACAGTCACATTTTGCTTTTCACTGCCATGGTCTTGCAAAGCACCCAATACTGATGCATATCCATGTATTTTTCTTTGAATAAAACAAGTGCAAATGCCTGCAGCTTATCACCTTTGATTCATATTTCTTCAGTGTATTGGAAAAGTCTCTGCGACCTTATTTTCTACTGCAGATTCATCCTCAAAATTATAAGGCCATCAAACTGATGTAAAGTGTGTTTGGATGCAAAAGAGAATTAATAATTTAAATGTTTCAGGATAGAATGCACAGAAAGACTATAGTTACTAATTTAAGTCTTTCTGATATTAATCTGGTGTGAAGTTATGGTTTTAACATGAATGGCCATTCTGTTAAATCAAACTGTGCAGAAACCGCAGTGGACTATAAAATACATACAATCTACCCTGGTTTGTCTAATGTAATGTTTTTATATAAGACCGGACTTTGAAACATTTTGAATTAAATCAGAAAGGAGAATCTATCTTTGAGAGCTGAAGTCATACTCTACTTGACATCAGACGCACAAATTGCCATTATATTTTCAGCATGGCATGAGTTAGTAGTTTCCAGAAGCAATAAATCTTGCACTTGGCAACTAATCGCATCCGTGCCTCTTAAAGTGTACCGTATAACCATTCAATTTATTTAATCTGCATTGACTGTTTCAATTAGCAATTATGACCGTCGACGGCAACCTCACAAGGAAACAGTTTCCTGCTTGAATTTTACAAGCAGTTAATCTTTCTGCTGTGTTTTTGCTGGTGAAGGTGGCAGGAGGCTTTCCAGTCCAGTTCCAGAGTGATTCTGTTTGGAACACCAATCACACAGGCCAACACATCTTGTCTATTTTCAGGGGCGGCACAGTGGCGCAGCAGCAGTAGAGTTGGTGCCTCACAGCGCCAGAGACCGCGTGGGTTTTCTCTGGGTGCTCCAATTAACTCCCACACTCCAACGACGTACAGGTTAGTAGGTAAATTGGCTTCGGTAAAAATTGTAAATTGACCCTATTGTAAACAGAGCGTTTGAGGCCCTCTGAGGGGGCGCTGTGAATTGTTTATGTATGTGCTGTTATGTTTGTGTGCCATTGTATGTTCGTTCTTAGTACCTGAACCGATGTACAGCACTTTGGTCAACGTGGGTTGTTTTTAAATGTGCTATACAAATAAAGTTGACTTGACTTGACTTGACACTAGTGTGTGGGATAGTGTTAGTGTACATGGATCGCTGGACGGCGCGGACTCGTTGGGCCGAAGGACCTGTTTCCATGCTGTACCTCTATATTACACTAAGATCTAGTTTATGTATAAAGGGAAAAGGATATGTAATTATTCCAACTCTTTCTTGATTTCAGCACAACTCAAGGGAGGCATGGAATTGCTTTGAAGTACAGTTACTCCAGGAACCTGGCGAAACACAACAAGCAATTTGTCCTCAAGAAGATTGCAGGCCCCCCAATCCAGTCATTATTTATTTACTGTTTCTGCAATTTGTACACAACAAGGAGCAGAAACATTAAAGAAATAATGACTGGATCAGGGGCTTGCAGTCTCTAGTTACTTTTGGACAGCTGACCAGGAAAATAATAGTTTCAGATTTCAGAAAAGTTGTTCCCTGATGATCATGTGAACTGCGAGCAGGCTGTTATTCAATAAAATCATGCCTGGTCTAATTCATGGCTGGTCAGGGCTGACCTCAGCTCTGCATTCCTGACTACCTGCAGTCATTTTCCATCCCCTTGCTTATCAAAAATCCATCTACCTTGGCCTTCCAAATATTCAAAGGCTGCGCTTCCACTGTCCTTTGAGGATGAATGCTCCAAAGACTCACAACCTTCTGAGAGGAAGTTCACCTGAAACGTCACCCATTCATTCTCGCCAGAGATGCTGCCTGTCCCACTGAGTTACTCCAGCATTTTTTGTCTATCTTCGGTATAAACCAGCATCTGCAGTTCCTTCCGACAGAGATCCTTCATCAGCTTGTTTTTTAGCAGCCATCAAATGATCAGTGTGATCAATTGTAATATCCAGGCCATTAGAAGAAAGGAGAATCAATAGTAAACAGCTTCAAATGTGCGCATCATGGCAAACAGCAAATATCATTTGACCAATTCCCAGAGGAAGAACAAAACTGGAGAGGAGGGGGAAATCAGACCAAAGTTTGTGTGAGTTCACATCAAGCATTCTGATAAACACAGTGCTCTTGCTGATGTCTTCACCATCCTGTCTATCTGTGAATGGTTTCTGTCAGTGGTTTCTGTTGCACACTTTCAGACAGTACAGTAAGAGGCCATTCAGCCCATCATGCCCTTTCTGTGTCATTAAATGAGCTCTCCAATCAATCCTATTCCCCGAGTTACTCCAGTATTTTGTGTCCATCAATCCTATTCCCTTGTTCTTTATCCCATCCCTGCATATGTTTCCTTTCAAATTATATATCCAATAATCTTGAGAAATTCATTCCTAAATTTCCCTCCACAATACTTTCATCTTGTGCTTCATGAGGATATGAGAAAAATGTCCTTGTGTCCCTAATGGTTCTTTACCTGGAATCAATACAAACTTATTTCAAACAAAAACAATGCTGATTTCTCTGTGATGAAAGCAAAAGGCACATATTTTGCACCTGGAAGGAAGGACAGCCTTGGCACTATGAATGGACCATCTCCTTCCATAATGGATGAGGCGCTCAGAATGACCACCTTTCAACTTGGCATTATGAATAAGATATATCGCCAAGCATGGGATTGATAAAATGAACAATGCAACTCCTTCTAGTGTGAGCTGAGCATTATGAATGGACCACTTTCTCCTGCCATTGAATTAGCACTGCAAATAACCCATCTGTTCTGGCAATGGTTAGGCCTTATGAATGGTGTACATCTTTGTGGCATGAAGATAGTAATATAAAATGGCCCACCTTCACAGACATGGGTTAGGCATTTGAATAGACTGTTTTCTCCTGGCATTGAGTGAGCAGTTTATCGAGACCATCTGCCAAAGTTGGATTCAAACAGGTCCAATTTGTACATTGAAATAATCCAAAACACTTCCCCATTACACAAAATTTCTAAGTCAAACATAAAGGCACAATCATTTATCAAGTAATCACAGTGATTATAAAAAAATACGTCAATTTGATTTCTCATGCTGACAGCAATCCATTATATACAAATCAATTACTGACGCAAATCCAATAATTTTAGAATCCTTCAAAGAAGTCACTACAAAAAACAGAGTAAAATGCTGATTTTCAAATCCAAGCCATGGTATATAAAACAATCTAATCTATATATCCTCTTCCTATCCACAGATCTATTCTTATTGTTGTAAATGTAAATTCCTATGTCCACTTTTATAATGAAAACTACATTGTAAACTTCTTACACAGTTTTTCAACATACCTTCTCTTGGTTTTATATTCAGCTCTAATATTCCACACTAAAGATCCCACCAATTCAATCCATCCAATGGATAAACAAATACAGCAAGCACCAAAAGGGACAATGGTTTCAAGAAGATGCCTACACCATGTCTAAATTTCTCTGCCCATTTAGGCACTGCCTAGTTACCTTTGTAACCTGTAACTGCTTCTCATGCTCAGTGAAACTGGACAGATCATCAAATAAGTATGAGCCATTTGGAAAAAGGATTAAAAAATCTCTAATTAGATTTCTCATTGCCGAAATGTTAATTTTTGGTTAGCTTTATCTCCTATCAGCCATTTAGGTATTCACTTGACATGATTGCCCACTGACTACTGCTGCTTTCCAGGACATACCAGTCCCAGCTGTTCAGCCAGTGTAACAGTACAGCTTCCATATCATCCATGAAAAGCAGTTCCACTTCAAATGAAAAACATTATTTTTTTCCAGCTCTGGGCTTGTTCCTCATCACTCTCGGGATTGGGAATAATACATTAGCTCCAGGCTGTAAAGTGATTAATGCATTGAATAAGTGGGTCATATTCAGTGAGGCAACCAGTAATTGGTGTGGTGCTCCAAGGAACTGTACTGAAGGCAGGGCTATATACAATTATAATCGATGATTTACGTGGAGTATCGAATACAAATTTTACGCGTTTGTTCAAAATACAAAGCCTTGTACAAAGCAAGCTGTGAGGAGAACACAAAGAGGTTGCAATGGAATATACTGTAAACAGGAAAGAAGATTAGCTGATGGTGTTATCCATTTCAATGGGAATACTAGAAAATTGATGTGTTTTATTTTGAAGACAAGAGACCGGAAACCTAATATTCAGAGAGACCTCAGTGTCCGTGTGCACAGAACGCATAAGCTAATATGTTGACACACCAGGCATGAAGAACACATCTGGTTTGGTGATCTTTATTATAACAAGACTGGAGTACAAAAGTGACCGCTGTCTTATTGCAATTATACGGGACCACATTTGAAGTATTGCTCACAGATTTACTTTCCTTATCTGAGAAGGATGTACGACAGAGGGGCAGAAAGCTTATTGCTACTGTGAGGCTGTCACGCCAAGGGTCCAGGTCGAGCGAAGGTGGGAAACAGTTTCAAGGGGCAGTGAACGTGGACTCCAGGAGACCCCGATGGCTGTGCCTATTGCAAATAGGTGCACCCTCTTGGGAGCTGTCGGGGCAGAAGACGCTTCCAGTCCGAGCAGCGGACAGGTTAGCGGCTCTAATCCAGGCAAGGAGACTCGACTGGGGAGACCGAAGTCAGGAAGATCCATAGTAGTGGGTGACTCCATTGTCCGAGGTACGGACAGTAGATTCTGTGGTGGAAGGCGGGACTTGACGATGGTCTGTTGCCTCCCTGGTGCCAGGATTCAAGACATCACAGAGCGGCTTCAGAACATCCTAGCGAGGGAAGGCAATCAACTGGAAGTAGTTGTGCATGTGGGCACGAGCGACGTCGGGAGGAAGAGGAAGGAAATACTGCAATGTGAGTTTAGAGAGTTGGGAAGAAGACTGAGAAGTAGGACGTCGAAGGTGGTTATCTCTGGACAGTTACCTGTACCTCGTCCTAGTGAGGGCAGGAACAGAGAGATTGGGGATATGAATGTATGGCTGAGGGGCTGGTGCAGGGAGCAGGGATTTAGATTTCTAGACAACTGGGATCTCTTCTGGGGTAGGGGTGACCTGTACAAAAGGGACGGGTTGCACCTTAACAGCAGGGGGACCAACATTCTGGCAGGCAGATTTGCTAGTGCTACACGTCTGGCTTTAAACTAAGTAGTGGGGGGGAAGGGTTGACAAATTGGGTATATGAAGATGGAGATAAAGGGGAAGCGAATGCAGGAGAAATTGCAAAGGACTCTCGAATAAATGGGAAGGGAAGTTCTAGATGGGATAAGAGAGTAAGGTCAGGACCAATTGTGACCTGAAGTTAAAGTGTTGTATTTAAATGCGCAAAGTATGAAAAATAAAGTGGATGAGCTTGAGGCTCAGTTAGACATTGGCAAGTATGATGTTGTGGGAATTACAGAGACATGGCTACAAGAAGACCAGGGCTGGGAACTGAATATTCAGGGGTACTCAACGTATAGAAAAGACAGACGGGTGGGCAGAGGGGGTGGGGTCGCTCTGTTGGTAAGGAATGATATTCACTCCCTTGCAAGGGGTGACATAGAATCAGGAGAAGTAGAATCAGTATGGATAGAAATGAGGAATTGAAAGGGTAAAAAGACCCTAATGGGAGTTATCTATAGGCCCCCAAGCAGCAGCGTCGACATAGGGTGCAAGTTGAATCAAGAACTAAAATTGGCATGTCGCAAATGTAATGCTACAGTGGTTATGGGAGATTTCAACATGCAGGTAGACTGGGAAAATCAGGTTGGTAATGGACCCCAGGAAAGAGAGTTTGTGGAGTGCCTCTCAGATGGATTCTTAGAGCAGCTTGTACTGGAGCCTACCAGGGAGAAGGCAATTCTGGATTTAGTGTTGTGCGATGAACCTGATCTGATAAGGGGAATCAAGGTAAAAGAGCCATTAGGAGGCAGTGATCACAATATGATAAGTTTTACTCTACAAATTGAGAGGGAGAAGGGAAAATCGGAAGTGTCCGTATTACAGTATAGCAAAGGGGATTACAGAGGCATGAGGCGGGAGCTGGCCAGATTTGACTGGAAGGAGGGACTAGCAGGGAAGACGGTGGAACAGCAATGGCAGGTATTCCTGGGAACAATGCAGAAGTTGCAGGATCAATTTATCCCAAAGAGGAGGAAAGATTCTCAGGGGAGTAAGAGGCACCCATGGCTGACAAGGGCAGTCAAGGACAGCATAACAATAAAAGAGAAGAAGTATATCATAGCAAAGAAGAGTGGGAAGCCAGAGGATTGGGAATTTTTTAAAGAGCAACAGAGGATAATTAAAAAGGCAATACGGGGAAAAAAGATGAGGTACAAGGGTAAGCTAGCCAATAATATAAAGGAGGATAGTAAAATCTTTTTTAGGTATGTGAAGAAGAAAAAAATAGTCAAGGCAAATGAGGGTCCCTTGAAGTCAGAAGCAGGGGAATTTATTATGGGGAACAAGGAAATGGCAGACGAGTTGAACCGGTACTTTGGATCTGTCTTCACTAAGGAAGGTACAAACAATCTCCCAGATGTTCTCGTGGCCAAAGATCCTAGGGTGATGGAGGAACTGAAGGAGATTCACATTAGGCAGGAAATGGTGTTGAGTAGACTGATGGGACTGAAGGCTGATAAATCCCCAGGGCCCGATGGTCTGCATCCCAGGGTACTTAAGGAGGTGGCTCTAGAAATTGTGGATGCATTGGTGATCATTTTCCAATGTTCTATAGATTCAGGGTCAGTTCCTGTGGATTGGAGGGTAGCTAATGTTATCCCACTTTTTAAGAAAGGAGGGAGAGAGAAAACGGGAAATTATAGACCAGTTAGTCTGACATCAGTAGTGGGGAAGATGCTGGAGTCAATTATAAAAGACGAAATTGCAGAGCATTTGGATAGCAGTAACAGGATCGTTCCGAGTCAGCATGGATTTACGAAGGGGAAATCATGCTTGACTAATCTCTGTAATTTTTTGAGGATGTAACTAGGAAAATTGACAGGGGCAAGCTAGTGGATGTGGTGTACTTCGACTTTCAGAAAGCCTTCGACAAGGTCCCACATAGGAGATTAATGAGCAAAATTAGAGCACATGGTATTGGGGGTAGGGTACTGACATGGATAGACAGAAAGCAAAGAGTGGGGATAAATGGGTCCCTTTCAGAATGGCAGGCAGTAACTAGTGGGGTACCGCAAGGCTCGGTGCTGGGACAGCAGCTATTTACAATATACATTAATGACTTGGATGAAGGGATTAAAAGTACCATTAGCAAATTTGCAGATGATACAAAGCTGGGTGGTAGTGTGAGCTGTGAGGAAGATGCTATGAGGTTGCAGGGTGACTTGGACAGGTTGTGTGAGTGGGCGGATGCATGGCAGATGCAGTTTAATGTGGATAAGTGTGAGGTTATCCACTTTGGTGGTAAGAATAAGGTAGATTATTAGCTGAATGGTGTCAAGTTAGGAAAAGGGGACGTACAATGAGATCTGGGTGTCCTAGTGCATCAGTCACTGAAAGGAAGCATGCAGGTACAGCAGGCAGTGAAGAAAGCCAATGGAATGTTGGCCTTCATATAGGGGTATAGGAGCAAAGAGGTCCTTCTGCAGTTGTATAGGGCCCTAGTGAGACCACACCTGGAGTACTGTGTGCAGTTTTGGTCTCCAAATTTGAGGAAGGATATCCTTGCTATTGAGGGCGTGCAGCATAGGTTTACTAGGTTAATTCCAGAAAGGCGGGACTGTCATATGTTGAAAGACTGGAGCAGCTAGACTTGTATACACTGGAATTTAGAAGGATGAGAGGGGATCTTATCGAATCATATAAGATTATTAAGGGGTTGGACACATTAGAGGCAGGACACATGTTCCCAATGTTGGGGGAGTCCAGAACCAGGGGCCACAGTTTAAGAATAAGGGGTAGGCCATTTAGATCGGAGATGAGTAAAAACTTTTTCAGTCAGAGAGTTGTAAATCTGTGGAATTCACTGCCTCAGAAGGCAGTGGAGGCCAATTCTCTGAATGCATTCAAGAGAGAGCTAGATAGATCTCTTAAGGATAGTGGAGTCAGGGGGTATGTGGAGAAGGCAGAACGGGGTACTGATTGAGAATGATCAGCCATAATCACATTGAATGGTGGTGCTGGCTCGAAGGGCCGAATGGCCTACTCCTGCACCTATTGTCTATTGTCTATTGTCTATTGTCTATTGCTATTGATGAAGACGGGAGACATTTTAAGCACAGAAACATAGATAGAAACATAGAAAATAGGTGCAGGAGGAGGCCATTTGGCCCTTCGAGCCAGCACCGCCATTCATCGTGATCATGGCTGATCATCGACAATCAGTAATGCAGATGGAAGCACAAAATTCCAAAAAATGTATTAACGGATTAAGCAAATGGGCAAAACCATGACAAATTAATTTCAGTTTGACGAATGTCAGGTTACTCTTGTTGAACCAAAATAGAATTGAACAGAATATATTCTAAGTACTGCAGTGGAGCATCAGAGAGACAGTGGTCTATGTAATTGGATCATTAAAATCTCATAGACAGGTTCAAGATGCTATAAAAAAAAAAGAAAGCCAGCAGCACACTAACTTTACGCCCAGCAGACTGGAAGAGTGAGCAAGTTATTCTAACAGTGAAATAATAGTTCATCACAGCAGGAGGACTGCTGACAATTTAGGCCCTTACAAAGGAAGGATATACTTGCCACACAGAGTGCAAGCACTTGATTTATTTCTGGGCTTAAAGGATTATCCTATGGGGAGATAATGAGCAGTCTAAATCTGCAGTTTCAAGAGTTTAAAAGGAGACATAATCTTACTGAAGCATATCAACTTCTTAAGGCTACATAAATGAAAGATGTTTCACTTGCCGGGAGAGTTTAGATCTCGGGTTGCAATCTAAATGATAGGCCATTGAGGTCTCAGATGAGTGGAACCGTTTTATCATTCAATTAGTATAGAATCATTGGAATGCAGCATTTGTTGAAATTTGTTGATATTTTATCACTGATTAATTTCTTAACCAAGATCAATAGATTCAAGATCCTAAAATAATTATGAGATGGCATAGTGCAGAAAGATGGAAGCAGATTAGCTATGATCTTATTGAATGATGTCAAGGGTAAATGATGTGCTCCTAATACTTAGACTTATGTAAGCTTAAAAATAATGTAAGTTTTTAAGCTAACTATCCAATGTATTGCAGAGTACATGAGGGAAAGAGAAAGTCAGCGTGGACAGGGAGAGTCAAAGCATGAGGAGAAAGACTCTGGAGAAACTCAGCAGCTTAGGTTGCATCTGTGGAGAGAAATGGTTAGGCAACATTTCGGGTCGGGTCCATTTTCAGACCGATCAAAAATGGCAGCTATCCTTTTCCTTTCACAGATGTTGCCCGACTCGCTGAGTCCCTCCAGAAGTTTGTTTTTTGCTCAAGATTCCAGAATTTTGCAGTCTCTTGTGTCTTCTTTTGCAGTTACACAAATTAATTGCTAGGTTGAAGACTGACACAAAATACTGGAGTAACCCAGTAGGACAGGCAGCATCACTGGAGAGAATGAATGGGTAATGTTTCGGGTCGAAACTCTTCTCCAGTCTGAAGAAGTGTCTCGACCTAAAACGTCACCCATTCCTTCTCTCCAGAGATGCTACCTGTCCTGCTGGGTTACTCCAGCATTCTACATCTATCTTCGGTTTAAACCAGCACCTGCAGTTCCTTCCTATTTGAATTGCTAGGTCCCTCTCTGCACATGGTTCTTATGTAAATAACTGCATGGCAAGCTACTTCAAATGAGAAATTATTTATAATGTTTGAATACCTTTTGCACACAGCATTCAATCCAAGCCTTAAACCCCGTAAGCCTCAATGGATCAAAAAATCTGATGATCTTAAATTCAAGTAGGTATGCTGGAACACAAACTAGTTCAAAGGCACTCTGGTTAAGAGTTATCTTACCAAATTTAGCATTTCTTTAGTGGAATGACATTTGTGCTGACTGAGGAAAAAATGGCATTCAGTCGCAAGCTAACAGAGGCCATCACAGTGGCACACCTAGTAAAGCTGCTGCCTCACAGTTCCAAAGACCTAGGTTTAATCCTGACCTCTGGTGCTCTATGTGTGAAGTATGCACCTTGTCAATGTGAGGGCTACTCTGATTTCTTCCCACATCCCAAAGACATGAGGAATGGTAAGTTAACTGATAACTGCGTTAGAAATGGGAAGCTGATGGGAATGTGGATAAAATAAAAACGATTTGGTGGGATTTGTGAACAATGGATGTTTGCCGATCAGTGAGGTCCAGTTGTGCTGACAGGCCCATTTTCATGATGTATTATCTCTCCAAAGAACTATTGTCCCCAAATTTCCAGGTTCAATGCAAACTAAAACCCCTTTGCTGCCAAAATGCTCATCTCTGTTGAGCAAAGACCAGGAATTAAATACATTCAGGGAGATAACTGAAGTGTGATTAAAACCTTCAAGAGACCTTTCAAAGTTATGGTTCCAAGATATAGGGTTTGGAGTATTTTGGAGAAAAGGGGTTTTATGCAGTGGTAGAGTTAAAGAAAGGCTGAGGACATGCAGGCCAGGATAGGCTGAGGGGTGGGGGTGACAACTATAGCACTCCCAAATATGGAACAAGGTGATATCACCGCCCCATGCCCCACGTGACCTCGCCCAGCCTGCGGCTGCATGCTCCCACTCCACCAATGGCGGCCGCCCGGGCCGGGAGGCGGGTTGCTATGCAACCTCCATCAGGCGGTGCCCGGGCCTCCGCACCTACACTGTCCGGAAGGTAGGTACAGATTTTAACCAACATCTGCAGTTGTTCTCCTACTACACTGTCCAGGTCCACAGCGTCCAGGCCTACAGCGCCCCCAGGCCTAATACGGGACAAGGGCAGTCCCGTACGGGACAAGCCAATTTAGCCCAAAATATGGGATGTCCTGGCTAATACGGGACAGTTGGCAACCCTAATCAGGGGTGAGTCAGTATTTTAGTGGGATGCAGGAAAATGGATTGAAAAGGGGATGCATTTCAGGGTCTGTAAACAAAAGACATACAATTTAAAAATAAAGAGCAGTATTTTTTGGATCAGTTTGTACAAAATTGAACGAATGGATCGGCTGGGCTTATATTCACAGGAATTTAGAAGGATGAGAGGGGCTCTTATAGAAACATACACAATTCTTAAGGGATTGGACAGGCTAGATGAAGGAAAAATGTTCGCAATGTTGGAGGTGTCCAGAACCAGGGGTCACAGTTTAAGAATAAGGGGTAGGCCATTAAGGACCGAGATGAGGAAAAACTTTTTTACCCAGACAGTTGTGAATCTGTGGAATTCTCTGCCACAAAAGGCAGTGGAAGCCAATTCATTAGATGTATTAAAGAGAGAGATAGATATAGCTCTTAGGGTTAATGGAATCAAGGGATATGGGGAGAAAGCAGGAACGGGGTTCTGATTTTGGGTGATCAGCCATGATCATATTGAATGGTGATGCTGGCTCGAAGGGTTGAATGGCCTACTCCTGCACCTATTTTCTATGTTTCTATGTTTTTCTGAAAAAAATCGATTAGATTTTAGTATCTAATGGGTGTACAGAGAGCAGAGCAGGGGACTGAGCGCACAGCTTTGGGTTGCCCCTGTGCTCATGGCCAGTGATAAGGAGGCCTTGTTGCCAATATGTACTGATTGAGATCTGCTGTTGAGGAAGTCAAAGATCCAGTTGCAGAGGGAGGAAACGAGTTGCAGCTCCCTGAGTTTGACAATAGGTTTGGAAGGGCCATTGGTGTTGATTGCCAAGCTACAGTCGATGACCAACAGCCTGCCATACATATTCCTGTTGTTCATGTGGTCCAGCGCAGAGTGGAGTGCTAATAAGGTTGCATTCACTGACGATCTATTGTGGCGGTGGCAAATTGAAATTTACCCTTTTTTCCAATTCACTTGAAGGATCCTATGCCTGTAGCATTAACTCTATTAATGCAGGGAAGCATTAGCTGTTTCTCATTCCATGAATGCTACCTAACCTGCTGTGTGTTTTCAGTGTTTTTCTGTTTTCATTGCAATATATTATTAATTTACCGAGACACCATGGGGTTGTTTTTATTTCAACCTCACCACAGCAAACAGAAGGTTTGTGGGTGCCGTCACTTATTTTAAACATCACTGTAACTAAGCTGGCGGAACTGGGAGTGTTTTCAGATAATCAGAGTGCAGTGGCAAATTAAATCTCAAAACCTCGATTTTGAGAACCATCAAATTTTCAAGTGCGAAGCCCTGCAGTCCTTTCTTGACCTTTCTTTGCCAGCAATTGTAAGCATGTGGAATAAGCTCTTCCACACACAGTGGTGCAGGTATATTAATTTAATGTGACTGTACGACAAACAATTACAGTCAGTAGACTTCCTCTTCTTTGCTCACTGTTCTATCCTGAAGCAGGCTTTATTTTTACTCAAAACAGTGAACACACCAGAGTCATTGAGTCAAACAGCATGGAAACAGGCTCTTTGGCCCAACTTGGCCACACCAACCAACATGTCCCAGTTATGCTAGTTCCACCTGCCTGTGTTTGGCCCATGTCCCTCTAAACCTGTCCTATCCATGTACTGTCCAAATGTTTCCTAAACATTGAAATGAAGGGCAGAATGTGGTACAGCGGTAGAGTTGCTGCCTTTTAGGGCTTGCAGCGCAAGAGGCCCAGGTTCGATCCCAACTATAGGCAATAGACAATAGGTGCAGGAGTAGGCCATTCGGCCCTTCGAGCCAGCACCACCATTCAATGTGATCATGGCTGATCATTCTCAATCAGTACCCAGTTCCTGCCTTCTCCTCATACCCCCTGACTCCGCTATCCTTAAGAGCTCTATCTAGCTCTTTCTTGAAAGCATTCAGAGAATTGGCCTCCACTGCCTTCTGAGGCAGAGAATTCCACAGATTTACAACTCTCTGACTGAAAAAGTTTTTCCTCATCTCCGATCTAAATTGCCTACCCCTTATTCTTAAACTGTGGCCTCTGGTTCTGGACTCCCCCAACATTGGGAACATGTTTCCTGCTTCTAACGTGTCCAAACCCGTACTAATCTTATATGTTTCAATAAGATCCCCTCTCATCCTTCCAAATTCTATGGGTGCTGTCTGTACGGAGTTTGTACGTTCTCCCACATGACCACATGGGTTTTCTCTGAGATTTTTCATGTCCTCCCACACTCCAAAGACGTACAGGTTTGTAGGTTAATTGGCTTGGTATAAATGTAAAAATTGTCCCTAGTGTGTGCAGGATAGTGTTAATGTGCAGGGATCTCTGGTCGGTGGGCTGAAGGGCCTGTTTCCATGCTGTATCTCTAAACTAAACTCAACTAAAAGAGACCTGTCAGTGAGGGATTTGTACCACATGCAGCAAGGAGCCAGCACCAACCCTCAACACAATATAGAGGCTGCACTGTTTGGTCCATTGGCTGATAACATTGGAAGTTATCCTTCCAGACCCAATGCGCTGCTTAGTGGACCATCATTATGCAGAGATCAACTCTGTTCTGTCATTCATTCAGTTGAATACAGTCCAAAGAAAAATATTTCCAAAAGGGACTCCTCCCCAAAAAAGGAAAGATCCAATTAACCAATCTATATCGATACATGCAATCACAGCCACAATGAAGCTTCTGTTTTAATCATGCATAACACGCATGAAAATCCAAAAATTGCTGATGCTGGAAATCAGTTATATAAAAATAAGGAAAATACTTGAAACACCCCGGCAAGTGTTCTCTGTTTCTCTTTCCACAGATGCCACCTCACAAAGCCAACTGTCTCCATCATTTTCTGTTCTGATATCTGAATATCGATTAATTCTCCATGCATATTCCACATATTGCTGTAGCCAAATGATCTTAATAGTATTTGCAGGGAGAAACAGAAACTATCATTTTCCGTTAGGCTGTCTTATTACAATAGAAACATAGAAACATAGAAAATAGGTGCAGGAGTAGGCCATTCGGCCCTTCGAGCCTGCACCGCCATTCAATATGATCATGGCTGATCATCCAGCTCAGTAACCTGTACCTGCCTTCTCTCCATACCCCCTGATCCCTTTAGCCATAAGGGCCACATCTAACTCCCTCTTAAATATAGCCAATGAACTGGCCTCAACTACCTTCTGCGGCAGAGAATTCCACAGACTCACCACTCTCTGTGTGAAGAAATGTTTTCTCATCTCGGTCCTAAAAGACTTCCCCCTTATCCATAAGCTGTGACCCCTGGTTCTGGACTTCCCCAACATCGGGAACAATCTTCCCGCATCAAGCCTCTCCAACCCCTTAAGAATTTTATATGTTTCAATAAGATCCCCCCCTCAGTCTTCTAAATTCCAGCGAGTATAAGCCCAGTCTATCCAGTCTTTCTTCATATGAAAGTCCTGCCGTCCCAGGGATCAATCTGGTGAACCTTCTCTGTACTCCCTCTAAGGCTAGAATGTCTTTCCTCAGATTAGGAGACCAAAACTGCACACAATACTCCAGGTGCGGTTCATATTCATATTGAAAAGATTTTCCCTGCAAATCTACTGAAAGTGAGATGTGAGAAGCGTGTTGGAGAGGCAGGGAATCTGAGACCTGAATAAACAGATCAGATAATCATAACTCCACAAGCCCTCAGACTATCAGCTTGAGAAGTACACAGCAAAAGTTTGGATATGACAGCAAATTGAAAGGGACAGGTAAAATTTAATGTCAAATCAGCTACAGAAAAAGAAACAAAGAAAGACATTGGTGTCATAGAGTCAGACAGCGCAGAGAGAAATCCTTGGGGCCAAGGAGTCCATGCCTACTCTTCAACATCCATTTGAACTAATCCTTCACCTATCCCATTTCATGCTTCCCAAGTTCCCGTCAACTCACCCCACATTAACATTATACCATTCACCTGCGCACAAGGGGAGATTTAAAGTGGCTAAATCACCAACTAACCTGCATGTCTCTGGGATGTAGGGGGAAAGAACACCACCCAGAGGACACCCATGTGGGTACAGGGAGTACGTGCAAACTCCATACAGACAGCATGAGAGGTCAGGACTGACCTTGTCTTCCTTACCCCTGACTCTCAGTCTGAAGAAGGGTCTTGACCCGAAATGTCATCCATTCCTTTTTTCCAAAGGTGCTGTCGGACCCGCTGAGTTACTCCAACATTTTGTGTCTATCTTCAGGTCAGGATTGAACCCAGGATTCACTATGCATATGTCATGAAACACTTCTTCCACTTCTTCCTTCTTAAGCCCTTGGCTCCTCTAGGGAGCATAGGCCATTGACAAATGTCCTCCACCTCACTCGGTTGTTGGCGATTCTTTCAAGATCTCCCCAGTTGAGCCCACTCCCAGACATTTCTGCCTGGACACCTCTTCTCCAGCTGTTCCTGGGGCGACCTCTTTTCCTTTTTCCTTGGGGGTTCCATTTCAGGGCTTGCCGGGTGATGTTTGTGGCAGGTTTTCTGAGGGTGTGTCCAATCCAACTCCATTTTCTCTTTCGAATTTGTCAGTCAATGGGTTCCTGGCTTGTTCTTTTCCACAGGTCCACATTGCTTACTTTGTCTCTCCTCCAGATGTTTAGTATTCTCCTGAGCCAGGTGTTAATGAATGTTTGCAGCCCGTTTGTTGTGTGTTTTGTTGTTTTCCATGACTCTGATCCATACAGCATCACCTGGTTCACATTTGAATTAAAGATGCGTATTTTGGTGTTGATTGAGATGTATTTTGAGCTCCAGATCTTCCTGAGCATGTTAAACACCACCTTATTAATTCTGTTTTTTATGTCTGCATCTGCCCCTCTGGTGTTGTCCACAACACTGCCTAGGTATGTGAATGTTTCTACCTCCTCCAGGGCAGTGCTGTGCATGAGGATAGGGTTGCTGGTTTTGGAGTGGATCTTCATCACCTGTGTCTTTGCTGTATTGGGTGTAAGACCAAGTTTTGTTGCAGCTTGTAAGAGTCTGTCCGTCTTCTCCTGCATTTGTATCTGTATATGTGAAAGGAGACCTATGTCGTCTGCAAAGTCAAGGTCATCTAGCTGTTCCCACATTGTCCACTGAATTCCATTTCTTTTCCCTTCAGTTGTTTCCATCATGATCCAGTCAATTGCCAGGAGGAACGGGAATGGTGACCGTAGACATCCCTGCTTGACGCCCGTCTTGACACTAAAGCTCTGGGAGAGCTGGCCTGCATGCATAACTTTACATGAGGTTCCATCATACCAGTTCTTGATTAAGTTTATGATCTTGGTGGGAATTCCATAGTGGTGCATTAGGCACCATAGTGTTATCCTGTCTAAGCTGTCAAACGTTTTCTCAAAGTCAATGAAGTTGATGTACAGGGACGTGTTCCGTTCAATAGACTGTTCAATGATGATGCGCAGTATTGCTATGTGGTCTGTGCAGGAGCGATCCTTTCTGAATCCTGCTTGCTGGTCCCTTAGCCTCTCGTCTACAGCTTCTTCAAGACGGTTGATGATGACCCGGTTGAGAATTTTACTGGGTATAGAAAGTAGGATGATCCCTTGGTAGTTGTTACATTTTCTCAGGTCACCTTTTTTTGGCAGTTTCACAATGTATCCCTCTGCCCATTCTGTGGGTGTCTTTTCCTCCTCCCAAAATCTCCCAAAGAACCCGTAGAGCATGTCTGTTGATGAGTCTATATCTACTTTAAGGGCTTCATGTGGAATATTGTCAGGGCCAGCAGCCTTGCCAGTTTTCAGGTGCTTGATTGCAGCCTTTATTTCTGATTTTGTTGGTCTATCACACTTAACATGTAGTGGTATCCTGGTTTTGGGAATATGTGGCTGCACTGCCGTTGGTGGCCTGTTTAGGACTTCTTCGAAATGCTCTACCCATCTGTCGAGCTGCGCCTCCTGGGTTGAAAGCAGTTGGCCGTTCTTGTCTGTAATTGGTTTATTACTGTGCAGGTATGTCCCGGACAATTTCCTTGTGATGGTATACAACTCCCTCATGTTCCTTTGATTTGCTGCAATTTCTGCCTCCTTGGCTAGCCTCTCCACTTGTGTTCTCTTGTCCCTCCTGATGTTCTTTCGCACTTCTTTGTCGCATCTGTTGTTCTCCTTTTGGGGCAAAGCCTTTTCAGCTCTTGTTCTTGAGTTGTTCACCTTCTCTTTGAACTTTCTCCTCTGTTGGATTGTGTTCAGGGTTTCTGGTGTTATCCACTCCTTCTGCTTTTGGGTCCTTCTCCAGAGGGCCTCCTCACAGATTGAGCTCCAAACAGCTTTTATGTGTTCCCACTCCTCATTTATTGTCCATCCTTCCTTCCTCCTCAGCTGTATCTCTGTATTTTCCCTTGAGAGGATATCCTTGAACTTCTTCACCACTTGAGCACTGCTGAGGTATTCAGTGTTGTATTTCGCTCTTTGGCTTTTGGCCCAGTGGTGTCTCCTCAGCCTTAGCTTGAATTTCCCTACCAGGAGGTGGTGGTCTGAAGCTGCATCTGCTCCTCTTCTTCTTCTGACATCTTCCATGGACCTTCTGAACTTTTTACAGATACAAATATGGTCAATTTGATTTTCTGTGACATGATCTGGTGACACCCAAGTTGTTTTGTGGATTGTTTTATGGGGGAATATACTTCCCCCAATCACAAGGTTATTGTTAACACAGGTCTCAGCAAACATCTCGCCATTTTCATTCATTTTCCCCACTCCATGTTTTCCCATTGCAGCCTCAAATCCCTCGTTTTGGTCTCCAATCTTGGCGTTGAAGTCTCCCATCAGGATAATGAGATCTCTGGCTCCAATACGACCAAGTAGGTGGTTCAAGCTGTCATAGAACCTGTCTTTGACCTCCTCCTCTGCATCGTTGGTGGGTGCATAACATTGCATTATGTGGGCTTTCACTCTCTTGTTGTTGGTTTTGATCATTCGTCAATGTTTCTGTAACTCCCACTTTTTTCCAGGGTGGGGTAGTTAACCCCACGCCCAACCTGGAGGACCAGGGACTGCTTCGTCTGCCTCCTCACCCATGACCTGTCCGGTTTGGTTGAACCTGCCAGGGATATAAAACTCCACCCGGCATAGCTCACAGAATCACTGGAGTACACAAGCCTCTCCACCACATCAAGGTTGCAGTCCAGGAGAAGACTACATCAAGATGCCTTTCTAAAATACCTGAATTTACAAATCAGATGTGGGATATTCCAGATATTTGGTCAGTGCCACTGATGACCCTCTGCATGAACTTCCACTGTTCCTAACTTCCTCATCCAGCTCCTCTTTTAAATCTGTTTTAACTATTCATCTCACTCTTAATGAAAGTGAGCTCCACATTCCAACCATGATCTGGGCAGAGAGTTCTCTTTTCCCGGAATTCCTTAATATATCATAATGCAAGGATTAGCTTTTGTGACTCATCTCTACACTTTGCACCAATGAGGATACACTGCATTCATTACTGCGTTACAGAGGTTTCACAGCCATGGAAGTGGGTTTCACAAAACACTGATCCAATTACGCAAGTTACATCTAAACAGGCGATTGAATTACAAAAACATTAGAAAAATGACGCAAAGATCTTCTGCCTGACCTACCTAAAATTATAACAATTTCCCCGTTAACTGCCAATATTTTCACAGAGTTCAGCGCATCCTTAGGCTGGTTAATTAAAGGCAGGTCTCAACCACGATGAGACAATTCTTAAAATGTCAGTGATAAAATTGCAAAACTGTTTGATTATTACACCTCCAAATGACAGCTTCACTGGGATCTATTGCACAAGTGTGGGCTTGAAAACGTGGCAGATCAATTCACACCATCCTACATATTCTCATGTAGATAATTCTTTCACAAATAAAAAGTGCACCTTTCCTGCTGGACACTTCCTCAGACTTACAACATCCAAACTTATATCATTTTAGTGGGGGCTTCATCAAATAATTGAACATCTCACTTTACATAAAATGTCTTAGCAAATTATATCATGGTTGAAATACTGATGCGTTCATCATTCTGCTTTATCCTTCAGTTCGCCAGGCAGCAAAGACAAGGATCCATTATTTATTGCCCAATGTTGGTTACTGAATAAGCTGTGCATTTACATGTGCCAGTACCTCTGTTACATATGAACTGATGCACGGTAGGAACTCAAGAAAATATTGTCATCTGAGGCTTTAATACTGAGTTTAGATCAGGGAACTCATTGACAGTTTAGAGTACAAATGCAACTCGCCGCTTATCTATGTATGCTTGAATATTGGACACTTCCTCTTCTCCCCTCTCCAATCTGGCAAGTGATACAGAAGTGTGAAAATGCATACCTCCAGATTTCGGGACAGTTTCTTCCCAGCTGTTATCAGGCAACTGAACCATTGTCTCACCAACTGAAGAGCTGGCTTGAGCTGCCTTCTACCTCATTGGAGACCTTCAGACTATCTTTAATCGGACTTTTCAGGACTTTATCTTACATTAACCAGTATTCCCTTTATCTTGTATCTGTACTCTGTGGGCTGCTTGATACAAAAAAGCTGTATACCATGTAATAAAAAAGCGTTTCTCTGTACCTCTGTACACGTGACAATAAACTCAAGTAAACTAAAGTAAATATCGTCAAGATTTAGCAAAAACCGTGCAGGTTTTCCTGTTTCATTTGCTGACGAATTGTGAACGGAACTGAACATTGTGCAATCCAGCAGCAAACATCCCACCCTCATTTCCTCGTAATGGAATGAAGCTGTAATGCATCTGTGATGCCCTGGGGCTGTGTATAACTCCAACCATTAAAATGTTCTCTGTTTGATGCTCATTGACTTGACTTTTACCATAGTACTCTGATGCCACACTTACCTTTTGAGGAATGGTGAATCAGTTTAAGGCTTCCTTAAATATTGGCTTGTAGTTAAGGCATCTGTTGAAAATGAATACCTATTTTAATTTCAAGATTATCCTTTCTGCATTTTGGAAGAATTCAGATTTTAAGGAGTGACCAAGAATATTGGGAAATGTATTTTTTTTAGAATTCCCTCTTTTTTTTCAGAGGTAAGGATGAGAAAAGTCAGGAGGACATTGTCACAATCAAGTCAATGCTGCCATTTTTTATTTCTATAACTATATCTTCTTGACTATGCCAAAGGATTTCCTGCAGCAAAAGGCCAATACGGACCAAAGGTATCCCAATCTGTTCAATAACTTTGCAACTATTACATATTTTGAAAATATAGAGTGCAGCAACTTTGAAAAAAGATATACACAAATTCTCCCTTAAACTTAAAAAAGGCTTAGTTGGGAAGAAGAGAATTTCTCAATTTCTAATTCAATAACGGTGCGATAGTAGCAATAGTAGAACAGTTAGCTGTTTAGAAAGACATGTTTATAAAGACTGTTTATACATGTGCCATATAAAAATAGAGACAAAAAGATGAATGTTGATCAGCCTGACCTGAGGATACGTATATGAAGGAACTGCAGATGCTGGTTTAAACCAAAGATAGACACAAAATGCTGGAGTAACTCACTTGGTAGCGAATCTTGAGGAATGGGTGAGGTTTCGGGTCGAGACGAGTCTAAAGAAGGGTATTGACCCGAAACGTCACCCATTCCTTCTCTCCAGAGATGCTGCCTGCCATACTGAGTTACTCCAGCATTTTATGTCTATCTTTGACCTGAGGATATCACAGTTAAAATGAATTCTTCTGCTTACAAAACCCATACAAAGTCAGCGACAACGTGTTATGTTGGATATAGGGGACAGGGTATGCAAGCCCTGGATATTTCATGTCTATCAAGATTGCATGGGACACAAAAACAACTGAGTTACAACTATAACTTTGTAGTCTATTTTTGGACATGGCACTCTCCCCTTAATCATTCAAACAACATTCAAGAAAATGTGATTTGTAGTACTCCCTCCTGAAGTAGCTGTCACTGTCAATGGAAACCTCTGTTTTCAGAGATAATGGTGAACCTCCTGGCAAAGTATGCAACTTGGCCTACAACTGTGGTACCTTCTATCTGTTCCAAGGTTATATCCCCTGCATATAAGAATTAGCACATACCAGTGTCAAGAATTCATGTCCTAAAAGAAAACAGATCGACAATCACAGAATGGGTGTATAATTACATTCCATGTTCTGCCTAATTAAATGCATAAATGGTCTATGGAACTGTTGAAATTTAATTAAAATAAATATTAAGCAATATCCATAGCAGAGCTTTGCAGGTTGCCGAGTGAAATGGTGCTGAACAAACTTTCAATTTTGACGTGGGTCATTGGACACTGAAAGGGAAATAACAAAACGTGACTTATGTAACAGCGAGAGAACATTTGAAATTAAACATACTTTATCGTGCTCTTCACTGTCCAACAGACAAATAATGAATGCCATTAAGAAACTGTGGCCATCTTGCAACATAGAACATAAAACAGTACAGACCAGTACCAGGCCCTTCGGCCCACAACATCTATGCTGAACATGATGCCAAGATCAACTCTTATCTGCCTGTGTATTATCCAAATCCCTCCATTTCCTACATATCCATATCCAAAAGCCTCTTAAATATTACTATTGTATCTCCCCTCACCACCACCCCTGGCATCCGTTTCAGGTACTCACCACCCTCTATGTAAAAAGCATACCCTGCATATTTCCTTTAAACTTTGCCCCTCTCACAGTAAAGCGATGCCCTCTAGTATTTGACATTTCCATCCTGGGATAAAGGTTCTAATCGACTATGTCTCTCATCATTTTATATAATCCACCAGGTCTCCACTCAACCTCAGGCATTGCAGAGAAAACAATCCAAGTCTGTCCAACCTCCAGGCATCATTCGCACAGCGGATCCAACGGATCGTTCACACAGCTGAGAAGGTTGTTGGCTGCAACCTTCCCCCCATTGACGAACTGTACACTGCAAGGGCCAGGAAGCAAGCGGGCAAGATCATCTCTGACCACGCTCACCCTGGCCACAAACTCTTCGAAGCACTTCCCTCTGGAAGGCGACTCCGGACTGTCAAAGCAGCCACAGCCAGACATAAAAACAGCTTTTTTTCCACGAGTGATAGTTCTACTCAATAACCAAAGTCTGTAGTCTCTTTTTTGCTCTGGTTTATTTTCACCCACATGTTTCGACCGCAATGTTGTATCCTTATTGTTTTGATGTGGTTATGCTTTATTCTTAATTGTTAACTGTATGTTTGTGTTGTCATTTGTGAGCGGAGCACCAAGGCACATTCCTTGTATATGCATACTTGGCCAATAAACTTATTCATTCAGTCATTCATTCATTCTGGTAAATCTCTTCTGCACCCTTTCCAAAGCCTCAACATCCTTCCTATTTCGGGGCAACCAGAACTGCACATAATACTCCTGATGCAACCTAATGATGCAACCTAATGGTGCAACCTAATGGTGCAGCCTAATGGTGCAGCCTAATGGTGCAGCCTAATGGTGCAGCCTAATGGTGCAGCCTAATGGTGCAACCTAATGGTGCAACCTAATGGTGCAACCTAATGGTGCAACCTAATGGTGCAACCTAATGGTGCAACCTAATGGTGCAACCTAATGATGCAACCTAATGATGCAGCCTAATGAGCTTCTACACTCTTTTACTCGACAGTGTAACTCAACATTTCTACAAGAACATTTATTTAGTATTGATAGGAACTTGATGGTCAGCATGGACATCAGGGCCGTCTTTACAGCATTATGGGCCTTGGGCAAAGCAGTGTACTGGGGCAGGCACGGTAGCGCAGCGGTAGAGTTGCTGCTTTACAGCGAATGCAGCGCCGGAGACTCAGGTTCGATCCTGACTACGGGTGCTGCACTGTAAGGAGTTTGTACGTTCTCCCCGTGACCTGCGTGGGTTTTCTCCGAGATCTTCGGTTTCCTCCCACACTCCAAAGACGTACAGGTATGTAGGTTAATTGGCTGGGTAAATGTTTAACAAAAATTGTCCCTAGTGGGTGTAGGATAGTGTTAATGTACGGGGATCGCTGGGCGGCACGGACTTGGAGGGCCAAAAAGGCCTGTTTCCGGCTGTATATATATGATATGATATGAACTACTCACAGGAATAAAAATGTAAATGGTCGATAAAATGGGGCCCCTATGCTCGTGGGGCCCCGGGCAAGTGCCCATCAGGCCCATGCGTTAAGACGGCCCTGATGGACATGCTAGGCCAAATGACCTTTTTCTGCACTGCAAAACTCTTATCGTTTCTGCTTCTTCCTTCTGCACAGAAGAACTGCAGTACTTTGGTTTTACACTGGATAAACCTGTAATAGTAACTCTTCCATTCCCACACGTGCAACAGTTCCAATAGATCTAGATTATCAATTACATTTACCAAGCTGCAGAACTCCACAGAATCACAAATTTTAGTTTATTTCTATGAATTCCAAATTGTTAATGTTAATAGATTTCCTGCAGCAACAGGACAACAACAATTAAAAATATGCAATGTATGCAATAACCTTTCAACTACAATTTCAACTTCAAATGTTGCAGCAACTTTTTGTATATAAACCAAAAAAGGGATTCTCAAAGCTAAAGCTACTTATTGGTGGTGTGATACTAGAACAGTTAGCTGTTTTAAAAATGTATTATATAAAAATGGAGACAGAAATGAATTTTGATCAGCCTGACCGGAGGATATCACAGTTAAAATAAGTTCTTCTGCTTACAAAAACCAAAACCAGTCAGTTATTACATGTTATGTAAGATATAGGGAACAGGGTATGCTAGCTCTGGGTATTTTACGTCCTGGCTAGGCTATAACATGCTCTATGGCATGTTCCATAAATACCATTTATAGATTGTGCAAAGTAGCAGCCATGACAAATCCACCAGGTGCCTTATCAAGAGCATATGGAATGTTACAATTTGCAAAGTGCTTGTTATACAATTCCCCATTACACCATGTATTGGATGGGCAAAATTCTGATTGCCTCGTCCCAGGTGAGGTGCATCCTTTGTGGGACAGCTACCAGCTCAGGAATGTCCCTGGTATAGAATACAGAAGTAAGACATATTTGAAGTCAGCCACACCTCCGTTAGTTAGATCCTGGATAGAATAGGTCCCACAGACAGCACAAACCAAATGCAACACATCTCAGTATGGATGGTCCCAGGGAGGATTGGTCATTGTATATGGAACATCCCAAGTATGACACATTCCAGGTTGGCAGGTCTAA
Organism: Rhinoraja longicauda; assembly: GCF_053455715.1. Classification (NCBI taxonomy): domain Eukaryota; kingdom Metazoa; phylum Chordata; class Chondrichthyes; order Rajiformes; family Arhynchobatidae; genus Rhinoraja; species Rhinoraja longicauda. The sequence goes on from NC_135962.1 coordinate 14,649,397, forward strand.
TAGCGCAGGTCCTGGGTAGAAGAGGTCCAGGTATATGGAATAACCCAGATATGACACGTCTCAGTAAAATGAAATGTGTACTAGCAGGACAAGTCACGTTTAAAATGAATCAATGCATGCAAAGTCCTGCTTATGCCAATGATAAATATGCTGTCTTAATTTAGTTCCGTACATTAGGAATGACAAAATCTTGCAATGCCCAGCTATGCCCCATCCTAGACTTAAGGGCCTGTCCCACTTTAGGCGATTTTAAGGCGATTTTAAGGCGACTGCCGGCGGCTAGGCTGTCGCCAACAGTTCGACGGGGTGTCGCGGGCATGATCGTGAGGAGTCTTCCAAGAATCATAGTGGATCTCAGCCCATCGCTGAGAAATCATCCGGAGTGAAATTTCTCTACGACAGCTGGCTTGTCGCCAGGTATCGTTGCTTATTGCGGGCGCTGTCGCATGCTGTCCCCAGGTTTGCTAGTTTCTCTTAGATGCATTTAGAAGCACATAATATTAAAATAAGTAAAGTAATTTCAAGATACCATAAAATACTTGTGTTTAACCAATTTATTTACTGTCAGGACATTTGACAGGTAGATTGGAGGCGACAGTTTGACGGTCAGGTAAGCGTGGGAATTTTTGCGATGTTTATGGCCATCAGCCATTACATTTAAAGTGGGCTCCCAACCCAGATATGCAACCCAGAAACCAGATACGCATCTCCCGTACATTTTCAAAGAATGTCCACACACGTTTTACAAAAATCCACTTAACCACCTTAAAAAAAAAAATTTTTAATACTGCTATTAGTAAACTGGAAGTAAATCCAGTTTATGCCTTGTTACTGTGATGCTTGTTTTTTAAGTAACCCATACAAGATGTTATAGTTCAAAACTCTCAAGTACTTACCGACTTGTCAGTGATTTCAGCGAAAATTAGGACGCCGGAGAAGCATTGACAACGTGGGAATTTTGCGATGTTTCCGAAGACGGTGTAATCTCGACCTGATTCAGCATTGTCATGGTCATTGTCGTCGGGTAAAAGAAAATTTCGGCGATCTGCTACGACTTTGGCAGTCGCCGGCAGTCGCCTAAAAAATCGCCTAAGTGGGATAGGCCCGTTACAGTTAAAATGTTATGCTTCAACTTAACTTGCAGAGAAAAAATACATTAGCCATCAGCCTCAAGGAAGTTGTGCGAAACATGTAAAGTAATTTCCATAAATATATTTAAAAGTTCTCTTTCTATCACAGAGATTTTACGAAAAAGTTGAAAGTTCCCCACTTCAGTGAACGTTGCTTTTCAGGTAAAGTGAAGGATAACCTCAGAATCACTCTTTTTGATTAGTGTATTTTTTTTTGTGTATGTTCTGAACATGAAAAGCATCTTCCCTTCCTCAGTTTCTTATTAAATCTTTCTCCTCTCACTGCAAAGCTATGTCCTCTAGTTCTTTATTCTCCTACCGCGGGTAAATGGAATTTGTGCATTCACCCTATTCCCTTCTATTCCCTCATGAGTTAATACAACTTTATAAGATCATCCCTCAGCCGACTTTGGTCCAAGGAATTAAATGCTAGCCTGCCCAAGCTCTCCCTGTAACTTGGCCCTTGAGTGCTGGCAACATCCTCTTAAATCTTTTCAGCACCCTTTCATAGTAACATAGAAACATAGAAAGTAGGTGCAGGAGTAGGCCATTCAGCCCTTCGTGCCAGCACTACCATTCAATATGATCATGACTGATCATCCAGAATCAAAATTTTCTATCTTAATGGCATCTCTCTTGTAGCAGGATGATGAAAAATGAACACAATACTCCACGTGTGGCCTCACTAACATCCTGTAGTACTGCAAAAATAATGTCCCAACTTAGATAATAATATAAAGCCAATTCTGTATCCGGTTAGCTAGTTTTCCCTGAATCCCATGTGATCTAATCTTCTCGAGCAGCCTATCTGCAGAACCTTGTCAAGGGCCTTGCTGAGATCTATAAAGACTATGTCCATTGCCCTGCCCTTGCCAATCTTCTTGGTTACATCTTCAAACATCTCAGTCAAATTCGTGAAACATGATCTCCCATGCACAAATCATGACAGCTATCCCTAATCAACGCCTGTCTTTCCAAATGCATTTATATCTTGTTGCTCATTAACCTCTCCAGTAACTTTCCGACCACAGATGTTAAGCTTATTGGTCTGTATTTCTGAGTTGTTTTTTTAACAACCCTGCTTAAATAGAGGCACAATATCAGCCACCCTCCAGTTTTCCGGCACCTCATCTGTGACTGATGTTAATTAATATATCTCAGTCAGGACTTCCGCAATTTTTTCACTAGCTTCCCATAGTAAATATATCTGTACAGGCCCGGGAGATTTATCTATCTTCACACCAGTCATAGAGTCATGGAGTGATACAGTGTGGAAACAGGCCCTTTGGCCCAACTTACCCACACTGGCCAACAATGTCCCAGTCCCACTTGCCTGCGCTTGGTCCATATCCCTCCAAGCCTGTCCTATCCATGTACCTGTCTAACTGTTTCTTAAATGATGGAATAGTCCCAGCCTCAACTACCTCCTCTGGCAGCTTGTTCCACACACCCACCACCCTTTGGTTACCCCTCGGATTCCTATTAAATCTTTTCTCCTTCACTTTGAACTTATGTCCTCTGGTCCTCGATTCCCCTACTCTGGGCAAGAGATTCTGTGCATCCACCTGATCTATTTCTCTCATGGTTTTGAACATGATCTTAGGATATCCAGCACCTCTTCCACTTAAACATGGACTGTCATCAAGACATCTCTATTATCTGTCCCAATGTCTCTAATCTTCATCTCTTTCTCCAAAAAACAGAAGAGATATATTCACTGAGGACCTTGTCCATCTCCTGCAGCTCCACACATAGATGACAACTTTGGTTTCTGAGAGGCCTATTCTCACTCTGGTTACCCTTTTCTCCTTAATATATGTATAAAATCTTTTGGATTCTCCTTAATCTTATCTACAGAGTTATCCCATGTCTTCTTTTTCCCCTCCCGATTTCTTTCTTAAGCATGCTCCTCAACCATTCATACTCTTCCAGGGATAGCTGCCTATACCGGTCCCATGCCACCTTCTTTTTTCTGACTAGAGCCTCAAATTCTCCTGTCATCCAGTTCCTTGCTCTCACCTTCACTCTAACAGGAACATGCATACAACACCATCTATTTCTTTTCTCCAGAGATGCTGCCTGACCTGCTGAGTTACTTGTGCATTTTTTGTCTATCTTGAAGCAATATAACACATTATTTCAGCCACATCTGAATTATTCTGCCCAGTTTTGGGCATGACTATAGAAAGATGTGAAGGCATGGGAATTGGCGCACAAGAATTGTACAGAAATAATTCCAGGATTAAGGGACTTTGGTTATGTGGATATCCTGCAGAAGCGGACATTGTTTTCCTTGGAACACACGAGGTTGTGAGGAGATGTGATTGAGGCATTTAAAATCTTGAGGCATTTAGACAGAATGGATGTAGAGAAACTGGTCCCATTGCCAGAGAGGCAGGAACTATGGGACATAGACACAGAATGAACGTAATTGGCAAAAGAACCAAAACACACATGAGGAAAAATTGTTTTGCACATTGCATTCTAGGCCCTAACTGCACAATGAACTGGGGAATAATGGAGACAGTTTCATTTTGGCAGTACCTTTAAAACAGAAGCTGGATAAGTGATTGAATTTGCACTGATGTGTGGAGAAGGTTGGGGAAATGGAGCCAGCTGCTTTGCTATTACGTAGACCCAGGACAGACTCAGTTGAATAATCACCCTCCATGTTGTATCTGTGGTTGTACCTAATTTTCCTTACTCCTTCATCAATTACTAATTTTCCCAAACTGCAAACCGCCCCAACAACTTTTCCTTTCCAGGTGTTAGAGGTTATGGGGAGAAGGCAGGAGAATTGGGTTAGGAGGGAGAGATAGATCAGCCATGACTGAATGGCGTTGACTTGATGGGCCAAATGGCCTAATTCCACTCCTATTCCTTATGGCCTCATGACCTTATTTTTAAGAAATGTACTTGCCATATTTTGTTGCCTCATTCAGAGCAACCTCATCTTTAACTTTTTATATTGCCTCAAGGATCTATTTGTTTGTCATTCTCATGAAACTCTTTCTTAAATATTCATATATATCATATAAATGTAGACAGCAACAATCCTTTTTGTTGAACAGTCAAGGCCAGCTTTCACATCTCTTAAGTGCAGTTACTGTCAATCAATGCAGGTGTGCTTTACATCATTGCCAGCTTTAACTTATGGAAGCAGAATTGCAATTTCAAATTGATAATACTTTTGCAAGTCGTATCCTAAAAATGCCTTCTGATTTCTTCAATAATCTGATATTATTTTAGCACCCAAAGAAATATCTTTGCTTTATAATGTCAAGCTCTAAAAAATACCTGTAACTAGTGTAATTCTGTATCACATCACTCGTACAGGAGTACGATGTCTCAATCAATCTCCAAGCTGGAGATTTGGTGATATTAGCCACAAGAAGAGGTTGGCCAAATTTGAATTATTTTCTCTGGAACGTTGCATAGTGAGGGCAGACCTGACCGAAGTATATAAAATTATGAGAGGCATAGATAGGGTAGACAGTCAGAATCTTTTTCTCAAGGTGGAAATGTCAAAGACGAGAGAGCATAGCTTAAAGATGAGAGGGGCAAAGTTTAACGGCGATGTGAAGGGCACTTTTTTTTTACAGTGTGGTGGAGGCAGATGCCATGATGGAGTCTAAGAAGCTTTCAGATTGGCTAATTCATCCTAGGCGGCAAGGATCAGATACATGCAATGCAAATTGGTTAATCTAAAGGATAAAACAACGAAGAACATGTTTTAATGCTTCTTAGTTCATGAATTAGAAAGATCTTAACTTTCCCTGATTTTACCTTTTTTTTCTTAAAAGATTCAGGATTTTCAGCTCAATTATTCTACATGGAGGGCACCCTTATTCATTAGATTTCACTGATGTCTATCTTAAATTTACCTCTGGACAATCTGAATCCATTCTTGCTTGGAATTTTGCTCAATATTAATATTTCATATTAGTTGTAACTTTCCCTAAGCCATATTATTTAGTTTTGTAAAATCATTTTCTTCCACAGAACTGTAAGAAGCAATATCACATTTTAACTGTTGATTGACATGGAATAATACACCCAGGGCACAGAAGAAGACCCAAAGGAATATCTTTGAAAGACAACCTGCATGAGATTTCAAGTCTGTTCTAAGTAGTTATAATTTGGTGCATTTCCCTTGAAATCTGGTGAATGACAGGCCAGTTTTCCAGCTGAGCACCCCATCTAGCAGTCTGAGACATCTCTCATGAAACATTGCAAGCACCCAGCATAAAACTATTATAGACACAAATGCTGGAGAAACTCAGCAGGTTAGGCAGCATCGCTGGAGATAAAGGATGGGTGACGTTTCAGATCAGGACCTTTCTGAAGACTGAAGAAAGGTCCCGATCCAAAATGTCACCCATCCTTTTTACTCTATTGCTTCAATAAATAGATACATAAATAAATAAATAAATAAATAGAAAAAGAAATAAAGAAATAAAGAAATAAATGAATAGCTTGCTTCAATATACAACCACCTTAAAAACTAACAGCAGCATAGTGAAATAAACTTGCTAAAGGTGATGCATAATTGTAAAAGTGCTTCAGTGTTTCCAGAATGTTTCAGGAAATGTTGATGTGAAAGTATAAATAATATTATTTATAAAACAAGCCATCTTTCCCAGAAATTCATCTCTAGTCTATAGTGCTGCAGTGAATTGATAAGTGTGCTTGGTACTTTTGATTTTGGACAAACTTCCAAGCATTTATGTTGACCACACAGGCAGAGCTTCCCAACCCATTACCAATGTGATCCCATTTTAATGTGACCCCAGACTCTAAGCAAATTGAAACAGCAATCAAGCTTATGACTGCCACAAAGCAAGATTTCACAGCTGGTAATGTAAAGATTGCTGCTGACATTTACAGCATGTTGATTTATGAATAAATATTGGGCAGGACATCCACATGAATTGCTGGAAATAGTGTCTTGGATGGGGGAGGATACCAGGCCTTGGATCTTGCCTCTCTAACAACGTAGGGTCTGCCCCAATTATGCACAGGAATTTCAATTGTGCTTGAGTCTTTGATATACTTGCATGCCAGCCTTTAGCAAACATGCATTATAGACAAAAGACAATAGACAATAGGTGCAGGAGTAGGCCATTCGGCCCTTCGAGCCAACACCGCCATTCAATGTGATCATGGCTGATCATTCTCAATCAGTACCCCGTTCCTGCTTTCTCCCCATACCCCCTGACTCCGCTATCCTTAAGAGCTCTACCTAGCTCTCTCTTGAATGTATTCAGAGAATTGGCCTCCACTGCCCTCAGAGGCAGAGAATTCCACAGATTCACAACTCTCTGACTGAAAAAGTTTTTCCTCATCTGTTCTAAATGGCCTACCCCTTATTCTTAAACTGTGGCCCCTTGTTCTGGACTCCCCCAACATTGGGAACATGTTTCCTGCCTCTAACGTGTCCAACCCCTTAATAATCTTATACGTTTCGATACAATTCGTCCAAATCTGTTTGTATCTCTGTGCTCTGTACTCTGTCACAATTCTAAAACATGTTTCTTTTTTTAGTTTTGTTTCCACATTGGACAATTCCCTCATAATATCCCCCGTTGCCTCATCTTTGTCCACTCACTTAGCTTATCTATAACCCCTCGTAGCATCTTTACGCCCTCTTCAAAATGCAACCGTCATAAGATTATATATGCTGAGCATCAAAGAAGCCTATGAGCTCATCATGCTTAAAGTTGAAGTTGAATTGACCATGGGTAGTAGTTTTGCACAATGTTTTGTATTTGAGAAATGAAGTTGTGTGTTACGATGGTATTCCTGGAAGATCCTTGAATGGTTGAAGAATCTGTAAGACGAGACCAGAGTCCGATTGTACTTTATATAGTCCAACCAGGCCTAGTGAGAAACAGTGAGCCTGTTGTCCCGTTATCATTTTGCATTCCTTGCAATAAATTCTCAAAATGTTCTTGAAAATTGAATGCTATGTTTTATATCTAAAGTTCTACATTATTCCTACCTCTAACAGCAATCCACATAATATTCTAGACCACAGTGTGTACCACATAAATCAAGGTGTTTTAAGCTTTCACTATAAAACAGCAGAAAATTACATTAAAAAATTGGCAATTCCCTTAACGTACAGAGATAATGGTGGAGAAAGACAGTTGACATAAATTGTGCAGACTAATCTTCGTCTCACTCCTGCCTCTCTTTTCCAGCTTTCTTCCCCCTTCTACACTCAGACTGAAGAAGGATCCTGACCCAATAGGTCACCTTTCCATTCCCTCCATGGATGCTGCTTAACCTGCTGAGTTCCTCCAGCACTCTGTGTTTTGTTCACGTTTCCAGCGTCTGCAGTATCTTGCATCTCCAGACCAATCTCATAGTGTAGCAAAAGAACTGCAGATGCTGGTTTAAACCATAGACACAAAAAGCTGGATTAACTCAGTGGGACAGGCAGCATCTCTGGAGAGAATGTACAAGTGACGTTTCGGGTCGAGACCCAAAACATCATCCATTCCTTCTCTCCAGAGGTGCTGCCTGTCCCGTTGAGTTACTCCAGCTTTTAGTGTCTACCAATCTTAGAGTCAGAAACACAACTAGCAATTACTCTTTGAAGGAAGAACTACTCATTTACCTCTTCTTCGATTAGCATGTATAATTGCAGGGTAAGTCTCAACACTTTAAATAAATTCAAATAACTTAGATTAAACACATACTTTAAAAACTTTAGCTTTGGTGACAATTTCATTATTTCTATGACTGTTACAATTTTAAATGGTTGACACATTAAATTGCCATTATCAAAACAAATCAAAGATGTACTATAATAATAATGACTCCTTCGTAACTGACAGCATTCCTTGAAAAGTTGTATCCAGCAGATTCATTTTAAGAGGATGCTAATCAATTAATTTTAAAATACAGGTCGGCATAGTGGGATAGCTGAGACTAAGTTTTATTCCTGACCTCGGGTGCTGTCTGTGGGGAGTTTCCACATGCTCTCCGTGGCTGCGTGGGATTTCCCCAGGTACTCTGGTTTCCTCCCACATCCCAAAGATGCATGGATTGGTAGGATAATTGTCCACTTTGAATTGCTCCTAGTGTAAGGATGAGCAGTACAATTAGGGGAAAAGGGGGGAATTAATGGGAAGATGGGTTCCCATTACATTAATGATGAGTGTAAATGAGTGCTTGATGGTCAGCATGGATTTGGAGGGTCGAAGGACAGGCTTTCATGCTTTATGACTCTATCTACAACTCCAACGAAAATGGATCAACCATCCTAGTCAAATTCAACTTTGGAATTGTCCAGAATTTAACAGGCAAGTTAATTCAGCTTTTTTTTAAACTTGAAATAAATTTATATTATGAATTAATGCCACTAATGATGATCGAGTGAAATTATTGAGCTAAAGCGAAAGTCAGTTTCTACTTCATTTAATTCCTTACACACAGTGACAGTGGGTCTCACCAAGTCACCAAGGCTCCCCTGGGAAAGGTTCAGCGTGGAGTCTACAATTGCATAATGCAAGTGACAGTGAATATGAATGGTAATCCCAGGGGCTCATATCTCACGTTCACTTTCATAGATCCTGTGCCGACAGAAATTAGGCTTCATCTTTGTTGGCTTGTTATACATCCTCAAGAAACTAAAGAGGGGATTCACCAGGTTGCTGGTTTTCTTGGTTAAATGAACTGTATTTTACATCTAAGCAGAGATACTGCAGGTGTAGATGTGGCTAGGGTAAGTTGCAGTGAGCAATTATCAATGTTGTTCAGTCAGCTTGAATACTGATGCACCCTTATTTGGTTGAAGCATAAAGCTGTGGAGCCATTGTGGAAAGGAACACAGGTCTACTACCAAGTGAACTGTCCCATAAGCACAAGATTATTTTGTTTAAGCTGTAAATTGGGAATGAGAATAAGAAGATAATTAACAAAGACAGCTGAATGATCATATTGCACTGCAAGTCTTCTGTGAAGGAAATAGTGCATTTTGAGGTTGGTCAGCTTAATTGTTTTTTCATGTAAGGTACTGTTGGAATTGCAGCAATCCATTACTTAAAAAGTTACGCAAGATTTCATCTAATAGGAATCAAATGAAATCATGTGAGACATCTCTCAATTCATAATCTTTACATCTGACAGTTGATGGAACCTTTGAAACTGCAAATACACCACCTGCAATGTGCCGACCTGAACAGGCGATGAATTAAGCCAAAGAATTTTCACCTCTTTTTGATGATTAAAGTTCTTGTAGTCAACTTTGCACAGGCCTAGTTTCCCATTCCCATTGTGTATGTGCGTGTGCATGTGCGTGTGCATGTGCGTGCAGGTGTTTTTGATTTATTCCAACCCAAACTAATTACTCAACTCTTCAGTCTCAAGCATCAAGATTAACCCTACTTATTTCATTAGGCAATGAGTCAGGAATTTAAAATCGGCTAAATGCTTTGAGCAGCCCATGGGAAATGAAAGGCATCTGGAAATAAAAACCAATGAAGATGCAAGCACACATATCAATTTACTGATTTCTAGCCATTAATATTAATTTATTTAGTTTTTAATTGAATTCTTGGAATGGTTCATTGAAGTTAGTATTGTCTCCACTGGAACCCAAGTTGTGCACTATTGCAGATCAGCAGGAAACTGATTGTTTACTGTTCTAAATTCTTAACGACATGAGTTTGGTCAGAGAGTTGGTTCCACAATAAAAATAAATACATGACGATTCATGGCTTAGTTCAAATGTTGTGTGGTTGAATAAGGCCATAATGGAGAAAGATCTCATGTTTATAGTACACCATTAGGACATCCAATTGTCATGTATTTATGGATGCACTAAAATGACACAAATACTAAAAGATGAGACGGTTAGATCATAAGGCAATACAGCATGGACACAAGCCCTTCGGCCCACTGAATTCATGCCAACCAGCAATCCCCATACAGTAGTGATTAGGGACAAGTTGCAGAAGCCAATCTACCTTCAAACCTGTTTGTCTTTGGAAAGTGGGAGGAAACCAGAGCACCCAGGGAAACCCCAAGCAGTCACAGAACTCCATACAGGCAAGCACCTGTAGTCAGGATCAAACCAGGGTCTCTGGCGCTGCCAGGTAGCAACTCGACCACTGTGCCACAATGACCTTGATTCATTGCTTAACAGACACATTGAGATTAGCTGCCTTCAATAAAGAATGTTCAGTTGATCAATCTGTCTAGTCAAATGAAATCATGTGCAGTAACACGAATGAAATGGGCAGACACTAAAAGCAGCAATATGTCTCCACATCCATCATGACAAGGACTATATCCAATGTAAACTAGTAAAACCAGTCACTTGAATCCCTTCAATCTGCACCGTTAATTCCCTGATCATTACAAGAGTTTTTGACATACCCATTTCGTTACTATTTAAAAAACACAAGAAAGTGCTGGCAGTGACTGCAAACACAATGCCTCAATAAGAACTGTCGATAAAATGTGCGAACCTTGTGTTCTTCATCATTTGCAGCCCTGTTCACACTGTCAAATATCAACTATTTTTAAAGTTTAAGCACAGGGACTCAATGCCCTACAAGGGATTTTTAAAAATATCGTGTCCACTAAAATGCTCAGCATCATATCAGAAGCAAGGCAAAATCTACTGAGCAAGAATAAATACTACTGCAGATTCAGATGAGTTTATTGTCAGAAACACCAGAATGCAATGAAATTCCTTGCTCACATGAAGTTCAGAGTGAACGATATACATGATGATAGATACAACAATAAATACAGCAATGAATGCAAAATAGCAAAATGGTGTAAAGATTAATGACTACCGACTGTCGTATTGACCACCTTCCCCAGGCTCAGCAGTTCACCGGCATGAAGGAATTTGGGAGGTTAGCCATGGTGCACATCAACTCCAAACTGCCAGACAACCTTGATCCACTGCCACAACAGATCCACGCAGTTGGCATCTCCCTGGTCTAAACACAACCCTGGAACATAGGATCCCTGTAAGGACACCGACATCAGACTCCAATTTATTGACTATAACTCTGTCTTCAACATTATATAATTCCAACCAATTTCAACTCCAAACTACTGGACATAGGAGTCAGCTCCTTCCCTATCACTCCTATTCTGTTCCCCCCCCCCCCCCCCCACCCCCGCAACTGGATCTTCAACGTCCATGCACCATAATCAGTGACGATAGGCAACAAAATAATCTCCATGATAATTCTTAGCACCGGTACCCCGCAAGGATGCATTCTCAGCCCCTAACTATACTCCCTATTCGTTCGTGACTGCACAGCCAAATGTTGCTTTAACTCCATTTAAAAGTTTGCAACTGACACCAATAACAATACCAGATTGTGGTGCAATCTGAAGTAGTGCAAAAACCCCCCTAAAATGTAATAACGGAACAACCAAATGAGGTAGAGTTACGAATAAGAGTGTGTGGCAGCACCTCCAGGAAGGATGCAAGAAAGGAGTGATTGGTTCGGATGTCTGACAGCAGTGGGGAAGAAACTGTTCTTAAGTCTGGACACCCGGTCTCTCAAGCTCTTAGATCTTCTTGCGGAACGTAGAAGAGAGAGATGGAATGGCCAGAGTATCAGGCATCCTTGACGATACTTCCAGCCTTCCTGATGAAACACACCATTAATTTGAACAGGATGGAAGAAAGAGCCAAGCCTCTTATAGACTATGCTGTGTTCAGCACTTTCTGCAGGTTCAGGCAGTCAAATGCAGAGCAGCTGCCATACCAAGCTGAGATGCATCCCATCAGAATACTTTGGATAGCACATCTATAGAAGTTTGAGTTACTCCGTGTGGAGTGACCAGGTTAGGTCGCTGGTGATATGGATGCTTAGGAACTTGAAACTGTCGACCATCTCCACACCAGCGCCACTGGTGAGTACAGGAGAGTGTTCACTTTCCCCACCCCTTCATTAGATTAAGAACCAAGTTTCTTGTCTTTCTGACATTTATGGCTAGACTTTAAAGATACAGCATGAGAACAGCTCCTTCGGCCCACCAAGTCCACACCGACCATTGATCATCCTGTACACTGGCACTATCCTGCACACTAGGGACAATTAATCTACAAACCTGTTCATCTTTGGAGAGTGGAAGGAAGCTGGAGCACCCAGAAAAACTGTACTAGGTTGTTGTTCTGACACTGTAACATAAAGATCCTGATCTCCCTCCTGTACTCCTGTAATCTGATCATTGCGACAAGTGTCATCATCGACGAATTTAAAGATTGATTGGCATTATACTTGGCTATATTGATTATGCCTGCTAAAAAAATGATTAAGTGTATGCTACTATGAGTAAAGGAATGGAAACAGGATCATTAGATTTCTCCACTGTAACCAATGTGATTCCTGCTTCTAGACACGTTTGCAAGATTTAGATTTAGATTTAGATTCTACAGCGCGGAAACAGGCCCTTTTGGCCCACCAAGTCCGCGCCGCCCAGCGATCCCCGCACATTAACACTATCCTACACACACCAGGGACAATTTTTACATTTACCCAGTCAATTAACCTACAAACCTGCACGTCTTTGGAGTGTGGGAGGAAACCGAAGATCTCGGAGAAAACCCTCGCAGGTCACGGGGAGAACGTACAAACTCCGTACAGACGGCGCCCGTAGTCAGGATCGAACCCGAGTCTCCGGCGCTGCATTCGCTGTAAGGCAGCAACTCTACCGCTGCGCTACTGTGCCGCCCAAATGCATTTGAGTAATGCATTTGCAAAAAAATAATAAATGTTGCATGTATTAATAGACTTTCCACATCTACCTTGGATGGCAGTCTGCACTTCGTAGAATGTAAATGCATCAGAGTGAATAAAGTGTTTCCCGAGTGAAGTTGGCATCTGACATGTCTTTTTAGAGCAGTTATATAGCATTCTTCAGAGCATTCAAAAGTATTTGAAAGGCATTTTTCAAGTGAGGTCACAGTACAAGAGGCAATTTGTGCATCGTCAACACCCATGACCTGAGGACCCATTCATCTGTTTGATATTTGTTGGCAGAAGAACTTATATTGACCAAATACCAGGGTCATTTTCTTGCCCTTCTCCAGAAAAGTGCCATAGGATATTTTACTTAAACCAGAGAGAGGAGGTGATACCAACACACACATTTAAATTCTGTTTTAACTCCCTTCACAAGTTTGCAGATAACATCTCCGTGGTGGAAAAAAATCTCACTAAAGAAATGGAGTAGGGGAGGGAGATATAAAGCTTAGTAACGTGGTGTTATGACGGCAATCTCTCCTTCAATATCTGCAAAAGGCAGTTGGTCGCCAACTTTGGAAGGCTGGGTGGAGTATACATCCCAGTCCATATCAATGATGCTGAAGTTGAGATGGTCAAAAGATTCAAGCTCCTAGGTGTAAACAACACCAACAATTTGTCCTGATCCGACCACATTGATGCTGCGGCCAAGAAAGCACACCACTGCCTCTATTTCCTCAGATGGCTGACGGAATTCAGCATGGTTCCATGGTGGTGGATGCTGGATATAGAAACATAGAAAATAGGTGCAGGAGTAGGCCATTCAGCCCTTCGAGCCAGCACCGCCATTCAATTTGATCATGGCTGATCATCCGCAATCAGTACCCCGTTCCTGCCTTCTCCCCATATCTCTTGATTCCGCTAGCCCTAAAGCTCTATCTAACTCTCTTATGAATGCATCCAGTGAATTGGCCTCCACTGCCTTCTCACGCAGAGAATTCCACAAATTCACTCCTTTCTGGGTGAGTAGTTTTTCCTCATCTCAGTTCTAAATGGCCTATCCCTTATTCTTAAACTGTGACAAAGGGCCAGGGATGGAGAGGGACGTAAGAAGAACCAGGGAGGTTTTCCCCTTCCATGCCCTCAAGGATGGCTGCAGGAGGCACCCCCTGGGAAACAAGGGGTCAAGAGAGCCAGGCATGGAGAGATGCATTGGTTCGCAAGGTGACTGAAATGGAGGTGATGGCTGCAATTGCCTTTGTGGCCAGCTACAGTTGGGACATTAAAATGGCGCCAAAATTGCACCTCTTGCATACAGACTCAGTGGAAGGTTCTACACATTCTGTACTAACCAAGGGGGGGGATTGAGCTCATGTGTGGGATAGTCTTGATGAGCGGTATGGAAAAAATGTATTTAGCTGTACTTGGTACACATGACAATAAAGAAACAGTTTATTGATTGACTCTTACCAATTTCTATAGATGCACAGTAGGAAGAATCGTACACAGATGCATGGCAACTAGTCTGCCCAAGACCACTAAAATTTCCTGAGTTGTGAACACATCCCAGTCCATCGCACAAACCATCACACAACACAAACCCCACCCCAACCCAAATCCATCATCAATTACATCACACCGCCTTTCATTTCAGCCTTCCAGAAACCAAAGTGCTTAAATTCTTTGATGTAATTCATCTGTTCAGTGTCTGAATAAAAGTGGAAAAGTTTTGAGCATTTTTACAGAGAATGAGAAATTGGAGGGGTCCATTCCGAGATAAAACTCTATTAAATTGAGGGTTGTATTGCGTGGCTTCTTCTAACACTGTGCCATGATAAGCTACCACAGAGTTATCCATAACAGAGAAAAAGACTGCTGTGAGGATAGGAAACTTTCTGATAACAGCAAACGACAGCCTCACAGCCACCCGACGAGCTGTGAATTGTACAGTGAGGCTGATGACTCTAAAGTGTTTGGAATGAGTCCAGACGAGGTGGAGAGACGGAGTTACTGATGATATCAAGCTTATCCCCAGCACACAATCATCATCAAAGGAAGTTAAAAAGGACTGATATGGCTATTCTCCAAAAAGAAAAGGATGGGGACTTCAGCCTTGATAGTCAGTATGTTTTGGTTGCACCTCAAAGGGTCCTGTTTCTACTCAAGGGAGCAGCTATCTGTGTTTTGTTTTACTTCACTTTTTGCAGGCACTTTCTTTAATTGATGGATCTTGCCAAGGACGTGATTTAATCAGAATAAATTGCCCGCTGTTAGTCACAAGTGATGAGTTGTGGAAACCATTGAAATGCGCAGCAGGTCCCAACAGCTAGCATTTAGCCAGGGACGTTGATGTGAGAATAAGATGCCACAGGCTTTCCTATCAATAAATAGCTTTCTGTTACAAACATTCTCCTGTCAACCAGACCAGCCTCTCCCTCAACATGCCCTTGCTTGATCAGAATAACTGACACATTAAATTCTGAAAAATCACCCTATGTTGGTACTGCTGACTTGCGAGAATGCAATGCAGAGATCAATTTACTAAGGTGATCGGTATAAATCCATGCAGATTTTCTTTCACAGTGCCTGACAAATTAACTTCTAAACAATCATATTTTTCCCCGATCCGCCCTGCATCGATCATTTTATGGATAATAAGTTTTGTAAATCCATCCAAATTTGACAGTGTAAAAAGTTACGCTTTCCTGTCCTGGATGTCATTTACACAGGTCAGATCTTGGCTGTGGGTGTCCCTGGAGGTTGGACCAAGGATGCAGTCCCGATGGTCAGGCTGAGGTGGATGGACTGAGAACAAAGAGTGATCCGGCTTGGGGGGGGGGCGCCGAGAACAAAGGGGGACCTAGCATGGTGGGGGGGAGAGCAACAACAAAGAAACGTCTAACGACACTTAAGGAATATTTTTTGTAACTTTGTCAGCACCTTTGTGGCAACTCTTTTGTGTACTTTGTATGCAAAAGCAAAGAATTTCACTGTACCTAGGTACCAGTGACAACAAGTGTGTAGGAAAGAACTGCAGATGCTGGTTTAAATCGAAGGTAGACACAAAATGCTGGAGTAACTCAGCGGGACAGGCAGCATCTCTGGAGAGAACGAATGGGTGACGTTTCGGGTCGAGACCCATCTTCAGACTGATGTCAGGGGAGAGGGCGGGACAGAGATGGGACGTTTCGGTTGCCTGTCCCGCTGTGTTACTCCGGCATTTCCGCTGCCTGATTTACTCCAGCATTTTGTGTCTACATGTGACAACAAAGTATCATCATCATCATCATCATCACCATCATCACATGATATCATGGCATATAGAGTCAATAAGGTGAATGGCAACAGAAGACATAGTAGGGGATACTGTAGAGGAGAAAGAGCAGCAGTCGAGCCTGGGGAATTGGGAATGTTGGGCATTTGGTTTAAGACTAGCAGTCCATTTTCTAGCAATCTGGTTCTGGTTCAGTTATTGCACTGATAGAAACAAAATGTTGGAGTAACTCAGCGGGTCAGGCTGCATTTCTGGAGAAAATGAATAGGTGATGTTTTGGATATCTATTTTCAGTTATCCAGGTTGCCATTTATTTCCTGTCTGTTACATAAGGGGCTTAGAAGTCTTGTGAGCTTATCGATCACACTATCTGGGATTCAGCTAACCTCACCGTGTTTAATGCAAAATCATGAAATAGTGCTTCGAGTGTAGCAGACTTCCTGACTGCAATTAAATGCAGTTCCACAAATGAAATGGCCTTATGGCATCAGATCATTCATCCAAAATAATTTCCAACCACAGTTCACATAAATCACTAAAGCATTATTGGACTCATCCAACATGGGAAACCATTGCAGAAATACGAAAGCAAAATCTGTATCCAAATAATATCTTTTGGAGTAACTTGGTGATTTGAGTTCTTTAATTATCAGTGTGTACTAACAATAGCTCATTTAATGACATAGTCATAGTCATTGGTAAAAATTACACAAATTAATTAAAACATGATAAGATTCAGTGCAGCCATATTTCTCATATTACTCATATTTTCTGACAACACACAGGGAAACCATGCATCCGAGTTTACACGTGTTCTTAAATCATTCCCACTAGTCCCGTTTCCCCCTATTTATTTGCCATGAAAAGCATTACTGAAAGGTAAGGTTTAAAATATCAACTGCAAGTCTTTTGTGTTCAATAGTTCTAAATGGTTGCAAGCATGTGTCTTGAAATGAAAACTAAATGAACTTGAGGTCCGTCATCTCCTGCACTAAACATGCAATGCTATAATGATTGGCCATTGAATTTGGCTTCTGAAAATCATTTCCACTCTTATCAGCCTTCAGACTTCCTTGGGTCATCACAAACATATCATCTTCCATTAACAAGTGAAATTGGGAAATGTTATGGAAAGAATCACTGATTATTCTTGCAATAAAAAATATCAATGACAGAGAAATGGTGACCTCACGTAGCCTTACTAAAACTCCATGAAATAGCTTAATCACAAAAACCTACCATTACCCACCTTTGAGTATTGATTTTAAATCACTGACTGATTTATTAGCCTTACTGGCAAGGCTCCTTAGTTGCATTAGAAAATCCACTTATTAATATTGCAAGCATGCCGAGAGATAACTTGATCACCACCTACTCCACCACGGGAAGCTGCTCCAACACGAGAGGATCCTATGGGCAGTGTGATGCATCTGCAAAATGCACTGCAGTTACTTACCCAGGGAGCTCTCAAACCCATGACCTCTAACACCAAGAAAGACAAGGGGAGCAGGGGCATGGAAACACCACCATCTGTAAGTTCCCTTCCAAGCCTCACACCATCCTGATATGGAAATATGTCGCAGTTATGTTATCATCACCTGATCCAAGTTCTCTGAGCAGGAAATTCATTCATACAACTCAAACAAAAAATGGCGCTGTGCTATTGAAAAACAATTTAATCAGGAATAGAGCAACCTTTTTCATGATTTCTCGATGCCTCAGCATATCTCATTTTGACATGGTGTTTTATTTCCCAACAATTTTTTCTGCAACAAAAGTCTCCAAAATGTCATCAACAGACGTGCAATGTGCAAAGTCCAACTCCAGACAGATTTTCAGTCTCACTGGCCTGTTAAACAACTTTGCTTATTTCCACATGGAATAACCAGGTTTAACCACATCTCTGAAAATGCTTAGACGGCCAACATTCTTTGACTTTGGCAATTTTGATCATGACCTTCTTTTATCACACAGATTGGCACCTACCACTCTCATTTTTACACAGAGGATGGTGGGTGCCTAGAACGCACTGCCAGGAATGGTGGAAGCATTCCAAAACAAAGGAACTTATAATTGACTTTAGGAAAACCAGTGTAGAATACGACCCACTCTACATCAATGGGGTCTGTGTGGAAAGGGTACCCGCTTTCAGGTTCCTGGGTATGCACATCGCAGAGGATCTTACCTGGTCTACCAACACCATCACCACAGTGAAGAAGGCGCAGCAGAGACTCCACTTCCTGAGGATCCTCAGGAAAACCAACCTGCAGGAGAAGCTCATGATGTCCTTCTATCGCTGCTCCATCGAGAGTGTGCTGGCATACTGTATAACCATATGGTATGCCAGCTGCTCAGAAAAGGACAGGAAGGCCCTTCAGAGGGTCATCACGATGGCCCAGAAGATCATCGGCTGCTCACTGCCCTCCCTGGAGCACCTGTTCAGCCTATGCTGCCTCAGTAGAGCAGGCAAAATAATAAAAGATCCATCCCACCCCGGCCACCGTCTGTTTGTTCATCTGCCCTCTGGTCGACGTTTCAGGTCGATCAAATCCCGAACAAACAGACTTAAGAACAGTTTTTACCCCAGGGCCATACGAGAACTGAACACGACCTTCTGCACTAGGCAACACTGTTAAAAAATCTTTTGTACTTAATATAATTGTATTTATTTGTTTTTGCATTTATTGCATATATGTTTTTACGCACCGTCAGGATTGGCTATTTTTTAATTTTGTTGTACTCGTTGCAATGACAATAAATGAATATTATTATTATTATTATTATTATTATTATAACAATGGCATTTGAGAGGCTTTTTAGATAAGCACATGGATATGCAGGGGTTGGAGAGATATGAATGACATGCAAGCTGAAGGGATAGTTTAATTTGGCAACTATGTTTTAAATTCACACACTCTCATGTGCACCTGGATTGCTTTGGTCTTGGAGCTCCAGGCAAATGGGGAGAAATCGAATGGGATTAATGTAGGATTAGTCCAAATGGGTGATTGATAGTCAGTACTCCATGTCTCACGCTATAATATCAGGCTGCTGCATCCCAGGCTGCTGCTGCTTATCCCTAGCCAAGGAGAAGAAATTTCATCTACTTTGCCTCCAGCCACAGGAGCTGGCAGAGCACGATGGCGCAGCAGTAGAGTTGGTTCCTTACAGCACCATCGACTCAGGTTCGATCCTAACTATGGGTGCTGTATGTACAAAGTTTGTACATTCTTTCTGTGACTGTGTGGCTTCGGTAAAAAACGGTAAATTGTCTCTAGTGTGTAGGATCATGTTAGTGTATGAGGGACAAAGAGCCTGTTTCCACGCCGTATCTCTAACCTAACCTAACCTAAAATAGGATGGAGCAATTGCTAAACCTATAATTTCCTCCTCAACAAAAATGTGGGAACATCTCCACCAAAATGACTCAAGCTGCTTAAGGTAGCAGCTCACCAAACATTTCTGAACGGCAATTGAGGTTAAGCGATTGATGCTGGTCTTGTCAGTAGCATCCACATAAAGAAGTAAGTTGTGCCAAACCTCCATCATCCTTAAGCCTTCACCATTCTAGGCATTCACTTGTATTATAACACGTGGGTGGGAGGGTTAGC
Organism: Rhinoraja longicauda; assembly: GCF_053455715.1. Classification (NCBI taxonomy): domain Eukaryota; kingdom Metazoa; phylum Chordata; class Chondrichthyes; order Rajiformes; family Arhynchobatidae; genus Rhinoraja; species Rhinoraja longicauda. The sequence continues at coordinate 14,669,138 of NC_135962.1, forward strand.
AACCTGCATGGAAACTGAAGTCACTTCTAATGACCTGTACAGATGGGAAGAACTCCTTCTATTGATCACAGGGGTAAATTGCCTCCAGAATCAGATAGATAATTTCATGGGAGTTGAACACAGTTAAGAATTGTCAGTGGGCTCAAAAAGTCTATCAATATATCATACTTTACTCAACATTTTGTAGTGTTTTATCACTTTGGAGCAGCACAGAGGCCCAGCTAATAGAACTGCTGACTCTCAGCAGCAGAGATGCATGTTCAATCCTGATCTTGAGCCACCTATGTGGAATTTGCACATTCGCCCTATGACTGCATGGGTTTCCTGTAGGTGCTGCAGTTTCCTTCCACATCGCAACATGTGGGCTGGTTGGTTAATTAGCCACTGAAATTTACCCCTCGCGTGTAATTCATAAGATCATAAGTTATAGGAGCAGAATTAGGCAATTTGACCCATCAAGTCCACTCTAGCATTCAATCATAGCTGATCTATCTTTTCCTCTCAACCCCATTCTCCTGCCTTCTCCCCATAACCACTGACACCCGTACTAATCAAGGAAATAATTATTCTTTTATAGTTTCTTGAAATGTCTTATGTCATAATAATATAATGTAAAACAAAAAATAAGAAGTGCTTGCTTAACTTTAAAGAAAGCATCTAGTGGTGAGCCCAGTTTGACAAACACGGATGGTAGCTGTAAGTGAGGATATCTTGCAGCTCTGTCTGGTATTATTTATTCATGCACAGGATACAGCAAGACTAGCATTTATTCTCCATCCCAAACTTTTTCCCCCCAAAAATCAACCTTATTCAAGATTAAAAATACATACAAAACAAGAATCGTCCAAAAATTCTTCTGATATTCTCAACGGCTATACATACATTCGTTAGCATTGTATTTGGTAATGTTCACAGAAATATCACAATATCATTATACCCGGCACCCTTGCCGCTCATGTGCCCCCCCCCCTCCCCCCCCCCCCCCCGGGGGTGAACCCCCTTCCCTTGTTTGAGGGAAATCTCCACCACACCTCCCCCCCCCCCCCCCCAATATGCAGCATCCCAAATACTCCTTGAATTGAAAGGTTTGCTCGGTCATTTCAGAGGTCAGTTACAAATTACCATCAGGTCTAAAGGTCTGGAGTCACACAGAGGCCAGATTGGCTAAGGGTAGCAGACTTCATTTCCTGAAGAATATTGGTGAACCAGACATTTCTTTAGCACCATTCTGTCAGTCCCATGGTTACCTTTACTGATGTCATCCATCTCGTTACTTGATTCTAAAATTTTATTGATATTCATTCCCCGTATGTACCATACAGGGAATGAATAACCTTCACATAACAAAAATTAAACAATATTGACTCCAGCGCCACTCAATACACACCTGTTAATTATTCAGCCATGCAAGTTCACACAGTTCCACAGATTTTCACTATAAACTAGAAGCAATTAATGATGCTAATTTAGTGAATGCAATGCTGGGGCAATTTCACATCATCGCTTTCACACCCCTGTGTTGATAGCCATTGTTAATTTCATTTCAGAACTGTTTGAATTTGTCTTGAAAATTCATGTCTGACAAAGTTGATTAAATATTTTGAGGATGATATGTGCAGGGATCACTGGTCGGCACGGACCTGGTGGGCCGAAGGGCCTATTTTCCGCACTGTATCTCTAAACTAGACCTACTGCAGGCACCTCAAAGAATAGGAGGAATTCCACTGATGCCGTGTCTGAAAATTCCTGCAAATCCTCTCACTGGACAAATAATCATTCACCAATACTGTCTCCCAGGCCAAAATCCCAAGTATCTAAGCGTTGTTTATGCTCAGCCAGCTCCAGTGGTTGGGCTATGTTGTCCACCTGGCTGACACCCGGATGGTCTCCTTAAAAATATGGCACCATTGTTGACTTGTGGGAATCCCTGCTCTCTGTTTGTTCAAAGTAGAGATGGATTCTCTGAGATAACACTGAGCACTTCAAGTCTCCTCATCAGGAGTACACCTAAGACAACCCAGAACATCATTATCTGTGTCTGCGGATCTCTTATTGGCCTCATCAGCCATTTCAGAAGTAGAAAGGAAGGAATTCATCCTTGACTACAAAGAATTACCTGAAATATAACCAAAGCAAAACCTATTTCTAGTGGGGTTGCATGGGACACAATAATGTTACCCCGATTATTATGTTACAAACTAATGTCTTGAACATAATTGTAGGAAGCAGGAACAAGTATTAAGAAAATTTCAAAATTGGCCATGGAGTTGTTCGGAAAAAAAAAAACTTGCAGGCAGCAAGAAGGTCTCAATAGTTTACTTAAAAAAGTAAGAGCTTTAATTCAACCCAGTGAAGTGAGAGTAATGCGATCAAGATACTAAAATGTACAGATGAACAGAGGGACCCTGGATTGCATGTGCACAGATCTTGACAAAAATAGCCTGGCAGGAAGGGAGATGACAATGAAGAATAATGGGATACTTTCCTGATTGGTTGAGAACTGCAGAATTATGCTTGAACTGTTGGAACCACAAGATCGATGACTGTCTAATGGTATCCAGACCTGACCAACACAGACTTGACAGGAAGAATGTGTTGGCACTAAGGAAGTAACAGTGCTAGAGGAGATTCTAATGGAATATATTTAAGTGGGCATGAAGCTGTGGAAACTGCTCTGCTCTTGATTGCCTGAACCTGCGGAGAGTGATGATTGCCATACAGTCCATCACAGACTTGTCACCTCCTCCCATCCACATGGTGTTCTGCATCAGGTAGGCTGGAAGTGTCATTATGGATGCCTGCCATCCTGGCCATTCTCTTTTCTCTTTTGGGATGTGATATAGGAGCTTGAAAACCCAGGCATCCAGGTTTAATAACAGCTTCTTCCCCACTATTATCATATTCCTCAACCAATCGCTTTTTTGACATTCCCTTCCCAGAAGTGCTGCCAAACAATCTTATTTTTAGATGGGCACGAAGTGCTGGAGTAACTCAATGGGTCAGGCAGCATCTCTGGAGCAAAAGGATGGGTGATGTTTTGGGTCAGACCCTTCTTCAGACCCTCTGCATCATTCAAATATTCCATTATTAAACTTTTACTATTTTTTGCACTATTTCAGATTACAGTGCTATCTTTGCCCTATTTCGCTGTTTTGCACATTTTTTGTTGTAAGGGTAATTTACTCTATGAGCTTCATGCAAACAAGGAATTTCAATGCAACTAACATCTATGACAATAAACTAATCAATCAATTTAAGTGATATAAATTAATTTAAATGGATTAGATAGCAAAAGTAAACACTAATGCAACTAAGAATTTAATTGTTCCATTTCGGGACATGTGACAATAAAATACTGACAGTGTATGCCAGCATAAATATTTGCCGACAGATTATATATTTGTGTGCTGTATGGTATCACCCGTGTTCCTTTATATACAGATAAAGCAAGATTGAATGTCACCTTTCTTCTTGTGAAATAATAATTTTTCGTACATGCCTTGGATATCTACACTTGCTCTATTTATATGAACTCTGTTGAGTTCCCAGAAAAGAATAGGTAACAGATGCATTCTCAAAGAAATGAATACCATCTTATGAAATCTTCCAGATGTGACAGCATTACATTTACTAAATTAGCACCTTGCAATTACTTCTAGTTTACAATCAAAACCCATGGAGTTGTATAATCTGAGATTGTTTAAAGCAACACAGTAATTAGATGCTTTTCGTCAGGTATTCCCCTTCCACTCATCAGATGTGCATGATTCAAATTTGCATTTAAAATTTCTTTCGTTTTTTTTAAGTTCAATGAGGCTCATATCCATCCAAAGTGCAGTGAAGGGCGGCACGGTAGCGCAGCGGTAGAGTTGCTGCTTTACAGCGAATGCAGCGCCGGAGACTCAGGTTCGATCCTGACTACGGGTGCTGCACTGTAAGGAGTTTGTACGTTCTCCCCGTGACCTGCGTGGGTTTTCTCCGAGATCTTCGGTTTCCTCCCACACTCCAAAGACGTACAGGTATGTAGGTTAATTGGCTGGGTAAATGTTTAAAAAAAATTGTCCCTGGTGGGTGTAGGATAGTGTTAATGTATGGGGATCGCTGGGCGGCACGGACTTGGAGGGCCGAAAAGGCCTGTTTCCGGCTGTATATATATGATGATATGATATGATAAGGAGCAACAATAAATAAATGCTAACCCTGCTGGTTGTGCCCATATCCCAAGATTAAAAATGTATATTTATTCATAAATACTCTACGTGTATTAGACTATAGAAGAGGGGATTAGAAAACACTCCGAAATTCAACTAAAAATAAAATCCCATGTACAAATTAACCTATTACAGAAAAATAATGACACAGCTTATCACACAATAACAAGTATCATTACACTCCCATGCATTACAGAAGAGTTTTCTTAACTATTTAGAAAGGGTAAAAATGTTTATAGCAAGCGAGCATTTTGGCTTGTATTTTTCCAACCACATAATTTTGCAAATATTCATGTTTAAGTAGAGATATTCTCTATACTGGGCGGCACGGTGGCGCAGCGGTAGAGTTGCTGCCTTACAGCAAATGCAGCGCCGGAGATTCAGGTTCGATCCTGAATACGGGCGCCGTCTGTACAGAGTTTGTACGTTCTCCCCGTGACCTGCGTGGGTTTTCTCCGAGATCTTCGGTTTCCTCCCACACTCCAAAGACGTACAGGTATGTAGGTTAATTGACTGGGTAAATGTAAAAATTGTCCCTAGTGTTTGTAGGATAGTGTTAATGTGCGGGGATCGCTGGGCGGCCCGGACACGGTGGGCCGAAGGGCCTGTTTCCACGCTGTATCTCTAAATCTTAAAGGGGAGCTGAGAATTAGCATTTTCGGTGGAAATTTCGTCTTTTTTTTCGTATCTTTTATATTTTTTGACTGCTTCAGAAAGGGAAAGCTGGGAGACCACCATGCTAGATTTAATTGGTAGATTGCTGTTGCTGTTGGAATGGATGTGGAGAGGATGTTTCAAGTAGTGAGAGAGTCTTGGGCCAGAGGGCACAGCCTCAGAATAAAAGGACGTACCTTCAGAATGGTGATGATGAGGAATTTCTTTAGCCAGAGGCTGGGGAATCATTGCCCTAGACGGCTGTGGAGGCCAAGTCATTGGGTATTTTAAAAGTGGATATTGATATGTTCTTGATTAGGAATAGTGTCAAAGGTTACGGGGAGAAGGCAGGATAATGGGTTTGAGAGGAAAAAATGGATCAGCCATGATGGAGCAGGCTCAATGGGCCTAATGGCCTAATTTCACTCCTACGTCTTATGTCACCCAATACTCTAACAAACGTCTACAGATGCACTGTAGAAAGTATCCTGAGTGGTTACATTGTGGCCTGGTAATGCCAATTCCAATCCACAGGAATGCAAGGGGCAACAGAGAGTGGAGGACATCAGCCCTATCCATGATCAAAAGCATTTACAAGAGGAGCTGCTGCAAGAAGGTGGCATCTATCATCAAGGAACCCTACCATCTGGGTCATGCCTTTATGTGCTGCTGTCATTAGGCAGAAGTATGGAAGACAACACTTGCACACCATAAATTCAGGAGCAGATACTTTTCTACAACTATCACAACCCTAATTATATCTCGACAACGGAACACTACAGCCTACTTCTTGTACTACCATGAACATGTTTGTTTCTAATTGTGTTCTGCATCTTGTTTTTTCTAGCAATCTTTTTCTTTTTACGGCCTTGCACAATGTAAGTGTACTTAATATATAAGTAGTATTTCTGTATTGTCTGAGTCATTGTGATTATGATGTTGCTGCAAGCAAGATTTGTAGTTAAGTATGGTAGGAATGAATTCACGTGCTATATAATATACCTGGATAGCCTGCAAAACAAACCTTTTGACTGTATCTCAAAACAAGTGACAATAATAAAGGAAAACCAATACCCATCCTTTCCTCTGGCTGCTATTTTAATGTGAACAAGATAGACCAATCCTGGGTCCAGTGATTTGTAATCCTGCAAATCACTGGACCCTGACCAAAGCATGCAATCTGCCTCCCCTCTCCCCTTCTCTTCTGCAGAGCAGAAGCCACAGTCCATGTAGAAGGGTGAAAACACAAAAGGCACCTGTGTGGAAACTCTTGTCATCTGAGCAAATACAATGAAGATTCAGAATGATGACTCGGGCTTACATTTTGCTCATCTGTTTATTTTAATACATGGGGATGCAAAGCAAAAAGCTCTGCACTTTTCCCAGATTAAGTGCTATTATTTTCCCCATCTCATTCAAAAATATATTATTTCTATTTAATTTCTCTGATTATTTTCAGCTTTTTGTATAACTGGTATGTAGTTCTCTTCTTCAACTGTCAAGAGTGATATAAAAAGTTCATTTAGCAACCTGCCCAGTCCTGATCCATAATAGTTTCTCTTACATTCAATTGCAATGACTTCACAATTCCCTTTATCTCTCTTTCTCATTTTATATTTATAGAATCATTTAATAACAGCATTTAATATCCCTTTCAAGATTGTATCATATTCCTCTTTTGGCCCACATATTATTTCTTCTGCATTTATTGGTGCTTATTATAGCTCTCCTAATCTGCAGGAATTTTGTTTTATGCTTACTGCTTACTGTTGAGTAAGCATAAAACAAGACCATGGATATATAACTGCATAATTGCAGCCTTTACACAAACTGTTCTGCCAAGCACTTCTTTTCTGATCTTCGTATGCAATGTTTGTGAAATTATAACTCTAAATTAGCCTCCACTCCTGCTCTGTCAATGTTTCTTGATGTTGATTAAATGAAGCAAATACAAGGGGATTTTACCTTGTTCACAGGTGAAATATTTTTGCAAGAGTATCGATCTAGCTCCACTCATATCGTTCCAGTGACATCACCTCTCATGCAGCCCTCATTGGAATGTTAACTTCAATCTCTTCAGATTTTTGGAAGATCCTTATTTTTAAATCTGTTCCCGTTCATTATTCTCTTTCTCTTTCTCTTCTTCTCTCTTCCTCTTTCTCTCTTGTAATTAAGATATTTGCTTCCCCAACTTGAAATGAAGAATGGTCCATTTTTTCTTCCTCACGTAGCAAGGGGTAAACAGCACTAATGCCTGAAATGGGGCCAAGTGTAGTAGTCTGCAACTGCACCATGCAACGTGTGGAAATACTGTGCTAGACTCACAGTCCTCAAAATTCTTTGCTGACTGGAAAGGTGCATTAAATTGGAGGTGCACAACAGGCTAACGAATGCTAAATTCTGAACAGCAGAAGGCCAATAAATAGAACAAGGCTAGCATAATCAACGCAGTGAAGGGTCACTCCATCATGCACACTATTAGTGTCAGAATTGGAGGCATCAGTCAAAGAGAAGTGTGGGGGGGGGGGGGGGAGTTTAGACAGCAAGAATTGAGCTGGAGCATTGGGATCTGGGTTCAGCATTTGGCTGAGGAGAGTGGGGAGCAGATTGCATTTTGTTTAGTTGGATGAGGATAATAAAACACAAATTCCAAGCGCTACAATGAGCTAGGCTGGGAGACTGGAACTTCATCCTCATCTAATGGGAAGGCTGTTCAGCAGTGTGATAACAGTGGGGAAGAAGCTGTTCCTTAATCTGGTAGTATGCACTTTCAAGCTTTTTCAAGCTACAACCTAGAAAGCACACCAACACCTGTACCTCCTCGGGAGACAAAAGGGCCTGTCCCACTTAGGCGATTTTTTAGGCGACTGCCAGCGACTGTCAAAGTCGTATAAGATCGCCAAAATTTTCTTTTACCCTACGACAATGACCATGACAATGCCGAGTCAGGTCGAGATTACACCGTTTTCGGAAACATCGCGAAATTCCCACACTTATCATTGCTTCTCCGGCGTCCTAATTTTCGCTGAAATCACTGACAAGTCTGCCATTACTTGAGAGTTTTGAAATATAACATCTTGCCCAGGTTACTTGAAAACCAAGCTTCACGATAACAAGGCATAAACTGGATTGACTTCCAGCTTACTAATAGCAGTATTAAGAAATTTAATTTTAAACGCGGTTAAATGGATTTTTGTGCGGAGTGTGGGCATTCTTTGAAAATGTACGGGAGATGCATATCTGGTTTCTGGGTTGCATATCTGGGTTGGGGGCCTACTTTAAATGTAATCGCTGATGGCCATAAACATCAAGAAAATTCCCATGCTTACCTGACCGTCAAACTGTCACCTCCAATCTATCTGTCAAATGGCCTGACGGTAAATAAATTGGTTAAACACAAGTATTTTATGGTATCTTCAAATGACTTTACTTAATTTAATATTACGTACTTCTAAATGCATCTAAGCCAACCTAGCAAACCTGGGAACAGCATGCGACAGCGCCCGCAATAAGCAACGATACCTGGCGACAAGCCAGCTGTCACCGAGAAATTTCAATCCAATTGATTTCTCAGCGATATGCCGAGATCTACTACAATTCTTTGAAGACTCCTCACGATCATGCCCGCGACACCCGGCGAACTGTCGGCGACAGCCTAGTCGCCAGCAGTCGCTTTAAAATCACCTAAGTGGGACAGGCCCTTAAGGAAGGTCGGCATGTCTCCAATGAATCTGACCTATTTCTACAGATGCACTGTGGAAAACATCATATCAGGATGCTTCACAGCTTGTTTTGGCAACTGCTCTGCCCAAGAGCGCAATAAATTGTACAGAGTAGTGGAGCCCAGTCTATTACACCAAACAGCCACCCCCCTTTGGAGTCCATTTGCACTTCATGATGTCTCAAGACAGCAGCCAACATAATCAGGAACCATTTAAACCCTGGTCTTTCCTTCCCTCTTCCCTCTTGTTGGGTAGCAGATACAAAAACATGAAAGCTCGTACCAAAAGATCCAGGAATAGCTATATCCCCACTGTTATCAGACCACTGAATGGTCCTTCCATAAGTTACTGGTGAATTCCAGATCTCCCAACCTACCACTTGTGCGTATTAACATTTTTTTTCTCTTTATCTCTCTGCATATATAATGCTACAGAGAGAGTGAAGCTTTATTGGACTTTGGTTACGCCACATTTGGAATATTGTGTGCAGTTCTGAATGCCCCATTGCAGGAAGGATGCGAAGGCTTTGGAGAGGTTGTAGAGGAGGTTTACCAGAAGGATACCTGGATTAGGGGGTATTAGCGACTGAGAGCGGTCAAACAGACATGAATTGTTTTCTCTGGAACATCGGAGTTTGCAGGGTGACCTGATAGAAGTATATAAAATAATGAGAGGTATGGGTAGGATGGACAGTCAGAACCTATTTTCCAGATAGAAATGTCAAATACAATGGGGCTTAACTTTAAGGTGAGAGGGGAGTGTTTAAAGGAGATGTGCAGGGCAGGTTTTTGTATACATAAGAGGGTAATGAGTGCCTGGAATGTGCTGCCAGGGGTGGTGATTGAGGCCGATGTGATAGTGGTATTTAAGAGACTTTTGGATAGGCATGAGGATATGCGGAGAATGGAGGGATATGGGTTTTGTGCAAGCAGATAAAAGTTGGTATCGGCATCATGTTTGGCATGGACATTGTGGGCCGTAGGGCCTGTTCTTGTGCTGTACTGTTCTATGTTCTTCAGGGTATGTTATAATGCTGTAATGATATATTCGGCATGTTGTCATTTTTCTCTTTGCACAACCCGTTGTATTTGTGTGTGGCTTGATTGTACTCATGTGTAGTATGATTTCACTGAATAGCATGCAAACAATTTTTTTCACTGTATCTGGCTCATCTCGTAGTGAACTCGTAGCCAATTTTAATAAAAATTACATTGTGTGGGGCACATAACGCTACACCACACTGTTAAATTTCTAGGGGCCGTAGACTTCACTATTACTGAAAAAGAAAATTCTCTTGTGCACTGAACCATAGACATCACTTCCATCACTTTTATAATTCATGAATCAACCTGCAAGACTCGTGCCATTAGCACTCAGTTTAATCTAGTCCCTTAACATAATGCAAGCCAAATAGACAGAAAGCAAATCATTACAATTAATAGATGGATGTATTGTTTTCATCCTCTGAGACACCAGAAGCAGATGGCCCTCTTCTCACTCATTTAAAATGTTGGTATAAGTAAGATGTGGAGGAACTGATGAAAGAAGACACTTCAACCCTCCCTTTATGCCATGAAAAGATAACCTGGCAGCAAACTTTGTTTTTGTGAAGCTGAGTTGAGATCAGTCTATTCCTAATGGCATCTATTGTTGGAATGTGATTTCTGAAATCATAATTAAGTGCTTCTTCAGTCTTTAATTATTGATTTAACTGCGTCTCACAACTTTGTCACTCACTACCACTATTGGATGTAAAAATGGGATTGAATATATAGATTAATGGTAACCGCAGCAAAGATGGATTTTACCGGCTTCTAAGCATTCAAGCACTAAATCAATCCAAATGATAATGATTCCTCGACCGCAGAAACCACCAGGAAGGCCTTAAAGCCCACCATTTCTTCCTCGAACGCAGAATCAGCAAATTTCCATCTACCTACACTCTCCTCCACCTAGTGGAGCTGGTCCTTTCTCTTAACAACTAACAACGAATCCCCCCACTTCCTCCAAATCCAAGGAGTAACCATCGGCATTCGTATGCCTGCCTCTCTGTAGGATATGTCAAACAATCCCTGTTCCAGGTCCTTATCCCTGAACTCTAACTCTGCTCTATTGACGACTGCATCAGGGCTACCTCCTGCACCAATGCAGAACTCGCGGACTTCAAGAAATTCATTACCAATTTCCATCCGGCACTCAAATTCACTTGGACCATCTCCGACAACTCCCTTCTGTTTCTTGATCTCGTCATCACAGGAGGTAGACTATCGACTGACATCTATTATAAACCTACTGACTCCCACAGCTACACCTCTTCCAACCGTGCCTCCTGCAAAGACTCTATCCCCTACTCCCAATTCCTCTGTCTATGACTCATCTGTGCCCAAGATGAAGTGTTCCATACTAGGACATCCGAGGTGTCCTCATTCTTTAGGGAACAGGGGTTCTCCACTTCCATCATAGATGAGGCCTTCACTCGGGTCTCCTCAGTATCACGCAGCTCCGCTCTTGCTCCGCCTCCCTCTAGTCACCACAGGGACAGAGTCCCCCTAGTCCTCACCTTTCATCCCATCAGTCATCGCGTACAGCACATAATCCTCTGATGTTTTCATCATCTCCAATGGGATCCCACCACTAGCCACATCTTCTCATCTCCACTCCTTTCCACTTTCATTCTCTCTGCAAGTCCCTGATTAACTCGTCCCTTCCCACTCAAACCACTCCCTTCCCCAGGTACCTTCCCCAGCAACCGCAGGAGATGCAACACCTGTCCTATACCTCCGTCCTCAACTCCGTCCAAAGACTCCGACAGTCCTTTTATGTGAGGCAGAGGTTCACTTGCACCTCAAACCATATCTACCATATCCGCTGTTCCAGGTGTGGACTCGTATATATCAGCGAGACCAAACACAGACTCGGCGATCGTTTTGCTGACAACCTCTGTTCAGTCCGCCTAGGACTACATAATCTCCCAGTTGCTGAACACTGTGACTCCCCCTCCCACTCCCATACTGACCTATCTGTCCTGGCCCTCCTCTACTGTCAGAGTGTGGCCCAACACAAATTGGAGGAACAACGCCTCATATTTCACTTGGCAGCTTACAATCCAGCAGTATGACTATTGACTTCTCTAAGTAACCCTTGCATTCCCTCTTGCTCCATCCCTTTGCCATCCTAGTTCTCCGACTAGTTTCACTGTCCTCCTGATTAAATATCACTGATTGCATGCCTCGTTGTCATCTTCCCTTCAGTTAACAATGATCCATTCTACATTTTCCATGAACTTCGTCCCCTTTGATCTCTTGTCTTCGCACCTTACCCTTCCACATTTCTATGTCCCCTTCTCCCCTGACTCTCTGTCTGAAGGTCTCGGCCTGAAATGTCACCCATTCCTTCTCTCCAGAGATGCTGCCTGTCCCGCTGAGTTATTATAGCATTTTTTTGTCTATCAAACGATAATGCCAAATGGAACATGTAGTTCTTAATACTGTACTTAAAGTTCTGTTAATGCCCTGCAGCTGAAGCCCATGAACAATGATGGATGAAGCTTTCAGCAGGAACTTCTCAGTAATAATCGACATCCAGCCCAACATCTTTCCTCCATCTTGCATACGTTGTACTGAACATACTCCCTTAACTGTAGAGGAATATTTTTATAATCTCAACTGTATTGTTCCTGGTTGGATTGTGTTTGATAATATAACATAATATATTCCTTTATTTGTCCCACACCAGGGAACTCCACAGATAATTGTCTCAAAATGTAATCCAACACCATCTCAGGGTAGACTGGTTACATGGCCCACTCCTGACTGAGAGAAGTGTTTATTTTTAATTATATTTTTCCACACTTGGTCTGCCGATCTCTTTTATCATCTACAGTTCAAGAATGGGATTAGAAAAAGGCTGAGGGTTAACACAAGCCAGGAAAACTAGATGGCTGGCGGGTACATACAATTCGAATGCAAGCATGCAATTCAACATAAGACTACAAGAACCGTTCTAGGACATAGTTAATAGGGAACAGATTGCAAAGCAATAAGCCTTAAACAAAATTGGAAATTTGACTCTATCCTGGAACAATTGATTTGCATAACAGACTGCTGAGGAATTGCCTAAGTCATCAAAAATGCTATGGAAGTATCCACTGGAAAATGTGGTTCATGGAAATAGGTAGTGACTGAAGTAATCAGAGACTTCACAGAAGACTACAATGCAACATCATTTGCTCTATTTTCTTGTCCTGTCACCACCGCTTTTTGCTATTTAATCTGTATTGCCTTCCTTCCTACTGAAGACACTTTTGTTCCTCCTTCTCGTCTGCTTTTTTGTCATTATACTTGTTTAAAATTTGTCCTCAGACTTACTGCTATTTATAGAATTGTCTGCTTTTTATTATTAAATCTACTGCCCTGAAAAAGGCCAAAATCATTAACTTTTTTACAGTTGCAGCCTGATCCTGGCATTTCTTCCAGCAATTCTCATTTTCATTACAGAACGATCGCATAGACTGTGGTAAGATATGGAATTTTACCTAGCAATTAATAATCAGTCGACGACAAGAGATATGCCAATATGTTTATTGCACCTTCAAACAAAGAAGACTAACTATTAAAAGTCTAGGAGGATCTCTGTTATTATTGTTTGAGTTATTACGCTTATCGCTGTGCTATGCAAGTGGCAGCTTGGGATAGCGGCAATTGATATAGACGAGAAGCTGGCCGCTACAATATCAGATGTGGAAGATTGTACGAACTACAACTTGACCGGTTAAGAATGTAGCAGTCAAGTGTACAAAAAGTTTATGACTGTACCTGTACAGTCATGTAATGTACAGTCATGTACCTACCGTGTACCTACATCAAATTTGCAGATGATACTAAGCTGGGGGGGTAGTGTGAATTGTGAGGAAGATGCAATAAGGCTGCAGGGTGACTTGGACAGGTTGTGTGAGTGGGCGGATACATGGCAGATGCAGTTTAATGTAGATAGGTGTGAGGTTATTCACTTTGGAAGTAAGAATAGAAAGGCAGATTATTATCTGAATGGTGTCAAGAATGGTGACAGAGGGATCTAGTAGTGCAGGTACATAGTTCCTTGAAAGTGATGTCCCAGGTAGTGTGGTCAAGGAGGCCTTTGGCACATTGGTCTTCATCAGTCAGCGTATTGAATATAGAAGTTGACAGGTCATGTTGCAATTATACGAGACATTGATGAAGCCACATTTAGAGTGTTGTGTTCGGTTTTGGTCAACGTGTTATAGGAAAGATGCTGTTAAGCTGAAAATTGTGCAGAGAAGATTTACAAGGGTGTTGCCAGAATTAGGGGGCCTGGGCTATAGGGAGAAATTTAGCAGGCTAGGACTTTATTGCTTGGAGCGCAGGAAGATAAGGTGTGTTCTTACAGAGATGTATCTAATCATGAGAGTAATAGGTAAGGTAAATGCACTGTCTTTTACCCAGAGTAGGGGAATCAAGAACTACAGGACATAGGTTTAAGGTGACAGGGGAAAGATATTATAGGAATCTGAGGGGCAACTTCTTAACAAAAAGGGTGTAGGTATATGGAATGAGGTGCCAGAGGAGGTATTTGAGGCAGGTATTATCACAACATTTAAAAAACATTTGGATATGTATATGGAAAGGAAAGGTTTAGAGGGATCGGGGCCAAACGTAGGCAGGTGGAACTATAGACGGGGCAAGTTGATCGTGTAGGCAAGTTGGGCCTTTGACTCTATGAGATGGCAGTAGTGTGAAATACTCCATATTTATTTTGTATTTACGTCAGTGGGTTTTTTAAATTTTGTTTTTGTCCTCTCAATTTTTATTTTCAATCAATATTTGAAACATGTTCAACTTCTGCTCTCTCTAATGTCTCCAATATTTCTTTTGCATCTCTATATTCTCAGGTTCATTAACAATCTACCTTATTTAGTCCCAATGATATCATCCATTATTCCCTACTTTCTATCCCATTAAATGTTCCCAGCAACCCTTCAACTTCCAATCATCATTTCCCCCTGCGATCTTCTAATACCAGGGCAATTCTAGCGAGGGGAGATCAATACCTTCATGTCAGTGTGTGTTGAGCCATCCTTGGTCTATTTATTGTTTTTTTTGTACTCTGAAAGTTGCACTTAAATGCATGCTATTGCACCTCAATTGACCTTAACATAATTTGTTGGCTCACCTCAACTAGCTCTACTCTCATGGCCTTACAATTGCCTTCAGTTCAGCTCAGTCTTCTCTCCCTTGAATTGAATGGAAGATTCAATCATATACAAAGACTTATTGAGGTCTTAATTAATTTCATCTCACTGCACAATGTTTGACCTTCTCTCTCATTGGCTCCAGAGTAAGCTGCTCTATAAAAAAATCTATTTCAAAAACCTTTTATGAGCTCCTCATTGTGGCTACCTTTGCCTCTCTCCAAAATCGCCCCAAGTCTTGTTCTCCTGTCAGCCCTGTACTCAGTGACCTATAAAGCTCTTCATGAAAAGGTTGAGAGTATGCTTGAATGGTTCAACCAGTTTTGGCATCTGGAGTTGAACAAAAGACGTTGAGTCAAATCATCTTTACTACAGTAGGAACATAGCTTCAGGCAAAAGGAGAGTATTTCTGTTCTCAGCATCTCTAACGAGTTGACCTCACATAAGTGGGAGGTAGATCTATTGCAGAAGTCTGCAGTGGCAGGAGATATTTGGTTGAAAGTGATGTTTACATAAGTCAAGTGATCTCTGCGAGAGGTGAACCCTGTCTGGGTAGTGAATCATTCATACATGAAGTTGTGTCCAAGTTAGCCCCGGTGCAGATTTCAGGAACTGAAGGACCAAATCCGAAAATGTCTGACAAAGAACAGAAATCAGGCAGACTTGGGACACTTGTAACCAGACTAAAGTATTCAGTCACTTGCATTCATGTCCCAAACACCTCAGATTTTGAATCCCCATGCATGTGATCAAACACCTGAATGCCTTGCCTCTCATTATCTCTGTAACCTCTACCGAGTGACATCCTGCTGAGAACTGGGATGGTTCACAGCAAAGAATGAGACAATGTGCTGGAATAACTCGTATAAGAAATAACTGCAGATGCTGGTACAAATCGATTTATTCACAAAATGCTGGAGTAACTCAGCAGGTCAGGCAGCATCTCGGGAGAGAAAGAATGGATGACGTTTCGGGTCGAGACCCTTCTTCAGACTGATGTCAGGGGGGCGGGACAAAGGAAGGATATAGGTGGAGACAGGAAGATAGAGGGAGATCTGGGAAGGAGGAGGGGAAGGGAGGGACAGAGGAGCTATCTAAAGTTGGAGAAGTCGACGTTCATACCACCGGACTGCAAACTGCCCAGGCGAAATATGAGGTGCTGTTCCTCCAATTTCCGGTGGGCCTCACTATGGCACTGGAGGAGGCCCATGACAGAAAGGTCAGACTGGGAATGGGAGGGGGAGTTAAAGTGCTCGGCCACCGGGAGATCAGTTTTGTTAATGCGGACCGAGCACAGGTGTTCAGCGAAGCGATCGCCGAGCCTGCGCTTGGTTTCGCCGATGTAAATAAGTTGACATCTAGAGCAGCGGATGCAATAGATGAGGTTGGAGGAGGTGCAGGTGAACCTTTGTCTCACCTGGAAAGACTGTTTGGGTCCTTGGATGGAGTTGAGGGGGGAGGTAAAGGGACAGGTGTTGCATCTCGTGCAGTTGCAGGGGAAAGTGCCCGGGGTTGGGGTGGTTTGGGTTGGAAGGGACGAGTGGACCAGGGAGTTACGGAGGGAACGGTCTCTGCGGAACGCAGAGAGGGGAGGGGATGGGAAGATATGGCCAGTGTTGGGGTCCCGTTGTAGGTGACAGAAATGTTGGTGGATGATATGTTGGATCCGCTGGCTGGTGGGGTGGAAGGTGAGAACGAGGGGGATTCTGTCCTTGTTGCGAGTGGGGGGATGGGGAGCAAGAGTGGAGCTGCGGGATGTAGAAGAGACCCTAGTGAGAGCCTCATCTATAATAGAAAGAGCGGAGCTGCGGGATGTAGAGCAAGAGCGGAGCTGCGGGATGTTATAGATGAGGCTCTCACTAGGGTCTCTTCTACATCCCGTAGCTCTGCTCTCCTTGCAACCAGGTGCATTTCTCCGAGATGCTCCGGTTTCCTCTCTCATCCCAATAATGCGCTGGTAGGTTATTCTGTAAGGCAGCAACTCTATGCCGGATCACTGTGCCACCCTCAGGGAATTCCAGAGATTCAGCACTCTCTATGAGAAGATCATAAATCAGCCTTCTACCTGTTGAATTCTTGCTATCAATTGCCATAAAATAGCAGCGTGTGTTTCCTATCTTTAAACTCGCCTGCCTTTGAAGTATTAATATCAAGGGCCATTTTTCAGAATTCTCGAGAAAGTACAAACTGTGCAATAATAGCATTATTTAAAGGCCAATTACTCCTTTGTTCTTTATCAGCGCTAGCCATAGTCGCACCAATACAAAGGAATTGAACCTTAAACCAGCTGTGAAATGAAACTGATGGTTACAAAACACTCTTCAGTTTAGCTTCAATAGAAACCAATCTCCACTTCATTTCTTTTATCTTATCACCTCAATCAGCTATTATCTGGTCTTTTTTTATTCCTGGAAAGATCTTGCAGAAATCAACAGAGACCTCAATTTCACCTGGTTTGCAGCAATTCAGTGCAAATTGGGCTTCACAATGTCCTTGTGCTTCCGGTTATAACTTCTGAAAATCACAGGAAGAAAGGTGAGAAAGGACCTTGAGCTGATTTTCACCTCTGGGCTTAAAACCGAGAATTGCACTAAAGAGAGAGTTTGGCATCTGCACTCCTGAAAATTAGCATCATGTGTGTGTGTGTGTGTGTGTGTGTGTGTGTGTGTGTGTGTGTGTGTGTGTGTGTGTGTGTGTGTGTGTGTGTGTGTGTGTGTGTGTGTGTGTGTGTGTGTGTGTACACACACACACACACACACACACACATATATATATGTGAATATATAGGTATAGAAGAGAGATTTGCATTTCATGTTAAAGGAAAATTAACTATTTTTAATGTTTCTTTTGCAAACCAAGACCAAAAAGTTTTCGTCTTGTTTTGCAAAAGAAACATTAAAAATAGTTAATTTTCCTTTAACATGAAATGCAAATCTCTCTTCTGTGAAAGTTAAGCCACTGCTCAGATAATGGGATCAGTGTTAATGCTGCAAAAAAACTGAAGACTGGATTGCAAAAGTTACAGAGGTTACAGTGCATCAATGTTACAGCCAAAGGCACTTCAAAAGTATTCCCTCAAAGTATATTGCTAAGGGAAGCTAAACACTTTTAGATTTAATCTTTTGATATTAACATGGACGGAGCACACTTGGTCCATCAAGATTATGTTTCTCTTAGAGAAATCGCATTCCCTCTGTTCTTTCACACATTCATTAAAATTCCATTGATTCTCTCTCAGGTCTGGCAGAAAACTGATGAACTGATCAATATTTCTGCAGTTTCACACTCTGCGGAATGGAACACAACTAGAACACAACCCATTAAGCGCTGCTCACTGATTTTTGACAAGAACATCCACGTGCTGGCAATTGAATGTGAACTCATGATATCCCATTTTATAGCCCCAACCAAATCACCAGTTATTGGTTCAAAAAGCTTTAGAATATTTTGCTTTTATCTCAGGTCTTCAAATTAATTAGGCAGAACTGAGTTGAAGACATATTTTTACAAGGATGTACTCTTCCAACGTATGTTAAGTAATGAATATTGTGTAAAATGTGACAGTGCTTACACCAGTTCAACCATATAAGCAATGGTATTTGGCCTGTATAGTTTATCAGTAGCAAACTGGCTTGTCGTCAGTGGCCTCAAATAAAACTGCTCTCAAAGAATATATTGATCTCTGCACACGCATTTCCTCCTCTCTGACATCAGTTGCTGGAAGGTATCAGTTGAAGTGGCTCCCGAGAGACCAATATACACAATGAATAATTCTCACAGCCAGAAAACCAGGAGGATTAAAAGCATTTTTTTAATCAGTACTTTGACCACTGAAGAACATGAAACAAAAGATTGGAATGTACACATTTGATTAAAGTAGAAACTGGGTATATCATATCATATCATATCATATATATACAGCCGGAAACAGGCCTTTTCGGCCCTCCAAGTCCGTGCCGCCCAATGATCCCCGTACATTAACACTATCCTACACACACTAGGGACAATTTTTACATTTACCCAGCCAATTAACCTACATACCTGTATAGTTTAGTACACTGATAAAATTCACTCACATGTTATGCAACACCATCAAAATATTTTGCAGGGAGAATAGCTTGTATGTACCTCAAGCTCTGTCAGTTTCTAGGCTGATGGAAATTATACAGCCTAAAGGAGGAGGGGGTGGAGCAGCAGCTGGCAAGTACAGAAAGCAACATCTCGACTTCCAGCTTTCAGCTATGCACAAGGTATAAATAAAGGCAAATGTTGACAGACTAGTCAAGTCAAGTCAAGTCAATTTATTTGTATAGCACATTTAAAAACAACCCACGTTGACCAAAGTGCTGCACATCTGACTAGGAAAAAAAGAAACATACAGTGGCAGGCAGCCAAACACAACGGCGCGGCCATCTTGAACAAAATGTTAATTCAATCACCCACAGTCCAACAATAAAAGCACTAAACAGGCACCCAAATTACCCAACCCCAAAAACCCCCCAAAACACAGTCCAACAATAGAAGCATTAAATAGGCATTCAAATCACACACCCCAAAACCCCCAAAAACACAGTCCAACAATAAAAGCATCAAACAGGCACTCAAACCACCCAACCCCAAAAACACACAAAAAAGAAACATCCATCAAAGAAACATCCATCACAGTGAGTCTCCTCCAGTCCTCTCTCTCCTCACTGTGATGGAAGGCCACAATGTCTTTCCCTTCTCCTGCTGTCCTCGCCCGCGGTCAGGTTGTTGTGGTTGCAGGCCGCACCGGACGGTCCACAGCGGGCCGAGCCCAAGGCGCGTCGCGTCGCAGCCGCTCCCGCAGCCTCCGAAGACGGCCGGCTCCGCTGATGATAAGTCCGATCCGGGGCGGGCGAACACGCTGTCGCTGCCGCTGTTGCTGCACGTCGGGGCGGTCGTGGCTCCCGACATTGAAGCCCCCGCCCAGCAGAGAAATATCCCGCGGCCATCTTAGGCCGCGCCGGACGGTGAAATGTCCATGCCCCAAGCCCCGCGATCCGGGGCGGGCGAACACGCTGCCGCTGCCGGAGCTCCCGATGTCGGAATCCACGCGGCCCGAACCTAAGGCGAGTCGCAGCCGCTCCCGCAGCCTCCGAAGACGGCCGGCTCCGGTGATGGTAAGTCCGATCCACGGACTTGGATGGTAAGTCCGATGGAGGCTGACAGCTCCAGGAGTTGGGCCGATGGTAGGCCGCAGCAGGAACGGAGACACGGCCCAGAATACAAAGGTCGGGTCTCCGTTCGGAAGGGACACATATTTACAGTGTTAGTTTCCCCCTCCCCCCCACATACACATATAGTACACAAACACAAAAACACCACATCACAACTACAATTAAGACAAAAAAAAAACCCAACAAAAACGCAAAGACAAATGGACCGCAGGTGAGCGGCAGCTGCTAGGGCAGTGCCGCCATTTTGTATCCTTCATTGCAGACAGAGTAGATTGGCCATAACTTCCATTGTAACACCCAAATGCTAATCCTCTGATATCAGCTTTGAACATGTCAGGAAACACCTTCCAGGTTAATTCCAGATTAATTTATTCACAAAATGCTGGAGTAACTCAGCAGGTCAGGCAGCATCTTGGGAGAGAAGGAATGGGTGACGTTTCGGGTCGAGACCCTTCTTCAGACTGATGTCAGGGGGGCGGGACAAAGGAAGGATATAGGTGGAGACAGGAAGATAGAGGGAGATCTGGGAAGGAGGAGGGGAAGGGAGGGACAGAGGAGCTATCTAAAGTTGGAGAAGTCGACGTTCATACCACCGGGCTGCAAACTGCCCAGGCGAAATATGAGGTGCTGTTCCTCCAATTTCCGGTGGGCCTCACTATGGCACTGGAGGAGGCCCATGACAGAAAGGTCAGACTGGGAATGGGAGGGGGAGTTAAAGTGCTCGGCCACCGGGAGATCAGTTTTGTTAATGCAGACCGAGCGCAGGTGTTCAGCGAAGCGATCGCCGAGCCTGCGCTTGGTTTCACCGATGTAAATGAGTTGACATCTAGAGCAGCGGATGCAATAGATGAGGTTGGAGGAGGTGCAGGTGAACCTTTGTCTCACCTGGAAAGACTGTTTGGGTCCTTGGATGGAGTTGAGGGGGAAGGTAAAGGGACAGGTGTTGCATCTCGTGCGGTTGCAGGGGAAAGTGCCCAGGGTTGGGGTGGTTTGGGTAGGAAGGGACGAGTGGACCAGGGAGTTACGGAGGGAACGGTCTCTGCGGAACGCAGAGAGGGGAGGGGATGGGAAGATATGGCCAGTGGTGGGGTCCCGTTGTAGGTGACGGAAATGTTGGTGGATGATATGTTGGATCCGCTGGCTGGTGGGGTGGAAGGTGAGGACGAGGGGGATTCTGTCCTTGTTGCGAGTGGGGGGAGGGGGAGCAAGAGCGGAGCTGCGGGATGTAGAAGAGACCCTAGTGAGAGCCTCATCTATAATGGAGGAGGGGAAGCCCCGTTTTCTGAAGAACGAGGACTTCTCGGAAGCCCTAGTGTGAAACACCTCATCCCGGGCGCAGATGCGGCGTAGACGGAGGAATTAGGAGTAGGGGATAGACTTTTTGCAGGCGACCGGGTGGGAAGAAGTGTAGTCCAGATAGCTGTGTGAGTCAGTGGGTTTATAGTAAATGTCCGTCACTAGTCTGTCTCCTGCGATGGAGATGGTGAGGTCCAGAAACGGGAGGGAGATGTCAGAGATAGTCCAAGTATATTTAAGGGCAGGATGGAAATTGGAGGTGAAGTGTATGAAGTCAGTGAGTTCTGCATGGGTGCAAGAGGTAGCACCAATGCAGTCGTCGATGTAGCGGAGGTAGAGTTCGGAGATGGGGCCAGTTTACGTCTGGAACAGGGATTGTTCGACGTACCCGACAAAGAGGAAGGGGTAGCTAGGGCCCATGCGAGTGCCCATAGCTACGCCTCTGGTTTGGAGGAAGTGGGAGGAGTCAAAGGAGAAGTTGTTGAGGGTAAGAACCAGCTCTGCTAGGCGGAGGAGAGTGTTGGTCGATGGGGATTGGCTGGTTCTACGGTCGAGGAAGAAACGGAGGGCTTCGAGACCATCCTTGTGGGGGATGGAAGTGTAGAGTGACTGGACATCCATGGTGAAGATGAGGGAGTGGGGGCCTGGGAATCAGATTAACATTGATTGCATCTAATTACAAGACAATATCTGCTTTGAAGTTTATTTCCCACAGGGGTGATTCTCATATTGATTTATATAATCCAGTGGCCAAAATTTGTTAACCTGTCAGCAGCGCTAAATATGCCAATATTGTGAAACAAACATCCACCCAGAATATAACACTGATGGTTCTATATTGTGTATTTAATGCCACTGACCAGAATCGAATGTCTAGAAATATATATTTTTTAATCAAATCTAAACTTCCAGCAAATTTTTTAAGTCTTATTGCACTTGAACTTTTAACATCATATGATTGGAATCAGCCTCACGACAAATCCCTTGTTTTCACATAACATCTCGATCGCACTCCATTCACATCATAAAAATTACATCCACACTACAAATTAATTCAAAAAAGCCTAACGGAAGTCTGGCTGCCCCTCATTCTCTATTTGCCCCATTTAATATATTTATCACCATCTCGAAAGAACAGGATCAAGTTTGTAAAATTATTTTTGTTGGATGTTTCTATTTATTTTCTGTACTTCTAGATATCTATCCATTTTTAAAATTCTAATATTCTCCCAATGATTGAAGTTAAATGTAATTGCTGTATAATTAGTTGAGCTTCAATTGTTAAACATTGGTCGCATTTTGCGTCTGGTTGGAACTTATCCTCAACTCATTCCTAAAACATTCAGGAGAAAGGAACTTGCACTCAAAATCCATGTTAAGCATCTCTTCCCAACCTGCTCCTGCTCAACAACACCACTCTCCAACAATAAAGGTTCATGGTAAAACCCTGGAAAATGTGGACAACTTTGCCTATCTCAGGAAGATGTCTCTCAGTGAAGGCAGACTTTAAAGATGAATTTCACCGCTATCTTTAATGTCGGAACCTTTGCTTGATTTTGGAAAAGGTTGTTTGAAGACCTCAAATCTGGCCAAGAAAAATGCGATCTGGCAGGCATCAGAGTTTGCTCCCCTCCTATACATTTACACTTGAGCTACATGGAGCTGCAATCTCGGGCAGTGGACTGATCGAGATGCAGATGGAGGAAGAAGGAAGAATAAGAAAAAAAAGAGATAAAAATCCAGGCTATTTCTCCTGTTTTATATTAAAGTTTAATGTCACATTGGTCACTTGTCAGTACTTCAACAAAGTCCTTTCAATAGGACCCAGATATACAAGACCACTACTTATTTCCATCAACCTAACCCATCAGATCGAACTAGGAAATGTTTGGCCCTAGTTGAAGTCTGAATACTTGATACATACTGCTATTTGACCCACAAGCTATTTTCAAATTAGCAGCACAAATATTTTTCTTAAATTTTCCATTTTATTCCAACACCCTTGAAATGGTCAAAAAGGTGAAATTTCGGTTTTGTTAAACAATCAATTTTTACTTCTACATTTCAATTCTTAAAATATATTACATCAATATTCTGATCTTAACCCAGTGAGAACTCAGTGGTCAATCACTAATAATTCCACGGCATTTCATTGACTGCCTTCACCTATCCTTAGGTGTTGATCTAGTGCCCAGTATCTATCAGTTTATCATAGAGTCATACAGTGTGGAAATAGGCCCTTCGGCCCAACTTGCCTTCGGGCAAGTTGGGCCGAAGGGCCTATTTTCACACGTCCCATCTACACTAGTCCCATTTACATTAGTCCCATCTACATGTCCCATGTCCCAACATGTCCCATCTAAACTAGTCCCACCTCCCTGCATTTGACCCATATCCTTCTTAACCATTCCTATCCATGTACCTGTTCAAATGTCTGAACATTTCTTTAACAAGTTTAAATAAGCAAAGATACGGTACAGTGTCAGGCACCTGTTTCCTCTGATTCCCATTGAAAGGCTCTTGGCCCATTTGTGACAAGCACCAGTAAAATATTCTTGTAGTCATGGGCATCTGATTGTAACCGTGGAAATGACAGGGGGAACGTCTCTGCATCCTGTTGCAAGGATAGACAAAGCTCACCTTTACTCGTAGCACAGGAAAGTTATTAAATTCTATTCCATTCCTCAGTGTGATATGAATCAGCATATAAATGAAAAATTGAAAGAGCAAAATCTGGTGTTTGTAAAACTATTGTTCACATATTGGAGTAAACATTTGTATTTTTCACGTCATTTTCATCCCATCAAACAATAATTGTTATATATGTGGCCCTTGCAAAATACGATTACATTTCAACCCTCCCTCCACCCAGGACTTCCCATTCTTTCGCTATCCAGTTAAATTACTTTTTCAGACTTTTTTCAGAAAATTTGCTTATCGTGTTAGATTCTCAACATCTATCTGATGACCTGGGTGTGGCCACCCAAGATATTGATTTTTCAGTAGTAGAGGAAAGGCTGACCGATGCTTTCAATTAACTAACACCTTATTATGGTCTGAAAAATTGATTTAACTAGATAGCGAAAGAATGCACTGTCATTTTATTCTCGCCTACATTCTGTCTGTCTTTTTCACCTATTTTTTGTTATTTTTGGTGTGTTTAGAAAGTATGTGTTAATGTTCTCTGGTTTGTTTTATGTAGGGGGTGGGCTGGGGGGGGGGGGGGGTCGGGGGAAACTTTTCTTCAATCTCTTACCTTGCCGGAGATGCGATTGTTTTCCGGATCGTATCTCCGTTCGCTCTGCGGCCTAACGTCGTGGAGCTGGAGGCCTTGCTCGGGACTGACTTTGAGCCCCACCGCGGGGCATGGACTTACCATCGGAGCCGATTCCTTGCCTGGGATCGATGCTCCAACCACGGCCTGCGGACCTTAACATCAAGGAGCTCGCAGTCTCGGGTTAAGACCGACGTCGGGAAGCTCCAAACGCCACACGACGTTCGACTAGCCCCGACCTGGGGTAGATCGCCCGGCAAGGGGGAGCTGAGATTCCCACCTGATGCAGGAGCTTGATTGCCCCGACGAGGAAGGCCTGTCGCCAGCTACGGAAGTCAAGATCATCCCGTCAAAGGAAGGTTAGAGGCCCCCGACCGCTGGAGGACAAAGAAGGGAGATATTGAACTTTTTTTCGCCTTCCATCACAGTGAGGAATGGGGAGGAGTCACTGTGGTGGATGTTCACGTTAAAATGTATTTTGTGTTCTGTTGCTTTTTATTGGTGTGACTGTATGGCAAATGAAATTCCTTGTATGTTGCAAAACATACTTGGCTAATAAAATATGATTATGATGACCATGATTATGATTATTATTATGATTATGATTATGATTATGATTATGGGTGTGATTATGATTATGATTATGGTTTATGGTTATGATTATGATTATGATTATGATTATGGGTGTGATTATGATTATGATTATGATTATGATTATGATTATGATTATGATTATGATTATGATTATGATTATGATTATGATTATGATTATGATTATGATTATGAGATGTAATCCAATTTATGGGGAAAGTTAAGAAAAAGTCAGAAAGAGAAATAGTTGACATTTAAGTGGGATATAACAGAAATATTCAAAGTGGGTAGGAAGGAATTGTAAATGTGAGTTTACACCAAAGATAGACACAAAGTAGAAATGTCTAACATTATAAAAGGACTGGACAAGCTAGATGCAGGAAATTTTTTCCTAATGTTGGGGGAGTCCAGAACCAGGGGCCACAGTCGTAGAATAAAAGGGAGGCCATTTAAAACTGAGGTGAGAAAAAAGAATTTCACCCGGAGAGTTGTGAATTTGTGGAATTCTCTGCCACAGAGGGCAGTGGAGGCCAATTCACTGAATGAATTTAAGAGAGTTACATAGAGCTCGAGGGACTCACGGAATCAAGAGATATGGGGAGAAGACAGGCACAGGTTACTGATTGTGGATGATCAGCCATGATCACAATGAATGGCGGTGCTGACTCGAAGGGCCAAATAGCCTCCTCCTGCACCTATTTTCTATGTTTCAATGTTTAAAATGCAGGAGAAGGGTCTTGACCCAAAACATCACCCATTCCTTCTCTCCAGAGATGCTGCCTACCCCACTGAGTTACTCTAGCATTTTGTGTCCATATTCAAAGTGGGAATTGGGTTTGATGGATTGAATAATCTTACGCACATGGCCTTCTTTACAGCCTGATGTGCCAAAGCTGCAGAGCATTACTCTATGTACTTGTAGTCAGGATCAAACCTGGGTCACTGGCACAGTATGGCAGCAAATCTACAGCTAGGCCATCGTGCTGTCCCAACTCTGTAGGTTAGGCAGCATCTGTGGAGAGAAATGGACAGATGGTGTTTCGGGTTGGGGCCTTCTTCAGACAGTGGGCTCTACGATGGCTTGGCACATATTGATCTGCCGCATCTTCACTAGATTGTCACCTCATCATATTTAAGTATGCTATGTGCCTATTAGACATGTCCTTTTGCATTCCTTGCTGAATAAGGTTTAAGCTCCTGGCTTGATAAAAACGGTAGAGAGAGGGATGTACGCAGCCATGAGATTACAGATTTTGGCGGTCTACATTTCTCATGCTAATGGTAGTCCACAGCATTTCATGGATGACTAACCATGGTCCATTTATTTTTGTGCAACTGTGGTGCTGCACACCATAATGGAGGGTTTCTTAGGTCTGAACTTTGGATTGTGTGGTGGTTACTTCTATCACAGGCTGATGCATCAGTTAAAGGTAAATGGGTCAGGGCACTTTCAAATAGTTTTCTCTCTTATTTAAGGCTGTGCAGCAAATATGAACTAAGCTAGGACCATTGAATTAAGTTATATTTAATTATTGTTGTGGTAAACTTGGAAAATATAATAATAGCAATGAATCAAAGGATTGCCTATAAGGCATCAGTGTACACAGGAATATAACATCATTGAATTGTACTTACTAATCTGATATAGAGCAACTCAGTTGTCACTTAGTACAGAGCAGGATTGCAGAGAGAGATGTTCTACAAAGTCACACTGAAGTTCAGATAAGGGAGAAGAGTAGCTTCAGGGGTAGGATAAGACTCGCATGTTCCTCTTTATTCATTACTCATTCATTGCCCTGTGTATCAGATGTGTCACTGTGTATTAGGGGCAGTACAGTGGGGTAGCGTTGGAGCTGCTGCCTGACAGTGCCAGAGACCCAGATTCAATCCTGACTACAGGTGCTTGTCTGTATGGAGTTTGTACGTTCTCCCCATGGATTTTCTCTGAGATCTTCAGTTTCCTCCCATACTGGGTTAATTGGCTTGGTAAAATTGTAAATTGTCCCTCGTGTGTGTAGGATAGTGTCAATGTGTGGGCATCATTGGTCATGTGGACTCGGTGGGCTGAAGGGTCATTTTACAAGCTGTGTCTCTAAACTAAACTAAACTAAACAAGACATTAGAAATTCACAACTTTAATAATGCAATTTTCTACAAAGGACAAAAATGTATCTCCCGCAAATATCAGAGGATTCCTTGCCCACCAGTGATATATTGACCTTAATAACACAGAAGATAACAGAAACATAATCCCTTGAAATTAATAAATAGATTAAATAAAAGATTTCAAAATAAGCATTTATATCCAGATTTGTTTGCATAAACTCAACCATCGTAATGTAATAATTTGATTTTACTTTTAATCAAATTGCATGAGATTATATTATTTTCATGTCCTAAGCACAAAGAAATTACTGAAATAGTACCTTTCAGAAGAAATACAAGAAGAAATACATTATACTGAAGGAGGTCTTTAATTGTTAGAATAATTGTTTTGTGCATTCACCCAATTCCCCATGTCATTTATTTCACTTGGTGTACACTAATTCGCTGCAGATTTAATTACCATGGGAATCACTGGTATTTTACTTCTGCAAAACAATATTGTAGTAACAAGCCAATCAATGCGGATACATTATTGAGTCTTAAATAAATTTATATCAAGAGTAACCTGCCCACTATCCACACCATCATCAAAGCCCAACACCTCTTCTGGACATTCTCTTCTATTTCCTTTCATGCTACCATTAAATATGAAGGCAATTTCAGATTCCTCTAGATTCAGAGACAGTTTCTTCCTGGCTGTTATGAGGCAACTGAACCATCCTGACAAGAGACCTGGGTTTCGACCCGAAACGTCACCCATTCCTTCTCTCCCGAGATGCTGCCCGACCTGCTGAGTTACTCCAGCATTTTGTGAATAAATCGATTTGTACCAGCATTTGCAGTTATTTTCTTATACTGACAAGAGACCTGGTCTGAGCTACAATCTACGTCATTGAAGACCCTCGGATTATCTTTAAACTGACTTTATTGCACTTTATCTTGCAATAAACATTATTTTCTTTATTTTGTATAGGTGCACTGTAGACGGCTGAATTGTAATCATGTATAGTCTTTCTGCTGACTGACAGCACACAATACTGACTCAACATTTTGTACTCAGGTGAAACTACAGTAGAAGCTGCCCAGCACTCTGCTCTCTGCATGACAGGATGCCATCTTCTCCAAATTATTCTGTTTATTTCCAGCTATCTCCTTCAAGGCACAGGCACAGAAGCTTAAAGAAGATGGGCCAGGCAGCATCTATGGAGGGAATTATCACACCATGTTTTGGGTCAGGACCTTTCTTCAGAATGAAACATCCAACCCAACCCAACCCAAATCATTGGTGATCGATTTCTCTCCATGGATGATACTTGACCTGCTGAGTTCCTCCAGCTGTTTGTTTTTTGCTCAAGATTCCAGCATCTGCAATCACTTGTGTCTCTCAGGAAGATAGGAGCGGATTCTACTTCCATTCAAATATTTGCTTTGAAATCCTTTATCTTCCTCTAGCCTTCCTTAAAGATAGAAATATATCTATCTTATGTTTTCTATGGTGCATGTTGCGGAATATTTTATTTGTCATCCCTTAAAAGTAGATATTTTCCCAGTTTCTCTTTGGAGACAACAGGCAGCCTGATTTCAGAGGGCATCACCAAGGAACACCCCCAATTACACAGGAGCTTGCCTGGTGCCTAAATGCAATGATGTTGTCCTCTTCCTGTGCTGATGGCAACATTTCAATAGACAATAGACAATAGAAAATAGGTGCAGGAGAAGGCCATTCGGCCCTTCGAGCCAGCACCGCCATTCAATGTGATCATGGCTGATCATTCTCAATCAGTACCCTGTTCCTGCCTTCTCCCCATACCCCCTGACTCCGCTATCCTTAAGAGCTCTATCTAGCTCTCTCTTGAATGTATTCAGAGAATTGGCCTCCACTGCCCTCTGAGGCAGAGAATTCCACAGATTCACAACTCTCTGACTAAAAAAGTTTTTCCTCATCTCTGTTCTAAATGGCCTACCCCTTATTCTTAAACTGTGGCCCCTGGTTCTGGACTCCCCCAACATTGGGAACATGTTTCCTGCCTCTAACGTGTCCAACCCCTTAATAATTTTATACGTTTCGATAAGATTTCCTTGAACTTGCAATCCTTTGATAAGAGATTTATTAAGTCCCAGGTAAGACAAATCCACCAATTTCTTTTTTGCAACCAAACATCTCATCCTGTCTCCCCCTGCTAGTTAATAGCAGATAGGTCAGCATTCTGGCAACCCAAGATGGACAAATTGTCACCTGGAAGATTGTAGCCACTTTTCAATGTGTGCACAATAAGAGTGTTTTATAATCATACGTCCTGAAACGGAACAATGGAACAATGGAATTCTTACTTGCTGCAGCACAACAGATATATAAACAACAGAACAACATAGACATTTACCCATCTGTATTCTCTCCTTTCCTAGATTATTGATACTCTCTCTCCATCTAACGATCTCATATTCGGCACTGGATGTGCCAAAACTGCTTCCAGTGAAACGTCATTTATAAAGAAAGTGAACATCTTCTGTTTCGTCCACAGCCCATTCAGCCTCATTTCAGTCAACTGTCTCTGTCAGCAAAATAATTTAGACCAAGGCTAGGAGGAGAAAATAAACTGCATGTCCTAGGGCACTATGGCATGCAGCAAAGTGTCATCATTTATTTTGGACTGTGCTTTTCAAATTAAATAAGCTGAACCCATGTAAGCACTTCTCTTTCTCTGTAAGCATTTGAATCTAGATAAACATCACGCTCTAAAAGATGCTGGGCAGGAATCAAGAGGCCTGTCTGCAAAATGACTGTGGCAGCTGGGGAAGGAAAATTCAATTAATTGGATAAATCAGGAGTAAAAAAAAATATGATCATTGAATGCTGACCAAAGAATTATTGGATTGTTGCACTAGCCTGTCTGGTTCACAAGCCTGCCGATATGAATGTCTGGATCCACCACTATGGTCGACCCTTACCTGCTCTCAAAAATGGTCCAGCAACTTATTCTGTTCAATGATAATTAACAATGTATAATAAATGCAACTTTGCCAGCTAGCTCCATATCCCATGAACTGATAAACAAATATGTTTGTGATTCTGTTCCAAATCCTCAACAATATGTGCATGCTTAAATTAGTTAATGATTACCAAAGAATACTCAATTTCTCTTCAGTGATTTGATTTTTGCAAGTTAATATTGTACATAAGACACAAGTTGAAATTATCCTACTTTTCTTTAGCCACACTGGAAGGAGATGCACCATTCCAGGCCTTTGCCATGTCTTATGGGAGGCCCCCGGTCTTGAAGTGCTAAAGAATTACCCAAGCATTAGCTTTTATCTCA
The DNA here is from genome assembly GCF_053455715.1 of Rhinoraja longicauda. Taxonomy (NCBI): domain Eukaryota; kingdom Metazoa; phylum Chordata; class Chondrichthyes; order Rajiformes; family Arhynchobatidae; genus Rhinoraja; species Rhinoraja longicauda. The sequence continues at coordinate 14,699,718 of NC_135962.1, forward strand.
ATGATTTTTTGAGTTAGCTCACAAGCCACTCTGGATTCCAGGAAACGCTGTGTGTCGAAGAGGGAGTTTTGAGTTAAAACATCTTCCCTTGGACTCCCAAGGAATTGCAGATGCTGGAATCTTGAGCAAAACACATTGTGCTCGAGGAACTCAGCAGGTCAGGCAGCATGTGTTGAAAGAATGGATAGGCGACGTTTTGGGTCAAGACCCTTCTTCAACACATCTGAAACCTTCCCTTTCCCAAGCTGCCTACCAGAAAGTTGATCCGCCAGAAAGACCCCACAGTATCTAGGGAATGCTTTAACTGAAGTAGGGGTGAAAAGTAACAGAAGGGAATTGATCATTTTTTAACCCGCTGTCTCACATGGATGCTGTGGCATTTTGTTGAAACTGGAATATGGAATTCATAGCTAGCAAGGGTGGTGAAAAGAGATGTGATTTGTGCCTTCAGAAGAGAACTGAAAGGCATTTTTGAGAAAATAATTTGCTGGTTATGGGAAATAAAACTGATAAGATCACTTTACATGGTGCAATAAACCATTTGATGGAGGAACTCATGTTGGAAGGAATTGCAGATGCTGGTTTATACTGAAGAGAGACTCAAAATGCTAGAGATACACAGCAGGTCAGGCAGCATCTCTGGAGAAAAGGAATAGGCGACATTTCGGGTTGAAACCCTTCTTCAGACTGACAACCCAAAATGTCACCTATTCCCTTTCTCCAGAGATGCTGCCTGACCCGTTGAGTTACTCCAACATTTTGTGTCTATCTTCACTCTTAATGTTTTTCTATTATCACTGTGCTCTAAGGAGAAACTCAGTGGATTCCTGGTATTCACCATGGACTCTGTGGGCCAAAGGGTTACCCTCTATACTGTAACAATCTGACTGCATGAATGCAAAGCCTCCTATGCTTTCCTTCATCTTAGATTAAACCCTATTTTAGTTTCACAAGCACACATAAATCAACATGAAATAAAACTAAGTCATTACAATTGGATACTTCTAAATAATGCAGTAAATCAGAGTGAAAGCAAATCACCCAATTGGGGTATTTCCTAATATAATTAACCTTCACCCGCACCCCCAACAGCACTTTAATCCTTACACCTCACAGTGATGGAGTTATAAAGAGATAAAGCACAAATAGGTCCTCTGCCCAGTAACCTGTTGGTCATAAGGAGATCATACAAACACCACACAAACAGCACCAGAGGCCAGGATTAAACTTACACCTCTGGCATTGTAGTCTGCAGCTCTACTGCAGACTACAGTACACTGTGTGCTCTACTGCACACTGCACCACCTGAAAATCAGTCATCTGAAAAGATGGATGAGCAAAGATGGCTAAATGCCCCACCTTATCTATAATTCATTTAACAAATGATAAGGCATACATCCAAAACAAGGATCGCTCATTTAAGAGTTAAATTATAATGAATGTAGTGGCATAGTGAATAGAGTGCTTACAAAATCTATATTAAATGAGAAATAATATTTTTCCCCTAACTGCTGCATGATGAGTCAACTGTCACAATAATGACAGGCTATTCACTTGAATTTGTCGTGTGTCATGGTTCATTTTAGGTTTCCTTGTATTTTGCAATGTTGGTGCATCTCTTATGTGGCACTCATTAATGCCTGTCAGTTCCATTTATTTTTGTCTGAAAATAAATCCCATGAATCGTGTCACAAATTGGTTCTGTCCAAAAGGATTTGCGTACCTCCAAGCACAGTTGAAAGTTGTCAATGGATTTAAGCGTAAGCAGTCGCCAAAACAAGATAGGAAAAGATCAAAGCAATAACATGACAATAAAGATCTCCCATGTTTGCCCAGTCAATTTATTTGCTGTTACATAAAGGGGATAATGATAAATAGATTGTCCCTTTAAATAATAAATTAAATCTCAGGCAGATGAAGACCAGAAAGCTTGGACCAAATGCCCATTACAAATTAAATTTCCTGCTTAATTGACACCATGTAAACAGACACTTCTTACCCATGTTTATTAAATATAATGAGGGTGTCATGTGGGCCTATTCCTGGGTGATGAAGAAGCTGAAATATGGCTGCGATGTTTTGATGCTAATTTGTTTTTTTTGTATAGAAACAAAGAACTGCAGATGCTGTTTAATACACAGATTGACACAAAGTGCTGGAGTAACTCAGCAGGTCAGGTAGCATCTCAGGAGAACATGGATAGCTGATGTTTCAGGTTGGGAACCTTCCTCAGACTGATTGTAAGGGGGAGAGAAGGAAGCCGAAAAAGGGGAGAGGCAAGGGGAGAGGCGTGGCAGAAAGGTGGCTGGGAGGGTTTAGTTAGAGGTTACTTAAACTTGGAGAATTCAATGTTCATACTATAAGGTTGTAAGCTAGCTTTGCAGAATATGAGGTGCTGTTCTTCCAGTTTGTGTGTGGCCTCACTCTGGCAATGGAAAAGCCCCAGGTCAGAAAGGTCAGGGTGGAAAGGGAAAGGGGAATTAAAATGGTTAGGAACCGGGAGATCCAGGAGACTTGGCAGACCAACTATGTGTTCAGCGAAATGACCGCCGAGTCTGTGCTTGGTCTCGCTGATGTACAGGAGGCCACACAGGGAACACCGGATGCAGTAGATGAGGTTAGATGAGATGCTCAGTCTCACCTGGAAGGACTACTGTGGGTTCATGGATGGAGGTGAGGAAGGAGGTACAGGGGCAGGTGTTCTTAAATTTTGGGATAGTCCCTGCCACAACTGCCTATTCTGGCAGCGTGTTCCATGCACCCACCACCCTTTGTGTGAAAACGTTATGCCTCAGATTCCTATTAATTCCTTTCCCCTTTACCTTAAACCTATGTCCTCTGGTTCTCGTTTCACCTACTCTGGGCAAGAGTGTGCATCTACCCAATATATTCCTCTCATGATCTTGTACACCTCTATAAGATCACCCCTCATCCTCCAGTGCTCCAAAGAATAGGGTCCCAGCCTACTCAACCTCTGCCCAAAGCTCAGACCCTCTAGTCCTTGCAACATCCTCGTAAAACTTCTCTTCACCCTTTCCAGCTTGACACCATCTTTCCTATGACACGGTGCCCAGAACTGAACACAATTGCTCTGAACTGAACACAAAATCTGGAAACGTTTGGCAAAGCCTATCTCATGTGTCTTGACTGGCACGTGTTATTCCCACACACTTAGGTGTTGAGCTATCAGTACTCTTCTTTTAGAGCTGTGAAAGTTGGGGTATGCTCTCCCTGAGGAGGAACATCCACTCTTATTGTCTCAGAATTAATATCAGTCACTTGGAATCCTTGATAAATTGGCCTTTGACCTGTGCTAACTATGGTGGACTCTCACACCTTTCGCAGACTGAGATGTGAAAAGTACAGGCCCCAAGATTGGCCCACACAAGAACCATCTGTGATGCAGAGGACCAAAGGTCCATATAGTGGCATGGTTATCCTGGTGTCAAGTATTAAAGCACTTCTGCTGACAGCTGGGAGAGTCTTGCCAATACCCACACAATCAGGAAAAATCAGGTCGAGGCAGGTGCAGCTCCCTGCAGAGAGCCGCGAGAGACCCTCAGCTGAGCTGGAAAGCTGAGAGTTCCACCCGGGAGAAACTTTGTGTGCTCCTCACCCACGCCACTGAGTAACTAGCGATCGTGCTTCTCCCTTCGAATGTCACCACGCAGGTTGGGCATAGCAGCCAAAGCCTAATGTTGCTGCGATGTGCAGAATGAACACCACAGATGTTCTGATGAATTCTGGGTGATGCAGCAAATTATGCTGCAGGATTGGCTGACAGTGCAAATAGCTCAAGGATCGTTGCCAATACCTGACAGCAATGCTGGCAAATACATGACGCTGCACCAAAAGGACTCCCTTTCACTTCTCTCTCATTCCCAACTCCACACAACTCCATCCAGCATCATTCATTTCTTCCCGTGCCTCACCTCCAAACACAGGGTTGCACATGACCATGTGCTTCCTGCTCTCTGTCGCACACTAAGGACTCGCTCCTACCCTGGCGACATCTTCCCTTTGTTCACCGTGGCTGTGAATGCATCCTCTCAGCCTGCACAATCTGCCACATGACGCATCCCCCATCCCTCCTAGTTCTTCAGAACCACCCTTGCTCTTCCTCCAGGGTCATCTCCCAGTCACAGGAAACAATTGACGTGGGAGGTGGACTGCGAGCCACCATTTTAGACCCAGTGTGCTGCACTGATTGAAGTCCTAGGGATATCTGGAGCATCAAAACCAAACCTGGAGTGAGTAACTCAGGCCCTTGTGCCTGCTCTGCCATTCAATTAGATCATGGCTGATCTTTTATCTCAGTTCTAATTTCTTGCACTAGTCTTATATTTCCTAAATATGTGGAAAGTTAATGATCATGGTCATGGATATACTCAGCAACAAACAATCCACACGTGTCTTGGGTAGGGATTTCCAAACATTCACTATCCTCTGGGTGAAGATTTTTTTTCTCACTTTCATCAACAGCTGACCCTGGTACATTGAGATGGATACACATTGATGTTTCTCTCAACTATCCTTATATTGTCATATATAGAGTCAGAGTCATTCAGGGTGGAAACAGGCCCTTTGGCCCAACGCCCACATTGATCATCATGTCCCATCCACACTCGTCCGACCTGCCTGCGTTTGGTCCATATCCCTCTAAACCTATCCTATCCATGTACCTATCTAAAAGTTTCTTAAACATTGCGATAGTACCTGCCTCAACTACCTCCTCCAGCAGTTTCTTCCATACAACCATCCTTTGTGTAAAAAAATTACCTCTCAGGTTCCTATTAAATTGTTTCCCCATCACTGTAAACCAATGTTGTGGTTCTCGATTCCCATACTCTAGGAACTATTTGGAAGTTGAACTGTACATCAAGTTGTAGAGCTGGTTGGTGCTGTATTCAATAAACTCTGGGATATACTCGGACTTTCAAAACAGGCGTTGATCCTTCATTGAAGATTGGCAGCTACTCCAAATGCTTGAATTGTGACTCATTATTGATTTACACATTTACATGGAAATGTACCGTAATCATTGTTGGTGGAGGGTGGACTTTGACAAGTACAAGTACAAACATAATCTGTGATGGAAATTGAGATCAGTTCTGATGAAGGTCATAATTGAGAGAATACAGTGTAGAGTCATACAGTGCATTATTGAGACTGGAATGAGGCAGGCAGCATAACAATGAAATTACAGCGAGACAGCAGTGTAACAATAGGAACATGATGAGAGGAACACAGTGTGAGAATAAAATGATGCAGCAGATTGGAGTACTGAAACGTGATAAGAATAGAGTGAGGCAGGCAGTGTAACAATGAAAATACAGTGAGGGCAGTAGTGCCACAGTAATAAAATGGTGAGATGAATGCAATGTAAATGAGTGTAGAATGAAGCAGTGGATTGTAGCACTATTACATGATAAGAGGACAGGAAGGAAGGCAGTGTAGCCATTAAGTAGAACATAGAGCATAGAACAATACAGCACAGGAATGGGCCCTTTAGGCCACAATGTTTGTGCCAAACAAGATGCCAAGTCAAAGTGATCTCATCTGCCTGTACATAATCCATATCCTTCTATTTCTTGCACTTCCATGTGCCTATTTAAAAGCCTCTTAAAAGCCACTATCGTATCTGCCTCCACCACCACCCCTGACAATGGGTTCCAGGCTCCCACCACTCTCTGCATATAAATTCCCCCCACATCTCCCTTAAACTCCCCCCCCCTCACACCTTATAGCTATGCCCTCTAGCATTGTGCATATCCACCCTGGGTATAAAAAGTTCTGTCTGTCTACCCAACCTGTACATAATTTTATACACTTCTATCAAGTCTGCCTTCAACTCCCAAATTACAGAGAAATGACAGAGAAAGTTGATCCAACCTTTCCCTGCAGCTGAAACCCTCTGATCCACGCGGCATTCTGGTAAACCTCACCGACAGTGAGGAAGCAGATGATGTAAAATGAGGCGACTAATGTAGTGGCAAGAATGCAGTGGGGAGAGTGACGAAGTAACTGTGAAAATACAGTGGGGGACCTGCCAGCATAGCCATTAGAATGCATTGTGAATAAAGACAGTGAAATGGTGAGAATATAACGTGGAGGCCAGGCAGTATAATAGGGTGAAAATGGTTGGAAGGTGCAACGCACTGAGATTGTTGAAATTTCAGAGTTGAACAGACTGCAATCATCTTACTTGAATGAATAGAGATAAAATATAATACAACTAGGGCGGCATGGTGGCGCAGCAGTAGAGCTGCTGCCTTACAGCGCAAGAGACGCATGTTCAATCCTAACCACGGGTGCTGTTTGTACGGAGTTTGTACATTCTCCCTTTGACCGCGTGGGTTTTCTCCAGTTGCTCTGTTTCCCTCCCACTATCCAAAGACGCGCAGGTTTGTAGGTTAATTGGCTTCTGTAAATGGTCCCTCGTGTGTAGGATAGTGCAAGTGTACGGGTATCGCTGGTTGGCATAGACACAGTGGGCCGAAGGGCCTGTTTCCGCACTGTATCTCAACTAAACTAAACTGAATAGGTTTTGTGTCTACAGTAATTTAAACAGAAATGTAATAATATCAGGCAGTGGTTTCAGGCCATTGAACTTGATTATAAAGTTAGAGGGATGCAGTGTGGTAACAGGCTCTTTGGCCCATTGAGTCCAAGCTGACCATGAAGTATCTACCTAAATTAATCAAGTTTGTAATTCTCCCTACATTAGCATCTATCAATGGGTATCAGCTCCAAGAATGGTTTGCATTAATTTGTTGGACATTAAAAACACCTGCAATTTTTGGTTCAAAGGAAAGAATTAAAATGGGGGAAAAGAATTATTGGTTTTGTACACATCACTGAAACGGTGTTAGCAACAGATGTGGGATTGCAACCATGGATAGAAGTTTCAGCTATGCGTCTAGGCTCAAGGTGAATAATTATGTGCTGGTCATTGATAGTCAGAACTGCAGAGGCGTAGACCAGACCTGAACAATCAGAAATTAAATTCCACTGGCTGGAAAAATTCCTCAGATCACCCACAGCAAGACACTCCAGGGAAAGGTAGGCTTAGTCATAGATTCAGAACATCTAGAATTGCTCCACCAACAGTTGCAAGGCAAAGAGCTAATATGTGCATTCAAAATAACGAAGGGCTTTGAGGGAAAAAAATAATGGAGAATGGAGAAATTGTTTCATGTGCTAGTGGATCTGGAACTAGGATCTGAATCTAGGAGAGACAGAGAGAGAGACAGAGAGAGAGACAGAGAGAGAGAGTCAGAGAGAGAGACAGAGAGAGAGACAGAGAGAGAGAGACACACAGAGAGAGAGACACACAGAGAGAGAGACAGAGAGAGAGACAGAGAGAGAGACAGAGAGAGGGGCATAGAAACAGATAAACAGACACAGAGAGAGAGACAGAGAGAGTGATAGAGAGAGACAGAGACAGAGAGAGACAGAGACAGAGAGAGGACAGAGGGGAGACAGACAGAGAGGGAGAAAGACAGAGACAGGGACAGAGAGAGAGACAGAGAGAGAGACAGAGAGACAGAGAGAGAAAGGGAGAAAGAGAGAGACAGAGATGGAGAGCAACAGAGACAGAGAAACATTGACCATAAGATAATTGTTATTATTTAGAATGTACGACTTGAAAGAACAAGGGATTCAGATAGTGCCAGAACATTCAAATTGCAATTCGACATATAATTTATTATGTCAAATTTTAGTCATCAAATCATTCAGTGCAGACACAGGCTTTTTAGCCCACCAAGTCCAGGCCAAACATCAAGCATCAACTAATACTACTCCCACACTAATCCTATTCTCCCCACATTCACAAATCTTTCCCAAACTCTACCTTTTTTTCATTTTCAAGGATTTATGGTTGCTTTTTAGTTTTAATATTAGTTAAATTAAGAAATACAGCGTGGAAATAGGCCCTATGGCCCACCAAGTCTGTATCAACCATCAATCACCCCATACACTAGTTCTATGCTACACACTAAAGGCAATTTACAGAAGCCAGTACCATATACAACACCATAGTCACATCTCTGTAGTCATTTAAGTTCCTTGGAACCATCATCTCCAAGGACCTTAAATGGGGGAGCCACCATCGACTCCATAGTCAAAAAGGCCCAACAGAGGATGTACTTCCTGTGGCAGCTTAGGAAACACAATCTGCCACAGGCAATGATGGTCCAATTCTATATTGCCATCATAGAGTCTGTCCTTCTCCATCATGGTCTGGTTTGGCTCGGCCACCAAGCACGACATCCTGAGGCTGCAATGAATCGATCAATCAGCTGAGAAGGTTGTTGGCTGCAACCCTCCCCTCATTGGCGAACTGTACACTGCAAGGGCCAGGAAGCGAGCGGGCAAGATCATCTCTGACCCCACTCACCCTGGTCACAAACTCTTTGAAGCACTTCTCTCTGGAAGGCGACTCTGGATTGTCAAAGCAGCCACAGCCAGAGTAGCTCTACTCAATAACCAAAAGTCAGGAGTTTCTTTTTGCTCTGGTTTATTTCACTCACATGTTTAAACTGTAATGTTGTATTCTTAATGTTTTAATGTTTTATGCTTCATTCTTAATTGTTCACTGTATGTTCGTGTTGTTACTTGCGAGCGGAGCACCAAGGCACATTCCTTGTATGTGTACATACTTGGCCAAGGGCAGTGGGCAAGTCCTAAATGTGACTTGTACGGGAGTTGGCCGACCCCACCTCCACGATGTCTCCACTGTCTTGTGTGCATGCCACATGTACAGTCGGCAAGTTGTTGGTTCCAGCGGCTTTAGGGCTTGTCTACCTAGCATGTGAAGCCTGGATTCGGCAGATTGCGCGGAGGAAACCACCAGAAGGTTCAACGGGCAGAAAGACGATCCCAGCAAAGTGCCATGGAGCACAAACAGGGCAGAGTGAGATACGTAGGACACTTCTGACCATCCACTGCATCCTGACCTGTCCCCAGCCGTCCCGACTGTGTCTTGCTGCTGGAACCCGATAGGCCAGGACGAGAGAGTGAGGCCGATGATCTGCGCAACTCCCCCTCACTTAAATCCAAGTCAAGCGCAAGTCATGACTTCAACTTGGCCAATAAATGTATTCATTCATTCAATAGGAGCACCCAAAGAAAATCCACATGGTCACAGTGAAAAAGTATAAACTCCAAACGGACCTGGTCAGGATCCAACCTGGGTCTCTGGTGCTGTGAGGCAGCCGCTCTACCATTGTGCCACTGGGCCGCCCTTCTTGTAAATTACCATTGCAAGAATATGTGCATTTATTTAATTGTAAGATTAAATGCATAATTTCGTGTTTTAGCCAACGGCCTTGATTCTTGTATTTACATAATTTAAATTGATCTGTTTGTTTTATGTCAGTTGCATTAAGCCAAAAAGATAATGCTGTTTTCTGTGATGAAAACTTCAGTAATTCCAAGGGAAAATGAATTTGTCGAATGAATACAAACTAGCAGTGAGGTTATTATGCGGTTGAGATTTATTTGAGTAGCTTTCAGCCACACAAAGCTACTTGGCTGAATGCCTGGATGTTTCCTCTTTTTTCATTCCTTAACATGCAAACAACTGTTCCCAAAGAATTCAAAGAATTTAGATCCCAACCAAATATATGTCAACACAAAGTGTATTAACCGATTTAATTGGTTTGCTTGAACTACAGCCCATTAAAAACTTGTCCCATTTACAAAGGTACTATGAAAACTTTTTTAAATTTTAATTTGTATCATGAAAATTAAGACAAAAGGTTTATTATTTCCTTTGCATATCCCTTTATCAACCCACTACTTCCTCAAAGAACAATCGTTTACCTATTTCAAGGACAGAAGACACACTAGAATAATACGGCTCCAAGATTCTCATCCAAGTTATACACTGTCCTGACGTGGAAATATATTGTGTAGGAAGGAACTGCAGATGCTGCTTTAAGCCGAAGATAGACACAAAAAGCTGGAGTAACTCAACGGGACAGGCAGATTCTCTGGAGAGAAGGAATGGGTGACATTTCGGGTTGAGACCCTTCTTCAGTCTGAGATGCTGCCTGCCCCGTTGAGTTACTCCAATATTTTGTGGAAATATATTGCTGTTCTTTCATTGTCATTGAGTTCAAATACTGAAACTATTTGCTCAATATACTGTGTAAGTACCTTCACCACATAATCATCTTTAAAATAGTTCATCACTACGTTGTGAGGGCAATTTGCTGGACTCTCGATGTTCATGGCTCTCAGATCTTTATAAAAGTTGGGCTCCTGCCTTTGTTTATCATCCTGCTCAAAGTCTAACCAAGGGGGTAGAAGACATGACAAGCCCAAGAATAGAAGTTTCACAGCAGTAGGTACATTCTCGTATTCAATCCTCCCTGTCCTGGCCCTGGTGTTCAACACCCTACCCTCACTTGAACCCTCCCACACCCCATCTCATCCATTGCCCTTCTTGTACTTGTATATGCCTAAAAGTTTCTTAAACATTGCGATAGTACCTGACCCAGCTACCTCCTCCGGCATTTCATTCTATACATCCACAACCCTTAGCGTAAAAAAATTCCCTTAGGTTCCTATTAAATCTACCCCCCCCTCACCTTAAACCTCTGTCCTCTGGTTCTCGATTCCCCACTCCGGGCAAGGACTCTGTGCGTTCACTCTATCTATTATGATTTTGTACACCTCTATAAGATCACCCCCTCATCCTCCTGCACTCCAAGGAAGTCCTAGCCCACGCAACCTCTGCCTTGAGCATACTTCCCGAGTCCTGGCAACATCTTCGTAAATCTTCTCTGTACCCTTTCCAGCTTGACAACATCTTTCATCCATAACATGGTGCCCAGAACTGTACACAATACTCTAAATTCAGCTTCATCAATGTCTTCCATAACTGCAACATGACCTCCTAACTTCTATATACTGACTGATGAAGGCCAATGTACCAAAAGCCTTTTTAACCACCGTATCTAGCTAGTTTCAAGGGAGAACATGCAAACTCCACACAGACAGTAAACTTAGTTGGGTTCGAACCCAGGTGTCTGGCGCTGTGAGGCAGCAGCTCTACCGCTGCACCACTGTGCCATTCGTATTCACAGAGTCGTCAACCCGTTTAAAATTGGAGGGATTTTCATTGTGCACTGTCAAATCCAAGGATCTGACGTTCACCTATCTCCACATCTATGTGAGGATGCATCCTTCACCCCACTGATTTCCAGCTCCATGATGTTTGGCACACCAGGAACACAGCATAGAAATCATGCTGAATGAATGCAGTCTATTCTGTTTTAAAGTCATTTGAACACCATCTTTCCATCATAGGAGTTCCTTATTTACTGCACTGCAGTCCTTTTCAAATCTTTCGTGACAACGACATTAGAATTCCCAGAAACACTCTCTAACTCGCCAGCTCCAGAACTCAATGTGCAACCATGCATCTGTTAACCACAAGTGGCAGAACGTAATGAGAGCAGACACCATCAGCTCCTCAACTAACATGTACTCCTTCTCCCTCCTGTTCTCTGGAGTGGACTGGAGTTGGCATAGTGAATATCAATGGGGCACCAATCTTTAAAATAACGGGCAGCAGGGGAATTAAAGAAGTAGCAGCAACCTTTCATCAGCCACATCCTGATCCTTCACTGCGTGTACTTATTTGGCCAAACCTCTGACCAAATTATCTCCTTCCCACAGCCATTAGACTATTTCTCACGACTGCACCTTGGCTGCTCAACACTGCACAATGCACCTAATTAGCAATGTCCTATTTTCCAAAGCGCAATGCCATTTATCATACCCCACAACACACAACTTTCCACATCTTTTCAGGGAGGTTTCTCTTGATGATATATTAATGATAAAGGGAGCCTTTCCAACTGCTCAATAACTTGTCTCTTTGTTACATCTCTATAAATGGATTTTTTTTATTAGGCTCACTGTAAAAGCTAACTGATAAATATTTTTTTACTGCATTAATAAAATAATTTAATGCACTGGCACATTCCTGAACCCTCATGTGGCAAGATCCATTTACAGCAGTGTAAAGACAATCTGAGGCAGATTCATTAAACTCTGTTCAGTCTGGAGGTGTGTCATTACTGGGAAATTGTGAGCAGAGGTGGATTTGTCAGAACTTTCAAATATTTATTTATTCAATAAAAGGATGCAAGTATTATTGGCAAGGCTGACATTTATTACTTATCCCTAAATGGTTGATGGGTTGGTGGTGGGCCATTTTCATAAACTACTGGGGATGTGGAAGTACTAGTTGAGTAGAGAGTGCAGGAATTCTGATCTGGTTATCACAGATTGGTGATATTTTTCCAAGTTTGGAAGGCGTGTGGCATAAAAGGGAACTGAGCTCTTCCATTGCACATACTGATTTTGTCTTTCTAGGTGGCAGAGATCATGGAGTTGGGCTGTCAAGAGTTGCCAAAGTGCACCTTTCTCTGTGTAGGTCCTGCCCTGGTTAGATTTCCCAAAATGCAACACCTCACGTTTCTCTGTATTAAATTCCATCAACCATTCCTCAGCCCACTTGCCCAACCGAACAAGATCCTGCTGCAATTTTTGACAACCATCTTCACCATCTACAGTACCACCCACTTTAGTGGTTGAGGGATAAATATTTTGGGAGACCTCCTCTCACCATTTCCAAGTCATTCCATCTTTACAACAAGGTAGATGGAGCCTCTATTTATAATCCTACTCTACGGTAGCGCAGCGGTAGAGTTGCTGCTTTACAGCGAATGCAGCGCCGGAGACTCAGGTTCGATCCTGACTACGGGTGCTGCACTGTAAGAAGTTTGTACGTTCTCCCCGTGACCTGCGTGGGTTTTCTCCGAGATCTTCGGTTTCCTCCCACACTCCAAAGACGTACAGGGTATGTAGGTTAATTGGCTGGGTAAATGTAAAAAAATTATCCCTAGTGGGTGTAGGATAGTGTTAATGTACGGGGATCGCTGGGCGGCACGGGCTTGGTGGGCCGAAAAGGCCTGTTTCCGGCTGTATATATATGATATGATGATATGAAGTCTACTAAGTCTAACAAAGAATTTTCACAGCAGTAGGTACACTCTCGTTATTCAGTCCTCCCCTATCCTGGCACAAGTGTCCAAAACCTAACCCTTGTTTGAACGCCTCCCCTACCCCATCTCATCCAATGCCCTTATTTCATGAATCTCATATTACCCTGAATGTGGCCTCCTATTACTAATATCTACTCTCACGCAGTGGCCAGGTGTTCAAATCAAGTCTTATCGAAACGTATAGGGGATCTTATCGAAACGTATAAGATTATTAAGGGGTTGGACACGTTAGAGGCAGGAAACATGTTCCCAATGTTGAGGGAGTCCAGATCCAGGGGCCACAGTTTAAGAATAAGGGGTAGGCCATTTAGAACGGAGAGTTGTGAATCTGTGGAATTCTCTGCCTCAGAAGGCAGTGGAGGCCAATTCTCTGAATGCATTCAAGAGAGAGCTAGATAGAGCTCTTAAGGATAGCGGAGTCAGGGGGTATGGGGAGAAGGCAGGAACGGGGTACTGATTGAGAATGATCAGCCATGATCACATTGAATGGCGGTGCCGGCTCGAAGGGCCGAATGGCCTCCTCCTGCACCTATTGTCTATTGTCTATTGTCAAGTGGGTGACAGGAAGGAATCAGTGAATATTATTTAAGTTAGACTCTGCCATTAAAACCAGCAGAGCCTCCAGGACCACGGTTTGGCCAGAGCCATTGCCCACTGCAGATAGTAATCACTTTCCACCTCTCCAATATGAATGCCATACCAGGAAATGCAAAGGATGGTCATTTTCTGTGACAGCTACTGTTTCAGATGGCAAGCAGTGGCCCTCAAAACATAAACCACTTTCCTCCTCCCCAAAAATTAAACAACAATAAGTGTGAAGGTAGATTTGCAGATACAAGGAACTGCAGTTTCTGCAATCTTGAGCACAACACAAACATACCACAGATTCTACCTGACCTGCTGAGTTCCTCCAGCACTTTGTGTTTTGCTCAAGATTCCAGCATCTGCAGTTTTGCTCAAGTAGATTTGTGATTGGGTTTAAAAGTCCCTGCCATCTCAACAGAAGGTTAGGCACAAAAAAATAATACAGAGTTTAAATTCTGCTGTTGCCTCAAAAAGGCATATTGCAGTTGTATTAATTTTATATTAAAGTCCTAAATTTACAACAAGGCAATAATGAGCACTCAGCAGTGACAGTAATACTCTCATCTCTTTAAGTGATTCAGATGCTAATAATGTAGTTCACACCCGGAAAAAAGATTACAGGTTTTAAATAAGTCCCAGGCTCTTGTTAATTTCTAATTTGGTTAAAAGTGTTTGATAATTTTTGATTCATTTTCATTCTGCCTGACTGCCGACAGCACCTACAGAGTAAACCAGGTGATAACTGAGGCGAAGCAGGATGAAAACTTAGGGCTCCCATTCCTTCCCAATCTTATAACTATACCATGTGGCATAGAGTTCACCTTTCCCATTTATTTTACGACTTCCATGAGGCATAACACACAGGCGTCCACATGTGTACACACATGCACAAATGCATGTACATGCACAAACTTGCACATACACATACATTGCACACAAAGACACACACACACACACACACACACACTCTCTCTCTCTGACGCACACTCACAGACACATACACGCAAACACATACACCTTAGGTTCACTTAGTAGCCTGGACTTAAAATTCTGCTGTCAGAGGAAAATTTCTTGCAAGCATTTCCAACATTAAAAAGAACAAAAACAATTACATTATTATTAAATAGCTGTAGTAAACTTGCCAAGTTTCTAATTAGATGACCTCCCTCACCCCTGGCATCCCCCCCCCCCCCCCCCCCCCCCGTCGCACCAAATGCAGGAAGACCTGATATATGGGAATGCACTGCGCAGTGAAATAAACAACTTTCAAAAAGGGAATTGGATGAAGACTTGATTAGGACACAGCTAATGGGAAACCAGGGTTGCAGGACTAATTTGATAGCTGAAAGCATTTGATGGTAATTTTTATAATCATCATATTTGGATTTACAGAGCAGGCCAAATTTTTGATTGGCAATTTGATGGAATTTTGAGATAATGATTCTTTCGTCCATGGCCACTTGCCCAAAACTAGATGATATTAGAAGCGCCATACAACCTGCTCATTTGTACATTTAACATAACTACTGTAGTTGGGTTGACTATGGAGAGACTTAGCAGGTTCAAATCCCTGGGTGTTGACATCACAGATCTCAGATACTTTCTTAGAAGTTTAAAGTGATTCAGCAATTCAGCAAATACTCCCAACACATTTTGACAGATGCTCATTTGAAAGTATCCTGATTAGGTATGTCATGGCCTAGTACAGCAATTCCAATGGTCAGGAACGTAAGAGGCTGGAGAGAGTGGTGGACTTAGTCCAGTCTATTATGGCCACAGCCATCCCACCATCAAAAGTATCTACATGAGGGTGTTGTCTCAAGATGGTGGCATCTGTCAGCATGAATCCCAACCACACCCTCTACTTAATGCCACTGTTGGGCAGGAGGTAAAGGAGCCTGAAGTCCCACACCACCAGCTTGAGGAGCAGCTACTTGCCTACAACCATCAGGTTCTTGAAACAACCAGCACAACTCTCATCCTACCTCAGCAATGGAACACTCTAGTAGACCATCTTTTGCACTAACATGGACTAGTTTTCTAATTCTGTGTTACACTAATGCCCTTTTTTATTTTACACATTGTTTTTCTTACTCACTGTTTTTGTGCAATTTATGAATAATTTATGTTTTTATGTATTGTTTAGGGTTATGTGCCTATGATGGTGTTGCTAGCAACATTTTCATTATACCTCCACCTCACCATACTTGCACAAATGACAATAAACTCAACTTCAATTGAAGGACAAACCTCTTCCCTTTTTCTTCTGCTGTACTCACATGTGGTTAGTCAGAGGGAGAACAACTACGGCTGAAATTAACTGTTTTGGCCAGAGGTTCAGATTATAATGATGAAAAATAGACAGCAACTGCAATAGACAGCAACTGCTGATCAGTGGATCAGATGGCCCAACCCATGATTTTCAGCGGAGCGGACAAAATGCAGAAACAAAGAACTGCGTAATGCTGGTTTATATCAAAGATAGGCACAGAATGCTGGAGTAACTCAGCAAGTCAAGCAGCATCTCTGCAGAAAAGGGATGGGTGATGTTTTGGGTCGGGACCCTTTTTCAGACTGAAATTTGGGGGTGGGGGGGGCGGGTGAAATGTGTCCTGTGCCTCCTCCATTGCTAGAGATTACATACAAATTGGAAGAACAGCACCTCATATTTTTCTTGGGGAGCTTACAACCCAGAGGTGTGAATATTGAAATATCTAATTTCAAGTAACTTCATATTACACCTCTGCCCTAGTCATTTTACCAGTTCCACAGTTTTCCACGTTGTTTCTCTTGAAACCACACCTTCCCTAGTCAACAGTAGACCTACCAGGATTGGCTCTGCCTGAGACAATTTGTGGCTGGCCCTAATTGGCCCTGGTGTGTTCTCACCTCCAGCTTTTAAGTCTGAAGAGGGGTCCCAACCTGAAACATCACCCTTCCTTTTTCTCCAAAGATGCTGCCTAACCTGCTGAGTTACTCCAGCACTTTGTCTCTATCCATGATTTTCAGCTTTGTTTCGTCCTATTTCTGCTGAAGGGGTCGTTAAGCGAACTGGGCCGAAACGTTCTAAAGTTCAGAAGAATGCGAAGTGATGTAACTGAAGCATATAAAATTTTATCCGCCCTCTCAGGGTGTATGATGCTTTCCCTGACTGGAGCACCTGAAACCAGGGGTCACAGTCTCAATGTAAGAGGTTCAACCATAGATGGGGAAGAAAAGATTGCACCCAGAGAGTGGCGAGTCTTTGGGATTTTCTCCCAAAGAGGGTTGTGGAGGCTCAGGTGCAGAATGGATCATGGGGGGGGGGGGAGAAGAACAATGGACAATGGGGGAGGGAGGGAGAACAAAGGACTATGGGGAACCGCTGGGTGGGGGGGAACAAAAGGAGGAGCTGGCGTGCTTTGTAACTTTGTCAGCGCCGTAAGTGGCCGCTATTTGTATATTATTATTATTATTATTAAATACTTTATTACAGACTCAAGGTCCAGATAAAAGACATATAATAAACATACAGAAGCACAATAAGTTACATACAAAAGCACAGTAAGTTACTAACAAATTACTAACAAAAGCACAATAAATTACATACTAGCACCATGCATGGTTTAAAGCATCGGCCATCAGTGATCAACAACGAGACAACTACTCCAATGTCTCCACAACTGTGGCGTGTAGTACCAGACCTTATTAGTGATAATGCAAAGATGATCTCATTTTCAGAGTCATTAATTCAGCAAATAAATGTATACATTAAATTTCTTAGCACGGGTATACATTGGGTATACAAGAAAATGATTTCACTGTTCCTTGTCACATGTGACAATCAAGTATTCCATTCCATATTCAAAACAATGATTGATAGACTTTTACATATTAAGAATACCAAGGGATTTGGGATTCATTAAGGATGGTGACCCAAAGATAAATGATAGTCATTCTATCATGTGAATTAGTGGCTGAATGGTTAACATTCCTACTTCTACGTTTATCCTTTCCTTTTCTGCAAATCAATGTATGCCCCAAATCTTTATTTATCTCTCTGTAAACTGTTTAAAAATCTATACACTTGGGTCTTCTGGCTCCCTGGGTTAGTGGTGTGAGAGAGATTACAATCCGGGTGGCTGTTCAGCCAGTTCAATAACATCACAGCTGCTGAACATCATAGATCCCCCTACAGAAGGCTTCAAATCCTTTTGGAGGAGGATTCACGCCACACAGCCAGCAGAATTATTGTAACCTCACCCAAAAATCTGAGTTGCAGCAGATCATAAAAATGTGCTGAAGAACAAAAATAAAATCTGAGAATGGATGCAATTAAAAATAAGGAATCTGCTCTTTACATGAAAATAAGTCAGAATATAATCGAGCTCTTGTTCTAATTCACATATCGTTTTTGTAAAAGGCTTTGGTAACAATGTCTCGGTTAAGCCTGTGTTTGTGGTGTGTGCATGCATGTATTTTTGTGGTTTGAGTGCGCCTGTGTGTAGATTCTCTCCTCTAAATCTTGAAAACTGAGAATGACATCAATACCCTGTGGACCTTACCCAGATTTCCTCTTCGCAGTTGCATTCAGTCAGCCAAGCTAAAACATGTCCAAAGAGATAAACACCACTGCCCGAAATCCATTCTATCAAAGTGGCAACTTGGTGCGAGGGGATGCATTTCATATTCCCTTACATTAACATTCAGTCCTTTACTGGATTCAAATCCTTGGGCATTAGTTAGCTGTCACAATTATTTCATTCTGTACATGAACTACCACTTACCCCGATTTATAAAGGCTCGAGGAAGATTTAGTTTGCATTAATAGCAACACAAAGTGCAGACCTGGGTTCAGACATTCAAAAAATCTATGTTACTTATTGATGCAAAGTGAGAAAGGAAGCATGCTTACTTCAGCTAAACACAAAGTGCTGGAGTAATTCAGCAGGTCGGGCAGCATCTGTGGAGAGAATGGACAGATGATGTTTCGGGTCAGGACCCTTCTTCAGACAGAGTTGAGAAGTAGGGTGGAAGCTGGAAAAGACAGGTGAGGTCAGAGCAAAGCTTGGGAAGTGATAGGTAGATACACGTGAGGGGGTTGATTGGTAGATGGATCGAGTAAGTGACAAAAGATAGACGTAGAAAGGAGACAAAAGGGTGGCAGATAAAGAGAGGTGGAGAAGTGGGAAAGTAAAGTTGGGAGGAAGTGATATAAGTGGAAGGGGAAAGGGGAAATGGGAGAGAAGGGAGATAAAATAGAAATGGGAGACTCAGGGATTGGAGATGAGTGTACAATGGAGGGGAAAGGAGCAAGGTGATGGGGGGGTGGAAATTATGGGAAAATGCGTGCATATTGGGATGAGGGTGCATGAAAAGAGAGGGGGGGTATTACTTGAAATTGGAGAATTCAATGTTCATACCACTGGGTTGTAAACTACCCAAGCGGAATATGAGGTGCTGTTTCTCCGGTTTGTATGCAACCTCTCTCAGGCAAGAGATAGGCCCAGGACAGAAAGTTCAGTATGGGAATAGGAAGAGGAGTAAAATTATTAGTTTTTGGGAGATGCAGCAGGTCTTGGTGGACGAAGCACAAATGTTCACATGCACATCTTAAAATCCTGTCCGAAGGAATGAAGAGCCTGTTCATGCACTGTATCTCTAAACTAAACCAAACAAAAAGACTACCTTAACCTCTTCCCAATGGCAGGAGTGAAATGAGAGTGTGGCCAGGCTAGTGTGGGTCTTTAATGACATTGGCTGCCTTTTTGAGACAGTGCCTCCTGTAGATTGTTACGATGGTGGGAAGGTTAGTGCCCATGATCGACTGGGCAGTAGACACAAGTTTTGCAATCTCCTTTGTTCCCGGGCTTTCGAATTGCCGAACCAGGCCGTGATGCCACCAGTCAATATGCTCTCTACCGTATACATGCAGAAGTTCAAGAGAGTATTAATTGACATACTGAATCTTCTCAAAATTCGAAGGAACTAGAGGCATTGATGGCCTTTCTTTATGATGGTATCAATATGCTGGGTGCACAACAGATCTTCAGAGATGTGCAAACCCAGGAAAATAAAGTTGTTAACTCTCTCCACCACTGACACATTGATCAAGATAGGTTTGTGGATCCTCACCCTTCCGCTTCTAATGTCAACAATCAGTTCCTTGGTTTTACTGATGTTGAGAGTAAAGTTATTGATCTGGCACTGTTCAATCAGTCATCAATCACCGTCCTATTCTCTAACTTGTCATTATCCGTAATTTGTCCAACAACGGTGGTGTCGTCAGCAAATTTAAAGATGGAGTTGGAACTATGTGTCACCACCCAGTCATGAGTATAGAGTGACTAGAGCAGGGAGCTGAGCACACAGCCTTGAGCTGCCCCTGTGCTGATGGTTATCGAGGAGGAAGTGTCGTTGACAATTCGTACCGATTGTGTTTTGCTGATGAGGAAGCCGTGGATCCAGTTGCAAAGGGAGGCACAAAACCAGCAATTTTTTAATGTCAGCACTAATTACTTTGTCTGACTCAGTCAAATCAAACACAACTAAACTCGATTTTACATTATTGCTGACTGAACGTGGCAAGAAAGCATTCATAGAGGGCCATTATGGGCTTCACCCTTCCTTGACCATTTGTTGCTGGTCCTGATTTGTTCTGGCCTTTTCCTACTCACAGTCCTGCCTCACCCCTACCCCCTTTACTTTCAGTCTGAAGAAGGGTTTCAACACGAAACGTCACCCATCCTTTTTCTCCAGAGATGCTGTCTGACCCTCTGAGTTACTCCAGCCCTTTGTGTCTATCTTCATAATGCAGAGTTTATCATCAGTCCATTTCACAAGGTTAAGATTGGGGGCAGATGTCAGGGAGGAGTGGGGACATTATTCTAAGCGCCAGCAGATTGGACATTAAGAACCCAGACTAACATCGTCAAATCTTTTATAATACATTTACACCAGCCAGTGGCACACCAGATCGAGTGGCTACTTCAACAATGAACCTATTAGCACCTTAACACAAAGGCCAACACAGTAATAAAAATATAGATCTGCTGAAACAATTCTCTGTGCCTCATTGCAGATTCTTTGCTATCCTGCTCATGTCAATGGCCATTAGGAGTTATTATTGTAAATACAAATCCCTGCAACCATGCCTTCTGGCATCAAAACAGGGTAATTGCTTGAATTATGAATGGATAAGCACAAAAATTCTGAAGACAAAGACCGAGCTATCAGACATTTCAGTAAATTAAGTAGTCTTTACATCATTTCACGAGAAGTCCAGGGACAATTTATCCCCCCAAAAAAAATCTCCATGTTTACCAAATGCAGATATTGAATGATCTGTCTTTGTGATCCCTTAGCAAAGCAATTTTCTTGGATTTCATCAAAATAAAGCTTCATTTTGCTTTATAATGTACTGGGAATTGATATTGTTATCACCATTTCATTTGATAGTCACTCTCCCGGCAAATATAGAATCTGTAGATTTTACAATAAATATTTTTAAACAGCTAATTACTCTTCTGGAAAAGAACCAAAAACGATCAAAGGGAGCTGTAAATTCGCAGATGCAGTGCGATGCATCCCAGCTGAGGTTTCCATATTTAATTGCCTTAGGACCAACTACAGTGCCCTCCGTAATGTTTGGGACAAAGACCAATCATTTATTTATTTGCCTCTGTACTCCACAATTTGTGATTTGTAATAGAAAAAAATCACATGTGGTTAGAGTGCACATTGTCAGATTTTAATAAAGGGCATTTTTATACATTTTGGTTTCACGATGTAGAAATTACAGCAGTGTTTATACATAATCCCCCCATTTCAGGGTACCATAATGTTTGGGGCACAGCAATGTCATGCAAATGAAAGTAGTCATACTTAGTATTTTGTTGCATAATCCTTTGCATTCAATGACTGCTTGAAGTCTGCGATTCATGGACATCACCAGTTGCTGGGTGTCTTCTCTGGTGATGCTCTGCCAGGCCTGTATTGCAGCCATCTTTAGTTTATGCTTGTTTTGGGGGCTAGTCCCCTTCAGTTTTCTCTTCAGCATATAAAAGACATGCTCAATTGGGTTCAGGTGATTGACTTGGCCACTCAAGAATTGAGCATTTTTTTTAGCTTTGAAAAACTCCTTTGTTGCTTTCACAGTATGTTTGGGATCATTGTAGAATGAACCACCGGCCAATGAGTTTTGAGGCATTTGTTTGAACTTGTGCAGATAGGATGTGTCTATGCACTTCAGAATTCATTACGCTACTACCATCAGCAGTTGTATCATCAATGAAGATAAGTGAGCCAGTACCATCAGTAGCCATACAAGCCATAACACCTCCACCACCGTGTTTCACAGATGAGGTGGTATGCTTTGGATCTTGGGCAGTTCCCTCTCTCCTCCATATGTTGCTCTTGCCATCCCTCTGATATAAGTTACTCTTCGTCTCATCTGTCCACAAGACCTTTTTCCAGAACTGTGGTTGCTCCTTTAAGTACATCTTGGCAAACTGTAACCTGGCCATCCTATTTTTGCGGCTAACCAGTGGTTTGCATCTTGCAGTGTAGCCTCTCATTTTTCTGTTCATGAAGTCTGCTGCGTACAAATCCACACCTGACTCCTGAAGAGTGTTTCTGATCTGTCGGACAAGTGTTTGGGGATTTTTCTTTATTATAGAGAGTATTCTTCTGTCATCAGCTTTGAAGGTAAACACAAAATGCTGGAGTAACTCAGTGGGTCAGGCAGCATCTCAGGAGAGAAGGAATGGGTGACCTTTCAGGTCGAGACCCTTTTCAGACTGTTGTCAGGGGAGGGGGTGCGACAAAGATCTTTGTCATAGCTGTAATTTCTACATGTTGAAACCAAAATGTATAAAAATGGCCTTTAATAAAATCTGATAATGTGCACTTTAACCACATGTGATTTTTTTTCTATTACAAATTTCAAATTGTGGAGTACAGAAGCAAATAAATAAATGATGGGTCTTTGTCCCAACCATTATGGAGGGCACTGTATTTCCCAAGTGGCAGAAAATGAGGGACACCCTGGATCAGGCTCATGCATGAGCTCTTTAGGCACAGCCTGAGACAGCCAGCATCTCTGGAAATCTATCCAGCTGTGGCCTATGCTCTTCAGGAGCTCAGGAACGGAATGATATGTTAAGAGAAATGATTTTAAGCAAATAAATCCTGATGCAGACTGAAATGTTTATAATGAAACCGTGACTTCTGGAAATTCTGTTGAGGACAGAGATATGTGCATTGCTATGATTTCTGGATTTGCTTTAGATTGACCAGTTACTCACCCCAAACGCCACCTATAATCATCCACCTCTTCTCCTCCTTTCCTACATTAGCCTCTCGTGAAGTGCAGCCCATATTGTTGATATGTGAAGATAAACACAAAATGCTGGAGTAATTCTGCGGATCATGTAGCACCTCTGGAGAAAAAGAATAGGTGATGTTTCGGGTCAGAACCCTTCTTCAGACTTGACGGTTCCAATCCAAAATGTCACCTATTCCTTTCTCCAGAGATGCTGCCTGACCCGCTGAGTTACTCCAGGATTTTGTGTCTATCTTCGGCAGAAACCAGCAGTTGCAGGTCCATCCTCTTCTATTGTTGTCATGGTGCCGGATTTAATGGGCTGTTTGATTTGTTAACCTCTACAGCTGGTATTCTCACAAAATGGCCTAGTCAATTGGCAAGTTGCAAATCCAAATGTGGGCAATTGCTCATTTGCTAGACAGAGAGTAAAAGGCACTGTTGTTCAGTGCATGATCATAATATGCATTAATCCAAGCAGCTAAGTATTAGCCCAGTAACTATCTTGCTACTTTACTCCAGCAGAGATCAACACACTCAATACCAGCAGATACTAGCTCCCACCCACAACCTTATGTAACCCTGCTAAAGCAACAACAAAAAAATCATACCCCTGATAATAAACCAAGTGTCGATCGCCAAGAATCAGGCAGTTATGCATCGATAAGCACCTAATGTTTTAATTCTTCAATGTTCCCATTTTGATTCAATAGCACGAAACAAATTTGAAAAATTATGATATGTTAGCCTAATTAAAAAGACAGACTGAAGTCACAGAATTTCCATGCCTTTCTGCACATTCTAAATTATCTGCTTCCATTTAATCTAAAGCACAAATTCTCCCAAATGGGAGTTGTTAAAAAGTGTTTGGATTGTGTGTTTGTTCATTCCATCTACTTACGACCTATGGCAGTGAAGCTTGTAATCCCTTGTTATAAATAACTGCATCATTCAAATTCCTATTTTTTCTTTGAATGTTAATATCTTTTTTTAAATTAAAACTCTCATCTTGTTTGTTTGGTTTGTTAGTTTGTCTGTTTGTTTGGGTTTGTTGATCTGGAAATACAGCCAAAACGGTACATGATAGTGCAACAATTTTAGCCCCACCTTACTCACCATTGTCCTGGGCTGTGCAGTGGCAAGTTTAGTTCAAATTGGTCTTATATTTTTTAAGTTATTGACAATTTAAAGTTTAAAAAATCACTTTTCCATTTTTCCTGGCCGTCAGCCGCGTTTGACGTCACAATGAGAACCCAACAGCCGCCCGACCAATGAGGGTCGAGGGCGGGACAGGATCTGACCAATGGGAGCTCGGAGGGAGGTGGGACCCGCCCGAGTTCCCCTCTGTCTCCTCCAGCGCCCACGTCAACCGAAAGCGTCGTCCAGTCCCCGCTCCCGCCTGGTCCCAATGGGCAGCGCGCGCACACACACACACACACACACACACACACACACACACACACACACACACACACACACACACACACACACACACACCCCTCCAGGGTAATAATAAAAATAATGATATAATATAATAATAATCCTTAAAATATAATAATATAAGAATATAAAATGTTATATTATATCTATTAATATATATTAATCTCTTACAGGGGAGGGGGATGTGGGGGGTCTGTCTGATGTCTGGGTTGAGGGGGGATGGAGTGGGTGAGTGCTGCTGCTGAGCCGTCGAGCTGAAACTTTAATAGATGCGTTTCCCCCCCCCTCCGCCAGGAGGACCGGCGCTCGTCCCGGTGTGCCCTGCACCTGAACTTCCTCCCGTGGTGCAGCGCGACGGCAGAGAGTCAAACAAGATGGCCGTGGCCACTGAGCTGCCGCTGCAGGAGGGTCCACAGGTCCAAAGCTCACTCTGGCCGATGCGATGGCTGCCCGGGGCCGAGGTGAGTGGTTCTCTCTCCCCTTTCCTGTCCCCCTCGCCCGCCCACGGCCCCGGAGGAAACTCCCCGGCCGCCAACGGGTCCATGGATCATCAGTTGGGGGAGGGTTGCCGGGCCCGCAGGAGAGGCTTGCACCCAACGGCGGTTGCCGCGCCCGCAGGAGAGGTTTGCACGGAGGGCTGCCAGGCCCGCAGGAGAGATTTGGATCAGTTGGGGGGAGGGTTTCCGGGCCCACAGGAGAGGTTTGCACCCAACGGGGTTTGCCGTGCCTGCAGGAGCGCCCGCAGGAGAGATTTGGACCCAACGGGTCCACGCCCATCTAGTCTTCAATAAAAGTGATGCAGTGAAATGTAAAAGACACTTCCTCCAATCCACTTGGAGTAGCTCCATAATACTGTGCTACAATTCGATTGTGATCAGTCTACACAAGTTGCCTGGGTATTGTTTCATATTCCACTCAGAATCGTTCGTGGATCAACATCTCTCGAGATGTTGTCCCATTTCCAATAAAACACTCCTTTAGGAACCGGAGTAGACCTTATACCATTCAGAGAGATCATTTGAAATCCATTTTCCTGTATTTGATGTCCTTTTCTTGACCTATTTCACCCATTAAAAATCTGTCAATCACAAACAATTGAGAGATGTTTGGCAAAAAAAAACAATTGAAAAATTGCAAGTTTTCCTGTTTTATAGACAATAGACAATAGACAATAGGTGCAGGAGTAGGTCATTCGGCTCTTCGAGCCAGCTCCACCATTCAATGTGATCATGGCTGATCATTCTCAATCAGTACCCAGTTCCTGCCTTCTCCCCATACCCCCTGATTCCGCTATCTTTAAGAGCTCTAACTAGCTCTCTCTTGAATGCATTCAGAGAATTGGCCTCCACTGCCTTCTGAGGCAGTGAATTCCACAGATTTACAACTCTCTGACTGAAAAGGTTTTTCCTCATCTCCGTTCTAAATGGCCTACCCCTTATTCTTAAACTGTGGCCCCCTGGTTCTGGACTCTCCCAACATTGGGAACATGTATCCTGCCTCTAACGTGTCCAACCCCTTAATAATCTTATATGTTTCGATAAGATACCCTCTCATCCTTCTATATTCCAGTGTATACATGCCTAGCCGCTCCAGTCTTGCAACATTTGACAGTCCTGCCATTCCGGGAATTAACCTAGTAAACCTACGCTGCACGCCCTCAATAGCAAGGATATCCTTCCTTAAATTTGGAGACCAAAACTGCACACAGTACTCCAGGTGCAGTCTCACTAGGGCCCTATACAACTGCAGAAGGACCTCTTTGCTCCTATACTCAACTCCTCTTGTTATGAAGGCCAACATTCCATTGGCTTTCTTCACTGCCTGCTGTAACTGTATGCTTCCTTTCAGTGACTGATGCACTAGGACACCCAGATCTCGTTATACGTCGCCTTTTCCTAACTTGACACCATTCAGCTAATGATCTGCCTTCTTATTCTTACCACCAAAGTGGATAACCACCAATGTGGATAACATCCGCCCACTCACACAACCTGTCCAAGTCACCCTGCAACCTCATAGCATCTTCCTCACAGCTCACACTACCACCCAGCTTTGTATCATCTGCAAATTTGCTAATGGTACTTTTAATCCCTTTATCCAAGTTATTAATGTCTATTGTAAATAGCTGCAGTCCCAGCACCGAGCCTTGCGGTACCCCACTAGTTACTGCCTGCCATTCTGAAAGGGACCCATTTATCCCCACTCTTTGCTTTCTGTCTGTCAACCAATTTTCTATCCATGTCAGTACCCTACCCCCAATACCATGTGCTCTAATTTTGCCCACTAATCTCCTATGTGGGACCTTGTCGAAGGCTTTCTGAAAGTCGAGGTACACCACATCCACTGGCTCTCCCCTGTCAATTTTCCTAGTTACATCCTCAAAAAATTCCAGAAGGGCAAGGGATCATTAGGTTGGCAGAGGAAAATATGAAAGGTTGTTTTCAAAATCTTGAAAACAA
Organism: Rhinoraja longicauda; assembly: GCF_053455715.1. Taxonomy (NCBI): domain Eukaryota; kingdom Metazoa; phylum Chordata; class Chondrichthyes; order Rajiformes; family Arhynchobatidae; genus Rhinoraja; species Rhinoraja longicauda. Next base: position 14,726,588 of record NC_135962.1, read on the forward strand.
TACAACATCCCCCGGGCTCTTGGAAACTATGATCACACAAATTAGAGGAGCATTCAGGGCGGCATTATGGACCTCAGGTCCACATGGTGCGAGCACATAGAAGCCCACAGTAAATGGTGGAAGAAGCACAACACCTCATGCGCTACCCACCACCTGCGCCGTCAGGACCTCTCCCCATCCATGACAACCTGCAAGTCCCTCTCCCCACCCCCTTGGGCTTATCACCCATCTCTGAATTCACCGAATAGGAGCGAAAGAAAGTCATCATTGATAACGAGTGACTGCCTAAGAAAGCAGAGAGAATACAATCACCACAGCTAAAAGAAAATAATTTTATAGGATAAAGGTTCTATCTGACCTCTTAATCAAAGGCAATGCACTTTCTATGTTAGCGATTTCACAAAATGCTGGAGTAACTCAGCAGGTCAGCTGCCTGACCTGCTGAGTTACTCCAGCATTTTGTGAAATAAATATCTTTGATTTGTACCAGCATCTGCAGTTATTTTCTTACACTTCTATGTTAGTGAGGTCAGATGGAGTCATTATCCTGCATTCGGCTTTTTTTGTGCCTGGTGAAATGATTGCATTTCCTTCCCTTTCTTAGGCAGACACTTATGATCGTGCATGACTTGCTTCCACCCAAGTTTCAATAGCATTGACTTTTGTATGAATTTTACAATTGCACATCAAGACTTACAAAGGCATCCACCCGCACTTTAGAAATAAGGTACTATGTTGCAGTAAATTTGTTTGCCAAGTTATCGGATCATAGAATCACACAGCATTGAAATAGGCCCTTTGGTCCAACATCCATGCTGACCAAGATGCCTACTTGAAGTAGTCCTATTTTCCAGTGTTTAGATCATATCAATCTAAACCTTTCCTATCCATGTACCCTTCATCTGGCTGGTCATTTAATAACCCCACCATCTGCTGTGAAAGAAAAATGCTCCCAGCCTAGGTCCTTTTTAAATCTTTCCCTTCTCACTTTAAATCTATGACCTCTAGTTTTAGACCACCACCCTGGGAAAAGGACAGGACAATCCATCCCTCATGATTTTACATACCTCTATAGGTTCACCCTCAATCTTCCACACTCCCAGCCTTTCTTATTACTCAAGTCGTACAGAGCCGGTAACATCCTTACAAATCTTTTCTGCATCACAGGTGACAAGAACTGCACACAGTACTACGATAGTAGTCTCATCAATGATATGTACATCTGTAGAATGATGACCCGTCTTAAGAAGGGTCTTGACCGGAAACGTCGCCCATTCCTTTCCTCCAGAGACGCAGCCTGTCCTGCTGAGTTACACCAGCATTTTGTGTCTATCTTTTGCGTAAACTAGCATCTGCATTTCCTTCCTATTCCTTTACTCAGAACCCTGACCCATAAAGGAAAGCATGCCAAACATTTTTTATCACTAACTTGTCTACCTGTGATGCCACTTTCAGAGAATTATGTACCTGCACCCCTCGGGCCCTCTGTTCAACAATGCTCTCCAGCGCCCTATCATTTGTTACTCAGTCCTGCCTTGGTTCAATTTACCAAAATGCAACACCCTGCACTTGTCAGAGTTGAATTCCATCCACTGATACTATTTCTACACTGCTCCAATTCATCTAGATAATGCATTGGTGGTTTATTGATATACATTTGGTTGTCTTCATTTCCACCATCAGCACCTCCAAAATGTTATTGCTCTGAATCTCCTGTGATGATTGATCTAATTTCCATAGGTCAATGACAGATAATGAAGCCGTAGCTCCTGGTTTCCTGGGTTCCCATTCTTCTAATGCAATCTGAGTAACTTACACTGAGATCAAGAGGCCTCATAAACACGTATTCCAATGATGCTCAAGGAACAGAGGAGTTTCTAACACACAGGTCTTGGGCTATTGCATTGGGATTTCCGTAACAAGAAAGCAGAAACACTGCCTTGCCTATTGGTTTATCCATGCCTGGAATTGTGTCACCAAGGGAAAGAAGCGTAGAATCCCGAGTGTAGAGTAGAGGAGAAGCCCTCCTACCCCACACATATGGTAAAGCCTATCCAGGAGCACAGAGAACATTAAAAGATGTAGGGAGAAACTGCAGATGTTGGTTTAAACTGAAGACAGGCACAAAAGGCTGGAGTAACTCAGTGGATCTGGCAGCATCTCTGGAGAAAAGGAATAGGTGACGTTTCAGGCCAAGATCGTTTCAGGCCAATTTACTACAACTAGTTCTAAAATGGACACTCTCAAGCAATTCCTACTTCTTTCCTTGAATGCTTTATAAAAAAAAATTACCTTCATGACTCTTCAGCAACACACAGGCTCTAACTCGATTTACAAGTTTGCAGATTACACCACTCAAACAATTACGAGATGGAGTATTGGGAACAGATTGAGAACTTATCTAGCAGAGAACTGTCTTAACTAGGGTGTTCAGACAACAACTCTCCCTCATGGTTAGCAAAATGATGGAGCTAGTCATTGAACTCAGAAAATGGGGTGGTGTACATGCTCCAGTCAGCAACCACGAAGCTGAAGTGGAGATGGTTAAGAGTTGAGTTCCCATGCATAAATATCACAAATAATTTCTCTTGATCCAACAGCATTGAAGCTACAGCCAAGAATGAACACCGCACCTCTACTTTCCCAAAAGACCAAGGAAATTCGACAAGTCTCCAACAACATCTACAAATACACCATAAAAGGCATCCTATCAGGATGCAATCTAACATGGTTTGGTAATTGCTCCACCCAAGATCACAATAAATTGTAGAGAGTTGAGGATACAGTCCAGTCCATCACAGAAACCAGACTTCTCCCCATTGACTCGAAATGCAATTCGCACTGCCTGAAAAAGCAGCCGACATACCCAAGAACCACTTACATCCCAGTCATTCTCTCTTCTTCTTTCTCTGTCAGGCAGAAAATACATAAACTTGAATGCATGTCGCACCAGATTCAGAAACAGCTTCTTCCCACTGTTATCAGACTAATGAGGAGGCCTCATAAGCTCAGAGTGTAGTCCTGATCTCCCAACCTACCTCATTGTGGCCATTGCACATTTTAATTGATTAGTTGCACTTTCTCTGTTCAATGGTTTAAATGGTGTTTTGTTGCACAGATTGCACATGTACATGTCGCCATATTTTGGCACTATTTACAAAAAGTCCAAAGTCCGGTCCATGCACTTGATGTACTAGAGCAACTCCCGATCCAGGGAATCCCTGGGCTCCAGCAGGACCTTTTCTGTCACCCTCAACCGGCTCGGCCTGAGAAACTGACGTCCCTCTCCGCACCGACAACCTTCGTTTCCCGGGGGCATTTCCCACGGCCAACCTTGAAGACGATGGAAGCAATACACCAGTCCCTCTCCTAACGGCCCACTCCTCACGTCCATCATCGCCTGTGGCTCCCTCCTCTGGAATTTTTCTATTTGTACTACCTGTTATACTTTTGTATGGCTTGATTGTACTCATGCATGGTATGATTTTACAGGATACTCACATATCTCAGTACACATGATAATAATAATAATAATAATAAACCAAACCAATGAGGCCGATAGAACAGATGTGACACTTCAGAGTTGATGTCCAAAAAGAATGCATTGAAAGACAGGAATGTTCCAACCACCGGTATTCCACCCAAACTAATGGTGAGCAATGCGGGTTATTTGACGGGTCCGATAACTACAAATGTGGCTTGTGACCAAATGACCCTTCATTTGTGTCTGTACAACATTATTCCCTGTTCTAACTGGAGTTGGAGGGGTACTACTTGTTTGCACTGACCTTCCTGACAGAATTCAGTTTTCTCTACCCATTTTACTACCCAACACTTTCACAATGAATATCCAATTTGAAAAGCTCAAGTGCCAGCGCACAGAAGCAAGAAATTTAGACATGCTGCATTTCATTTTATTCCCCTTTGCCCTCAGTATTACACCAGATTAATATCAATCACAGATTTACAAAGTACAAAAGCGATGTGACTCATGAATCACAACCACTCAACCAGTGGGAGCAGATCTTCAACAATTAGCCATAACAAAAGCCAAAGGCACTGAGTGCAGATTGTCACTTCACCACTCTGACTCCTACCTTGATGTATCACGCATGCTTTGCCACAGGTGATGCACTAGCACTATTAATGAACATTGTCGTTCTGAAATCTGAGTCAACTTCAAAAGATGTTGGGAACAAAGGAACACAAAATGGCAGGTCGAGAGATCGTACAGTCTAGATGATCTGCACATGAACTTATCACGATTCATTCTTATCACCTTAATTCACACAGGCTACTAATTGTAACTGAATAACACTCTACCTCTAAAGGATTCCTATCCTGATAAAACGCTTGGGCATCTGACATTTCAGCGGTATGAATATTGACCTCTATCTTCAAGTAACCCTTGCTTTCCCTCTCTCTCCATCCTAGTTCTCCGACCAGTCTGACTGTCCTCCTGATTACATTTTATCTTTGCATGCTTCGTTGCCAGCTTCCCCCCGCTAACAATGATCTATTCTTTATTTTCCTTGAACTTTGTCCCCTTTGATCTCTCGGTTTCATGTCTTACGCTTCCTTATCTCTGTGTCTCCCTCTCCCCTGACTCTCAGTCTGAAGAAGGTTCTCAACCCAAAACATCACCCATTCCTTCTCTCCAGAGATGCTGCCTGTCCCGCTGAGTTACTCCAGCATTTTGTTTCTACCTTCAGTGTAAACCAGCATCTGCAGTTCCTTCCTACTGATAAAACATCACCTGGCGTGCATAAGCAATGCCATATCTATTAACAATATGAAAATGACCTCTTCTGGCATGATCTTCAGTTCATTGTGCATCTCCTTCTTTTGTCATATTTTGGTGGGATACTTTAAAGTGCTGGGAAGGTAATTAATTATCTTTCCAGTGTGGGCAAACACTGCAGACAATCTACGTACAGTGAAGACAGATGAAAATGAATGAAACAGATGGTCTGTTAATCTGCTTTTGATAACTTTAGTTCCAGAATAACAGTGGGTCAGAACATTGGGAGAACTCTGTTATTCTTTGAATAGGACCATACTATAAGCAGGAGAATGGGGTTAGGAGGGAGAGATTGATCAGCCATGATTGAATGGCAGAGTAGACTTGATGGACCGAGTGGCCTTTTTCTGCTCCAGTCACTTATGAGTATTTTTCACTCCTCATTTGTTCTTTTGATGATAACATGATGCAGCTTTATGTCTGACTGGTCAGCCACATTGTCATTGCAGTGGAAATACTATGTTCCAGACAATGTTAATGATGCATGTCTCAGTCTATTCGAGGTTAGCACAATGTACAAGTTTACAGACAATAGGAAGCAAACTAATTATCTAGACCATTAAGTATCATCCATAATACTTCAAAATGAACATCAGTGACATAAAATGTTGATGCTTGGCGATCATTATGACCATGCAATGATATTAAACGGATAATAAATAACCAGCCCGAAATGGAAATCCTGTTTAGATACTATTAATTTTACAAATTTTCTGAAAGACAACCTGTTCTCTTTTGGTATTAACTCCTCCGCTGTGAACATTTCATGCAGTACATATTCATACAATGAAAGAGTACAGAAGCAAACCATTTAGTTCAGGGGCCCCCAAACTTTTCAGCGCGAGGGCCACATTATATATTTGGCACATTTAGGAAAAAATAAAGAAGTGCGAGTTTTATAAATTTTATGAACTCAAAAAAGTTTAGACTAGGTTACGTTAGATTAGATTTGGAAAGGTTAAACTAGGTTAGGTTAGATTAGGTTAGTTTACATTAGGTTTATATGGCAACAAATAAATAATATTCAAATTTTTAAAAGAGCTTGAAATATTCCTCCCAATTCCTCCGTGTACACCACATCTGCGCCCAGGATGAGGTTTTCCATACTAGATCATCGGACATGTCCTCATTCTTTAGGATTCGGGGGTTCCCCTCTTCCATTATAGATGAGGCTCTCACTAGGGTCTCCTCAATATCCCACAGCTCCGCTCTTGCTCCCCCTCCCCCACCCCATTCGCAACAAGGACGGAGTTCCCCTTGTCTTCACCTTCCACCCCATCAGCCGTCGTATACAGCATATAATCCTCCAACAGTTTCGCCACCTCCAATGGGATCTCACTACTGGCCACATCTTCCCATCACCCCTTTCTGCTTTCCGCAGAGACCGTTCCCTCCGCAACTCTCTGGTCAACTCGACCCTTCCCACCCAAATCACCCCCACCCCAGGTACTTACCCCTGCAACCGCAGGAGATGCAACACCTGTCCCTTTACCTCCCCCCTCGACTCCATCCAAGTACCCTGCCAGTCTTTTCAGGTGAGGCAGAGGTTCACTTGCCCCTCCTCCAACCTCATCTACTGTATCCACTGTTCCAGGTGTCAAATTCAGTATATCGGCAAGACCAAGCGCAGGCTTGGCGATCATTTCGCTGAACACCTCCGTTCGGTCCGCCCCGTTCCCATTCCCAATCTGACCTTTCTGTTCTGGGCCTCCTCCATTGTCAAAGTGAGCCCCAACGCAAATTGGAGGAACAGCACCTCATATTTCACTTGGGCAGCTTACACCCCAGCGGTATGAACATTGACTTCTCTAACTTCAAATAGTTCTTGCTTTCCATCCCCTCCCCTTCCCAGTTCTCCCACCAGTCTTACTGTCTCCTACTACATTCTATCTCTGTCCCGCCCACTCCCCTGATATCAGTCTGAAGAAGGGTCTCGACCCGAAACGTCACCCATTCCTTCTCTCCAGAGATGCTGCCCGTCCCACTGAGTTACTCCAGCATTTTGTGTCTACCGATAGTTCATCTGCCAGGTACGATTGAACTTTATTACCTTCCGTCATAGTGAGGAATGTGGAATCCGCTGTGGTGGATGTTTATGTTAAATGTTATTTTATGTGGCTGTATGTCTTGCTGCTTTTTACTTAGTATGGCTGTATGGCAACTCAAATTTTACTGTACCTTAATTGGCACATGTGACAATTAAATTGAATTTTGAATCAGTCACATTCACCAGTTAATATCTTCCTAAAGCATGTTTCATTATTTACTGCATTGCCAAGATAGGTTTCACCTGCGGACACTAAAACAATGGCCTGACAATCCAAGTCCAAGTCAATTCTTTTCCTGAGATGAGCAGAGGTCATGTGACTGAAGCCACTGGGCATTATTGTGCTCTTTCTTCCACACAGAAAATTTTGGCCTTCAGTGAATTTTGTATCCATTGTGTATTTTGTCGCCATTGTCCCTTTAAGCCCATGGATTTAATTTCCCTTGCAAATTTGTTGTGGCATTCTCTATCAAACAGCTTCTCAAAGTTCATATGCATAACATCAAAAACAAGACTTTCACGAACCCTCATGTGACTTCAGTGCTCATGCTTCAATTACATTCAGATGACATTCAGATGACAGTCAGATGCTAATAATATTATCACATCAAATTACAACCATCATTTGTGTTGCCTATTAATGATTGCTTTTCTTCTGCTCCGGAAGGAGACTGTATCTGAGGAAGGATGTGCTGGCTCTGAAGAGGGTCCAGAGAGGTTTACAAGAATGATCCCAGGAATGAGTAGGTTAACCTATGATGAGCTTTTGTCGGTACTCGGCCTGTACTCACTGGAGTTTAGAAGAATGAGGAGGGACCTCATTGAAACATACAGAATAGTGAAAGGTTTAGATAGAGTGGATGTGGAGAGGATGTTTCCATTAGTGGGAGAGTCTAGGACCTGAGGTCTTAGCCTTAGAATTAAAGGACGTTCTTTTAGAAAGGAGATGAGGAGAAATTTCTTTAGTCAGAAGATGGTGAATCTATGGAATTCTTTGCCACAGAAGGCTGTGGAGGCCAGGTCAGTGGATATTTTTAAGGCAGAGTTGGATAGATTTTTGATGAGTACATGTGTCAGAGGTTAAGGGGAGACAGCAGGAGAATGGGGTTAGGAGGCAGAAATAGATCAGTCATAATTGAACGGCAGAGTAGACTTGATGGGCTGAATGGCCTAATTCTACTCCAATTCATTATGACCTTATGAGACTAGAACCAATAAATAATAGAAAATGTTTAAAAAAAACACATTCATGAGAATCTGAAATAAAAAGCAAAAATGTTGGGAAAATTCAGCAGGTCAGGCAGCATCAGTGGAAAGAGAAACATGTTCTTCCTGCAATATGCTGTGACTACCTCACTCTCCTTGATATGTCCATCCGCATTCAGGGTTCTCATCATTGAGAATGATCAGCCATGATCACATTGAATGGCGGTGCTGGCTCGAAGGGCCGAATGGCCTCCTCCTGCACCTATTGTCTATTGAGGCAACCAGGCACTGTAAATGCACTCCTGGTTCATTTGGCTGAAATCCGCTAGGTTATCTATCGGAGAAGAGTTATCTTTGCAAGGTCCTTGAGACATACAATATTGATTTTCCTGCAGCAACATTTCAGCTGACACTGATATTTTGGGGCCAGGTGATAGAGATAATGGAGTGAATTAAACAGTAGTTTGTCATGGCAACATTTGCACCTATCATGGCACAGGTAATGCCGACATCATTGTTGTCTCTTATTTGGATGCTGATATAGCCGGCGGTTGGCCTTGAGATTTTGGTACTTAACTAATTCTTGACAGTGAAATTCACCTCATGAAAACACCATCCCTCTTCTTGATTGCTCTTCCCATATCACCATATACCCATCTTTGGATTGACTATCTCCTGCCTATCATCTCTCACTTGGGGCACTAATGTCAGGGTTGAAGGCTCTGAGCCCTGTCCTTTGATACTAGAACTGCATTCAAGTCTGTCGGTACTGCAACTCTCCACGAGGGTCCTGACATTCCAGGTCGGGAACTTCATATTGAGAAGTGATGGTTGTCTGTGTATATGTCTAATATGGGGTGACACACACACACACACACACGCACGCACGCACGCACACGCGCACACACACACACACACACACACACACACACACACACACACACACACAAATGTAATCAGGCACAAAGACATTCCCCCACTTCTGCCACCTCACATTCCCATCCTCCACCATCCATCTCACCGATGATATTCCCAATACCAAATCTCTTCTACAGTGTTTTTCCCCCCTCCTCTCTACTGGTTGCCAAACTTCAACCATTATCTTCTCGTTTCTCATTCTCCAAACTTTACATCATTTTCGTTTCTCTTGACGCTGCCCTCCCTTCCCCACACTTGGCACCCCTCTCGCTCTTCCCTCTGGTTCATCCCCATCCATATTTCCACTCACACAAACCACAACTGCACCAACCCTGCACTGATCAACTCACCAACATTTCCTCCAATCCTCCCTGAACTCTATCCCTAAGATCAGGTTGATTATCCCCAGTGATTCAAAATCTTGGGGAACATTTCAGCTAGCTGCCAAATGGTATATGTAGCTCCCCCATCCCCTCAACCCCTTCCCAACAGCCCCCAAACTTCCCCCAAACATGAGAAGAAGAAAAACTGAATGCATTATAGCCTCACTTTTAGTGCTAAAAAGCCCAAAGTCCTGAGTGCAACCAAGGCAGTTCATAGTTCTTAGTTTAGACGTTTGTAGTGTTCAAGAGCCTAAGGCTGTTGGGAGAAAGCTATTCTTGAAGCTGGAGGTTACGGTTTTCAGACCCTGAGACCTTCTTTCCAATGACAGGCGTGAAAACAGGGCATGGGAAGGGTGGTGTGGGGCTTTGATGATGCTGGCTGCCTTTTTGAGGCAGCGCTTCCTATAGATCCATTTGATGGTGGGGGAAGTTAGTACTCAAGATGGACCAGAGGGAGTCCACCACTTTTTGCAATCTCCATCATTTCCGAGCATTCAAGTTGGTGAACCAGGCCGTGATGCAACCGATCAATATGCTCTTTACCGTACATCCACGCAGTTCAAGAGTATATTTGTCAACATACTGAATCTTCTCAATCTTCTAAGGAAGTAGAGGCATTGATGGGATTTCTTAATGATTCCGTCAATGTGCTGAGTCCAAAACAGATATTTAGAAATACGCACACCCAGGAACTTGAAGTTGTTGAGTCTAACCACCAGCGACTCGTCGATGAAGACAGGTTTGTGGATCTTTGGCCTCCTCTTCTAAAGTCTATAATTAATACCCTTGGTAAAGATCCTTGGTCTTGCTGAGATTATTGTTCTGGCACCATTCAATTAGATGATTGCTTTCCCTCCTGTACTCTGACTCATCATTACCCGTAAATCATTCAATAATGGTGGTGTCATTCGCAAATGTAAAGGTAGGGTTGCAACTCTGTCGGCTACACCGTTAAGGGGATAGAGTGAGTAGAGCAGGTGAATACCCACACTGCCTGAGATGCCCCTGAGCTGATGGAAGAGGGAGTGTTGTTGCCAATTCATACTGATTGTTGATCTCTTGATGAGGAGGTCGAAGACTCAGTTGCATAGGGATTTGCAGAGACTCAGTTCCTTGAGGTTTATAACAAGTTTGGAGGGGATGATGGTGTTGAATGCTGAGCTGTAGTCAATGAACGATAGACTGATGCATGTAATATTATTGTCCAAGTGGTCCAGTGCAGAGTGGAAAACCAGCAAGATCGCATCCCCCACTGATCTATTGTGGCGGCAGACAAATTGTAGTGGGGCCAGGTTTTTGCTATGATAGGAGTTGATATGCATCATAACCAACCTCTCAAAGCACTTCTTCACAATGGACATTGGTGCTACTGGTCAGCAGTGAATGGGGCTCGTCACCTTACTCTTCTTGGGCACTGGTATTATTGCAAGTGGGAACCTCAGACCTCAATAATGAGAGATTGAAGATATCTGTTGCCACAGCTGTCCAACCAATTGTTTTTGTGGTTGTGAATAATCTTTTCCCACATTAATGTACTTGCAGCCTTTGATATCACGTGGCAGGTACAGTAACAGTATACAGTGCATAACTCAATGCTGAAAGACAATGGCTGGGAAACCATCAAAACATTATGTAAATTACTTCCGAATCATTGTAAAAAATTAGGTCAGAAACACAGATAAGAACTTCAGCAGATTACAGCACAAACGTTATTGTCTTGCATAAGGAGGCTTGATTTGTTTTTTACAGATGATGGTGAAAAACTTAGAGCCAAATCTGCATCCGGTGCTGAGGCAAAATTAGCTATTTGCTGCAATTACCCGAGAGATGGGAAATGGCTTATTGTTGCAACATTTAAATAAACACAACATCACTTAAATGCTTTGTTTTAAAATAATATTGGAAGCAAAATGAGGGAGAGAATTTTTTGATTTAGGTAATATATAATCGTCTAATTAAAAAGTTGTTTCATCCATAAAGGGGCTGCTCTCATCTCACCACTGTGGTTCCAAGGACATTGACATTCTCCTTAAAGTCTCATATCTTGACTTGAACACAGTAACCGAAACTAAATTTTAATTGATAAATCAGACATCGTAAAGATGAGCATAATTATCTTCTTTCAGCATGCTATTTGTCTCTTTGTAAAGCAAAGCACCCTTTATGCTTTTTGAACTGTTTAAAATGTCCATCCACAATATTTTGAGTGCTTACATACAGAACTCCCTGCTTCTAAAATGAATTCCAATAATATGCCTGAGATTGCAGAACCAGAATATTAGTACTCATTATCAAAAAAAATGTAAGTGCATGGTTTATTTACTCTCCTTATTTTACCCAGGGCATGCTGAGTATAGAGCAGACATCAGGGGTGCAAATACTTAGAACTGGATAGATGTTGGAGAGTGGTACAGTGCTGAAGCAGTTTGTATTGCTGCCTCACAGCTCCAGGGACAAGGGTTTGATCCGCCAGCATGGAGTTTTAATGATCTCCCTGTGACTGCATGACTTTCCTCCCGATACTCCAGTTTCTTCCCACACCAAAGACATGTTCATTCTTAATTAGTCATTATAAATGTCATTAGCATGGTGGCGCAGTAGTATTGTTGCCTTGCAGTGCCAGAGACCCGGGTTCGGTCCTGACTACAGGTGCTGTCTGTATGGAGTTTGTACGTTCTCCCCGTGACCTGCGTGGGTTTTCGTCGAGATCTTCAGAAGACGTAAACGGTTTGTAGGTTAATTGGCTTGGTAAATGTGAAAATTGTCCCTAGTGTGTGGAGGAGAGTGTTAATATGTGGTGATCGTTGGTCGGTGCAGGCCCGGTGGGCCGAAGGGCCTATTTCCGCGCTGTATCTCTAAACTAAACTAAAGTATCAAATTTTTTTTTTTTAAACTGGATTTGATGGGCAAGTGAGAAAATAGATGTGGTAAGTTTTCAGAGAAATGGGAGGGGTGTGGTTGTACTGGAGGAAGACAGAGAAGATGAACTAAGTGGCCTTCTGTTGTATCTTAATAAGTAAATGGGATCTGATAGGGTGACAGCTGTTATCAGTTAGGGTACGTGCATCTCTCCTGGTCATGTACATTACTCCAAGTTATATTTCCTGCTGACTGTAGAATCAATCAATCAATCAATCAATCAATCAATCAATCAATCAATCAATCAATCAATCAATCAATCAATCAATCAATCAATCAAGTTATCTATCTATCTATCTATCTATCTATCTATCTATCTATCTATCTATCTATCTATCTATCTATCTATCTATCTATCTATCTATCTATCTATCTATCTATCTATTTATCTATTTATTTATCTATCTATTTATCTATCTTTCTATCTATATTTCTATCTATCTCTATCTATATCTATCTATATCTATCTATATCTATCTATATCTATCTATCTAGAAATATTACTATAACTCTCTGTCTGTGTGTATGTGTGTTTGTGCACACCATAACTTTGGTGCTTCGCACAGCCAAAGCAGTACACCATTACACCACAATTTTTGCACCACGTTACTCACCATTATCCTGGGCATAATCTCTAACAACTCTCATTCAAATTGAAGCTACGTTTTTAAAGCTACAGACATTTTAAAGTTTAAAAAATTACTTTCTAACCCATTTCCTGACACTCCTCAGCGTATGACGTCACAATGGGCCACGTTCGACTTCATTTGCTCCTCACTCGCCAAAACAAGATGGCCACCGGCAGCGCCGCCGCCCCCCCGCCTGAGCTCAGTCATTCCCTCTCCCCTCGCACCTCCCCCCTCTTACTTCGCCCGGCCCCAGAACCGCCCTGGCAGAGACTCGCCCCGGCATTCAGCATTGAATGCACGGGCACTGGTAAGTGCCTTTTGTAGCCAACGGCTCCACGGAGGGGAGTGGGCGTGGTGGCCAACTGGGTGGAGGGGAGGGTGGGGGTTGGGGGAGGAGGGAGAGTGTGGGTTGGGGGAGGAGGGGGAGTGTGGGGGTGGGGGGAGGGGGAGAGGAGAGTGGGGGTGGGGGTTGGGGGTCGGGGAGAGTGGGGATGGGGGAGGGGGAGGGGCAGTGGCGGTGGGGGGAACAGTGGGGGTGGGGGGGAAGGGGGACAGTGGGGAGCAGGAGAGAGTGGGGTTGGGGGGAGGGGAGGGAGGTGGGGATCAGGAGAGGGGGAGGGGAGAAAAGGGGTGGGGAGGGGGGAATAGGGGTGGAGACAGAGCTGGGGGAGTGGGGGTGGGGGCAGGGAAGGGATAAGTGGGGGTGGTGTAGAGGGGATGGAGTGGGTCAGTGGGGGAGGAGGGGGGATATGGGGGATTGAGTGGGGGGGTTGAGGGTGCTAAACCAATACAGGAGAGGCTTTGAGTCCAGGGCTCACTCAGTGACGACACCCTCTCCCCTTCCCTGCTCCCCCTCTACGAGGAATGGGCCCAACGGGTCCACTTGGTCTAGTTTACAATATTATTTGAATTCGAGGCAGATTATGGACAGATTAAATACTGCTTCAAATTGCTCCACGGTATAAATATAAACTTGTTCCATTTTGATAGCTTTCTACCAAAAGCAATTACATTGCACAACTAATGGCCTGAAAATGTAGCAAAATTTACATTTGATGACCCACAATACATATAATATTTTAATTTTATATAACATGAATCACTTGAATACCATAAGGACATAAACATTTAGTATTGGTGGTTTCAAAGTACATTTTTTTTATTCTTACCAGTTAGGCAACCTGAGCACAGGACCAGATTAGAACGGGTGTGCGGAATTAATCCACATGTGGAAACTGGCCAGGTTAAGGCTGTGAAGTCTTCAATTAACGTCAGCAAGAATGGGTATATCCAGCAAGAATGGGTATATAGTCACAAGCACCTGGAGTTTGGGAGTGGTGCTGGTTGTCATTAAAATGAAGAATTCCAAGATATCACGGAGCCCTTTATAGTTGCAGTTGTTTCAAAGAAGTCTGGGAATCCCACTGTAGGCGAGTTGCAAGGGTTGGCCATTGACTGAGTAGGTAAGATGTAGCAGTAAAAGGGTATTTAGCGAGGGATAAAAGAAAGGATACAAAACCTATGACAAGGAAGTTTTCATACATATTTGCTCATTGTAACTTATTTGGTGTTTATATATATTTACAAATACATCCACACCCTAATATTCCAGTGGCTGTCTAACTACTGAAGATGTAGCTCAAAAGTGACAGATTCTGTTGGAAAAATGAATGGTTATTACTGTCAAGTTAAATGCACTAAAGGGAGAAAAATAGAAACCAAAGGGCACCCTTTCTAATCTCAGGATGCTCCAAAGGTCTTCACCACCCATGAAGAACTACTGAAGCTTTCGAACAGTTGCAAATGTAGGGAAAAGAAAAGAAAATAGAACCAATTAGTCCGGAGACTAATCCTGAGCATAAAATATAATTGAAGATTGACTTCTAACAAAGAAAGCTGCTGGAGAACAGTGGCATGCTGTCTGTAACATTCTTATAATAATTGCTTTGGGTTTGGTCCAACTCAAGAATAATGAAGACATGTTGGCACTGATGTGTCTTCTGAGGGACTTGCAAGAGTCTGCTTTAAAACTGAATTATGATGCGGTGCACTGTGAAATTGATACAGCAGTGCTACCTTAATTACAAAGTCATCTCAATATCATTCGCAGCTGCACTGTTATATTTGCCAATTTATTCACTAAAACCCATTCGATGAAAGAAGACAGCCTGGAGACCAATTGAGTATCGCTACCCTCCAAGTTCTTTCAAAATTTTATGGAACCACAGATTCCCATGCCTACCCTGAGCTTGAATATTCACTTCTTGTTCCTTGTTCAATATTCCAGCTCTGGTATCTTAGAGTGCCCCTTGTTCATTGATGACTCAGGGCACAGTTGCTACCTTACAGCGTCAGAGATCCAGGTTCGTTTATTACCACAGGCGTTGTCTGTACGGAGTTTGTACATTCTCCCTGTGACCGCGTGGGTTTCCCCCCCCCCTCCTCCCTCCCCCCACCCCTCCTCCCTCCCCCCACCCCCCACATTCCAAAGACATACAGATTTGTAGGTTAATTGACTTTGGTAAAAATGATAAATTGTCCCTACTGTGGAGGATAATGCTAGTGATCGGGGGTGATCGCTGGTCAGCTTGGGCTCGATGGGCCAAAGGGCCTGTTTCCGCGCTGTATCTCTAAAGTCTAAAGACTCTGGCCAATGAATAGTGATGGTATTTCTTAACAAATCAGTCTTTAGTTGGTGCCACCCTGTTGACACTCAATGTACACAATCACTTGGCAGCATTTCTAGTGTTTGTGTTCACTCACAAACCAATTGAGACAACTTTGTGCCTGAAAACTTGCCCTTGACGGTTCAGCTCACTAATTATGTACAACTGACAATAAGGTAATGGGTCCAAACTGATTACTCACTAACTGCTGATGGATGGACATCAGTAGTACCCTGGTAAGCAAGGTCCAGATCCAAAATGACCAGCTCCCTCATGCGTAATTGAATGCCATTCTGTGAGTGCCCAGAAAAAAGCACACATACAAAAAAAGGTGATGACAAAAGTTTTTGCCAGTTCGGAGGGAGTTAAATACTACTAAAATATATTAGAAACTTGTAAAGAAAATTATGAAGCAGAGAAGACAATAACATGAATGAACTTATAACTACCCTTCTCCTTTGACTCCTCCCACTTCCTCCAAACCAGAGGCGTGGCTATGGGCACTCGCATGGGCCCTAGCTACGCCTGCCTCTTTGTTGGGTACGTCGAACAATCCCTGTTCCAGACGTACACTGGCCCCATCCCCGAACTCTACCTCCGCTACATCGACGACTGCATTGGTGCTACCTCTTACACCCATGCAGAACTCACTGACTTTATACACTTCACCTCCAATTTCCATCCTGCTCTTAAATATACCTGGACTATCTCTGACATCTCCCTCCCGTTTCTGGACCTCACCATCTCCATCACAGGAGAAAAACTAGTGACGGACATTTATTACAAGCCCACCGACTCGCACAGCTATCTGGACTACACTTCTTCCCACCCGGTCCCCTGCAAAAAGTCTATCCCCTACTCCCAATTCCTCCGTCTACGCCGCATCTGCGCCCGGGATGAGGTGTTTCACACTAGGGCTTCCGAGATGTCCTCGTTTTTCAGAAAACGGGGCTTCCCCTCCTCCATTATAGATGAGGCTCTCACTAGGGTCTCTTCTACATCCCGCAGCTCTGCTCTTGCTCCCCATCCCCACACTCGCAACAAGGACAGGATCCCCCTCGTTCTCACCTTCCACCCCACCAGCCAGCGGATCCAACATATTATCCACCAACATTTCCGTCACCTACAACAGGACCCTACCACTGGCCATATCTTCCCATCCCCTCCCCTCTCTGCGTTCCGCAGAGACCGTTCCCTCCGCAACTCCCTGGTCCACTCGTCCCTTCCTACCCAAACCACCCTAACCCCGGGCACTTTCCCTTGCAACCGCACGAGATGCAACACCTGTCCCTTTACCTCCCCCCTCAACTCCATCAAAGGACCCAAACATTCTTTCCAGGTGAGACAGAGGTTCACCTGCACCTCCTCCAACCTCATCTATTGCATCCGCTGCTCTAGATGTCAACTTATCTATATCGGCGAAACCAAGCGCAGGCTCGGCGATCGCTTCGCTGAACACCTGCGCTCGGTCCGCATTAACGCAACTGATCTCCCGGTGGCCCAGCACTTTAACTCCCCCTCCCATTCCCAGTCTGACCTCTCTGTCATGGGCCTCCTCCAGTGCCATGGTGAGGCCCGCCGGAAGTTGGAGGAGCAGCACCTCATATTTCGCCTGGGCAGTTTGCGGCCCGGTGGTATGAACGTCGACTTCTCCAACTTCAGATAGCTCCTCTGTCCCTCCCTTCCCCTCCTCCTTCCCAGATCTCCCTCTATCTTCCTGTCTCCACCTATATCCTTCCTTTGTCCCACCCCCGACATCAGTCTGAAGAAGGGTCTCGACCCGAAACGTCACCCATTCCTTCTCTCCCGAGATGCTGCCTGACCTGCTGAGTTACTCCAGCATTTTGTGAATAAATCGATTTGTACCAGCATCTGCAGTTATTTTCTTATACCCTTCTCCCTTGCAGCCCATCCTCTCCAATTGAATAAATTGGTTTCTGTTTGCTGGATTAAGTCTAAATTGGTCTAAATTCAGCAGGTACAATCCATGGAATACTGAGGTAATTCCATGCTGAAGTAGAGCAGCGAAAATAACCAGAATCAGCCAACCAGTTTGTGACTTGGATGTCATACATGGGAGTCGAGAAATCACTGAGTCATAGTCACTGAAATACTGGCAGTTTTACCAGTATTTTCCAGCAAATTACAGCACTAGAGTTACTTGCAAATTAAGAACAGAAAATGCTGTCAATAATCCACCAGTCAAGGAGACCTGTGGGGAGAGAAACAGAGTTAATGTCTCAGTTCGTAGAAACAAGGTTTCTACAGATGCTGGTTCGCGAAGAATGTTACAACAAGCAGGAATAACACAACAGATCAGGCAACGTCTGAGGACAACATGGGTAGGTGACGTTTTCTGTCGGTACTCTTTTTCAGATTGATTGTAAGGGGGGGGGAAGAAATCTGGAAGAGAGGAGGGGTGGGACAAATGTGGCAGATTATAGGGTGATATAGATGAGGAGAGTGTTTTGATCGGCAGATGGTTGGACATAGGCCAGAGATGAAAAGACAGATGGTGTGAGACAAAAGGATTGAAGAGTTACACATTGTGAAGCTAGAGGAGGAATGTAGGTGAAAGAGGAGGGGAAGGGGAGAAATAGGTGTGTGTCCAGGTGAGGCACAGGGAAATGTGGGACAGGGGAAAAGAAGAGGGGAGGGGGGGGTGTACATCGGGAAATTATACAATTATAGATTTAAATGTTCATACCATTGAGTTGTAAACCAGAATATGAGGTGTTATATTCCTCCCATTCCATCTACATACCATCCTCTAGCTTGTAACACTTACCAGGCTTTGTCCTGCCCCTCCTCTCTTCCAGCTTTCTCCCCCTCCCCCCTCCTCCTCCCACTCCCCTACAATCAGTCCCAAAAAGTACCCTTTCCATGTTCTCCTGAGATGCTGCCTGACCCACTGAATTACGCCAGCACTTCATGTCTTCTAATGTGTCAGGTTGTCTGATGAAGAATCTTTGATGTGACATGTTAACATGGGTTTTTTTAGTATGGCTGTAAGGTAAATCGAATTTCACTGTACCTCAATTGGTACATGTGACAATAAACTGACCTTGAAACCTTGAACACTGCATCTCTGCTGATGAATTCTGCCAGGCCTGATGCAGGTTTACATCACTGTTTTACTTCAGATTCCCCGCATCTGCAGAATTTTTATTGTATCTGGTTTCATATTCAGGGGTATTCTCATAAAACTACAATACTAACAAGAGCTTTCTTCTCAAAATAAAAACGGTCAAACTCTATTTCAATTGATCTGATTGATTTGAATAGGAGAATATCATCAGAATAAGTTGCAGGTGGTCTGTAGTGTGAAGAAGCTATCACTCAGGTTCCTTTTAATCTTTTCCCTCTCACCTTAGATCTTGGTCCTCTAGTTTTTCCTAGTGCCCCGAGGAAAAAGACTGTGTATTCACTGTATCTGTGCTACTCATGATTTTATACATCTCAATAAGATCATGCCCTCAGTCCCCTATGCTCCAGGGAATAAATTCCTAGCCTGCTAAACCTCTCCCTATTACTCAGGCCATCGAGTTCTGGCAACATGCTTGTAAATCTTCTTTTGCACTCTTCCCAGCTTAATGATGTCTTTCCTATGGTAGTCTCACCACTGTCTTGTATAAATGAAACATATTGTCTCAACTCCTGTACTCAGAGTCCTGGCTGATGAAGGCCAGCATGCCAAACTTCTTCACCCCCCTGTCCACATGTGATATAAGAAAATAACTGCAGATGCTGGTACAAATCAAAGGTATTTATTCACAAAATGCTGGAGTAACTCAGCAGGTCAGGCAGCATTTTGGGAGAGAAGGAATGGGTGACGTTGCGGGTCGAGACCCTTCTTCAGACTGTCCACATGTGATGTTAGTTTCAAGGAGATATGTACATGTACTCCTTGGTCCTTCTGTTTTACAACACTCCCCTCGGCCTTTCCATTCACTGTGAAGGTCCTACCCTGTTTGACTTCACAAAATATAATACCTTACACCAATCTGAATTGAATGCCATTTGCTGTTCCTCGGCCCACTTAGCAGCTGATCAATATCCCGCTGTAATTGTTGGTAACCTTCTTCGTTGCTACAATACTTTGGAAGGATGAGAGGGGATCTTATCAAAACGTATAAGATTATTAAGGGGTTGGACACGTTAGAGGCAGGAAACATGTTCCCAATGTTGGGGGTGTCCAGAACCAGGGGCCACAGTTTAAGAATAAGGGGTAGGCCATTTAGAACGGAGATGAGGAAAACCTTTTCAGTCAGAGAGTTGTGAATCTGTGTAATTCTCTGTCTCAGAAGGCAGTGGAGGCCAATTCTCTGAATGCATTCAAGAGAGAGCTAGATAGAGCTCTTAAGGATAGTGGAGTCAGGGGGTATGGGGAGAAGGCAGGAACGGGGTACTGATTGAGAATGATCAGCCATGATCACATTGAATGGCGGTGCTGGCTCGAAGGGCCGAATGGCCTACTCCTGCACCTATAGTCTATTGTCCACCTATTTTAGTGTCTTCTGCAAACTTACTAAACGTCCTGTACATTCTTTCTCAAATAAATTGTGAACATCATTAGGCTCAGCACCACACCCTGTGGCACATCCCTTGTGGCAGGCCCTCACTCCAAAAACAACCTTTCACCAACACCCTCTGTTTCCAACCATGAAGTCAATAAAGTATCCAAGTAGCTAACTCTCTCTGCATCCAATACAATCTAGCCTTCCAGGCCAGCCTGCCATACGGGACCTTGTCAAAGACCTTACTAAAGTCCATATTGACCATGTCAACTGTTCTGCCCTCATTAATCCCCTTGGTTACCTCTTCAAAAGGCTTTAACCAATTTATGAGACACGATTTCCCATGAAAATCCCTATCAGCCCTTGTCTATCCAAGTTCCCTTAGAATCCCCTCCATTAATTTACCCACCACTGATGTCAGGCTTACCAGCCTATAGTTCACTGGTTTGCTCTTGCAGCCCTCCTTAAATAATGGTAAATACTGGACCCGTTGGGCCCAAACCTCTCCTGCATTGGTGCTGCACCCTCTCCACTCTCCCCCCCCCCCCTCCCCCCTCCCTCCCCTCCACCTTATCCTCCATCCCCCTTCCCTCCCTCCCCCCTCCCTCAACCCCTCCCCCTCCCTTCCCCTACCCCTCCCCCCCACTCCATCCCCCTCAACGCCCTTTATCCTTGCTCCTCCCCCTCCCTCGGAGATAGATTTAAACTTTAAAATGTGAATAACTTTAAAAATATTACACCGATTTCAATGAAACTTCTTCCATTAGCACCAAAGGGACGACAGTGAGTAAGGTGGGCCTAAAATTGTCGCGCTCTCATGTACTGGGTTTGTCTGTAGTTCAGGAACAAACAAACAAACAAACGAGACTTTTAGTATATAGATTAGCTATCCACCAGTTTCAGGAAATTTGCCTGTGGCTAAGATGAAGCAAATATCTTTGCAAGAGCATCTTCAATTTCTTCCTGAGCTTCCCAAAAGGCCAGAGGTCCTGACTACGGGTGCTGCACTGTAAGGAGTTTGTACATTCTCCCCGTGACCTGCGTGGGTTTTCTCCGAGATCTTCGGTTTCCTCCCACACTCCAAAGACGTACAGGTATGTAGGTTAATTGGCTGGGTAAATGTAAAAATTGTCCCTAGTGGGTGTAGGATAGTGTTAATGTACGGGGATCGCTGGGCGGCACGGACTTGGTGGGCCGAAAAGGCCTGTTTCCGGCTGTATATATATGATATGATATGATATGATGCACTTAGTCAGAGCCTGGAGATTTATCTACCTTAATGCGCTTTAAGACTGCCAATACCTCCTTTTTGGTAATTCATATATTGTCCATATATTTATATATGGCAAATAAATCATCTCAAATCCCTTCCAGTAACTTTCTCAAAATTGATGTCAATAAGTCAGAAATGATCAGTTTTGATGAAAGATCATTGACCTGAATCATTCTCTCCACAGACAAAGCCACAGACATTTGCTCAATGCTATTGTTTGAGCATTTCCTGCTTTTTGTATCTGATCTCCACCAGGTACTTGATTTTGTCTGAGTATCATTTCACATACTGCTTTGTCCAATTCCTTTTCCATTCCCAAAAGTGAGATTACAGATTCAACCTCCAACTGAACAGCAAGAATTGCCTCAGCTTAATAAAGACAAATCCAAATTTCCTTTCTAACTAACCTGTCAGAAGATGTGGCACAAGAATCTCGTTCGTGTACAATTATTCTGTTATTTTGTCAGGTTAGTCTAACCATGGTATGATTTCCTGTGCTGGAGGGACCAACAAGGGGTTCCAGAACAAGGGGTCACAGTTTAAGGATAAGGGGGAAGTCTTTTAGGACCGAGATGAGAAAGTTTTTTTTCACACAGAGTGGTGAATCTGTGGAATTCTCTGCCACAGAAGGTAGTTGAGGCCAGTTCATTGGCTATATTTAAGAGGGAGTTAGATGTGGCCCTTGTGGCTAAAGGGATCAGGTTGGAATGGAGAGAAGGCAGGTACAGGATACTGAGTTGGATGATCAGCCATGATCATATTGAATGGCGGTGCAGGCTCAAAGGGCCGAATGGCCTACTCCTGCACCTATTTTCTATGTTTCTATGTTTCTAACAGCTCATGGCTTCAATGTTTAAACAATATCTTGATATAAAGACTTGAAATGCAATGTTCATAGAATTGATTAGTTTCTACAAATTGTTCTTATTTGTTTCACTATAACAGATCATTGCACTGATTTTTTTTTTGTACCCATGAGCAAATATTTTCAGTACCTATTTTGCCCACAGTGATACAAACAACACTTCTAAAATTCCAATTGGATTACCCTGACGTAACTTTTTATAGACTTTTTCCCCCCAGAATAAAGTCCTGAATAAGTTTTTTAAATTGTGTTTGACTGAATGACTTTTTAACATAATTTTTCAAAAATAAAAATGCTAAATGCCCTTTTCCAAATAGGTTGTAAGATTTGAGAAGTTTTCCCTCATTCTGCAAGCAACACCAAACCAAAGAGCTGCAGTTTGGACATTTTAAACGGGAGACTGGGGCTGATAGCGGAGAAAGGCTGCGGTCAGTTTACCAGGGGATGTCACAATCCGTGGGTCCTAAGATGGCCGCAGGACCTCGTGACCAGCCACAAAAAGCAAAAACCTTACAGCCCAGTCTCTAGGTTTCTGCAAAGCCACGGCAGAACAATGGATGGATATTGGCCATGCAGAAACCTGCGAAACCAGGTCGAAGTCCAGACACTGGGGCACTGACATCAGCATACTCACAATGCTCCAAGCCGACCTACACAGTTAATTTCGTTAAGGGGGCACAATAGCCCATAGAAAACTACCTGGTAGGTGATGGGAAACCAGTTAAACCCATCACCTCGCAACGAAATACCAATTAACACCGTCTGGCCATCCCCGGTACCCCCGGACATAAACGCAGATCAAAGGGAAAACTCAATACATATCTTTTAAACAAAGAGATCCCGAGATCTGGCGGGAGATAGGACGGGTCAGAATAGTATAACTGGCCACGACTTTTGGGTTTTAAACTCAAGAAGAAATACTTCAAGAAGAAATACTGCAAGTCAAACGGATGCAGGAGGAAGAAAAGACAGGCAAGAAGAAGCGAAGTGCAAGAGAGAGGAACCGGCACGCAACTCGAGAAGAAATACTGCAAGAAAACCTGCAAGGAACGCAAGAAACGGAAGGAAGAAACTCAGGGGACAAGCACGACCCTCACGGAAAGCAGCGGAGAAGCAGCACGAACAGCCAGTAACCCCAGTAATAGCCCCATGGTGAGCATGTACTCCGATCCTGCATATCCTGGACATAGTTTAGTGTAGAGGGGAGGGTGGTTTGAATAAACGTGGGTGTGTAAAGGAATATGTGTTGGTCAATTTTGCGATGTGTCGTACGTTCCCCATCTTACAGTCGTGTATATGTCTTGTAGAACTGTGCGTTTTAGAATTCATAGTCAAAAGTATTCATGTAATTCGGTATGTGTCTTATAGATATGTCTTATAGAACTGTATAAGTATTTATGGACAATAGTCCCAAGCGCTCAATAAAAGCCTTTTCCATTTAAACCCTGGTCTTCAAATCTGGTCTGGTTGAATTTTCTGCACTATAAACGCTCCTGCATCTAAGTCCAGTGTCTAGAACCGTAGGGGGTGAGTGGGTCGAACCACTCACGGGGAACCAGTGTGCGCGGCCTGGTCAAGGGATCAGAGCAAGGCACGGGGACCTTAGGTTGGGCGAAAGCTCGGCGCAGAAACCCCTTACAAGGTACATCCCTACAATTTACCTGCATGTTTATTGCTTAATGCTAATAATCATGTGCAATCAGATAAAATTAAATTCTGCAGTTCCCGTATTTAAAACATTAGTGCCAATTTGCTGTGCGTTTGATCAAAGACACTCTGAAGGAAGTCGCCTCCTCCACAGAATGATGATGCACAATAGACTGCATCGCTGTCCACTACAGCCAAATGGAATGACTGGGGTAGCACTCAATAGGGGCAAATCCTCATTCATGCCGTGATATGGAATGTTACAGAAATGTGGTTGCATCAGTCCACTGTGAGACATATACTAGTTGATAGTCTGAATCTTGCTCGTGGAGGCAGGAAAATTACCTGCCTCCTCCAACGTGGATGGCTTTTGAATCTTGGAAAGGAATTTACCATTGACCTGATTGATTGATCAATCAATCAAGCACAGAATGAGATGACACTTCATCAGGTTTGTAATACGGGCATGATCAATTATTTAAAAATCGAGCATATCCAGCACTGCTACTAAGCTGATTAGGTGCGCTTGCTTGCAAATTGCTTTGGCTTCTTGCACAGTGAATATTCCAATATTAAATTCCCTGATCGTTAAATTGCACTTTATTATCTTCTACTTTACTCTGAATTTTTAATTACTATTTAATAGCTATAAGAGGCAAAATGTGTTTGAAATGATTTCCTTGGCTCTATATGTCATCCATTTGCGACTGGACGCCAGCTCGTTTCAGCATTTTCTTTACTGGCTAATTATTTAATTATATGCAAGACTGGATTTAAATCCTCAATGTAGCTGAATACCCAGAAACTACTGTGAACTACCGGGAAGTTCTCAAATAGCTCGAGGGTGACAAGATTTCCAATTTTAAGATTTCAATAGAATCAGAGAACTCAAGAAGCTGAAAAATTAAATGTTAATCTGTGGAAAATAATGAATTAAATTTTAATTCTAAAAACGGATGGATTGAGAAGGTGCAAGAGGTTCAATTGTAGAAAATCTGGAACAGAAACCGAACTCTTCCATTCCCTTTTTAAACTGAGCTGAAAAGAAGGTCATCAGCTTAAGAGATATTGATTTTTTATTTAACTGTTAACTAGTTGAAAGAAGCTTCTAGCTTTAATTTTAACAGTGAGATTGTCATAACATTTTAAAATATAGATCCAAGACTTTTGGGAAAACCAGTAGCTGGGACCAGATGAGATATTTTCATCCAGAGCGAGATGCACTTTTGAAGCATTATTTGTCAGTTGAGAGAAGCTAGTGTGGTTCCTCAATCCAAAGTACTGCACTACAATCTTGCACAATTCTATCACTTTGCACTCGTATTTATTATTGTATTTATCAATACAGTGTGTATATTATTTGCTCTGTGAGCTACTTATGAATAAGGAATTAAATCGCATCCTGGTGGATATGATGATAAACTAATCTGATTTGGTTATAACAAAGACGATTTTTTTTTTAAGAAAATGTGAAAGTAACTACAGTATACTAAATGTAATGAAGTCATGTAACCCTCTAAAGTATTTAGCTCCCACCTGTATAGTCCATTTATGATTGTTTTGCTTTCCTCCAGGTAAATAGGCTCCTGAGAATTTGTTCACTTAAATTGTGAACATCAAACAGCATTTCCAATCAATTCTAGCTAAGTGCGGGGCATCACATTTTAATTCTATATCACTGGCTCTTATCCACTTTTTTCCTTATTGCCTTGAGAGCTAAAGACCACCTGGTGGTAGTCAGCTACAATCTGTTTCTATGAGGCAAATGTAAAATTCCAACCACAATGGGGCTACATTTAATTGAAATGAAGAAGTTTATCATTTTAACTGGAGGATGTGGAGTGAAATAATTGTAAATCTACACATAATCACCACCAATCCCCATAATATAAATCTTTCTATTCTAAGTAAAAGATTGGGGGGGGGGAAGACAGTACATTGGCAAATTCAGTGTTCTGAATAAAAATCACCATTGGACAGAAAATCTTAACTGTTTTCAGGATTGACACAGTGGCAGCATAGTGCTGACAGCAGAGGAGGCACACTGTTACAACAGTAGAGTTGCTGCCTTACAGTACCAGAGACCCGGCTTCGATCCCGACTATGGGTGCTGTCTGCAAAGTTTTACATTCTCCCTGTGACTGCATGGGTTTTCTCAGGGTGCTTCAGTTTCCTCCCACATTCCATAGACATGCAGGTTTGTAGGTTAATTGCCCGATGTAAATTCCCCATAATGTGTAGGATAGAATTATTGTACGGGTCATCACTGGTCGGCGAGGGCTCAGTGGGCCAAAGGGCCTTTTTCCATGCTGTATTGCGAAGCTAAGCCTAGTTAAGATTGATACACAGCCATCTGTGACTGAGCAAAGGTAATGTTAAACCCTAATATTTTCCATGATTACTACCCAAGAACATAGCCAGTCCCATCAGTCAGCAATGAATCAGCAATGAATCAGCATTGCTGCCTGTCACACCAGTGAGAGAGGAGCCTGTCAAACTATTACCATGTGTGCTGTGCTGGGATGCCTATTTATTGAGCTTTGTGTGGAAGCAATAATTACTCATGCATTTCTGCAGCTGCAAACTTTACAGAAGCGAATTTGGTGTCAGAAATCTGCATCATCAAGAGGCTTCCAAAACAGCAAATATTTCAAAAGAGAACGGCAGTGTGTCATGAAGGAAGAGAATAATGAACCTATATATTTTTTAAACAACTCAGTGTGTCCCAAGTCATCTGCAGAGAGTGAAGTGTGGTTAGTGTTGCTATGTGGGAAAAGCCACAGCCAGTCTGTGCTGAACACAATCAGGCAAAGAGCAAGGTGATAACGAACAGATAATCTCCTTTAATCAAAAGGAAACAAAGTGCTGGAGTATCTCTGAGGGTTGGGCAGTTACTCCAGCACTTTGTCTCCTTTTGCGTAAACCAGCATCTGCAGTTCCTTGTTTCTGCATCTCCATTAATTTATGTTGGTTGAGGGAGGAAGAGCAGCAAACAAATGTCCACCTAAGTGAATAGACAGGCTCTTTATTTAACATGTCATCAGACAAATGGAACATGCACTCTCTGAGCATATCTTAATATCTCAATATCGTCCAAGTCAGGTGAGAATTATGCAATTTAAACTGGTCTGAAGAAAGGTCTCAACCCGAAACGTCACCCATTCCTTCTCTTCAGAGCCGCTGCCTGGCCCACTGAGTTATTCCAGCATTTTGTATCTATCTTCGGTGTAAGCCAGCATCTGCATTTCCTTCCTACACATTCAGTCTACAACAGCACTGGAGTCAGACGATCTGGATCACTATTTCAAAGAACCAGATGGTCCCAAATGACTGTGACAGATGATTCCTCTTGATCTGTTACTCTTTGTTTAATGTCAATGAGCACTGAAATCTTTGGACAAAACATTTGCCAAAGGTTGTAAACTAAAATATCAGTCTACCTGTGACAGGAAGTTACTTGTACGTCACTCATTCTCAAGTAAGATCATGACATCTAGTTTATACTACTGTGGTATGTACAGAGGTGGTTGATTAGACCAATCTGGGTTCAAAAGTTCTTTCTGCAGAGGCACAGAGATGCTGTATCATCAATGTATCATCCATGGTTTTTAATTTTCGAGATAGGGCAAATAGATGGCAAAAGAGTATGTCGGGAAAACCATATATGTTTGTTCTGCAAATTGCAGCAAGAATATTCTTAACGTGCCTGCAGGTTTCTTCATCTTTCCTATCCGACTCGGCAATTTCACCATCTGTCACTCAGTTAATGCATTTCGTCGATCCAAATGCATCGAAGCAGTAAGATCTTTATTGTGAGATGAATGAGTTGTAAGACACACAAATTAACACCAAGTCTGTACTTGCAATTCAAAGTTCAATTAAAGTGTCATGTGTGTTTAATAATATGCGCACATATGCAGAATTAAGAGCAGGAATAGACCTCTCGTACCTGTTCTATTTCCGATCTGATTGGAATCTCAACTGTCCCTTGGTAACCTTTCACCCTCTTGTTTATCATGAATCTATTGGCTTCTGCCTTGACGGCACAGTGGCACAGCAGTAGAGTCGCTGCCTTACAGTGCCAGAGACCCGAGTTCAATCCTGACCATGGGTGCTGTCTGTATGGAGTTTGTACATTCTCCCTGTGACCTTGTGCATTTTCTCCGGGTGCACCGGTTTCCTCCCACACTCTGAGGATGTGCAGGTTTGTAGGTTAATTGGCTTTTGCAAATTGTCCCGAGTGTGGACACCAGGATAGTGTTAGTGTATGGGGTGATTGCTCATTGGTGTGGACCTGGTGCAATGAAGGGCCTGTATTTCTAAAGTCTAAATATCTCAAGGTGATTGACAGGAGCATTATCAAACAACATTTTCCACCGAGCAGTGTAATGAAATTATATTAAGGCAGTTAAACAAATGCTTTGCAAAGGAAGAATGTTTTAAAAAGAAAGCTGATTTGGGAACGAATTAGAGAGCTGCGAAGAGGGATTCCAGAATTTACAGCCCAGGCAACAGGAGATATGATTGTCAATGGCAAAGCAATTAAAATCAAGAGGCCAGAAATGTGCACATTCACCGATGCTGTAGGAAGTAGGGTTGACGATGTCAAAGACATAGAGGGCCCTCAGGGAAAAGATTAATTTTCAATCCCAACAAATCAGGCATTGTATTGCAAGAGCCATCCTAATGCTTAATTTTAATCATACGGGAGAACAGAAAATCAAATAATTTAATCAAAAAAGTTTAAAGTATCACCAGAGGGCACATCCGGTAACAATTATCTTGATTGTTGTTGCCACATCAAAAGGAGGAAGAAAACAAGAATCAGGTGAAAAATAAATAAATCTGCCTGACCTCTGTCTCTCATTCACCATTCATTCTATTTTTCTAAGAGTCACATCCTATTGTTCTCATTAAAACACATTCCAGTGCATTATACCCAATGATACGGACTCTATTGATGACTTTAATGGTGGTGTCAAAAAAGAGCAGCACGTCTCATACATAACTCAAGGCACCATGGTTAATGTACGCCAGGACAGTGTGCCAGCGAGCAATTAAATTACAATTTTAGAGTTCTTCAATGAGGCCTTTGAATAGCAGCAAGTCCCACATTTGTCCCCCTCCCAAACCGATCCTTGGTTCTGCAACACCAAGGTTCTCTGCAAGTGCACTTGGAGCCTACTTGCCAAAATTCAGCCAAAGAAAACAGATATATGCAAAGTCAACATGGAGGAAACTTCTAAGCAATATGTAATGAAAAGGAACTGCAGATGCTGGTTTATACCAAAGATACATACAAAATGCTGGACTACCTCAGCGGGTCAGGCAGCATATCTGGAGAAAATGGATATGTGACATTTCGGACTGGGACCCATCTTCAGATTGATGGGCGGGAGGGAGGAGAGGCTGGAAGCAAGAAAAGACCAGGAAAAATCAGGGCCAGCAACAGACAACCTCAGGCAGGGTGGTTCCCTGATAAGCCAATTGTTGCCCGAGGACAGTGAGATCCCCAGAGGGATACTAACCCGAAAAGTCACCCATTCCTTCTCTCCCAAGATGCTGCCTGACCCGCTGATTACTCCAACATTTTGTGTCTCCCCAGAGCGATACATCGTTGTGAACTGTGGAACTTATAGAAGCATATAAAATTCTTAAGGGGTTGGAGAGGCTAGATGCGGGAAGATTGTTCCCGATGTTGGGGGAGTCCAGAACCAGGGGTCACAGCTTAAGGATAAGGGGGAAGTCTTTTAGGACCGAGATGAGAAAACATTTCTTCACACAGAGAGTGGTGAGTCTGTGGAATTCTCTGCCACAGAAGGTAGTTGAGGCCAGTTCATTGGCTATATTTAAGAGGGAGTTAGATGTGGCCCTTTTTGCTAAAGGGATCAGGGGGTATGGAGAGAAGGCAGGTACAGGCTACTGAGCTGGATGATCAGCCATGATCATATTGAATGGCGGTGCAGGCTCGAAGGGCCGAATGGCCTACTCCTGCACCTATTTTCTATGTTTCTATGTTTCTAACTGGTTAACCAACTTTTAGTGGAGGGAGGGGAGTGATGTTCACGTCAGCTGATTGTAATCTCACAGAATTTATATTCATATATGTGTTCTCAATACATTAAGTTCTTCATATCCAATGAATCCCTTCCCTAACCATTTATTGCTGCTAATTTGTGCACCACAGGTCCACCCCAGGTTATGGCAGGGTGTTGTTCCTCAGAACTATAACCTGAACAGATTGCAAGTGGGAAATGCAGCTGCAAATCCATTTCCTGCATGGCAGAAACATAGAAACAGTGAAAATAGGTGCAGGAGCAGGCCATTAGGCCCTTCGAGCCAGCACTGCTATTCAATATGATCATGGCAGTTCGTCCAAAAACAGTTCCTGCTTTCTCCCCATATCCCTTGATTCCGTTAGCCCCAAGAGCTAAATCTAACTGTCTCTTGATAACATCCGTGGATGTCCACAGCACCACAGCAGCTGGCAAATGTATCCCACCAGTCTGTTTGTCTGTACGGTCTGTACATAAGTCAAGCATTTATAAGTTGGGGAGGACCTGTACAAATTCAACATAAGAAGTGAAATAAAGGAGCTAATTGTTGATTTCAGGAAGCATGGTGGAGTACATACCCTAATCATTTCAAATGGTACTGAGGTGGAAATAGTTGAGATGTTCAAGCTCCTAGGAGTAAATATTACTACCAATCTGTCCTGGATCAACCATATTGAAACTACACTCAAAAAAGCATGCCAGTACCTTCACTTTTTCAAGAGATTAATGGAAAGTTGGTATGTCTCCAACGACTCTTACCAACTTCTGCAGATGCACCATGGAAACTATCCTATTGGGCTGCACCACAGCTTGGTTTGGAAACACCTCTGCCCAATACCACAAGAAATTGCAGAGAATTGTTGATGAAGCACATAGACTGCATTCCCCACTCCATCCACGTTTCACACTGCTTCAGGAGAGCAGCCAATATAATGAAGGACAAGGATTCACAACCCCATCACACACAAAGTATCGCATTCTGACGACATTGAGGATGTAGGCTTTGAAAATCCTGTGAAAATGTCATCAATTCTGAACACTAAACTTAACAAAAGAATGTGAAGATTTCGGAACGTTGGAATTGTAAAATATTGGATCAACTGAGGAAGCTGAAGTTCCTCTTATGAGGATGGTGACGTCATGAATGAGCTCAAAATCATTAAAGGTTTAAATAGAATACATTTTTTTAAGTATTTAATGGCTGAACAACATCGCCCTTTTCAGGACGGACGATGACAGTGATGTAACATTTGAAACATAGATGATGAACACGAAATAAGAAGACCAAATGAAACAGGCGGGTGGCAAAGAAACCCAGATGACAAGCAAAGGGAATAAACACTTGGAGCATTGTGCAGAATTCTGGTTGCCCTGCTGTAGGAAGGATGCCAAGTGGAAAAGGTGCACAAAGATTCATGGGGATGTTTATCGGGACTGGGGGGGTTTGACGTATACGGAGAGGTTGAATCGGCTGAGACCATTCTTCCTGGAGCATACGAGATTGAGGGGTGATCTTATCAAGATACATAAGATTGAGGCAGATAAGGAGAATGAGCAAGGTTTTTTTTCCCCACGGCAATGGTGTCTAAAACTAGAGTGTATAGATTTAAACTAGAGTAATATTTACTCCTAGGAGCTTGAACATCTCAGCTATTTCCACCTCAGTACCATTTGAAATGATTACGGTATGTAAACTCAGTCTGAAGAAGGGTCTCGACCCGAAACGTCACCCATTCCTTCTCTCCCGAGATGCTGCCTGACCTGCTGAGTTACTCCAGCATTTTGTGAGTGTATAGATTTAAGGTGAGCTGAGAAAGATTTAATTGGAACTTGAGGGGCACATTTTTCACACCGAGGGCAGTGGTATATGGAATGAGCTGCCGGCAAAGCTGTAGAGGTGGGGATAATTACAATGTTTAACAGACATTTGGACCGGAACATAGATAGCAAAGGATTAGAGGAATGTAGGTCAAACACAGGCAAATGGGACTGCCTCAGATTGACATCTTGGTCAGCATTGATGAATTGGCCTTGTTGGGTAACTATCATTCTCTGAATCTATGTTCAGAAAACTAAGAATTCAAGAAAACTACAGGAATAGGTGCACAGCTTGGGAGTCTGTGATCACTAGGAGCAACATTCCAGGGATGTGGGGAAGGGAGAGGAAGAGGCCGTTGACTGGTCAAATTACTATCCCCTGCTCTGCATTATTCAATTATTTTACCAAACTCTCCCATTGTAGTTCCACAGATTTTGTACTCAGTAACAGAATTGAAGAGCTTGTGATGGCAAGATTAACATCTCAACAGATTAAGGGTGACCTGGTAAGGGGTCTTTTATCTTAAAGGGTCTGATAGAGTAAACAAATGATTGTCGGAGAGTTCAAAACTAGTGCATACAAAATAGTCAAAGGGGAATTAAACAGAAACTCGATTTTCAAACATACAGCATTGCAAATGGAAACTGCTATCTGAAAGAACAGTTAAAGCATTTATAAATGCATTTGAGGTGAAATTAGATATGTACTAGCGAGAGTAGAATTAGATAAATTCTGAGACAGAAAGAGATGAAAACAAAGTGTTGACAGGGTTAGAATGCCTCAGTCCTCCCAATGTGATATTGAACTTGAAATAAAGTGACACTGAAAAGGCAGACTGAAAGAGGAAAATTTGCATTGTTTCAAAGCATTAACCTGTCTTCAGAAGCCATGCCACAGAATGTCCACTTTAGAATGCATTAGCAATCTCCACGTTTTTGATGGTGGACGAAAACAGCAGTGATACTATGTTCATATTGCTTTCTTTTTCCTTACTAACTGCAACTGAATGATTATCTCTGGCATCATAGAAACATAGAAACATAGAAAATAGGTGCAGGAGTAGGCCATTCGGCCCTTCGAGCCTGCACCGCCATTCAATATGATCATGGCTGATCATCCAACTCAGTATCCCGTACCTGCCTTCTCTCCATACCCCCTGATCCCTTTAGCCACAAGAGCCACATCTATTAAATATATGAACTGGCCTTCAATCCCACCCCTGCACAAAGTGCTTTGTTTCTCTGGTACATCAACATGCAGAGACATGTACATGTACACTTTATCTATAGTGTGATGGCGTTGGACAGAAGAGTAATGTGGTGTTCCTGCAGATACAAAGAACTGCAGATCTTTACCAAAAAAAAGACGCAAAGTGCTGAAGCTACTCTGTGGGTCAGGCAGCATTCTGGAGAACATGGATAGGTGATTTTTCGGATTGGGATCCTGCTTAGGACTGATTGCAGTGAGGGGAGATTGCTGGAAGAGAGGCGAGGATGGGACAAAGCCTGGCATGTGATAGGTGGATACAGGTGAGGTGGGTTTTTATTGGCATTTGGGTGGACAAAAGCCAGAGATGAGAGACAGACAAAACGCTGAGACAAGGAGTAGGCACCAAAATTAAAGTCAGAAGAATGGATATATGTGGTAGGGTGTGAGGGAAGTGAATGGGGTGGTTGTTGGTTAGATACCTAAAAATGAAGAAAGCAATGATCAAACAGCTGTGTTGTAAGCCACCCAAGCGGAATAGGAGATGAAATATGTGGTGCTTTTCCTTCAGTTTGCATGTGGTCTTACTCTGGCAGTGGAGAAGGCCCAGGATAGAAAGGTCAGTATGGAAATGGGAAGGAGAGCAAAAATGGTTAGCAACTGGAAGATCTATCAGGCCTTGGTTGACCAAGCGCAAGCGTTCGGCGAAACGGACGTCAAGTCTAAATTGGTCGATGTAAAAGACACATTGGGAACACCAAATGCAATAGATCAAGTTAGAGGAGGTGCATTTGAACCTCTGCCTCACCTGGAAAGCCTGCTGAGGTTCACATGCACCTCCTCTAACTTGATCTATTGCATTTGGTGTTCCCAATGTGTCCTCTTTTACATTGACCAATTTGGACTCGGCGACCCTTTCGCCAAACACTTGCGCTGTCTCACCTGGAAAGCCTGCTGAGGGCCTTGGATGAATGACAGGAGGTAGAGGGACAGGTGTTATGTCTCCTGTGCTTGCAGAGAAAGTACCTGGGGATAGGATGGTTTGGGTGAGAAGGGATGAATGAATCAATGAGTGAACCAAGGAGGGAACGGTGCTTGGGAACCGCACCTCGTACAACCCAATGGTATGAACATTACTAACATATTTAGTTACAAATAATCTGCCTTTGGCAGCTGCAAACCATACACTCCAATGTTTAGAAGGATGCTCTCTGATGCTGTCATCACCAAAATATGGGTGAATGACAGCAGAACACAAATGTGATTAATTATACTCACTCTACAGTGCACGGATGGTAATTTAATCCTCAATAGAAACAACATTGGCATGGCAAGAACCATTATCATTTACATGTTTTTAAAAACAAAAAACCTCCAATGATGGAAGTCTGAAATATAAACAGAAAATGCTAATCACACTTGGCAGGAAAGGCAGCATCTGTGGAAAGAGTAAAAGAACAACATTTTTTGGATCTTCAACCCTCCTTAATCAGGGGTTTGAGGGGAATTTTTATGATTTCCCCCACCTAATTTCTTCCAATACCCTTATATTCGACTGGATATCTGTCTCGCTTCTGCCCAGAAAAATCTCGATTCTGGGAGGGAAGATGTGCATGCACATTGTGTAACACAAGGTCCAACAACTGAAAGCCTCTATGAGGCGCTGGTAAGGCCACATGTGGAATATTGTGAGCAATTTTGGGCACAATGTCTGAGGAAGGATGTGCTAGCTCTGGAGAGGGTCCAGAGGAGGTTTACAAGAATGATCCAAGGAATCAGTAGGTTAACCTATGATGAGCGTCTGTCAGCATTGCGCCTGTACTCACTGGAATTTAGAAGAATGAGGAGGGACCTCATTGAAATATACAGAATAGAGAAAAGCATGGATAGAGTGGGTGTGGAGAGGATGTTTCCACCAGTGGGAGAGTCTAGGACTAGAGGTCATAGCCTCAGAATTAAAGGACGTTCTTTTAGGAAGATGAGGAGAAATGTATTTAGTCAGAGGGTAGTGAATCTGTGGAATTCTTTGCCACAGAAGGCTATGGAGGCCGTCAGTGGATATATATTTAAAGCAGAGATAGATAGATTCTTGATTAGTACAGGTGTCAGAGGTTATGGGAAGAAGGCAGGAGAGGTTAGGACGGAGAGATAGATCAGAGATGATTGAATGGCGGAGTAGACTTGATGGGCCGAATGGTCTAATAGTACTCCTATTTCTTATGACCTTATGAAAGCTATAGGCTAAATGGGCCAGAGGGCCTTTTTGTGCAGTAAACCTTCGCATTCTATAGGAAAAAAATTGCATATGCTGGTTTAAATCGAAGGTAGACACAAAATGCTGGAGTAACTCAGCGGGTCAGGCAGCATCTCGGGAGAGAAGGAATGGGTGACGTTTCGGGTCGAGACCCTTCTTCAGACTGATCAAGACTTCATCAGTCTGAAGAAGGGTCTCGACCCGAAACATCACCCATTCCTTCTCTCCCCAGATGCTGCCTGACCCGCTGAGATACTCCAGCATTTTGTGTCTACCTTCACATTCTATAGAGCGGATTTCAGTATTAGCGGACTGAGGTTCCTATTGCTCCCCCCCCCCATTTCCACCGGTTACCTAAAGAGTTGGTGGAACATGATGGGAGCTACCGGTTGCAGGAGTGGAGAGAGCGAGCAGCATGAAGGTGGCGCAAATACTGGGCCCGTCCCTGGTGCATCGCGTGTAGGCCCAAGGACTCTGCGGCTCCCCAAACCGTGGATTCTCGCTTGTTTAACCCCCCACCTCCTCCTCTCCCATGTTGCATACCTTCCCTCCCGGCCTCGAGTTAAACTTTACTCCCCTCACTTGGTTATAGCGGTCAATCAGCAATAGCAGACGCCACCCCCCCAGTAGTCACATTATTGCAAGGGCTTACTGTATTTTATTCTTCATCCAACGCCTCTTTCACAGCTTCTAATTTTAAACTGCAAGTACTACTTGCATCTCAATGGAACTGCCACAACTGATACATTTTTGTGCATGTTTCTGTCAGCATGTTTGGAAACCAATAGTGAAAAAAAATCAGTAACGTTTTCAAAGAACATCACAACTTCGCGTTGGAGGTTAGCCATTTGAAAACTTTACTAATGTTTAAATCTACATCCTTTTACCCCAAATAACATTCTTTTGTGAAATGCAATTTACCAAGCTGAATCTGCCAGTATGCTTAGAATGGGATTTTATTTATATCCTGCATCTTGTGGGTGAACTCTTTAAAAGATTCATAAGAAGTCATAAGGTAGACTATTACGGTTTAATGAATAACTGACAGTTATTATAAAGGAGTTATTGCATTCAGGGATTTAGATGACATTTTAAGTGAATGAGTCTAAAACAGTCATCTGAATTCAAATGAAACTTGAAATCACTCCAATTTATTAAATGTCTACATGCACTGGTTTCTCTCCCATGGTGATGTGTGCATTAAGCCAGAGGTTATGCATCTTTTAAAATGGGATTGAGTTATTAGCACTGAATCAGAGTCACATCTACAGTGAGAAAGTAGAATTTCATTCCAAGGCTTCCATCTTGCATTTTTTCACACTGAGCGTGTTGTCCTATATGTTTTTCACTTCAGGGCCATATCACCACATATCATGATAATTTTATAAAGTTGTTATAACAAGTTTGGGGCGGCACAGTGGCGCAGTGTTAGGGTTGCTGCCTTACAGCGGCAGAGATCCAGGTTCGATCCTGACCATGGGTGCTGGACTTTAGAGTTTGAATGTTCTCCTTGTGATTACGTGGGGTTTTTTTCCAGGTGCTCCCATTTTCTCCTACAATCCAAAGACGTACAGGTTTGTAGTTTAATTGGCTTTGATAAAATTATAAAATTGTCCTTGTTGTGTAGAATAATATTAGCGTTCAGGGCGATTGCTGGTCGACATGGGCTGATGGGCTGATGGGCTGATGGGCTGATGGGCTGATGGGCTGATGGGCTGATGGGCTGATGGGCCTGTTTCCGCACTGTATCTCCAGAATCTAAAATCTAAAGAGACAGTCCCTTGCAAATATTAAAGAAAAATTACTTGTTCTATGATACCTTTCATAATGTCATGGCATTCTGAAGCTATTTACAGCCAATGAAGTACAACTTATTGCCGTAAAGCACATTGTGTTTGGCAGTAATGAGGGCAAAGGAGTAGGATGTTAATAGGCACTGCAATCATTAACTAGGAGCTTCACATGTTTACAGTGTGTTTGCAAATATCTCACCAAACTAGCGTCAGGAGATTGGGAGAAATATGCCAAACTTTCACCCTATTTTCCACTTGCTGGATCTGTGACAGAATCAGGTTTCCAGTTTTGTTTAGTTTGCTTATTGTCATGTTTAGTTTAGTTTAGAGATACAACGTGGAAACAGGCCCTTCAGCCCATGGTGTCCACACCGACCAGCGATCCCCGCACACTAACGCTATCCTACACATACTAGGGACAATTTACATTTACAGCCAAGCCAATTAACCAGCATATCTATACGTCTTTGGAATGTGGGAGAAAACTGAAGATAATAATAATAATAATAATAATAATAATAATACATTTATTTTATATAGCGCTTTTCAAGATACTCAATGACGCTTTACAAAGTCAAGTCAAGTCAAGTTAATTTTATTTGTATAGCACATTTAAAAACAACCCACGTTGACCAAAGTGCTGTACATCTGATTAGGTACTAAGGAAAAAACATACAGTAGCACGCAAACAGTTCACAGCGCCTCCTCAATGAGCCTCAAACGCTAGGGAGTAGAAATAGGTTTTGAGCCTGGACTTAAAGGAGTCGATGGATGGGGCAGTTCTGATGGGGAGAGGGATGCTGTTCCACAGTCTAGGAGCTGCAACCGCAAAAGCGCGGTCACCCCTGAGCTTAAGCCTAGACCGCGGGATAGTGAGTAGCCCCAAGTCGGCCGACCTGAGGGACCTGGAGTTAGAGAGGGGGGTTAGAAGATTTTTGATGTAGGGGGGGGGAATGTCCATTTAGGGCTTTATACGTGAATAGGAGGAGCTTGAAGTTGATTCTGTACCGTACAGGGAGCCAGAGGAGAGAGGCCAGAATCGGGGTGATGTGGTCCCTTTTACGGGTACCCGTCAGGAGTCTCGCTGCGGCAAAGCAAACAAGACATAAAAACAAACAAACAAACAAAAGATTTGTCCTGACGGAGAAGCGGCGAACAAACAGCGCCAGCGTCCTCTCACGTCAGGGTCCGGCAGTAAACAATAAAGAACACAAGACACACAATTACAATTTAACACAAACAACCATCACAGTGATTGCTCCAGGCACACCCTCACTGTGATGGAAGGCAAAGAAAAGTCTTATCTCCTCCTCATTCTTCTCCCGTGGTTAGGCAGTCAAACTGCTGCCTCGAGGCGATCGAGGCTCCCGACCTTTGAAGATCTCAGAGAAAACCCACGCGATCACGGGGAGCACGTACAAACTCCCCGTACAGACAGCATCCCTAGTCGGGATTGAACCCGGGTCTCTGGCACTGCAAGCGCTGTAAGGCAGCAACTCTACCACTGTGCCACCGTGCTGCCCGTGTACCGTGTCACCATGTGTATCAAGGTAAAGTGAAAAGCTTTTTTGTTGTGTGTAATCCAGAACCAGGGGCTACAGTCCAAGAATAAAGGGAAGGCCATTTAAAACAGAGATGTGAAAAAAAAAATTCACCCAGCGAGTTGTGAATTTGTGGAATTCTCTGCCACAGAAGGCAGTAGAGACCAATTCACTGGATGAATTTAAAAGAGAGTTAGATAGAGCTCTAGGGGCTAGCGGAATCAAGGGATATGGGGAGAAGGCAGGCACGGGTTACTGATTGTGGATGATCAGCCATTATCACAATGAATGGCGGTGCTGACTCAAAGGGCCAAATGGCCTCCTCCTGCACCTATTTTCTATGTCTATGTCTATCCAGTCAGCGGAAAGACGGTACATGATTACAATCAAACCGTCCACAGTGTTCTGTGTACAGATACAGGTTAAGGGAAGATGTAGTCCTATGAGGTCCAATTAAAGATAGTCTGAGGGTCTCCAATGAGGTAGATGATAGGTCAGGAGCACTCTCCAGTTGCTGGTGGGATGGTTCTGTTGCCTGATAACAGCACAGGTGCTGATGGGTATGGAGAGGATGGTATGTTAGCATTCATAGCAAGAGGATGTGAGTATAGGAGCAGGGAGGTTCTGCAGCAGTTGTACAGGGCCTTGGTGAGACCGCACCTGGAGTATTGTGTACAGTTTTGGTCTCCTAATCTGAGGAAAGACATTCTAGCCTTAGAGGGAATACAGAGAAGGTTCACCAGATTGATCCCTGGGATGGCAGGACTTTCATATGAAGAAAGACTGGATAGACTAGGCTTATGCTCGCTGGAATTTAGAAGACTGAGGGGGGATCTTATTGAAACATATAAAATTCTTAAGGGGTTGAAGAGGCTAGATGCGGGAAGATTGTTCCCAATGTTGGGGAAGTCCAGAACCAGGGGTCACAGCTTAAGGATAAGGGGGAAGTCTTTTAGGACCGAGATGAGAAAACATTTCTTCACACAGAGGGTGGTGAGTCTGTGGAATTCTCTGCCAAAGAAGGTAGTTGAGGCCAGTTCATTGGCTATATTTAAGAGGGAGTTAGATGTGGCCCTTGTGGCTAAAGGGATTAGGGGGTATGGAGAGAAGGCAGGTACAGGTTACTGAGCTGGATGATCAGCCATGATCATATTGAATGGCGGTGCAGGCTCGAAGGGCCGAATGGCCTACTCCTGCACCTATTTTCTATGTTTCTATGATGTGGACTTACTGGTCAGAGGTTGGAATTGGAAAAGCAGTTAAAGACAATAATTAGAGTAGGGTTCAACAGATATAAATGTAGAGTAGGAATTGTGGGATGTATGCAGCATGCAAGTTTGACATGTGATTATAGAACTTAATGACATGTGTAAGTATGATGCAAGAACCTTCTTGGTAGACTAAAATAAAGTACCCACCCTTGTACTGAATCCATTATGTCATGTAGATGTTACGGTGGTTAGAGCTTACAAATGGTCCAGCAAAGGACAAGATACACCACAATTCCAGCACATTCATCCCCATGGTCAGAGTCTGAAATGGGTTAAACTAATGGAATTCCAAAGAGGTGCCTGGGATGACACACGAGTCAGGAAAGAGTTTAAGGATCAGTTAAAGTTTAAAAAATGTAAATTCACTTTAACTACCTAGAAATTGCAAGAACATTGCACAACAATCTTGTGCATGCAGAAATCAATCACCTATGAAATTTAAGAATTTGCAAAAGAAGCAGAATTAAGAATAGTGAAAAGAAAGAGATGGAAACAGGAAGATTTTTTTTTTTAAACGTTCCTTGTTTTGTTCATTCACCTCAGCTCCTTTTACTCGCCTCTGTAGATTTCTATTTCTGATGAAAGGTCATTGAGCAAAAATGTCACCTCCTTCTCAATTTTGGGGAAGATTGCATTGAGAAAAGGTTTTAAAAACAAAAACATCAAAGACATCCTCTCAAAAAATAAAATTCCAACCCACAGCAACATCAGAATTTCATCAATCCCTTACAGAGAGCCAAGTGACACAAGGGTTATTAATTAACATTTACAGGGCCCTTAATATAAAATTCCTTCCATAAATGGCTGAGGCATTTTTCATTTGTATTCATGCCACAAACATAGCAGTTTATCCACAAACATAGGTCTGTGAGAGCAAAAGACGAAGAAAACATAATTTAAAGAGCTGTCACCAAGTATTAGGAATTGCAAACCAATTGCGGAAATCATCAGCTTGGAATCATTTAAAACAGTGGTTGGAAGCTTTGTAAATTAGCTAACATAAATAGTAATTTTAGCCCTTGGATAAGTGCCATATTAGTGTTGGGAACGATGCTGGGCTTTCCTGTTAATGTGAAAGAACAAGGACTGGTCGCCTGGAGTACTTTTCACTGACCTGGTATACAATTTTGACTTCAACCACTTGTTGGAGCAACCCCACGTTCCTCAATATTCAGCCCCCTTTCTACTGAACGTGATTGTCCAAACGTGACTCCATGCATCTTCCATGTTGCAATGCATGGAGTCAAAATTGGGTAACATTAATAAAAAACACATACATAAAGAATGTTTCTTGAGCTGAATTTCAGAAAGCAATGGGATCTAACCAGGCATTGCTAAATGACGTCAAGGTTGCGCAGTGGTAGAGCTACTGCCTTACAGCGCCAGAGACCCGGGTTCGATCCTGACTTGTCTGCACGGAGTTTGTACGTTCGGGTCGGGACCCATCTTCAGACTGATTGTAGGGAGGGGAGGAACAGGAAACAAGAAAAGACCAGCATAAGCCGGGGCCGACAACGGATGACCTCAGGCAGAGTGGTTCCCTGATAGGCCATTGGTGGATAGGGACAGTGTGATACATCATTGCAAACTGTAGAACTGGTTAACCGACATTTAGCAAAGGAAGAGGAGCAAGCGGATGGGGAGCGGAGGTGGAAGGGGAGTATATGCAGAAGTTACCTAAAATTAGAGAATTCAACCTTTATACTGCTGGGCTGCAAGCTACCCAAGTAAAATACGAGGTGTGTCAGAAGGAACTGCATGCCCTTCAGCCCAATTCACGGTGGCGCAGCGGTAGAGCTGCTGCCTTACAGCGAATGCAGCGCCGAAGACTCAGGTTCGATCCTGACTACGGGTACTGTACTGTAAAGAGTTTGTACGTTCTCCCCGTGACCTGCGTGGGTTTTCTCCGAGATCTTCGGTTTCCTCCCACACTCCAAAGACGTACAGGTATGTAGGTTAATTGACTGGGTAAAAAATGCTTTAAAAAAAAATTGTGTGTAGGATAGTGTTAATGTGCGGGGATCGCTGGGCGGCGCGGACTTGATAGGCCGAAAAGGCCTGTTTCCGCGCTGTATCTGAAATATATGAAAAATATATGAAAATATATGTCCCAGCTATACTAGTCCCACCTGCCTGCGTTTAGTCCCTATCCCTACAAACTTGATCGATCCATGTACCTGTCTGTTTCTTAAACATTGCGATAGTCCCTGCCTTAACTACACCCTTTGGCAGCTCGTCCCATACGCCCAACACCCTTTGTGTGAAAAAACTTTGTGTGAAAATGATTCGGATTCCTATTGAATTTTTTCCCCATTCACCTTAAACCTATGTCCTTTGGTCGTCGATTCCCTTACTCTGCGAAAGAGATTCTGTACATCTACCTGATCTATTCCGCTCATGATATTATAAATCTCTATAATATTACCCCTCATCCTCCTGCGTTCCAAGGAATAGCCCAGCCTACTTAACCTCTTCCTATAGCTCAGACCCTCAAGTCCTGGCATCATCCTCGTAAACCTTCTCTGTACCCTTTCCAGCTTGACAACATTTTTCCTATAACAGGGCCCAGAACTGAACACAATACTCTAAATGTAGCCTGACTGACGTCTTATATAAGTGCAATATGACCTACCAGCTTCTACATTCAATACTCTGACTGATGAAAGCCAATGTGCCAAAGCCTGTTTGACCACCCTATTTAGCAGCAACTCCACCTTCAAGGAATTATGTACCTGCACTCCGAGATCCCTTTGGTCTATAACACACCCTAGAGCCCTACC
Source organism: Rhinoraja longicauda (assembly GCF_053455715.1). Lineage (NCBI taxonomy): Eukaryota > Metazoa > Chordata > Chondrichthyes > Rajiformes > Arhynchobatidae > Rhinoraja > Rhinoraja longicauda. The sequence continues at coordinate 14,769,179 of NC_135962.1, forward strand.
ATTCACTGTGTAGGTCCTGCCCATGTTAGACTTCCCAAAATGCAGCACCTTACATTTCTCTGTATATAATTCCTTCAACCATTCCTCAACCCACCTGGCCAGTCGATCAAGATCCTGTTTCAATGTTTGACAACCATCTTCACTATCTGCAAGACCACCCACTTTTGTTTCATCTGCAAACTTGCTAATCTTGCCATGTACATTCTCATCCAAATCATTGATCTAGATGACAAACAGTGATGGGCTCAGCACCAAACCCTGAGGCACACCACTAGTCGCAGGCCTCCAGTCCGAGAAGCAACCTTCCACCATCACCCTCTGGTTCTTTCCGTGAAGCCAATTTTCTATCCATTCATCCATCTCTCCTTGGAACCCATGCGATCTAACCTTCCAGAGCAGCCTACCATGTGGAACCTTGTTACAACATCTTGTTACAACATCTACAGCTCTGCCCTCAAACCTTTTTGGTCACATCCTCAAAAAAATTCAGATTTGTGAGACACCACCTCCCATGTACAAAATGATTGTGACCATCATGTGCACCCTCTTTGACTGACCAATTCTTCCTAGATAAGCAACTCACCCCAACCTAAATAAATAATTATACACAAATCTCAGGATATAAGCAGGCATGTGTTATCACGTTCAAAGAAAAGATGGAAACACTGCAGTGTGTGAGGGTAATTAATTCAACGGGGCATTTGTTAACAAAAAAGCGATTTTTAATGGACTGAGGTGAGTGCTAACTGATTATTTTAATCTCAAGGAAATAGTATTCCATCCACTGAGCAGCATTTTAAGTAGACTTTCCATTTAAGCAAGTGTGGTTGAGCTCTTGACTTTAAGTTTGTGATTTGCCCAAGCAGATGCCTTTTAATCCAACTATTGGCTTTAAAAATGGCCCACACAGGTTCATGCAATTATCAGAACGTTACAACAGAAAGCTTTTCCACGGCAAATATGTCAACATTTAGCAATGCAAATTAGAGACTCGGTACTTGTACATTCAGTGATTGAACTTAACTGAACAAAAATTAAGTAGGGAACATTATGCTAGACAGTGTGAACCTTTTTCCCCAAAATGAAAATGTCAAAGACAATGTCAAGGGACATAGGTTTAAGGTGAAGGGGAAAAGATTTAATAGGGATCTGTAGGGGTAACTTTTTCACGCAAAGGGTGGTGGGTGCATGCAACAAGCTGCCAGAGGAAGTAATTGAGGCTGGGGTGATCCCAACGTTTAAGAAACCATTAGACAGGTATATGGATAGGACAGGTTTGGAGGGATATGGACCAAACGCTGGCAGGTGGAATTAGTGTAGCTGGGATATGTTGGCCGGTGTGGGCAAGTTGGGCTGAAGGGCCCGTTTCCACACTGGATCACTCTGACTCTATGACTGGAGGCCATAGCTATCGGGTGAAAAGGCAATGTTTAAAGGAAATGTGCAGGCAGATAAGATTAGTTTAGCTTGACATTATGTTCGGCACAGAAACTGTAAGCCAAAGGGCTTGTTCTTTTGCAGTATTTTTCTATGTTCTAAAAATATATGCTTTGATATTTAATGAGAAATTTTAGCATCTATCTAACAATATTTGCAGGCTATTTGGCAGCTTTACCATGGTCTCTCAAGTTCTCAGATTTTGTTTGAAAACAAAACAAAACCATTTCACAAAAAGGCAATGCTGCATTCATTACATGAGTCATAATAACTATTTCATGAGATTGGAGTAAGATGAGACAATATTGCAAATAAACCTGTAAATAGTTTCACCAGAGTAATTGCAAAATGGTCTTACTAGATCCACTATACAACAACCTATCCTATGGCTGTAATATTTGCCCCACCAGGTGGTGGCGAATGTGGCAGCCTCACCAACAGCCTGCCATGTCACTTTCTTCTTTTGTTGTTTTTAGTCTGTTTTTACTTGTATGTTTTAGGGCACCTTTAGTTTTTTATTATGTGGGGCCTGGGGGAAAACTTTTTTTAATCTCTTTCCTCGACGGAGATGCGACTTTTTCATCATATCACGTCTGCACTGCGGCTTTAACATCGTGGAGCTGGCGGTCCCTTTGTTAGGGATCAACTTCGGGAGCTCCAACCGCAGGAGCTTCGACCGCCACGATCGCAGGAGATTCAATCGCCCCGATGCGGGGTCTTCGACTGCAGGAGCTTTGATCACCCCGACTGCGGATGTTTCAATTGCCCGGACCGCGAGAGAAAAGGAGGAAAGGAGGAATACATTATTTGCCTTCCATCACAGTGGGGAATGTGAGGTCGCCAAAAAACAAGATGGACGTGCTGCCTGCACTGGTGAGGACTCGGAGGGAGTGCCGGGAGTGCAGTGATCTTGGTGTTTTGCAGGGACATGGCTCCATGAGGACATCCTGGAGTCTAGAGGGCTTTCTGACTGTTTGGGCAGACAGGGACTGCAGGGAGAGTGATAGCAGTCAGTACAACCCTGGTCACATCACGGTGAAGGAGCGTGTGTGTGGCCCGGACATTGAACTGATGGCTGTGGGTCTTCTCTTATGCTGTTTGCCTTGGGGATTCTCACACGCCGCTGAGATGGCTGTTTAAATCTATGTTTAATCTTTATGTACCTTGTTGCTTTTTTTTGTATGACTGCATGGTAAATCAAAATTCACTGTACCTCAGAACACGTGACAATAAAGGATCATTGAACCAAATTCAGACTATGCTTAGGAGCTGTCACTGCATCAAATTGTTCAGAGAGCTGGAGTGTGCAAACAAGTGTCACGATGTGCCAAGGTTCTACATATCCCTGATGTTGTGAAGGATGTGCATGGTCTCTTTGCCATGTTGGACCTTGTCTTGCTGCCTATTCTTTGTAGAAAGGTTCCTGTGGAAAAATACCTTTCACCACAAGTTCATCAGGCAGTCAACAGAATGCACAGCAGGCCCTATATGTGAAAGAGATGGTGGGATCTAATGGGATTGTTCCCTGGGCAAGTTGTTAAAATTATTTGGCAGAATGCCTCGTCATCAGAACTCGCAAACAAGCACCAGAAATTCGTCTAAAGAAGGGTCTCGACCTGAAACGTCACCCATTCCTTCTCTCCAGAGATGCTGTCTTTCCTGCTGAGTTACTCCAGTTTTTTGTGTTTATCTTCACCAGAAATTCATTTGGCTGGTTGTGAAAGGGGCACTCCCTGTCAAATCATTCGCATGTCACAGGTGACACAGCGGCAGAGTTGCTGCCTTACAGCATCAGAGAACTGGGTAGGATCCTATAGGTGCTGTCTGTACGGAGTTTGTATGTTCTTCCTGTCACTGCGTGGGTTTTCCCCGAGTGCTCGGGTTTCTCCCACACTCCAAAGACGTACAGGTTTGTAGGTGAATTGGCTTCTATGAACGTTGTAAAAAAAGTCATTCCTCATGTGTAGGATAGAGCAAGTGTACGGGGATCGCTGGTTGGCGCGGACTCGGTGGGCCGAAGGGCCTGCTTCCATGCTGTATCTCTAAACTAAACTAAGCCCCTTGCATACTGCTCTCCAGTTGGATGGGACATGTCCATAAGTGAATGCTGCTGATTGTCCCACTCCAGGCTGAGGGATGTACTGGAGCTTGGGGCAACAATGCAAAGGCTTTGTGGAGAAACATAGAACAAAAATAGGTGCAGGAGTAGGCCATTTGGCCCATCGAGCCAGCACTGCCATTCAATATGATCAAGGCTGATCATCCAAAATCAGTACCTCGTTCCTGCTTTTTCCCCCCATATCCCTTGATTCCTTTAGCTCCTAGAGGTAAATCTAATTCTCTCTTGAAAACATCCAGTGAATTGGCCTCCACTGCCTTTGTGGCAAAGAATTCCACAGATTCACAACTCCCCTGGTTCTGGACTCCCCCAACATCGGGAACATTTTGCCTGTCCAATCCTTTAAGAATTTTATATGTTTCTATTAAATCCCCTCTCTTCCTTCTAAATTCCAGTGAATACAAGCCTAGTTGACCCATTCTTTCATCATATGTCAGTTCCGCCCATCCCGGGAATTAACCTGGTGAGCCTACGCTGCACTCCCTCAATAGCAATAATGTCCTTCCTTAAATTCGGAGACCAAAACTGCACACAATACTCCAGGTGCAGTCTCACCGGGGCCCTGTACAGCTGCAGTAGAACCTCCTTGCTCTTAAACTTAAATCCTCTTGCAATGAAGGCCAATGAAGACTGTACCTGCATGTTTACTTTCAGTTACTGATGTACAAGGACACCCAGGTCTCGTTGCAACTCCCCTTTTCCTAATCTGAAACCATTCCGATAATAGAAGGAGCACAGTCCAGGATCCTGCTGAGGGGCTGGGCCCTGTGTAAAAGCCTCTCGACCAGTTCATGAATGCATTGTTTAAGGAAGAAACATGAATGGCATTGACACAGAGTTTAAAAAAAACCATATTTAAATGATGGTACAATGAATGTTGAGAAAGACACATGCCAATTGTATTTCTGTGGAGATTATTAATAAAATATAGGGGTTTTTAATTATGCCACAATCTAATAACCTGAGAGAACATTGAAAAGGCAGCTATTGCCATTTTGAGCTTCCAAACATTTGACAGAATGGCAGCTATACAAATTAAAAGAAAAAATATGCAGTTGAACTTCTTTGGTTTACTTGTGTACTGAAGTACTGTATGGGCATAATGTTGGAGAAAGAAAAGACAGAATCTCATCACTTTTGAAATCCCTTTCATGATCTAAACAGTTCAATGGTCGTTAGTGACTTGATGTGTTGTACCAAAAGTGTAATGTAATTAATAAAGTTTTCCTGAAACCAAATGGTGTCAAACATTGGATTTCATACCCAGTAATATGAATGTCTTGGAGTAACTCAGCGGGACAGGCAGCATCTCTGTAGAGAAGGAATGGGTGACATTTCGGGTCGAGACCCTTCTTGAGACTGAAGAAGGGTCTCGACCCGAAACATCACCCATTCCTACTCTCCAGAGATGCTGCCTATCCCGCTGAGTTACTCCTGCATTTTGTGTCTATCTTTAAACCAGTAACTGCAGTTCTTTCCTACACAATATGAATATCTTCTTCTGCAGTCCGACAGGATTGGGGTTCAATTGTTTCCACTGCAGTTTTCTGAAGTAAGTAATAAAGCCACTATGGTAACTGCAGAATCGTTGACAGATCAGGCAGGATTCCTGATGAAATGGGCAATCAAGTTGGTAGCTTGTGAGTAATGCACTCCAGCCATTTGCACTGAGCTTCTATGTGTTCTCTTTACAAACCCACATTTTCTTTCTCCACATTAAGTGATCATGAGACAGATTCCTTCGAGTCCCTGTAGATGCTGCATTTCTTCAAGAAAGCTCCAGGCACATCCTCTGTCCATTTGTAATTTCCTTCAGAAAAGGATAGAGTGGCTGTTTTGTGAACTGTGTATCAATCAGGCAAGCGAACATTGTTCCCTTCCCGTGGAGTGGTCGGTGTGACTAAGAGCTCAATCCAGCAGCTTTGACATGGGAGAGAGCACTAACATGATTTTATTTATCCTGGGCCCTGGCCACTCCCCATTCTAACCTCTCCCATCGGGCAAAAGGTAAAGAAGTGTGAAAACACACACCTCCGGATTCAGGGAGGTTTCCCAACCGTTATCAGGCAACTGAACCATCCTGTCATCAACTAGATAGTGGTCTTGACCTACCATCTACGTCATTGAAGGCCCTCAGATTATTTTAAAATCAGATTTTACTGGACTTTATCTTGCAATAAACATTATTCCCTTTATCCTGTATCTGTATACTGTGGACGGCTTGATTGCAATCATGTATAGTCTTCCCGCTGGCTAAATAACACGCAACAAAAAAGCTTTTCACTTTACCTCGATACACGTGACAATTAACTAAACTACAGAGGGCTAAATATTAGTATCCCTTGTAAATTATTCCTCAACTAGCACTACCTATAAAGTTGACAGGTTAATCAATCATCATCTCATCACAGTATGTGAGATGTTACAGCTTGCTGAACTTGCCTGTGCAACAGTCACTTCAAGCCAAAAAACATTGATTCACAATGTGAATATATTTGGGTGATCCAACTGAGTCAAAAATTTAAGTTTTCCCTTTCTGTCAAAGAGGACAGCCGTCAATATAAAGCCGACATGGATCCAACTCTTGCCATATCAAGGATAGAAGTGAAATATCAAGAGATCATTGTTATGGAGAATCAACAAGATTATTGCTACATCCCTAAATAAAATATTATTTCATCATCACCTTCTGCACTTGTATTTTAACCCTCTGTTAACAGCAAAAAATTGCTCAGAATCAGAGGGTTACAGCAGAAATCCAGCCTTGAGTCCTGTTAAACAACTTATTTGCTCTTTCCTCATAGCCCCGAACCTGTCCTCCTTTTCATCCTAATCTTCCCTATCCAGTTTCCTTTTGAACATCATGAATGAACTTGGTCCTCTCCAGATGATTATCACCAACAACTCCCCCCTCCCTACCACCAGTACTCCATTTGATTATAAGGCTCATCTGTTATAAAAACAGTTAAGAATAATGACAACAGTTGAAACCTAAAACAAAGCATAACTATGCACTATTCAAAGTGGAGCTGAAAATGTGTTGAACATTCTGCCAGCTAAATTAATATAATTATTATGCTGAAAAAAAAAATTTTACACTAACCAATGTCATGTTAGGGCAGTCAATGAGGAACCATGAAGACAAGAATCTTAGTTTCCCCACCAACCTCTGCTATGACATCAGCCAGGATGACAGTACAAATGCCCCCACTGAATATATTAACCCTAGAATAGTTAAATAAATGGCAAGAGAAAAAAAACCAGATTAGTATTCTAAATACCAATCACTGGGCAGTAAGCTCATACAGGAAGGCAAGCCATAGATGTCAATGAGAATCCGGTGCTCCACTTTCCTTTCACATCCCAGGGGGCATCTGGTTGGTAGTTTAATAGGCCACTGTTAATTACCTGGAGTGCGTAGTTGAGTGGTGAATTGATGGGAATGTTGAGGAAATAACATGGAATTACTGTGGGAATACTGAAAAAAATTAGTGCCTGATGAATGCACAAACTCAGTTGGCCGAAGGACCTTCTTCCGTGTTATATAACGCAGTGACTCCAAATCTAATGACTCCATGAGAATGGGATTAAGTAGAATCAAGATCATCTTCTATCCATCGCCAGGGGCCATTTTAAGTCTGACTACTGAAGGGTGGCTATTTAAAGTTTCCTATAAATAAATGTAGGTATCATCCGTGATTCCAATATCCCATAAATGAATAAAATAAAAATAAATTTAAGAACTATATCTTCAGGAGAAATTCAACAGAAAAGTGTGAATCAGCCTCCACAACCCCTATTGTTCCCAGTAAGTGACTCGATAATTACCTCATCCATTATAAGATAATTCAAGTGCTGGTGCTAAACAATGCATGTGACAATGAAATATCCTGATTGTATAGTCTTTTGCATTCTAAACATTGGGCAAAATCCTTGTTAATTTAATAGAATAATTAACTTTAAACTCATCATGCAGAACAAACAAAAAGGAAATAAGTGCAGGTGCGTCAGATGTGCTCAGAAAACAACACTTCATTCTCAAAATAGATTGTACTCTGTTGCTCACATAACAAAATAACAAGTTCAAATTTCAATTCCAAAATTTAACAATACCATTTATTTATTTAAAAAACCGTTTAATATGAAGGAGCAACAGTTTTAAAAAACAAATGTTAAGGTGTTATATTATGGAACAATATTTATGTCAATAAAAGATTGTCAGCCATAGATATAAAAAGAAACTTCTGCAAGGCTAAATCTCCACCCTCTCTCTCTGTCCTCAACTGCATTCCAGAAGCTTACACCTTCTGAGTTAAATTTATCCTCATCACAAGGGGTGGGAAGATGGCACAGTGGGAGAGTTGCTGCCTTACAGCGCCAGAGATCAGGGTTCAATCCTGACTATGTGTTATGTCTACACAGAGTCTATACGTTGTCTCTGTGACCATGTGGGTCTTCTCTGGGTGCTCTGGTCCCCCCCCCCCCCCCACACTCCAAAGATGTGCAGGTTTGTAGGTTAATTGGCTTTGATAAAAAATTGTAAATTGTCCCTAGTGTGTAGGATAATTTCTAGTGGTAAGGTCACTGGTCGGCATGGACTTGGTGGGCCGAACGGGCCTGATTCCACACTGTATCCCTAAACTGAAAAATGAAACATACTCCAAAATGGTCTACAACATATTCCAAATCTTCATCCCCTGAGAGGAATGTATTAAAAGTAGTTAGCTACTCAGTTATTTATTCAGTGGCTGCCTTCAATCTTTAACTAGCTATCCCAACTTCATGGCCACAAATGGTTGAAAGGAATGAATTGCTTAATGGATGTTTGAATTATTTACCGACATACTCCTTACCATAAGTTCTAAACCACTTTAATAGATATGTAGCGAACAGACAAAAAAAAGAGAAGAATGCAGAGCAGCTGTTTTTGTATTTTCTTCAAAGGGGAGTCAAATTTTGTTCTTTATGTAGCTGAAGAACTCAGGTGCTTTACCAAGTTAAGAGGTGCTATGTAAATGTAGGTATCTTCTGACAAACAAGGATAATAGGGAAATGATTAATTAAATAAAAAGTGGGAAATAACATTTCCGAAAGTAAATTGGATGCATTGGCATGTGATCTTGCATTAAGAAGAACATATGAAAGCATCATTCAGCCACTTTAAATAGCAGTAAAGGGCTGATTGCTCTAAACACACATATTCTCCCATTTACAGAGACTGCCAAATGCAATCACTTTGTGCAGCTTCACTTTCATCATTTAACCACAAAACCAGCAAGTCTAGCTTGTAAAAACTAGAAAATGAAGATGCTGGTTTACACAAAAGGACATAAAGTGTTGGAATACCTCAGCAGGTCAAGCAGCATCTCTGGAGAACATGGATAGGTGATGTTCTGGGTCAGAACCCTACTTCAGACTGATTCGCCAGACTCGCACCTAGTTCTCCCCGTCCCCCTGCCCCACCTACATTCCTTCCTCTCACTTCACAATTTGCAACTCTGCAACCATCTGCTCACCCCTCCTGTTTTTAACTCTGGCCTTCGTTGCAACTATCTGTCTATTAAAAAAACCCTTGCCTGTGTCCACCTATTTATTACCTGACAGTCTTTGTCCTGTCTCTCCTCTCTTCAATCGTTCTTGCACCACCTCCACATGCCCCCCCCCCCCCACTCTTCCCGCCATCCACAACAATCAGTCAGAGGAAGGTCCTAATCCAAAATATCACCTATCCATGTGCTCCCCAGAAGCTGCTTAACCCGCTGAGTTACTCCAGCATTTTGTACCCTCAAGTCTAGCTGCCAACTTGCACTAGTCCCAAGCACTTCAACGTTGTAAATTGGTCATTTTTGAGTTACAGGAGAACTGAATCCGAGTTATAAAGTCTTACACTGGGAAGACGAGGCAGTGCCTAATCCAAAACATCATTGCTTTTGTACCGCTCTCTGCTCTTGACATTATCAATACTACTGAAACAGAAACCCATGAATAGCTAAGCATTGATTACTTTGTCAGGAGGTGTCAATGTCCATTAAAGTCCAAAATCTGCCAATGCATTTGTTCATCTCATATTCGGAATTAGACTCCACACTCAGTTTCATGTCAGTCTACAATTCTCAGCCTACACTATTTTAATATCTGAAAAATTAAATTCCCCTCACCCATTTTTCCCATTTCCCTTTAAAAAGTCCCATAGGTCTCTTTTTGGGGGAAGATTTAAATGAATGGGAATAAACAGATACACTGGTTTAAATATATGAAGTGAACACCCATCTTTAAACATGAAGCTGCTCTTCTCCAGCTCCTACAGAGTGAGATTTTCAAACCGCATTAAGAATGTAAAATTTAAAAATAGTCACTTGTGCAGATGCAATATCTCACGAGATAAATACAGTTCTAGTTAAAGCCCAGAGTCCTCCAAAGAGTGGCACTAAATGCTGCAGTAACTCAGCGGGACAGGCAGCATCTCTGGAGAGAAGGAATGGATGGCGTGACCCATTCCTTCTCTCCAGAGATGCTGCCTGTCCCGCTGTTACTCCAGCATTTTATGTCTATCTTCGGTTTAAACCAGCATCTGCAGTTCCTTCCAAAGAGTTTTTCTCGTTCATCATTTCGCAGCTTCATGTGCCAATCCCCCAAAGTGTGTTCAGCAATGTGACCAAACATCCACTGGAGATGTCAAAGGCGTCTCCAATGAATTATCCTCTCTCTGATGCCAACCAGGGAGATCATTGCAAACGTGATCCACGTTAAACAAGCAACAACTTTTTTTCCCCCATTCACATTAACAATAAGTCGAAAAATAGCCATTTTACTGACAAAACACTTTACAGAGAGGCATCAAACTAACACAGGCGACTTTTTGTGTTAATCCTTCTGAAGCTTTTCGTGCAGCCTCAGGTATGGTGCTGAAAAACTGAATCGTACACTTCGCAAACACCGATACAGCGGGTTAATTGCATTCACATTTCCCCCAGGTAAATTACTTGGCCTTCCACCGGTGAGAACAAACATCGAATTTGTTTGGCTAGCCCTGTCTACAGCGATAGTTCCATTTGCACAACGACTCTCCAACGCGTTGTGCTGTCTGGGAGTGGATAAACACTTGGGCCGGACGGTATCTGTTCCCCCTCTCTCCCTCCCCCAGCCCACAAACAAACGGTCAATGCTAAGGGAATGAGCGATGTGCTTGTTTTCGGTGGGGTCCGGTGGACGATAGTACCGGGAGAACTTCCTATTCAACTGACTGTGAAACCATGGCATCTTTTAAAGTCCACTTTTAAAATAACTGTCCGGAATGCTCAAATAACATAGCCGCATTGATATTTGTGCAATAAGCCTTGCAGCCCAAAAGTTTATCTGAAACCCTCGCAAGGCAAGGACATTGATTATCGCCAAACTTAGCCATGATAGTCATCCACTGAATACATTTCACAGCAACCAACTTTTCGGTACAAAACACAAATCCCATCCATGAAAAAGGGAAAATAAATTCCTGTAGGCAATGAAATCCGTGTGCCTACCTTTCGGTACACGAGCATATTGGGGGAAGTCTCCTCCGACTCGCCGCCCCCAGACACAATTTGTTCGGAGGAGCCTTGAGCCATCTCGGGACTGTTTAGTTGAACTCTACAAAGAAGAACAAAGGGAATGAGTGACACTCTGGTCCACACGGGCCAACACACACACGCGGCCGATCCATTGAATTAGCAAGCGTCTGCTTCACCTCAGCTCGGATAGCAAAAAGCACAGAAGGCAGACTGAGCAACGATGTTATTGTCTCTTGCTTTGTACATAAATCCCTTCGACCGATCTGCATCCGAACTCCAAACCCGGTGCAATCACAAAATGCTGGAGTAACTCAGCAGGTCGGGCAGCATCTCGGGAGAGAAGGAATGGGTGACGTTTCGGGTCGAGACCCTTCTTCAGACCCGGTGCATTGGCTCCAAACTATTTTTGACTCCTCGCCTGCAACAGGGTGGGTTGTGGTGACAAGTGATTGTCTCCCTGACCAAAAATAAGACAGCCAATCCATAAATAACAACCCAAATAAATGTCGTGATGCTCAAGGAAGTAACAAATTAGCAGCATATATAAACACACACTTTTCTCTGCATCATCTGGCCTGTTTCGTACCTTGGCAACCGAGATATGACTTTTCCTTCCTCTTCTACAGCGCCGACGGCAGGAGAATCAGGCAGTGTCGAGCATGTTAGCTGGCAGTGTGGGTGGGAAGAGAGGGGCTGTTTATTTGGTGTGTGTGTGTGTGTGTGTGTGTGTGTGTGGTCGCAGGTGAGTCAGTACCAAGAGTAGGAGAGGGAGGATGTATCGGCTGGACCCACTCACTCACCGGCCCCACTCACACTCACACTCACTCTCTCTCTCAGCCCTCCATCCAAGCTCTCACAGCTGCGACTGCAGTAGCGCCCACTGACGCTGCCGACTCCCCTACACTCCGCACCGCACGCTTTTTAAAGGTGGCTACAGATTCCTTTCCCAGAAAAACGTGTTACAAATTGCGCCAAAGTAATCTCTCCTGTCATAACTGTGCGTTGCGGCGACTCTATTTCCCCTTGGCAACCGCATTCTTTAAAAAAAAATCACATACAACACCGTGCTTGGGGGTGCTAATTATTTTCCTACAGCAGCAGACAAACTTACAAAACACACGATTTGGCGTGTCCTTTCAGTGCGTGTGTCTTTGCACTTGCGACTTGCCGATACGCCGGTTGCAATTTCAGCACCAGAGACAGCGGAATTTTCAGCGCCTGCATACCAGGGGAATTCCCTTTGCCATGAATGAAACGAATGGAAGAGAACATAGAAACATAGAAAATAGGTGCAGGAGTAGGCCATTCGGCCCTTAGTGCCTGCACCGCCATTCAATATGATCATGGCTGATCATCCAGCTCAGTAACCTGTACCTGCCTTTTCTCCAGACCCCCTGATCCCTTTAGCAAAAAGGGCCACATCTAACTCCCTATCCACATATCCACATTTTCTGGCGTGAATCGCAAAACCATGCAGACAATTGGAACGAAGAACCAATATACATGGCGGCGGACGATTAGAAAAAAAGATGGGTTGTTTCAATTGCACTGGAATACAATTACATTCAGATCATTGCTCTTGCCATCTCCAAACTTTGGTCCGACAATAAATCACTGAAGTAGAAACAAGGAAATGCAAGTGTTGATTTACACAAAAACAAGACACAACGTGCTGGAGTAACTCGATGGGTCAGGTAGCATCCCTGGAACACATGAATGTTCCGGGTCGGGACCCTCTTCAGACCACAGTTACCAATAACTCCTGGGGACAAACATCGCCACTTGGAGGTCGTTGCCCAAAGCACATCAACCTCTGTGCCTTTAAACCAGCGTCCAATATTTACTCAAACTCATTGGGAGGGAGGTACCATTTTAAATTTCAGTCTGACCCAGCTACTGCAATAAGGGGCTCCAGTAACATTCATTTCCGTTCACAAGCTAACATCAATTGCACTTCAGCATGCACTTTCCCCTTAATCTTTAAAGATATTATCGATGCTTATTATCATACAAATCGTCAAAATTGAGGCTCGCTCTAAAGTAAAGGCGAATTGATGTGCCTCTTGGCTGGATTATTGTGCCCAGTGCAGGAAGCTTCAGAACCTTGTCTTCATGAGAAGGCTGGTTCACCCAGGATGGGATTCCAAATCTTTCCTCACATGGCAGGTTTGGACAACTGGCAGAGGAAAAACATATACATCACCAATTAAATACAATTAATAGTTCAACAGGGTGATGGGGATCTGCCATTAATAATCTTTGACAAGAACAATGCTTTTTACTGAAAATATGGGATATGTAGGACTACTGGTAGGAGAGCAGCATGTGAATATGGATTATCATCATATATATATACAGCCGGAAACAGGCCTTTTCGGCCCTCCAAGTCCGTGCCGCCCAGTGATCCCCGTACATTAACACTATCCTACACCCACTAGGGACAATTTTTTTACATTTACCCAGCCAATTAACCTACATACCTGTACGTCTTTGGAGTGTGGGAGGAAACCGAAGATCTCGGAGAAAACCCACGCAGGTCACGGGGAGAACGTACAAACTCCTTACAGTGCAGCACCCGTAGTCAGGATCGAACCTGAGTCTCCGGCGCTGCATTCGCTGTAAAGCAGCAACTCTACCGCTGCGCTACCGCAGTCAATTAAAGACTCACTATTTTGAAATGAGTTTGCAGATGACACTAAAGTGGGTGGTATTGTAGACAGTAAAGATAGTTGTCACAAATTGCAGCAGGGTCTTGATCAGTTGGGCTGCACAATGGTTGATGGAATTTAATACTACTAAATATTAGGTGTTGCATTTTAGGAAGACTAACATGGAAGGACATACACAGTGAATGGTAGGGCTCTGGGGAGTGTTGTAGAGCAAATTGTGGCATTGAGTGATAGAGGGATGCTCCAACTTGGTTGTTGGGAGGTGTGTGATGGATCGTTAGAACTGAGAGAATATCTCTGAAAAAGTGTGCCAAGTGGGTTAATGAGTGCAGATTGAGCACATTATGCCTCTTTGTATGTGTAAAGTGCTATTTATTAATGATCAGGCCGGTGGGCATATACAAATAGAATAAGGAACACTTTGGGGTTGGGGAGAGATGAAATAACGTTAAATGCCATGATTCTTAAATTGTTATTTTTAAGCATAGATTCTATTTAAGAAAGAGAAATGGTGTATAACAAATCTAAAAGCTTTGAGGATAAAAGTAGCAGAGATAAGAGAGAACCAATTAGATAAACTTGGATCAGGTTTCGCCTAATGGATTGTTACATGAAGTAAGGCTCAAAGAATTAAAAAGATTAGTTGTAGACTCAGGTTACAATAAAAGGAAGGGCAAATAATGTGGGTATGAGAAGGTATCATTTGCAAGTTGATAATCAGGTATCAGTGGGTTCCAACATGGGCCTTCAGCTTTATACAGTCTCTGTTGATGATAGATGAAAAGACAAAGTATAGTATTCAGGTTAATTGATGATACATAACTGGGTAAACTGGAGAGGATTCAAAGTATACAGAGGGATATTGATTGGTGAAATGAGTGAACAATAAGGATGAGACTGAATATATTGTAGGAAGCTATGAGAAGATGTACTTTCGTAGGAAGAATAGGCAATCAGTATGTTTTAAATAGTAACTACCAAATGATGGAGAAAAAAAAATATCCCTCCACATCCACTTTATCCAGGCCTTTCATTATTCGGCAAGTTTCAATGATGTCCCCCTTATCCTTCTAAACTGTATCAAGTACTAGTGCCATCAAATGCTCATCATACGTTAACTCAATCATTCTCGTAAACCTCCCCTGAATCCTCTCCAAATGCCAACACATCATTCCTCAGATATGTGGCCCAAAACTCCTCACAATACTCCAAATATGGTCTGACCAGTGCCTTATAAAGCCTCAGCCCTGTTTTTATATTAAAACCCTCTTGAAGTAGATGCTAACAGCGCACCACTGATTTGATTGGAAAATTAACCTTTTGGGAATCCATTTTCTGGAACAAAATATCATTCAATTACTGTAAGCAACACATTAAAAGCTTAGTTTCTTTATTTCATTATAGCTCAGAGGAATTTTTTTTTTACATTTGATGGTGTGCCAGGTATATCAGCTACAATTGTTGGTGTCTACTGAGCCAGCCAGAGCCAAGGTGTTGAAATGTTTTTGATGTTCTGAAATAGAGAGGGAGTGGATTGAGAGGAAACACTCAGAGAGTCTACTTCTGGTTAATGACTACTGCTCAAAATTGTGGAGCTTTGGTAAGGAGATAATGATTTGTGTTGTGCTGACTGCACAGCTCATTAACAGCTACCTCTGAGCTTTTCATCCAAAGGCCTCACTTTAAGTGAGGGCCAATGTAGCTGCTGGCATCAGGTGGGTGTATACCCCTGCATGAATCTTTGCCCCAGAAGCAGAGAGAGAAAAGGAATTGTGAAACAGCAAGTCAATTTCTTTCAAATTATTGGAACATGGAGCTACAGTAAATCTATTCCAGCCAAAAGAAAGCACATAAAATGGTTACTAGTGATACCTAACTCAATGCACCACTGCAGAAGTTTTATAAATCAATTCCTTCAACTCAATGTTTTAATATCAGAATGCATCACCAAGCTAGCGACTCTGGGAATTACCATAGAAATGAAATATTAACTACTTTATCTAGTCATGTACAGCAATTCAAGTTTGCTGAAAGGATCTTTATGACTTAAGCCAAGATTGTTATCATATTTTTTGAAAAGAAAAGAGAAGCCAATATTTATTGACACATCTAAACTCTGCAAGAAGTCCATGACAAACAACGGCCGCTCCTCCTACTCTATATACATTTCTACATAATATAGTAAATCTTCTCCTCGCCACAGCAAAATGTAATAGAAATAAGATTTATCTTAAAACGACAAAAAGTGCTGGTGTAACTAAGGGGGTGAAGCAGCATCCCTGGAGAACATGGAGAGGTGACATTTCAAATTAGGACCCTTCTTCAGATTATGCTGGTGGGAGGGAGGGGGAGGAGAAGAAGAAAGCTGGAAGAGAAGTGGAGGCAGGACAACGGAATGTAGGTAGAGGGAGATGGGGGAGGGAAGAAATGGGTGCACATCCCTTTCAGCCGTCTTCTCCCTCCCCCCCCCCCCCCACACCACAAACCGTCTGAAGAAGGGTCACGTATCCACACTCTCCATGGATGCTCTCTGACCCGCTGAGTTACTACAGCACTGTGTTTTTTTCTATTAACCAGATTCTGCAGTCCCTTCTGTCAAAGATATATTTTAGATTTCTTTACAAACTTGATTAAAAATCCAAACAAGCTCAATGAAATAAATTTAAATCCCGAGTAAGAGTCTGTCGTCGGTGTTGAGAGAAAGTTGGCAAAATGGAATAAATGATAAATAATTAATAAGTACTTTTTCTCCTCACTCCAGATTTTCCTTTTCCACCAGAGATTATTGTTATACCTTGAATCTTTTGGCGATAACAATCACAATTTCGTTTGATCAGCATTTAAAATACACTTGGACAGGTACATGAATAGGAAAGGTTTAGAGGGACATGGGCCAAACTCAGGCAATAGGAACTATCTTAGATGGAGGATTTTGGTGGGCATGGGTTGGGTTGGGCTGAGGGGCCTGTTTCCATGCTGTATGGTTCTATGAATTCCTAATAGCAACCTCCAGTTGCCCAGTTTTAATAACCAAGCAGCCACTTCCCACCAATATCCTGACTGGCTTAGTGGGATTTTCACCTTTGAATCTCAGCAATCAATAGGTTGAAATGATACAGCCGCTCCCAATTTTCTTTCTAAAAAAGGTAATATAGAAGGCAATCTGCATTTGTAACATAGCTATAAGAGAAAATATCAGCTACTGAGGCATAAGAGAAACTGACTCAAATCAGACAAATCTGCTACACTGCTTAAATTTTTTTTTTAAACTGCTGGAGTTCCTTGAACAGTTTGCTTTTTGTTCCAAATTCCAGTATCTGTAGTACCTCGTGTCTCTAGAAGGCTTAAACCTTGGTCAAACATACGAGCTTTGGGGTTTGGATGGATAATCATGGTCCCCCCCCACCCTTCAATGTCTTCATGGTTGGATATCAAACGTACATATACTGGACAGTTTATGATTTTGTCGAGGACAACAGGATGAAGATAGTACAATCAGAAGAAAGAGTTGTATCATTCAGATTGGAATGGGTGTTGTTTTGGATTATAAAGTAACAAGAGTTCAGGACAAAGTTTGTCAAATGTGTGAGAACCGTGAATAGAGCTGATCACCTGAACAGAATCAGAAAGAGAGGTTACATTTAATACTAAAGCAGAGTAGGTACAGAGGTCATATCTGTACTATTTTGCATCATGTTTTCAGCAATTTCATGCATTTTATGCCACATTATTTGTAGTCTCTGTAAAAAATGAGTTTATTTGCAGCATTTTCTCAGTTGCAATTGTTGTTTCAAAAGGGTTTTCTGGATTGTGTTACTCTGTGAGTCTTGACTAATTTTACCACATTCATAAGCTATAATTGAAATCAAGGGCATATGAGGTAGAAAACTAAACCTGTCCATGCAGATTTTTGACATGTACTGATTTTAATGGATTTGAAGATAATTCCACTCTAAATTGATTAGTAAATGCTTCTTTCCTAAATGATCTAGGGTGTCAGTACACATCTCAAAAGTCTTTCCCTTTAATCACACTTGTTTTCTCTGTTCAATTCAGTAAGAATGCTTTAAGCAACTCTCCAGACACAAGGGTAAAACATAAATAGCTGCAGGAACTCAGTGGGTCAGGTTTTAACCAATGTCCTACACAAGGGTGAAAACATAACAATTCTTCCTGACATTCATTCAATGGGCAAAATTGTAAGCAAATAATCGACAAATGTAAGCACAAAATATGAAAATCACATGCTCAGACAACACCTAGCACTTAAAAAATGAAATCTGATCATAATTAAATCATTTCTGCGTTTTGCCAGGAACCACATTCATGGCAATTTATTTGATGGAGCATCTGCCTCTCTCTGTCAAGTGAAATTTACAGTGACTTGGTCGCCGGTAGAATTTATGAGATACCACTCTGCCCTCTACAGTAACTAGCTTTCTAATGCATTAAAAATGAATCTGTGGTGTATTAAATTGCTATTTCAGTCTGAAATTGTATGAAGACAGACTTATCACGAGGATTACAGTCTGCTTGTTTTTAAAAATGCAACCTATTTTAATGCATATACTGTTATTTCTTTGCTTGTTTTTTTTTCCTGACAGAGTTGCCCAAAAACGTCAAACTTTTTTGGGCCCTGCTCCCACTTTAACACAGTAGATCTGTCAGCTCTCTATCTCCTTGCATCTTTCAAAATAGGCTCAGTGATATTAGATACAACCAACAGCTTCCAGCTCTAATCTTATGAGAGATTGTACAGGTCCTGTCTATGAAAGAATAGCACAGCAAAGTAATACTTAGTATTTTCATCCATATCAACATCTACCGAATTTGCATGTTCCAAACAAGTTTGTGTATCACTAAAGCCACTTCCAACTGTTCCTTTATCTTTCCATATCTTTTTGGAAGGGCAATCCTTTACGAGGATGTTGCTAGGACTCGAGGTCCTCAGCAATAGGGAGAGGTTGAACAGGCTAGGACTATTCCTTGGAGTGCAGGAAAATAAGGGGTGATCTTAAAGAGGTGTACAAGATCAAGAGAGGAATAGATCAGGTTAACGCACAGAGTCTCTTGCCCAGAGTCGGGAAATCGAGAACCAGAGGACATAGGCTTAAGGTGAAGGGGAAAGGTTTAATAAGAACCTGAAGGGTAACGTTTTCACACAAAAGGTGGTGGGTGTGTGGAACGAGCTGCTGGAGGAGGTAGTTGAGGCAGGTACTATTGTAATCTTTAAGAAGCATTTAGGCAGGTACATGGATAGAATAGGTTTAGAAGAATTTGAGCCAAAGGCAGGCGGGTGGGACTAGTGTAGAGGGGACAACTTGGTCAGTGTGGGAAAGTTGGGCTGAAGGGCCTGTTTCCATGCTGTACAACTCTATGACTGTTAGTTTCCTTCAATTCACTTTTCACAACATAGGCAAATGTTAAAGCTACCAGCTATATAGGAGTTGAGACCCATTGAGACAGAAACACTTCGCTGCCTGCAGACATGTGATATGGCAGCAGTATATATCAGTTTATTGCATCCATACCCATACAATTTTTAAAGCCACTCTTAAATATTGTCATATTTCTCCATAATGCAATTTGAGAAAGACATGTAGCTACCTGGAATTTTTATTTAGAAAATGATTCAAAAGTTTTGCTTACATTTGGGCACAAATAAATCTACTGGTCCAATTGAATAACTACTTTGGTTCTGTCTTCACTAAGAAAGACATAAATTATCTGCCGGAAATAGCAGGGGACCGGGGGTCAAATGAGATGGAGGAACTGAGTGAAATCCAGGTTAGTGGGGAAGTGGTGTTGGGTAAATTGAATAGATTAAAGGCCGATAAATCCCCAGCGCCAGATAGGCTGCATCCCAGAGTGCTTAAGGAGGTAGCCCCAGAAATAGTGGATGCATTAGTGATAATTTTTCAAAACTCTTTAGATTCTGGAGTAGTTCCTGAGGATTGGAGGGTAGCTAATGTAACCCCACTTTTCAAAAAGGGAGGGAGAGAGAAAACGGGGAATTACAGACCAGTTAGTCTAACATCGGTAGTGGGGAAAATGCTAGAGTCAGTTATTAAAGATGGGATAGCAGCACATTTGGAAAGTGGTGAAATCATTGGACAAAGTCAGCATGGATTTATGAAAGGTAAATCATGTCTGACAAATCTTATAGAATTTTTCGAGGATGTAACTAGTAGAGTGGATAAGGGAGAACCAGTGGATGTGTTATATCTGGACTTCCAGAAGGCTTTCAGCAAGGTCCCACATAAGAGATTAGTATGCAAACTTAAAGCACACGGTATTGTGGGTTCAGTATTGATGTGGATAGAGAACTGGCTGGCAGACAGGAAGCAAAGAGTAGGAATAAACGGGTCCTTTTCCGAATGGCAGGCAGTGACTAGTGGGGTACCGCAAGGCTCAGTGCTGGGACCCCAGCTATTTACAATATATATTAATGATTTGGACGAGGGAATTGAATGCAACATCTCCAAGTTTGCGGATGACACGAAGCTGGGGGGCAGTGTTAGCTGTGAGGAGGATGCTAGGAGGCTGCAAGGTGACTTGGATAGGTTAGGTGAGTGGGCAAATGCATGGCAGATGCAGTATAATGTGGATAAATGTGAGGTTATCCACTTTGGTGGCAAGAACAGGAAAGCAGACTATTATCTGAATGGTGACCGATTAGGAGAAGGGGAGATGCAACGAGACCTGGGTGTCATGGTACACTAGTCATTGAAATGAGGCATGCAGGTGCAGCAGGCAGTGAAGAAAGCAAATGGTATGTTGGCATTCATAGCGAGGGGATTTGAGTATAGGAGCAGAGAGGTTCTGCTGCAGTTGTACAGGGCATTGGTGAGACCACACCTGGAGTATTGCGTACAGTTTTGGTTTCCTAATCTGAGGAAAGACATTCTTGCCATAGAGGGAGTACAGAGAAGGTTCACCAGATTGATTCCTGGGATGGCAGGACTTTCATATGAAGAAAGACTGGATAGACTCGGCTTGTACTCGCTGGAATTTAGAAGATTGAGGGGGGATCTTATAGAAACTTACAAAATTCTTAAGGGGTTGGA